>NC_136420.1:283730740-284360740 GCF_052625555.1 Lactuca saligna | reverse complement strand
ATGAAATAGCTTGGATTGGTATTAGGATAGAGATAAATGATTTATTAATATATTATATAATTAGTATATAAATTAGAAATAGTTAATAGTTAACTAATAATTAATCATGAATTAAGTTGAATTCATTTTGGATTAATTAGAATTAATAAAAAGTACATTGGTTGAATTGCAATTGTCGAATAGTTGAACAAGAAAGGTGATTTTAGATCCTTCCTACTTATGGACGGTTTTAAGGAGTTAAGGAATGGGTTCTAAAAGCCTCCTAAATCAGATAAGGAAACTGTATTTGAATCAGATTAAAATACTATTATTTTAATATTCACATATTGGATTTTTAGGTTATCTGGAAACTATGTGAAAACGGATCATCTATCCCCTCATAAGAGAAATCAGATTTCTCCCTTTCCTCTATCTCCTAGGGTTTCGTAGGGTTTTAGGTGTGACACATTAGAGGCTACCATATTATTGGAGCTAGCTTTCCAAGGAGATCTACAAGAGAGTTTCTAGCATCAATTGTTTGTTGCTAAAGGTATGATTCCAATCTTGTAATTTTCTATTTTTCATAGCTAGAGTTTTAATTTAATAAGGTATGTTGCTATAATAGGTTGCATGTGCACATAGTGTTTATAAGTAAAATCCATTGTGAAAATCCTTTTGTTGTAACCTAGAAACACATCACATTTTTGTCACACAACATTTATGACATGCCACTTTTTTGGAGAGGATTGGTTTGTTAATTTTTTCAAAAAAATTTAAATTATATATTTTACAAGAAAACAAACTTTTCATTAAAATAAAATAGAAAGTTACAACATTTAAAACATAACTTAATACTAGTCTTAAAACTTGACTTAAAACATAAATCCTACAAATTTTCCAAATTATGTTTCTTCATAATTTTCGTCTTCACTTTCTTTGCCGTTCGACGTTGATTCTCGAGTAATTTTGAAACATCTTTCATCAAAAGTTTAAACTCGTTAATTTTTTTTCCTTTTTTTTGTGCAATTTGCAACATTTTTTTGGATGTGTTCATGACTTCATTCAACTCTTAGAGCCCCTCTCTCTTATCCTCACTGAGACTTGAAGAACCAGCGATACCCTTTAGCTTTCTTTTAGCTTGATCTCTTCCCATAGGACGGCTAAGTTTCGTTTTCATTTTCTCTACCCCAACTTGTACATTATAAGATTGGCTATGAGAGTTTTCGGATGTTTTGGTTCTTTTTTTTAATCACACATGATTACTTCTATTGTGTATTGTTTAAGCCATTTTTGTGTGTCCTTCACAACACTCCAAAAGTCAATAATTTTGAAGGTCATTTTCTTTGTTTTGTGAAACACTTCCTGAACTTTGGTTAGGATTTATACATCGCTAGCACTATTTGGCTAAGAGCGTTTCACGTCGACGAACACACCATTAAACTTCTTTGCAAGTTTGCTTGTAATCCTCAGTTTGAATATATTTGATCTTTTGTGTGCTATTTTACTCTCTTAATTCACTCAAGAAAACTTTTTCATACTTTTACATGAAAAGTTTTTCCATCTTGATTATCTCTAAGCATAAGATCATTTGATGTGTTAACCCGTGCTTCTACTAACACCTTCTCTTCATCCGGTGTTCAAGCTTGGTTGTCGGCCTCCCCTTTTTTCTTTAGGTTGGCTTGAGGTTCGGGTGTATCTTCAGATTCAGATATTGAATCCAAATCAATACAAGGTTGAGATTGGAATGGATTTTCTTGCAATGTTTGAAATGCATTAAAACCGAGTTAAGGTATGGATTGGGATTGGAATTAGGGTTGGGTTGGTTTGCCCCATATGTATAATATGGAACATTTTCGGAATAATGATCCATTGGTTGTGAGTAGATGAGTCCATCAAGTTGAGGTCGGTAGATCAAAGACAACAAGTTGGTTGATGAAGTTTTTGAAGCTATTTCTTGTTTCTTCTTGAGGTTTTTGGTTGGCTAGGAAAATACATTTGAGAAATAACACTGAGGGATTGAGAGAGGTTGATATTGTAAAGATTTGTATTGTAAGAATCGGAGGTTGATGTGTATTTATAGTAGTAGGAAAAAGGTTAAAAATTTTGAATTTTTTAAACATAGGGCTAGTTTTTATTTTATTTTATTTATTTATTTTAAGAAATAGTTGAAACATGTAATGGGTTAAAAGGTGGTTGAAAATTAAATTTGATAAATTTAAACGGTGTGAAATTGAAAAAAAAAATAAAAAATAAAAACAAATCAATCGTTAACCACCTTCCCTCTCTCCTCTGTCGGAGGCGATGATGTGTGACGTGTTTGCTATACAATTGCCGACATCCTCAAGCCTTAAGCCCTAAGCTATCGACATCGAATACTTCAGTTTTTTCCTTTTCTTTTCAATGTCTCGAGACGAGCTTCAGCATCTCACTGGCAAATGTCAAACAGCCATTTATGCAACGTTTTCCAAGACCACACGTGTCAATCTCTGCATGCCACGTGTAAAACCCCTCACATATTCATCTCCCATTATCATCATCATAAATCCTCCCTCTCCGATCCCAACTTTAAAACAGAAGCAACACGGATATGTTCAGCGCCATCAAATCCTTTCCGATTCAAACCAAACCAGCCGTTTCTACTCTCTTCGCCACCTCAAACAACTTCGCCGGAAAAGCAACTCCGGTCTTCCAAACTGTAAGATTCCAACAGGCATCCGCAGGAGCCAAAGAGCCTGAGAACATGGAGAAGAAAGAAGAAACTCAGGAAGCTCAGAAAAAGGGGTACTAATTCTTTGAGTAATCTCATAATGTCGTTATATATGTAATTAATCAATATAAACATGAACTAATTGATTTTTTCTGGAGGGTTTCGTTAGGGATGTGATGTCACATTCGTTTGGAGAAGGTTACGCTACGAGATCAGATGAAGAAGGTTTTGGAGGAATTTACGGAGGCAACCAATCGCTTTCTCATGACGATGAAGATAAGGACGTCCATGGCAATCATCCTGGTAGATTTGTTGATCACAGAATCAAGAACTGATTTTTTTTTTTTAATTCGTTTAATTGATTTACTGTTTTTGATCTTGAAGATTATGACAAGACTCAAGGAAGTGAGGTGAAGGAGAAGGAAAAAGCTCGACATCAAACACAGGCACACTAGCTCTCGAAGAAATGAGGGATCGATAAGAATGAGTTTTAATTAATTTTTAGTAGTTGTTGAAACTTGTTTCCGATCATCGTGCATCATCCAACTCTCTGCACATGTAGATATAAGTTGAACTTAGTTTGTATTTCTTGCCAGCTTTTTGTAACAGGCAGATCTTTATATTAATATAATACGTACGTTTCTAGCTTTTTTGAATTCAGACGTTGTATGTTTCTATATATCGGTATTTGAATCAACACTAGAGAAATTAATATATCGAACCTATATATATATAACATAAAAGAGAATGATAAGGCTCAAACAATGGGATCCTTATTAGTTATTGTTAATCACTTTGGCTTTATCGATGACCAGTTATATTCTGTATGATAACTCCTACAATCATACATATAGAGCTAAGAAATAGCATTGTACGTACTTTCTTACATTTGTTTATTATATCATCCTTTGACTTCTTTTGATCACAACATTGCACTTTTAGTAAAATTTCGTATCAAGACATTCAACTTTGAAAATTTACTCGGTTCTAGCATTGTACTTCCAAAAAAATGTTATTAGAATTTAGAACATTATACTTTGATAACAACCATTTATAAGATTGCACTTTCAACTTGTTTCTTAATAGAACTTGTAGCACATTCTTAATTTTTCCGTATTAATATTCTAAATATAATCTACCCAATTAAAGCATTGTACTTCAAATTTAATTTTTTTTCTTATTAGGACATTATACTATGAAAAATTGCACAAATGATAGCATTATACTTTCAATCAATTTTTTTATTAGAACATGGTACTTCAAAAAATTTACTCAATTATAGATTTGCAAATTGCTTTGCATTTGAATGACATTGCTATAACTGGTTGATTTTTTACAGTAATAGATGAAAGTGGAATGATATGAAAAATAAACTAACAAAAGTATCCTGCAATTTCTTGCATTCAACCCCATTCGACCTTGTAGGCCTTGGGTTTTTGTTGCTGTATGTATATAAGAGAAGAACAGAGAGAAATTTACCCAAGTGTGTGTTCCATCAATTTTTCATCATATCTTTCCTGCAAGAGTATTGAATGTAGATTGTTATGAGAAAAAGTGAAGAGAAGAGAAACAAACTAAAAAGGAGGTATGAATGTGAGGTAATATGAGCACCTCTACTTTCTTTCCTGGCTTCAGCTGAATACATGGTGATACATGTGCATTAATCAACAGATTTTCCATCTCTATTGTCTCTAGCCAATATATATTCAATTGTAGATGCCCCATGAAGTTTACTATATCAAACATCTGTCCTGTAAGCCAATATGGTAAGAGGGAATAATATATATATATATATATATATATATATATATATATATATAGCATCTTACTTCCATTACTTCCTGTTACAGCATTGTACTTTGAAAAAACCACCAATTATAGTAATATCATTTAAATACAAAGAGAAACTTTCTGGTTCACTTCCTAGTAGTCTTTTTAAGGGCTAGGAAAGATGTGGCAGGTCTGTAATAAAGTAGTAAGGCAGGGGCATTTTGGTCATTCTATTAGATTAGGTCGGTTGTGTGAGTATTAACAGGTTGGTATTAGGAAATTTGGCATTTTGAAGCGTATTTTGGTGAGAAATCACTTTGGGAGAGATCTTGACCTCTCGAATTTCAAGAATAGTTTGTAATCTTCCATTTCTATCTTCAATCATTCAATAAAACCTTACTATTTCATAAGTTAAAACACTAGTTTGTACCACTTTCACTGATATAACTGGTTACATTTTTTGAAGTATAATGTCCTAATAAGAAAAAGTTTGGAAGTACAATGCTGCAATAGAATGAAATGGAAGTCAGATGCTATAATACACAATCAAATGGAAGTACATTGTTATTTCTAGCATTTAGCTGTAACAGTTTTGCATATCAGAATATACCATAGACAAATGACTAGCTACTTTAGGTAGTTAACATGAGATGATGAGACCTTACATTAAGATGAACAAAGTTATAACAGGATTTTCAACTTAACTCTAACTGACAAGATGATCCAAGTCATGGCCGATTTTAACTCGGATAAGGCTCCAAATTTAAAACGATGAATAAGAAACAAAAGCTTAAAACTATAACACTGTTTCTTCTTATACGTATAGTACATGTACTTTTTTATATAATAGCTTATTTTTGCTGAAAATTAATCATTTTCATATCAGTTCAAAAGGTTAAGATGATCAACAAAAAAGAGAAAGCACCTGTTACAATAGTTCTTTCTGAATTGGCTTTCCCGGGCCTTCTGAGATTCTCAAAACCATCCCATCACCATTTAGTCGGACATAGGTTGTTTTGCATTCTGGGGTTTGTATCTCGGGTGTAAAACCCCATAACTGAGCAATCCCTCTTGACCCAGTAATATGTAGATCTTTCAGCAAAAAAATGCTCTGTGGAAGATGACTTATGCTTGTACCTTCTATATCTATCTCTTTTAAACATTCTAAACTTCCAAGTTCCTCAGGCAACTTCTCAACTCGAATACAATACGGGATATGGAAACATTTTAATGATTTCATCTTAACGATGCTATTCGGGATATCTTGTAAAAATTCACACTTCTCTAGGGATAGCTTCTCTAAACATTCTAATCGTCCAAGATCCTCAGGTAACTTCTCGAGCAACGAACAAGAAATAAGCTCAAGAGATTTCAGATGTTTCAACATGCAAATGCTATCCGGAAGATGGCTAATCATTGTAGAAGATAAAGTTAGATCCTCCAGACATTCTAATCGGCCAAGATCCTCAGGCAAATTCTCAAAAAAGCAACAGAATCTAAGTTCGAGAGATTTCAGATGTTTCAACATATAAATGCTATCTGGAAGATGCTTAATCTTTGTATATGACAAATTCAGCTTCTCTAAAGATTCTAACTGGCCAAGATCCTCAGGTAACTTCTCAAGCCACACACAAAGATTAAGTTCAAGAGATTTCAGATGTTTCAACATCCAAATGCTATCCGGAAGATGCTTAATCGTTGGAGACAACAAAATTAACTCATCGACCTTCATTGACTGGTCAAAGTTCTTAAGAACCTCTAGAATATTGCCTTCCAGTTTAAGCAATCTTAAAGATCGTAACCCAAAAAGGATTCCTGAAAAAGTCTCAAGATTTGTGCAAGCACACATACCTAGAGAAATAAGCATCTCAAGATTTCCAGTCACTGAAGGTCGATCTTCTTCATAAAAACAATTAAACTGAAACTTTGGCAAGCTATTGTCAGGGTGAAGTGGGCAATTTTCTAGGGAGTTTACGATAATATGTAACTCGGCTAAAGGACCGACCTCAAGTGATTCATCCACACTACAAGAAGTATAATCTTTTAAGTTAAACAAAAAAGAGTTAAACCCCAAACAACCACTTATGTCTAGGTGGGCAAGCTTTTTTAGACATCCGATGGTAGTGTGAAGTTCTACCAAATTACTACATTCTTTAAGATGTAACGTCTTGAGATTTGGAGTCAGCCCAAAGTTAAGGGTCCTCAACTTTGAATGAGTAATTTTTAAATAGGTGAGCTTTCCACATTCATCAGCCACGTGAAGTTCTTCCAAACAATAACAATTATCAAGATCCAAATTCTCAAGATTTGGAGTCAACCCAAGGTTAAGGGTCCTCAACTTTAAATCACTAATTCTTAGATAGGCAAGCTTTTCACATTCATCAACCATGTAAAGTTCTTCCAAACAATAACAATGATGAAGATCCAATTTCTTGAGATTCGGAGTCATCCCAAGGTTAAGGGTCCTCAACTTTGAATCACTAATTTTCAAATATGCGAGCTTTCCACATTCATCAGCCATGTGAAGTTCTTCCAAACAATAACAATTATCAAGATCCAAATTCTCAAGATTTGGAGTCAACCCAAGGTTAAGGGTCCTCAACTTTGAATGACTAATTGTTAGATACGCGAGCTTTCCACATTCATCAGCCATGTAAAGTTCTTCCAAACAATAACAATTATCAAGATCCAATTTCTCAAGATTTGGAGTCAACCCAAGGTTAAGGGTCCTCAACTTTGAATGACTAATTGTTAGATACGCGAGCTTTCCGCATTCATCAGCCATGTAAAGTTCTTCCAAACAATAACAATTATCAAGATCCAATTTCTCAAGATTTGGAGTCAACCCAAGGTTAAGGGTCCTCAACTTTGAATGACTAATGTCGAGCTTGGTCAACTTTAGACATTCACCAGCCATGTGAAAATCTCCCAAATAGTAGCAATTTTTAAGATCTAAAGACATGAGATTTGGAGTCAGCCCAATGTTAAGGGTACTCAACTTGGAATTAGAGAGTAGTAAGGACCTGAGATTTAAACATCTATCAGGCATGTGAAGTTCTACCAAATTATGGCATTCAGAGAGAATCACAGTCTCGAGATTTGGAGCCAGACCAAGGTCAACGGTCCTTAACCTTGAACCTTCAAGGTCGACACACGTGAGCTTTAAACATCCAATTGCCACGTGAAGTTCTACCAAATCAGAACATTGTCGAAGAGTCAGGGTTTCAAGATTTGGAGTAAGCCCAAGGTCAAAGGTACTCAATTTTGAATAACTGAGGTCAAGGAATCTCAGCTTGTTAAGAACCTAACATAAGCAAAAAGCAATATTAATATTTGTGTAATAACAAAGAAAAAGATGTACAACATTATAATGAATCATGCACAACAATCAATCAACAAGAATTATACCTTTCTTTCTCCCCCTTCCCACAATTGAACGATCTTACTGTACGGCATCTCAAGTGCAACAAGATTATTTGCTTGAAATGTTTTGGGTAAAGACCTAAAAGGGTAATTTCTCACTTCCAAATATTGTAAAGCATTTGGAAAGCCTTGGCTAACTATATTAAATTCCGAAATAGAGGGAAATGGGATAAGCATTGAAAGAAACCTAAGTTTCTTCATCTTTCCAAGACCTTTTATAGCAATATCCAGATTGAATGTCATGGTAGATCGTATACATCTTGTTGCTTTAGTACCCTATAACCCAAAACAAGTCACCATGAAATTTAAGTCATAACAAATAAACTTACAAATAAACTTAATCCTTACCAATTCATTAGCCAATATGTCTTCAATTTCTTCATTAATCCACAATCGGCTATGTTTGTGAGGTTTATTGGGGTGCAGCCGACGAACAATATTCCTGCCCATTTCTACAATATGGTCATGCATGTCCACCCATTCATAATTAGAATTACCATTAATAGTTATGAGAGATTTTTGTTGAAGAACTCTTAAACCATTTCTAGCATGAAATCCACAGCTTTCAAGCACTTTGACTGCTTTATCTTTCCGCCAACCTTTCATGATGCATGCAACATCCAGGAATATTTCCTTGTAATCCTCCTCTAGACCGATATAGCTTAATTCTAGTTTTTTCAAAGTTTCCGCTAATGGGATTGTTTTAAGCCTTTCTAAGGCATCTACCCATTCAAGCTCAATTTTACCACAGAGAAACGAACCCAAAACTCTCATCGTTAAGGGAAGACCAGCAGCGTAACGTACAACTTGTCTGGATAGCTCTTCATACCCTTGAATTGGAATATCTCTCCCAAATGCATACCTACTGAAGAGGCAAATTGCTTCTCCATCTGATAACAGAGTGACATCACGAATAAATTTTACTCTGTGTGCTACCAAAACCTGCGCATCTCTTGTTGTAATGATAATCCTACTTCCCGGCTTAAACCAATCAGGTTCACCGGCTAACGCATCAAGTTGGTCTATATGATCCACATCATCTAGAACAACAAGAACCTTTTTATCATGCATCCTCCTCTTCATCTGGTGTTTCCCGTCATAAACACTACTTACTTTGATGTCTTTATCTTTTAAAACATCTGAAAGGACTTGATTTTGCAAAGACTTCAAACCAAACAAAGATGCGCTTGAAACTTCCCTGACATTCTCAACAAAGCTTATACCTTCAAATTGAAAGGAGATTTGATCAAAAACAGCTCTTGCCAAAGTTGTCTTCCCACCACCTCCCATCCCCTTGATCCCCACCATACGAACATCATCAAAATCAGTTCCTAAAGCTGATAAAACATCGTTGACCCGGGTCTCCATTCCTACTAATTTTTCATCAACATTGAAACTGATAGATCGTAGCTCTAGTGAAAGCTCTTCAACGATTTTTTGGATGAATTCAGCTTCATGCCTGTATTTCAAAGAAGATTCAATTAGCTTGCTCAAAATCCCTCTGTAACATTCAACCGTACATGAAAAATAACATAGTCCCTATAATCATATTCCATGTTTAATTTTTAGACAAGACTCAGAAATTGAGTTCAAATATGACAATCTAAGATGTCAAGTACGAGCATTTGACATCCAGGGTAAATGTAAACCATAAATAAACAAGATACAAGATTATTGGAAAGATCTGATGAACGAATTACCCGTTAGCGGTGTTCTTCAACTCCCACCCAGCCAGATCCGCTGCATCTTTCAGAGCCTGTCTCCATTTCCCAGCAGACTCTTCATTTTCATGTTTAGCAAATGCTTCCGCTACTGCCCCGCTTTGTTTCCGGACTTCAGACGGTTCTACATCATAGAAGACGGGATAAGCGGTATGCTCGATGGTGCTGTGACATTCCATTATCTTCACAAGTTCATCCAAGCACCAAGAAGAAGATGCATAGTTCTTGGAGAAAACAATGATGTAGAACTTTGAATCTTTAATGGATCCGATGAGCTCATCACTTATTCTTTTCCCTTTCTTGATTCTCACGTCGTCCTTGTATGTGTGAATACTTTTATGGTGAAGAGCATGATAAAGATGATCAACGAAGTTAGCACGAGTGTCTTCACCTCTAAAACTCAGAAACACATCATACTTGAAGCTCTTCTGAATGGATGAAGTTGAAGAACAAGCCATCGAAGGTATGAAGTTTATGCGAAACGATTTCAAACAAACTAGATGAATCGAATAACCCTCAGAACAATGGATCTAGCACTCGCTGTGTCAACGTGATGAATTTGTGTGGAAAAGCTATCGAATTTGCGGCGTGTTTGGTCCAAAAAGACTAAGGGCTGTTTGCAGCATCTGAATTGAATTATTTTTAAGAGGTGTGAATTTTTTTAAGAGGGTCTGAAATTTAAAGAGCCGAATGTTTAACATGCTGTTTGGTTGGGATCTCTGAATTGTTCTGCTGAATTATTAAAATGATCATTTTACCCTTCTGTTTTATTTTTTTAATTAAATTCATCTGTTTATTTAGAAAATAACCTAATAAAAATTCTTAATTATGTATTAAAAAATATATAAACACCATATAAAATTCAAATTTAGCATAAATCAAAATTAAACACAAATCCAAATCAAACATAAATATTTTTAAATCCACAATATCATACTAAAATCCAAATAAAATCCTACAAATCTAATTTCATCCCAATTGATTCGCAATCTGGTCACGTAAATTATCCATGTATTCATTTCCTTGTGAACCCCATTCCATATCGTGTACGTTTTCGACATCATTTTGTCCCCCTTGTGGTTGAGCATTGTTCTCCTCGAACGCCATAAATAACTCATCATGAATATCGCATTTCCTTATGAAATTGTGGACTGCAAAACAAGCAACGACTATATCTCTTTGCACTGAAAAAGGAAAAGGAGTCATTCGCTTTAGAATTGGGAATCTCGCCTTCAAAACACCGTAAGCACGTTCAATAACATTTCTGAGTTGCGCATGTGCATGATTGAATTTTTCTTCCTTAGTTAACGGACGTCGCCGTCGATAGTCGGCTAACCAATACCTCGTGTTGCGATAAGGAGTCATAAATCCACGAGTGTTGGTGTATGCAGCATCGCAAAGGTAATATTTATCTGTACACATCAGTAAAGGAAGTATTATATATAGAAATTTAATATCGTATTTTAGAATAATCTTAAAAAGAATTAAAAACCTGGAGGAGGGAACGGAAAGCCTGAAGTCGGGTTACATGCAACTTCTTTCAAAACTCGCGAATCATGTGTTATACCCTCCTAACCGGCCCATACGAATGTGAACATCATATCAAAATCACAAATTCCTAAAACATTTTGAAAGCATTCACCTTTTCCTCTTCCCCTATAGCGAGTTTGTTGATCAGCAGGCACGACTGCATGTACAAGAGTTCCATCTAGCGCACCTATTGCTCCAGGAAAGATTTCTTTTAGCTTACGATGCCTCTCTGAGGAATTCACAGTTGCATTAGAATTCGTTGGCACTATAACTTCTTTTGCAAAAATCATCATTGCATTTAGCACCTCATGAAAGCATCTATGAACTGTTTCTGTGGAGTGTTGAAACCTTCGTTTGATAATCCTGAACCGTTTATTATGTGCTATAGTAGTTAAGAACATAGTCATCTTTTCTTCAACGCTTATATGCCTACTACTTTGCAACCAATTATTTCGTCTAAAATGATTGCATAAAAGTACATATGCTTCACGTGAAAGACGCATCAGGTCTTTACATTGTGTAGAAGTTCCATGTAACAATTCTTGTGTATGTTGATGACCACTCATTTCCGAATCATTATCAATTGCCCTTCCAATTCTGTTGAATGCTAGATTCAACCAATAGCAACATAGTAACATGAAAAATGCAATTTCTTCATCCGAATCCATAAGCAATCTGTTATTTTGAAAATACATAACAATTATATTAACAACATATAATATAAAAATTCATCAAGCCATTAATATCAAATAATCCAAAACACCAAGTAATCCAAAACATCAAGTAATCCAAAACATCAAGTCATTAATGTCAAGTAATCCAAAAAAAACCATCTAGTTCAAACCAAACATCAAGTAATCCAAAAAAAAAAGCCATCTAGTTCAAACCAAACATCTAGTTATCCAAAAAAAAACCATCAAAACATTCAAAAAATCTACTTAGCGAAACATTCTGTAACGTGCTCCAACAGTCTTGACCCAATTCTCACAAATAGCTGGATCAATGGTTAACCACACGTACCTCTTATCCGCACTTTCACCAAAAAGAGCAACAGCAGTAGTGTATCTTGGATCAAATATTCCCCATCCTAACTTCTCCAATTTTTCCATACACGCATCCAAATTTGAAGAAGAATGCTTTTCCACAAATATTTTAGCAACTGTGGCAATATCTTCCCCGATTTCAAGCAATCTTGAATTGGATGCATCTTTACCCTTATCTTTGCCTTTATCTTTACTTTTATTTTGACTCTTTGTCGTATCCGTATTCTTTCTTTTTTTTGATTGAGCGGATGACTCGTCACTGAGACCTACAGTTTCTTGTTGAGTGCAATCAATGTCATCAAAGTCATGCAAACTATACTGACTTGACTCTTGAGTAGGACGGGGAAGGGTAGAAGTTGGCCCCCAACTATGAATGCCTGTCGCAGTCGCGCCTTCAAACAACTGTGTGCAAAGGTCGGGGTACGGTAGTAGCGTGCGTCTCAAAGAATCCACATGTTTGTTTGACTGTTTGGAACAAATATTTTATTATTTAAAGATGATAATATATTTTTTATAACTAAATAAAATACCTTCGATTCTAGTTCCCATTCTTCTTTGGAAAGATTGAAGGTGTTGGTTGTTGAATTGTACACATTGCCGGTTTTGTTTTTTAACTTCAAAAAAGCACCAAATTTTGACTTTAGGTAGTCATAGCGGTTCTTCATTTGTTTTTGGTCGACAATGAAGTTATGTTCAATTTTTAATGTTTCAGCAACATTCCTCCAAGATAATGCTTTTAAACTACTCCCTTCCCTTCCATTAATCGTAACTTCACGTAAACAAGCTTCTAGAAACGTTTTTTCTACACCTTCAACCTTCCAACTAATCCTATCCTTCTTTTCTCCCATTGCTTTTATCAATTCAACAAAAAAAATGTATGTTTTAACAAGTTCAACATTGCAAATACACATTTTCAACAACAATTTAAACAATATAAAGGCACATTATCAATAATTACTTCAACAAAACAAATGCACAATAGCAAAAGTAATGGATATTTCATGAACATCAAAGAGAAGTAAGAATTCAGCAACAAAATTTCAGCATAATTATCATGAAAACATTAAACATAACATCAAAATAACACTAAAATTCGGCTTATAACATCAAAACTCATCATATAACATCAAAATTCTGCATATAACATCTAAATTCAGCATATAACATCAAAATTCTGCATATAACATCTAAATTCAGCATCAACATTCAGCATCAACATTGAATCAAACATAACATCAAATTTCAGCATCAATATTTGATCATACTCATTGAACACATTCAAATTGAAACATATAACATCACTACCCAACATATAACAACATAATGAAGCATATAACATAATAATGGAGTAAAACATCAAGTATTAATTTTGATTTAAGAAATCAGAAATATATAGCATAATAAATTCGATTTTTTACTTTCAATTTTGAAGGGAAAGAAGGAACAGTCGCAGGCGGAAGGAAGAAGGGAAGAATCGGTGTACCGCCGTCGCTGGCGGAAGGAAGAAGGAGTAGTCGCTGGCGGCGTTGCTGGCTGCGTCTATACCGCCGTCGCTGGCTTCGTCGGTCGGAGCAATCGGTGGGAGCAAGCGCAAGGCGTCGGACCTGGAGGGGAGAAAGTCGGACCTGGAGGGGAGACGGTATAGGAAGGAAAGAAAGAGGCGATTAGGGCAAATAGAAGGAACGCGTGTTTTTTTATTTTTCATACTTGCTTTAACATCTGAAAAAATAAGAGGTATTTTTAAGTTTAAGAGGTAAAATATAATATGTAAACAAACGCTCTGAATCTGAAATTTTAAGACACTGCCTCTTAATTTTACAATTAAGAGGTAAACAAACGACCCCTAAAAGGAAAACTGAGTGGTTTCCATCAATGTTTTAAAACCGGGTTGACCCGGCCGGTTCAACCGGTTGGACCGTGACCCAGGTAGAAGGCGGGTCAATTGAGACCGGTTTTTTGTAAAAATACGAACCGGATCGAACCGGTCGGGTTTCCTCTAAACCGCAGTTCAACCGCTTATGTCGAACCGGTTAAAACCGGATTGACCCGTTTTAATAGGGTTTAGATAGTTGAAAACAAGTAGCGAAGACCAAAACAACGAGCCGTTTGCGGTTTCATCAATGTTTTTAAATATTTCAACTTTGTGAACATTAAATTATTGATTTTATATGTTTATGCATTATGCATGAAAGTAAAAATATATAAAAATAGAGAAATACCATAAATCGGGTTGACCCGGCGGTTCAACCGGTTGAACCAGTTAACCCGTGAACCGGTCATCATACCGGGTCAACCAAAAACCCGGGTTTTAAAACATTGGTTTCCATAAAAGGCCATTTGATTTTCTTTCTTTTTCTTTTTCTTTTTTTCTTTAGGATTAAATTTTTTTACAAAATACAAAAAAGTAAATAAATAAATAAAAATAAAAGAGCACAAATGTCTCCGATTAGCTAAAAAATCCAAAAAAGTTTGATGTATGATTGGAAGTTTAAACTTTTGTAAATTTAGTCCAATTGCTTTGAATTTTTTTATAATGATGATTTTCTTCTTGTTTTTTCTTTTTCAGTTTTGTGATTAAAATAAATAAAAAAAACAAAATATAAAACCAATTAATCTCTGTCTCTCTCTCACACACACACACACAAAACTAAAACCCATCACACCTACCTTGAAAACCATTTCCAACCAAATAACTCTTTGAATGTCGTCTAAATGTTGTGAATATCAAGATAAGTGTTCCCATAAGATTTTCTTCCCGATAGATGTTGAGGGTAGGTCCATCGTTGACCTTTGCCCACTGTAACATCCCAATGATGAGGTATTTTCAAATTAAACCCTAAGCATGAAGATTTATTATATTTAACCCTTATGTATGAGAATTGTTGCAAAATGGCCTATGGTGGCATTTTTGTAATAATTGGCCCGAGGTCACGTACGCTTAACATACCTAGTGTACACAGGGTGTACGTGCATGATCCCCAAACCATAATTTTTAGGATTTGGACCCTATTTAAACATCCTTAAGTCCCCAACCTACCTTCTTTCGTCAACCTCCAACTCACCTTTATCCCCAAACAAACCCTAATCCACTTTTGAGCTTTGTGTGTGTGTGTGTATGTTTTGATTACCTTGAAGAAAAGAGGAAGAAGAGAAGATCATCTTGGAGGAGTAGAACTCTTTTTGGATCCAAAATCTCATCACCATTTGGCATCACTTGGAGGTAAAAAGCTTTAAACCTGATGAAGTTATGCATAGATCTAAGTTAGTCATGAAGTTTGTGTCCTTTTGGTCCCATTAGTTTGGTATTTTGAGTATGAGCTACTCCAATTCATTTAAGTTGTCCTTTCAGACGTTTTGAGGTGTTTAGAAACATAAAAATGTAGTCTTGATCATTTTCTTCCCTTCCATGCATGAGTTACAAGGTCTTAATGGGTTAAGTAGTTAAGGTTTTTAGTGTTAAGCACTTATTGGTCATGTAAGACTATAAAGTTGGAAACTATATGGTCAAAGACAACATTTGGGGCTTGGATCTGGTTTGGGACTTAAGGACTTGATGTATTAAGCTCTTAATGAGTGATGGGGTTGACCAGGTGCGTACGTTGGGCGTACCAAATGGTACGATGAGCATACGCGATCAAAGCCCCAAGTTATAGGTCAAGCAGAGTATGCCCCGGATACTCGTTTTGCGTCGACTCGGATGGTTTGTTGACTTTGTAGTTGTTATTAGTCGAGTATAAGAATAGAAATCAGAGTATCGAATGAATTATGAACACAAAAAGTAAATATGATATGGATGGCTCAAATATACTTTAGAAAGATACAGAGAATGTTTTAGAGTACAATAGCGAAAGCTCAAAAAGTTCCTCTAACTCTATACCTATCACCTATTTATAGGGATAACAGAAGCATACAAAAAATACATAAGGGAATAAGCGTTACAACTTCGACATACAGACACCCCTATGCAAAAAACATACAAGACTGACTTCGACACTAACACAAGACTAAGGACGCTTCGACACCTCACAACTAATTTCGACCTCAACATTCTCCCCCTTTGTGAGCAGTGTCGAATCCTAAGTCATTAGCATCTTGGCCGCTTGATGTATAACTTTTCTTATCTCCATATACCACACGATTGTCTTCTTGATCTCAACTTTATCACCATCATTGTTCCTTCTGAAATTATTCATACGAACTAGAAGATTCGTATACTGAGAGTTGGTATATTTTTCCACATCTGTCATTTCAAGACAATCATAGTAATTATCAATTAAAAACTTTGTATGTGCGAAGTCAAGCAAAAAATCTTCTTTGTTGGTCAATTGAAGCTTTGAAACATTTGTACATCTCATGATCTTAGCAACATTGACGAGATCATTGAGATTCATTAATGGAAAATATGCTACCGAAAAATCGAAAGCAACATTGTTTGCTCAAACAACATGAAATCTATAATCTAGCAACATCCCTTCAAATAAAACATCCTTTGAAATGTTGAGAACCCTTACAACCTTTACCAATGACCAAATTTCCTCATCTCTTTTACCCAGAATAGCATGAAATATAATCTTTAACTTCTTGTATTCTTCCTTATCCTCAAACTTATCAACAATTTGATATTGGGTTGAGATAAACATCATCTCATTGATAGGAAGTCAAGCTAATTGAAATCGGTGTTTTCGATTTCAAAGATCTTTTAGGAACCTTTTCGAACTCATGCATAACTCCATTAAAGAATGAAGCTTCAATGGTCTCGTAACAGTAAGGCTTTGTAGGATCAACCTTTTTGAGACCAGGTGGGTCACTTTGCCTTTGTCTCAAGATGCTTTGTATTTGCCTTTATTTATCCATCTCCTTTTCTAAATCAATCTTGTTTTCTTTAGCAGTTGGCTCAATGCTAATGCATTTTCCTTTTCTCTTCATTTCTTTAGTTGATGAAGGTGGCTTCGAACATGATCTATAACACCCAGAATCCTGGAGGTGAAACTTAAGAGTTTTTATGCACAATATAGGGCCTACTCGACGAGTTGGTTGGCCACAACTCGTCGTGTAGGAGCTAAGTGTTGGGTTATGAGCATTCTAACACTCCTAAGTGTACATGCAACCCTAAATACCTTGGATCTATGTTTTCTCTATTATACATGCAAATATGAACGTCCAAGGTATTATCCTAATCTAGCATACAAAACAATCAATAAAGCAAGATAGAATACATACCTCTTTGATGTAGAATGTCTTCATGAAGCTTGAGTGCCTAGTGCCCCAAGTGTGACACCTCAAATGGTTCACACAACACCATAAACACTTGGAATAACTTAGAGAGAATTCTACACTTCATGAAATCGGCTAGCCCTCTCTAGAATAATCTAGTGGCCGATTTTCCTCAAGAATAAGATGCTTATATAGTTATACAATTAGGGTAAACCCTAATTGTCATGACTTTCCATTTCCTTGGATCCATGGGTTCAAATACACCATGGAGCATCCATGCAGCATCATATGGGTTTTGGCCCAACTAGATAATCCATGGAGCATTAGCCCACTATATAAGTATGGATGATTTGCACAATCAACCCATATATTTAATTAGTCTTCTTTTGATCACTTAATTAATCCTAGATTAATTTTTGATCAATACTAATTAAATAATCTTATTATTCTTATTATTAATATACTAGAACTTATAATATATTAATAACCATAAGTGTCTTATTTCTCTCATTATAGTCTATCCAAGTGCATGATGCCATGCAACCCAAATGGACCATGCCGGGTCGGGTCAAGTCTTACCAATTATAGTTATGGACTTAGACATTAATCCAACAGTCTCCCACTTGGATAAGTCTAAAACTATTTTTGCGTATGACTTCAGGAACCAACTGGCAATCGTAGCTCTCAAAAGCTTCTGTCGAACTCTGACCTTGTAGATGAACTCTGATCTTGTCAATGACTTGTCCATTAGATAAGGGATCATATATTCCTCCATTCTAGATATCATATGGACTGAGACATGGATTATAATCATTCTCTCTGTCCATTTGTTGTTTCCCGATTTCCGATTTATGACGACTGACTAATTGAACAAATCAAATCAGTCCTGGCCCGGCCGAGCACTTCCATTTGTCATCATCAAATCATCGAGGGGCCCACAGATATCGCTTTTATCCCGAAGGTAAAAGGAATGGATAAACTTCGACTCATATGGCTTGTTCTACTACTTGTTGAATCATACACAAAGACACGTTTTATAGCACCGAGTTACCAAATGCGGTTTCGTGTAATCAATGTACAACCAACTCATAGTAACAACTCATATCTCTAGGTTTGAAGAATATAGGATATTATCGTCTCATGATCACTCGTGATAAAATCCATGAAGTGATTCCAATGAGCGCGGGTTGAATCCAATACTCAGAACTTATGAGCACTCATGAGTGTTGTAGCCCTTTGTCCAACATCTTAGACCTCTACAAGCCAACCCATGACAGTCTTAATTCATATCTACTTCCAACATATGACCGACTGTGGATGGTTTGAATAACTTAGTCATTCCGGAAGAATAACCTAGTTTATTCAGGAAGTCAAAACATGCAAAGTGAAACACAATAATAATTGAATCCAATATGGTCTCAGAACTTATGAATATAAATAAAACACCTTTTATTTATCACCATATGATTACACATTATTCATTGTATACTGTTTCAGCTATCAACTTTATTCTTGAATTTAAAACAATAGTTGTCCCATGCTCCAAGCATGTACACTATGTTTTTCTAAACACTAGTCATGCCATACACCAAGTATGCATACTATGTTTGTCTATGATCTTTACTTTGTGAACTAGATCAATTGAACATAACTTCAATGATTCTCTTTTCACACTCCCAAATCCTTATTGTAAATACAAGAATTCCAAATTCATGTCATTTACTGAAATCTGTTAGATTCTAAACTTATATGCATTGATCCTCTTGTAATGATTATGCACAAAGTCAGAAAGACTTGGCAACAATCATTACAGAGTATTCCAAAGGAGATCAATTCCTTGGAAACATCCTTCTTACATTAAGTTTCCTTAATCTTACACAGATTGAAAATTCTAACTTTGAAACATTTCCAGATTCCATTTTGACTATCACTTCTGAACAAGAGTTGCCTTCTTACAGATTATGTCAATATGGTCCTTCCAGAATTATCACTATACTTCTAACTGTCCTTGAGCAACCAATCTTTGGTAAACCTTAGATTGTCCTCGACAATTGTTTAATCCTTTTAGTCATATCCAGTTCTAAACCTTTTCCCTTCTTAATGCCCTAGGCATTTGGAAAATTTTAGAAAGGATGAATATAGCACATGTAATCGATCCTATATCCGAAGCATATGGGACACGATTCATGATGTCTCACATAAAGACTAAACCAGTCTTTTGCTATAACATTTCCATTTCTATTTGCCAAGTTCTCATAATTCAGATTATAAAAAGGGATGCCGTAATCATAATCGAATTTTAGAACGCAAATAATGGACCCATATACAGAATTTCCTTATGTTGAGCCATTCCAACATGAAATTCATATATATCCTTGACTAAATGATTATGACCTCACGATCTAAGCTTATAAATTTGAGATGAAGTATAATTTCCTCTCCCTTAATTATAGCAAAACAACTTTTTCCCAATTGAAACCTTTTGTTTTCTATAATTAACATTGCTAGCTTGCAATACTTATCGTAATTATCATGCTCCCACTAACATGATGATTATTAGCATAACACTTATGCTCCCACTAGCTTTGACATGTACTCAGAAAGCTCGACTTCTAGAAATCAATACTTTATTGACTTTCTGACCAAAGTTCAGATTTCTGATACTAGATTTCCTTGATAAGACTTTATCAATATCATACACCTCTCTTAGATAGCTCACATGTGTGTCTAAACAATTATGAAGAGGGATGCCGTAATCATAATGGTTAGACCTTTTTGCCACTTCTCACAAGTCCAAGTTAGTGTGCCGGTAAACCACACACGCTCCACTAACGACTTTGAGAATGCAAATATCACAATTGCTATCTAGCTAAAATCTACTTAGTGGAAGTGTTTCCTCACCATCATTTTCATGAATCGGAGAGAAACCTTATGACACTTAGATTTAATGGTGTATGAGTTCTTATCCATGTGAATTGTCAAAACCATAGTCACAAGACAAGAATAATGACAAATCCAAACTCATATGGATTGAACTCAATCTTAATTTCTTGCCACCTGGCAGCTCAAGGGCCTGCCATTGCTTCCAAGTTGTTGTGCAACACATTGAGAACTCTAAGAACTCATATGCAAAGCCAACTTTGATTGGAATGGGCACAGAATATGTCAACACGATAGGCTATAAACCTTAAGTCGTGTGCTAGTGAAGAACTTCAGGTTTTATTCTTGATTAGTTCTTGAGAATTTCAAGACCTTTAAGACTCCCACTGTCCTCTTGACCTATAAGACTCCCTTGTCAAACATCCAAGAGATAGTGTGGATTCTAATCAAGACAAACACTTCACACAATTGGCCGAAGTTGGTCTTTGTTTTATCCAAAACATCACAACTTACCAATTTCAAATGTACAAGAGTAGAAAACTTTTACTCTTACATTTGTCAAGTGTTTTAAACCTTCTTTAAGACATGTCACTCAAATTACAATCTTGGAGTACGACTCTAAGACTTGTATTGGAACGAAGTATGACTCATCTTCTTGATTTAACCATTTCAACAATTCAAGATCCCTTCTTCTTAGTCATAAGAATGCACTAAGACTTCCTTAGAGAACAAATTTTGATATGGTTTCTTAATCATTAAGATGATCACAAAGCTGATACTAAAGTACTCTCCCATCTTTTCAGATTTGAGAAACTTTTATCCTTCTGCCTAATTTGATTCTTCTTATCCGCTCTGCTATGCATTGGAACCTTTTCCAATGTCTCAGAGTTACACTTAAGCTTGTAAGTATAATCATATTTACTGAACTCTAGTAAAATATGACGAATAGCCTTATATCTTTTGTGGTGGACTTAATCAGTGCACATGACTATGTACTCGATCCCTTAGTCCATTACTTGACTCACACATCCATGTGAACAAGTAATTAGTCTTAATTTTTCCAATACTTGAAAGTTCTCATTCATCATGCTATACACCTTGCATGATTCCAAGTTTCGGTCCAATTGAGACTTGGTGATGAGAATCTTTCCTTATTTGGTAAATTTAGACATTACCACAAATGAAGGAATCAATTTCATACTTCCACTCTTGCTATTAATGGAATCGTATAAGCAACAATTTTTCCTCAAATGCCATTGTAAGGATATTTTAAAATAAATATAACCAAAGTTTTTCTTTTATTTTAAAACTATGCGGAAAAACTTATCCTTACAACCCATATGAAAAACTTGTTGTTATCTATTCCTTAGCAATATCTCATAACTCCTAAGAATTAGCTCAAGAATCCGATTTTCAAACTACGCGATAGAAATCCATCTATGCGATCAGATTCAGCATATTCTTTCTTTAAGTTCCTTTACTTTTCTTTGATTCTTAAAACATTACTATGTGACCCAGTCACATCATGTATCAGGAATCTCAGAATAGAAACTTAACAGAGATAGATAGTGGACTTTACCTGAAGTAGAGTCAAACTTATTGACTTTAACATCCTTAGGTAAGTTTGGCAGCTTCGCAACTAATGGCCCTTTCTTTGGCAATATAAACATATGGACCCTTTGATAATGATACACGAGACTATCACAGACTTAGACTTTTCTCTTTACCATTTGGTCAACCGAGTTGACTATGGTCGATCCCTTTCCATTGGGAAGAGAATGCTTTTTCTGTATTCCAGTGTCACCATTGTCAATGTCCATAAAGTTTCAGGAAGTTGATCTTAACAATAGATAAGATCAAGGGTCTTGTCATAGTCTATTTCATAGGTGTCCCAAAGGAACTCACTATGTGACTTAGAAAGTGATTAAACCACCAACTTTCTCAAGACTTTGACACCCTTCTCTCCCGGCTTGTCAATATGTGACTACATCTCCAAGATGTGATCACACCTAGACCTTGCCTTGCCAATAGGGCTTGAGTGACCTTAAACTTTTCAAGAACTTGTGGGTCAGGGAGAATAATTGGAGGAGGAGAAAGAAGTATGATATCCATGGGACATCATCTTCATTAGGAATGCTTGTTTCAAGGGATTTGGGAAGATCTAAAACAGACATCTTTTTTTTTTGGGGGGAGATATTCAAGATAGTTGATCTTAAAGTCCTTAATATGACACCCAATATGAAATATTAAGGCTAGGACCCAACAGACTATTTTATAACTTAGAAGAGGTATGCCGTAATCCAAGCTATAAAACAATTTGAAGGTAGGTGAATGACGATTCACCAATTTCCACCAAGATAAACGAAATATATTATTAGGTTTTAATTGGTTTTGAAACTCCTAGATCTTTTGAGATTCATTGAATTGTTCAATGGCATGTTTCAATCTCGAGTGTGCCCTTCAGGTTTTGTGACTGGGATGTCGAGGATCACAAAACAAGGTGTGAAGTAACCATGCAAATTACTTGGTACCCTTAAGTGTTTACCCCTCAATCGATGTGTCGGTTAACCACACACGCTCCATCGATACTATGATAAACATTAAGTTACCCTTCGCCTACCTTGTTAAATACGAGTTAGTGTGCCGATTAACCACACACGCTCCACTAACCGACTTAAACAAAGTGCAAAGTGTAATTTCATGGATTAGCACCTTATTCACATTTTCCTAAGTAACTAAGATTGGGTATTATTTAGAGTTTAGTTACTTAGTATTTATCATTAATACTTTTAATGAAGGGAGAATTCAAGTCATGTCAAACCCGTTCGGCTAACGACCATCCACCAGTCAAGCAAGCGGTGGGTGAGAGTAGACACCCATTAAGTTGCCATTTTATAGGCAACAACCTTATACCCACCTTATAGACCGGCTTCGTGAATGAGGCGTACTAGCGGTAAGACCGACTTTACTCTTATACATATATATATTATTAACTTATAATATTATAAAGTATAAGGGTTGAATTTTAACTTTTAAAATTCTAAGGGCTAACTTGGAATTAAAGTATTCATAAGAGAAAACTTTACAAATTCCAAAACTTGAGGGCAAGTTTTGAAACTATTCAAAACTAATTAATTCCATAACTTATGTGTTTAAAGTAGTTTTAATCCAAAAACTCTTCAAGTTCCATAACTTATGGAAGACTTTAAACTAATAAAGAATTAACCTTTTCTTTATTTTATAACTTATGGAATTAATTAAGGTTACATATTTTATTTATTTATTTATTAATGATGTGACTCTTGAACCTCCATAACTTAAGGACAAGACTCTTCATCTTTTGTAACCATTGCCAACTTTTATGAGTTTTTATGAAACTTAAATGTGACTTTTCATATAACTTGAGGACAAGTTACAAAAACACATTTTAGAATCAACTCTTAGATTAATTTGGATTGAAAACAACTTTTTCACTCAACTTTTCTATTAATCTAAGCAACTCATAAGAACAAGATAATTCAAATCAAACTTTTTCATGTAATTAGTCTAACCTTTAAACTAATACAAAACATGAATCTATTGACAATTATCTTTGAAAATGGATTAGCATGAACATTACCACATTAAAAAACAAGTTTATAAGTTCAAAACAACTTAGGGTAATGTTCCTAGTCCATTTCTGGCCAAAAACCTCGAAGATATGCTGTCTGGGGTCCAACTCGTCGAGTGCATGAACACAACTCGGCGAGTTGGATGCATTTTGCCTTGGACTCGTCGAGTCCCTTAATGGACTCGGCGAGTCTGCTGGGTAGACAGCAACAAAGCTCGATTTTTCAGCTTCTATTGCAAGTATAACAAGAAAACAAGCCTAGGCTCTGATACCACTGTTGGGTTATGAGCATTCTAACACTCCTAAGTGTACATGCAACCCTAAATACCTTGGATCTATGTTTTCTCTATTATACATGCAAATATGAACGTCCAAGGTATTATCCTAATCTAGCATACAAAACAATCAATAAAGCAAGATAGAATACATACCTCTTTGATGTAGAATGTCTTCATGAAGCTTGAGTGCCTAGTGCCCCAAGTGTGACACCTCAAATGGTTCACACAACACCATAAACACTTGGAATAACTTAGAGAGAATTCTACACTTCATGAAATCGGCTAGCCCTCTCTAGAATAATCTAGTGGCCAATTTTCCTCAAGAATAAGATGCTTATATAGTTATACAACTAGGGTAAACCTTAATTGTCATGACTTTCCATTTCCTTGGATCCATGGGTTCAAATACACCATGGAGCATCCATGGAGCATCATATGGGTTTTGGCCCAACTAGATAATCCATGGAGCATTAGCCCACTATATAAGTATGGATGATTTGCACAATCAACCCATATATTTAATTAGTCTTCTTTTGATCACTTAATTAATCCTAGATTAATTCTTGATCAATACTAATTAAATAATCTTATTATTCTTATTATTAATATACTAGAACTAATAATATATTAATAACCATAAGTGTCTTATTTCTCTCATTATAGTCTATCCAAGTGCATGATGCCATGCAACCCAAATGGACCATGCCGGGTCGGGTCAAGTCTTACCAATTATAGTTATGGACTTAGACATTAATCCAACACTAAGTTGGTCGCACGGGATATGAAGCCTACTCGTCGAGTCGAAGGGTTGGACTCGATGAGTTGAGTCTGTGAAGTGAAACCCTAGTTTTCTAGGTTTGTTTCCTATTCAAAGGTCCTTAAGCCCTCATTTCCACCTCCCCCACCATTCTAACCCTCAGTGAGAAACCCTACTCGTGTGTATACATTTATGAGAGAGATAGGAGCTAGCTTTGGGAGTTTTTAGTGCACATTTGGAAGAAGAGTGAATAGCATCAAGCCTTGGGCATTTCTTTTAATAGATCTATTTCTAGAGAGTTGTCGGGACTTTTCCCCCTTATCTTGTGGTTCCTGAGTTGTTGGAGCTTGTCATGGAGTTGAGACTCCAGATCTGGATAAAAGGAGGTCCCATGAGCCCAAAGATCCAAGTTTTATCAAGCTTTGGGCAAGTATCCATGCATGAAACCCTTTTGGAGCTTGTTTTGGCATTTTCAGCCCTAGGTGCCATGCATAAACATAAAGCTTGCAGCTTTACGTGATAAGTGAGCCTTAGAAGGCTAGATCCAAAGTATGAGACATCATTTCTACCTAAAAACATCTGAATAAGGAAATGGTCTGAAAGGACTCAACGAGTCGGTGAGCTGACTCGCCGAGTCGGTTAGGGTTTTCCGCGACGATTCTGGACATGTGTAACTCGACAAGTTGATGAGACAACTCGACGAGTTAAGTTGGATTTTTACGACACTTTTGAGTTCCGAGGAACTTGACGAGTTCATGAGTAGTACTCGGCGAGTTGAGTCAACATGAACTGTTGACTTCCACTGACTATTAGAGTTGTGTCAGTTTTGACTGTTGACTTTAGAGTTTTGGTCAACTATGGATTTTGGAGGCCATGTGTCACACCCTGACCGTCGGCGGAAACACCGGGAAGTGTAACATCATTTCTTGTATCATAGTTATCAACTTCCTAAAAACACATGCATTTTAAAATACGTCAACATAAAGTTGGTGAGTTCATTGGTTTTGAGTCCATAAAAAAAAATCTGAGCTCAAAAGTTTAGTTTTGAAAGTATCATTTTGATTCTCAAACATTTAGTATATATATCCTAAGTATAATGGTTTACTTACCAAATAAGTATATACCTATAAGTCTTATATATTATAAATATAAATGTTTGTAATTCCATACAAACTAATTTGCTACGTATAATTCTTATTTCAATTCTATACGAGTAAAAACCGCTACGTATAAATCTATTTCAATTATATACGAGTAAGTGTGCTAGGTATAATTGTCTACTTAATGAGCAAGTAGTATTCCTACAAGTTCCTTGTACTTAGAGTATAAGTGTTTGGGAAACTTATACTCAACATTCATACTTGTATATCGAAAAAGTATAATGCTTCTAAAGTTGTGCTACCATGAGTCTATAACCGCGGCTGTATGACTAGTTTCAAACCTCTTACTGATGCTACAAGTTTCGCATCTTAAGATAAGTTCCACATGCTTCATCAACATCGGAACAATAAACAAATAAAAGGACGGTTCATTACTCGCAAACTATTGTGTTGTAGCTAGCAACACGAGTGGGGTTGTCAATCCGTATCTTATTCATACACGACTTCCTCGCTTACACGGGATTAGCGGTTACAGGTCAGAGGATTTTCCCAAAGATTTCCAATCTTAGTTGATGAATACAATAACTCATGTAGACTTGTCGAGTTCCGATAGTTCTAGTAGTAAAATCATATTCGTGTATAAAACCCTAAGTTACTAGACTATGCTTTAAGCATTACTCCTAATATTTATAATACATAGGCAGTACAACAGCTATAATTTGAGTTAAAACCAGATTTTATCTTAACATAAAACCAATAATAACAACATATAATGTTACTAGTTTTATCTTGACATAAAACAAACAATAACAACATATAGCGTTCCTAGTTTTATCTTGACATAAAACCAATAATAACAACGTACATATCAATTAACATATAGAACTTCCGAGTATAACTCTGGAACTCTATCGCACACAAAATATATATAGAATCCTAAGTATAACTCAAGATCTACATTAGTATAATACTATAACAATAACACGCTAACAAGTTTACGATAGTTGTATTGATACAAAATAATTATATCCTGATTAGTGAACGTACTATCATATAATTATAGTATTAAATTGTATTTCAATATTTAGCATGCATTTCCCCCCGAAAACATTAAAAAGTGGGACAGTGAAACTCACCCTAGTAACATGATTTTATGTAATCTAAGTAGAAACGGTTAGCGGTTCGCAATCACCGGGCTCGGGATGCAATATGGCTTCAACAAAGGACAGAGGAGAGAAAATGTGACAACTCGAATTTTCTATCTTGTACAACCATTCACTTCAATCTAAGTCAAACTTATTTTTGTTAACTTTTAGCACTGTTTAGAGCATGTTTGAGTGTTCTAGAGCATAGTACCTCAAGAGGTAATTATAGGAAGTACACTCTAGAGTTAAATGTGCAACATTTAAGTCTCAAAACTCCAAGAGTTTGGAGTTTACGGCCATAAAATGGAGTTTACGGCCGTAAACTCTAAGGTATAAGTATGAAATTTAGCCATTTTAGTTATTTTTACCATTTTCAAGCCTAGAAGTCATTCTCTCTCAAGTATCATCCGATTTTTCACTAAGGTCTTCAACTTTGTAGGTGATTCTTTCCTTGATTAGTTGATATACTTCAATATCTAGTGTTTGTACATGATTTCATCCATGAAATCTCTTCATTTTGATAGATTTTCAAGTGTTCTTCATTTCACCAAGAACACACACTAGTGTTCTTGAGCCTTAAACACCCTTACAAGCTTCTATACTGTAGGTACTCTTGCCTTAGCTTGTTATATGCTTGAATCACTTAGTTTACACCTAGAAAACATCAAGAAAACAAGATCAAAAGATGTTTACGGCCAAGGAAATATCCTTGGGCCGTAAACTCTAATAAAGGGTGCAAAGTTGCCCTAAACTCCTTCCTAAAGCTTAGAACTTGGTCTAGAACACCTTCCCCTTGAGCTAAGGACCTCAAACATCGAATTGGTACACGTTACCATGGGTTTACAGCCGTAAACCGATAAGGGCCACAAACCCTAGGCCGTAAACGCATGGAGAGTTGGTCCTTGGGCCGTCAACTCTAAAGCAAAGCCATACAACCCTTAAATGCAACCCTATGATCTTATAACACTTGAATCAAAATGTTTTCCATGTCCTAGGGTGTCTTCATTTGCTTAATTAGTTGTAAATTGACTAATTATATACATATATGTGTCATTATATTTTAAATAGGATCCATGTGTGTGCTCAAGTCTTCACTTGACACTTAGCCTCCTATACAGTCTGTTCATCCAAACCACTCACTATAGGTGAGTTCATGCCCCTTAATCTACCTTTAAAATGATTTTAAATGCTTTTATGGGGGGAATACAAGTTGAAACATTATAGTTATTATATCAATCACATGTGATTAGTAACTACCAAACAATGGATTTGCTATACTCTTAGTTGTTTTAACAATCAAACTACTTCAAATTGATTATCAAACTCTTTTACATGTTAAACTCTTTATCAAACTTGTTATTACATGACAAACCTTTTCCTTAAACTCTTTTACACTTATATATATATATATATATATATATATATATATATATAGTCAAAACCATGTCTAATGCATATATAATTATATAAATAAGGTTTGAAGGACTTAGGACTGATAACACACTTTACTTCTTGTTCCTTGTTTGGTTCTGGACTTAGAGTACCCTGTTGTTTGTCCGAGTGTCGTTTGATTCTTATTTAGATATTATGTATATATGTATAGACATAAAGGCTTTTATCTCAGTTCAATACATTCAGTTATACAAACAATTCTACTAGTAAACTATAATAGGTATAGTTTAGGAAGATACTACTATTATTACTAGATCAATGAGACACACACAGAGTCAGTTCATACATGAGTCAATACATACTATTATGAGAAACTAAGAGAACATATTATTATGAGAAACTAAGAGAACATACTATTATGAGAAACAAAGATAACATACTACATACTAGATAGAGAGAACATACATTACACTAGTTCATACAATACATATACAAGAATACTATAACATAAATGTGAGCCACGTTTCGAGGCATGACATCACCTGTCATGGCCCGTTTTGTATCCAGAATCTCCTAGAGGGAGAGCGTGAATTTGTGTATAGATCTATACTGGATTGACTATCCTACACCTTGTTGTTCACTACAGTGGGACTTGCAAGTCTACGGGTGCCAAATGTCATTTCTTCCGACGTCTTTCATCGTCGTGTTATTAGTCGATAGTATGGTACAATCAGGTCACATCATACCTTAAATATCAATTGGTTTAAGGTAGTAAGTACAACAGTAGTTACCATAATGCAACACTAAAGTACTTGATTATTTCCCCATTACATTCACACTGTGATATTATCACATAAAAAGGTAATGTAAAACTATATTTTTGGTTAATGATAGTCAAATTTGGGAAAATACACACTTTAAAAGAAACAAACATACATGACATTTGATGCCTTGGTAGAAGGCTACGTTTGGTAGAAAATATAGGATTTTCTAGGAGATACAAACATTTACTACAAAACATTTACAAACTTATACATCAAGCACTTACATACATTTTCATACAAACAAAGACACTAAAATGCTTATGATCTCACCAACTTTAAAGCTGATCAACTCTTTCAAAATAACTTGTATTCTCAGGTTATCAGTAGATAGGTACCGATGCCAGGTTTGAGATGATGGAGCTCGTTCAAGACTAATCTCTTATTTTTTATTTACATTTTTGGTGTCTTATAAACTTCACAGAACACACTTGTATTAAATTATATTATTAATGCAATGGATGATGTTGTTGCTTGTTTACTACTATGCTTTGTTGTGATACTGTACATGACGTCCTCTACCCCCGAACGATTCCGCCGTTCCGGTTTTGGGGTGTGACAGAAAAGAAATGGTGTAAGGAGAGAGGAGACCTGACTTGCTATTTATAGGTTGTCCAAGACAAGTTCATCTCGTGAACTTGAGGTTAGTCATGTCGTAGACTTGCCATTTGCGTCTTAGCTTCGGAAGGTGTCACGATTCTAGTTTCACGTCGTGAGGATCAAACACCTCATTCCCGTAGACTTCGCACGTGTTTTCTAGCTCCGAAATGTGTCCTGGACTACTTTCACGGCGTGAATCTAGGGTTCACGTCGTGAATCCAGACAACTAGGGTTTCCTGCCACGTGTCATGCTCTAAGACAGCTGCATCTTCGGAAGGTCATAACTTTTGCATACGAACTCCGTTTTTGACGTTCTTTATATCCATGCGTAGGTAATTATGAGTACTACAACTCTCTATTATATTCCAATAGTTAATTATAAGCCTATTTTAAATTCCTCTATAGATATTTTATAGTGTTCGGTTTATCATAACTTCTTCACGCGAAGTCAGATGTAGATGTTATCTATATTTTTGGAATCGTATGAACGTATACTTTGATTTATACTATAAAGTATGTATGAAAGTTCATATTTGAAACGACCCAAAAATACGACCCAAATTTTTTTTTGTTTTTCAATATAATCAAAACCATAATCTGAGTATCATAATATAAAAACATACGCGATGTATTCCAAACATAATAAAAATACTGTGCGGAAAACTGTATCATACTATATCAAATCAAACAACTAAAACCATCCCCAGGATAAAAGCTAAGCTGTGGTGTGTGCGATGCTATCACCCCGAGCTCTTCCCTTTGCTTGCGGAAGTACCTGAAACCAAAAACTGAGACTGTAAGCAGGAAGCTTAGTGAGCTCCCCCAAACTACCACATACCATACAATAACATGTAAGCACATATTGGGCCTAGCCCACTGCATCGGGCCGAAGCCCGGAAACTGCATCAGACCGAAGTCCGGAACTGACTGGGACCTTGTCCCCTGCATCGGACCGAAGTCCGGAACTAACTGCATCGGACCGAAGTCCGGAACTAACTGCATCAGACCAAAGTCCGGAACTAACTGCATCGGACCAAGTCCGGAACTAACTGCATCAGACCCAAGTCCGGAACTAACTGCATCGGACCGAAGCCCGGAACCGACTGACTGAACATGGCATAGCATAACACATCGTCTAGCATGAACACATATACTGCATACTACATCGGGCCATAGCCCGGAACACATAACACTTAACACATAAAACATAGCACACAAATCCTATCTGAGCCACGAAGGCATCAAACATACTAGCTACTGCATCGGACCTAAGTCCGGAAATTACTGCTAACTGAACGGGCCGGCATTGTGGCCTTAGACCCGTCCCTACTGGAAGGAAACTCACCTCGTAAGCTGACTGCTGAGTGTGTGGCTCTGAAAGCTAACGGCTGCTGCTCCTGTACCTCCCCGGCTACAAGTCCATAAACACACTCAATCAAATACTAAATACTGCACTTGGGGTAAAATGACTCTTTTACCCTTGGTCAAAGTCAACTCTCTTTTGGGCTGACTCGCCGAGTTGGGCCGCCCAACTCGCCGAGTCCTACTCTCACTTTTCAGTCCTACTCACTGCTACTCGTCGAGTATGGCATCGACTCGACGAGTACCCTCTTGATCCAAGAACTCAGACAATCTTCATCCGACTCGCCGAGCCGTATGAACAAACTCGACGAGTTGTTCTTGATCTTAAGAAGATTGCCTTGGACTCGCCGAGTTGTATGAACAACTCGCCGAGTCCCTCCATGACTGAGTCTACCCTCAACTCGCTGAGTCCACTCTCTAACTCACTGGTTCCACTCAACACTGCTAAAAATGAAGGAATCGGGGACTCGCGACTCAACTCGCCGAGTCGTTCTTCCCGACTCGCCGAGTTGCCGCCATGCAGCTGTTTTTCACTCGATTTTACTTGAATCCAACACATACAATTGATAGATCTGAGTCCAATAAGCTGATTTACCACGTAAAATTTCCAACTTTACGTGTACAACCACATGAATAAGGGAAATAAGGCAAAAAGGTGCATAAAAGGGATAGATCTAGGGTTAATATGCAAAGTAACTCCAAAAAGGCAGTAGATCTGGGCTCTACAACACCCAATCATTCAGATCTAAAGATATCTCGACTTATTAGGGCATTCATGCAAACATAAGGCTTGGAACAAGTATCAAATAGATCTTAGAAGAGTTCTAATGGAGGTTTAAAGCATATAACAAGAGGGGAAATCCGAAAATACCTCAAATAACTCAGATTTGCCCTTGGATCTTTGCACAACTCTCTTCTCCTTGCTCCTTTCTTCTTCTCCTTCTTCAAGCCTTCACAAATCACACAAAAATCACTTATGAGCTCTCAAGGTGGATTAGGGTTCTTTCTCACAGTGTTCTCAGGGTGAGGGAGGCGAGAATGGGGCTATAAGGTGGCTTAAATAGTGGGCAACCCGGGGATTTAGGGTTTCACCCAGACGGATGGACTCGCCGAGTCCGGGATATGGACTCGCCGAGTCCCCGGCTCATGCGTGCTCGAAGTCGCGACCCTACTCGGTGAGTCAGGCTATGAACTCGCCGAGTCCCTCTTGCAAAACTTAAAACAATTATCAATGAGTTAACATACCAGGAACGGGTCGTTACAATTCTCCCCCACTTGTCTCAGACTTCGTCCTCGAAGTTTGCTACGGCTGGTTCTGCAAATATCTCCGGTTAGTGCGCTCTCATCTCCTCCTCAGCCTCCCACGTCCATTCAGACCCCTTCCGGTGCTGCCACTGCACCTTCACTAGCTGAATTACCTTGTTCCTCAAGGTCTTGATCTTCCGATCCAGAATCGCGACCGGCCTCTCAATATAATTCAGGCCGCTATCAACCTGAATATCCTCTAGGGGAATGACTGCTGTCTCATCCACCAAACACTTCCTCAACTGCGACACGTGGAAGGTGTTGTGGATCTGACTAAGCTCCTCAGGAAGATCTAACCGATAAGCAACCCGACCCACCGGGCCAAAACCCTAAAAGGACCAATAAATCTGGGGCCCAATTTGCCCTTCTTCCGGAACCTGATGACACCCTTCCAAGGTGAGACCTTTAGAAGGACCATATCTCCCACCTGGAACTCCAAGTCCGAACGCCTCCTGTCAGCGTAGCTCTTCTGCCGACTCTGCGCAGTCTACAGCCTACTACGGACCTGCTGGATCAACTCAGTCGTCTTGAGCACCACTTCTGTGCTCCCGATGACTCGCTGACCGACCTCGCTCCAACAAATCGGGGTCCTACACTTCCTCCCGTACAGCATCTCAAAAGGAGGTCGATCAATACTCGCATGATAACTGTTGTTATACGAGAACTCCGCTAACGGAAGATACGTATCCCAACTGCCCCCAAAATCTAGAACACATGCCCTCAGCATGTCCTCAAGAGTCTGAATCGTCCTCTCGCTCTGCCCGTCAGTCTGGGGGTGAAAAGCGGTGCTGAAATGGAGACGAGTACCCATCTCGTCGTGGAACCGCTTCCAGAATTTGGATGTGAAACGGACATCTCGGTCTGACACCACCGATACCGGCACTCCATGACGTGCCACAATCTCTCGCACATAGATATCGGCTAACTTTTCCGCCGATATACTCTCCTGAATCGGAATAAAATGGGCACTCTTTGTCAACCGATCCACTACAACCCATATCGAATCCACTCCACGTGCGGTCCTGGGGAGTTTGGTGACAAAATCCATGGTGATATCCTCCCATTTCCACACGGGAATGTCTAATGGCTGCATCTTGCCGTGAGGTCTCTGGTGCTCCGCCTTGACCTTCCGGCAGGTCAAGCATCTCTCAACATACCAAGCGACGTCCCGCTTCATGCAGGGCCACCAATAATCAGGTCGAAGATCTCGATACATTTTCGTCGCCCCTGGGTGGATAGAAAACCGAGACTTATGAGCCTCGTCCGTCAATATCTGCCGCACTCCACCCCAGTACGGTACCCACACTCTCCCGTGAAGCGTCAACAAACCCCGACTGTCGTAATCAAACGAAGCTACTCGGCCCACTATCCTCTCACACTTTTGTCTCTCCTCCTTGAGACCCTCCATCTGAGCCTCCTTGATCCGTTCCAACAACGGGGTGATCATTGTCATCCTCATACACAGATCTCTAATAGGGGTCGCCGACACTTTGCGACTCAGGGCGTCGGCCACCACGTTGGCCTTCCCTGGATGATAAAGGATCTCACAATCATAATCCTTCAGTACGTCCAACCACCTCCTCTGCCTCATGTTCAGGCTCGGCTGATCCATAAGATACCGCAAACTCTTGTGATCCGTGTATATAGTACAACGGACCCCATAAAGGCAATGTCTCCAAATCTTGAGGGCAAACACAACTGCCCCCAGCTCCAAATCGTGGGTAGGATAATTAGCCTCGTGAGGCTTCAACTGTCTCGAGGCATAAGCTACCACATGGCCTTGCTGCATCAATACTGCTCCCATACCTGTGATCGAGGCATCACAATAGACTACGAAGTCCTCTACTCCCTCTGGCAAGGTAAGGATCGGAGCCTCGCACAATTTCTGTCTGAGAGTCTCGAACGCCGCCTGCTGCTCAGGCCCCCAACGAAATACCACCGACTTCTTGGTTAGTCGGGTGAGCGGCACTGCTATCTTGGAGAAGTCCTGAATCAATCTCCGATAATACCCTGCCAACCCTAGGAAGCTCCGAATCTCAGATGGAGACTTCGGGACCTCCCACTGCATCACGGCCTCTATCTTGGCCGGATCTACCAAAATACCCTTCTGGTTGACGAGATGACCAAGAAACTGCACCTCGCGCAACCAGAACTCACACTTGGAGAACTTTGAGAAAAGTCTCTCCTTCCTCAAGGTCTCCAACACCTCCCACAGGTGCTCCTCGTGCTGCCCCTGGGTCTTGGAATATACCAAGATGTCATCTATGAATACTATCACCGACCGATCCAGCATCGGTCTGCACACGCGGTTCATGAGGTCCATGAACGCGGCTGGGGCATTGGTGAGCCCAAATGGCATCACCACGAACTCATAATGACCATACCGGGTCCTGAAAGCAGTCTTCTGCACATCCTCATCTCTAACCCTCATCTGATGATAACCGGAGCGTAGATCGATCTTGGAGAACCAAGACGCTCCCTGAAGCTGATCAAACAAGTCATCTATCCTCGGAAGTGGGTAACGGTTCTTCACCGTTACCTTGTTCAACTCCCGATAATCAATGCACATACGATGCGACCCATCCTTCTTCCTCACAAACAGGATCGGCGCTCCCCAAGGCGAACTGCTCGGCCGAATGAAACCCTTGTCTAACAGCTCCTGTAGCTGTGTAGACAACTCCTGCATCTCAGGGGGAGCTAGTCGATATGGTGCTTTGGCTATTGGAGCCGCACCAGGAACTAGGTCGATCCTGAACTCAACCTGCCTCTCTGGAGGTATCCCCGGCAAATCCTCGGGAAACACATCCGGGTAGTCTCGAACAATAGGAACATCATCAACTGTCGCCTTGCCCTTCTCCCGAGCATCCAAGACGTAAGCTACAAAACCGGCGCAACCCTGCTGAACATAGCGCCTTGCCCTTGCGGCGGAACAAAAGGTCGGTCCTCGCTGGGGCCTCTCGCCCTGCATCACTATCTCTCCCCCACTGGGAGTGCGGACCCTCACTAGCTGAAGCTCACAATCAATCACCGCCCCATTGGGGCTTAGCTAATCCATGCCCACAATAACTTTATTCCCACGCAGGGGAATAGGAACCAGGTCCACTGAAAACTGCTCATCAAATATCTGAAGGGAACACCCTCTATGTACTCTGCCGACCCTTACGGTCCTATCATCTGCTATCTCAACCTCTAATGGACAATCCAGCTCCCCTGGAGCTCTGCTAAATCTCTTGCTAAGCGCAAGCGACACAAATGATCGGGTAGCCCCCGAATCGAACAATACCAAAGCAGAGATGCCGTTCACCGAGAACGATCCTAAATAAAACATATCATTAAGTAATATTCAAACGATAAAGTAATTAAAAGATAAAGGAAAGATACATACCCGTCACCACATCCGGAGTCGCTCGCGCCTCCTCTACTGTCATCTGAAACGCCCTGCTCTTCGCCACTGGCGCATCAGATTGGCCCTGACGGCCATCTGTAATCCTCAAGGTGGTAGGGGCAGGTGCAACCACCTTCCCTGCTGCAGCTAAACTGGGACACTGGGACTTTTTATGTCCCCTCTAATTGCACTGAAAGCAAATCAGATCTGATGTTGTAACCGTAGTAGCAGGGGCCGTACAATCCCTACTCAAATGCCCAATCCGACCGCACTTGTAGCAGCCGGAACTCCCTGCCTTGCACGCCCCCTCGTGCAATCTCCCACACTTGCCACACCGACCGTGGCTCTGCTGACTCCTGGACCTGTGATCTGAAACCTTGGGCTTTTTGCCCACACTGCCTGAACCCGAAACCGCCTCCGGTTTCCTCTTCTTCTCCATCTCGAGATCAATCTCCCTCTCCCTAGCTCTAGCAATCATGTCATCCAGCGTTTTACAACTGGACCGGCTCACAAACATGTGGATATCGCTCCGCAGCATCTCATGATAACGGGCCTTCTTCATCTCCTCATCGGCTGCATAATGGGGAACAAGAAGGGCCCTCTCCCTGAACTTGGCGGTGATCTCTGCCACTGTCTCGGTAGTCTGGGTAAGGTCCTGGAACTCCCTAGCTAACTGCTGCACCTCAATGACCGGTGCAAACTCCGCCCTGAACCTGGTAGAGAAATCAGTCCAGGTCATGGCGTCCAATGCCGCATCATCCCCGATGGCATGTCCAACCTCCTCCCACCAATCCCGTGCCCTGTCCTTCAGAAGACAGGACGCCAATCTGACCTTGTCCCCCTCGGGACACCTGCTAGTGCGGAAAGCGTTGGCCACATCCGCCAACCATCTGGTACTCGCTATGGGGTCCCGCGCCCCATGATAGTCTGGAGCTCCGCATGCCCTGAACTCCCTGAACGTAAGTGTGCGCGACCCCATCATGGCCGCCATCTCAGCACGGAAAGTACCCAATCTGTCATCCATCAGCTCTAAAATACCCTCCTTGATCGAACCGAAGATCACAGGAGTCTGCTCCAGTATGATGCGGGTAACCTCAGAAGAAAGGAACTCTCTGGTCTGCTCATCCATCTGCCCGACCTCCGGGCCTGATCCCGATCCTGATCCCCCTCCGGTATCTGAGCTGCCGACTGCTGGTCTCGGGCGCAAAACTACCATTCTGAAACATATCATAACAACATCAGAACACTGAAATATCTCAAGGGATCGTGATACTACTACTAGCTTCCTGGTTTTGTCTTGGCCTTCCTTGATTCGAGTACGGATCCTCTGCTTTCAGTAGTACGGGCCCATACTACCTTCCACATCTATCCGTACTTTCATCAAGAACTGCCTTGACTCCACCAAGTCACTTCTACTACTGCTATTCTCTGCTACTCTCATCCTAGGCTTGCCCTAGGGAAACCCCAGACTTAACACAACTGGTCCTCAGCTGCTGAAGGTCTCTTTATAATGCCAATTAGCCACTACCTAAACACCATCACATGTGATGAGGATCAGATAATCCTTCAAGTAAAAGACCCGTCCCTATAACGGTTGGACTCAAACAAGAGCTGCGCAATAGGGCCAGTTCCAGCACTCTGGGATTATTCGACCCTGTCCACATGTGGTGTGACGTGTTCACCTAATGGCTAACTCCCATCACTCATAACCCCACAAAGCACGAAGCAAGCAGCATTCGGACCAGGGAAACAGACTCAAGCAAAACTATCCTCGTAACAAGAAACGGCACTAGCATAGGATGCTAAGCTCCCACTATCAGGCATAACCTAATCAGGCTATCCTACTACTGTCTACTCAATTCTAGCATGCAATACTCATAAAGCTGTAACATATAAAGCAGACACGTAAGGCATTCTCCTAGCTCCTTAGTCCTATACTAGCATGCTGTTCTACTGAAACTGAAACTGAACAAATAACTTGTATGGGTAATTTGGGAGTACTTACATGAGCTCGGCTGATCGCATGCACACACCTCTATCTCGTTAAAAAAACAATTTCTTTCTTTCTAAGTGCTTTCAAAATTCTTTTTGTAACGCGTTTTTATTTTAAAAATAAAAATCTTTTATTTCCCCTTAGTTTGAGTTCAGATGCACCCGAAAGTGTATCCGAATCCCTCAAACCAGGGCTCTGATACCAACTTGATACGACCCAAAAATACGACCCAAAAAAAATTTTATTTTTCAATATAATCAAAACCATAATCTGAGTATCATAATATAAAAACATACGCGATGTATTCCAAACATAATAAAAATACTGTGCTGAAAACTGTATCATACTATATCAAATCAAATAACTAAAACCATCCCCAGGATAAAAGCTAAGCTGTGGTGTGTGCGATGCTATCACCCCGAGCTCTTCCCTTTGCTTGCGGAAGTACCTGAAACAAAAAACTGAGACTGTAAGCACGAAGCTTAGTGAGCTCCCCCAAACTACCACATACCATACAATAACATATAAGCACATATTGGGCCTAGCCCACTGCATCGGGCCGAAGCCCGGAAACTGCATCGGACCGAAGTCCAGAACTGACTGGGACCTTGTCCCCTGCATCGGACCGAAGTCCGAAACTAACTGCATCGGACCGAAGTCCGGAACTAACTGCATCGGACCAAAGTCCGGAACTAACTGCATCGGACCAAGTCCGGAACTAACTGCATCGGACCCAAGTCCGGAACTAACTGCATCGGACCCAAGTCCGGAACCGACTGACTGAACATGGCATAGCATAACACATCGTCTAGCATGAACACATATACTGCATACTATATCGGGCCGTAGCCCGGAACACATAACACTTAACACATAAAACATAGCACACAAATCCTGTCTGAGCCACGAAGGCATCAAACATACTAGCTACTGCATCGGACCTAAGTCCGGAAATTACTGCTAACTGAACGGGCCGGCATTGTGGCCTTAGACCCGTCCCTACTGGAAGGAAACTCACCTCGTAAGCTGACTGCTGAGTGTGTGGCTCTGAAAGCTAACGACTGCTGCTCCTGTACCTCCCCGGCTACAAGTCCATAAACACACTCAATCAAATACTAAATACTGCACTTGGGGTAAAATGACTCTTTTACCCTTGGTCAAAGTCAACTCTCTTTTGGGCTGACTCGCCGAGTTAGGCCGCCCAACTCGCCGAGTCCTACTCTCACTTTTCAGTCCTACTCACTGCTACTCATCGAGTATGGCATCGACTCGACGAGTACCCTCTTGATCCAAGAACTCAGACAATCTTCATCCGACTCGCCGAGCCGTATGAACAAACTCGACGAGTTGTTCTTGATCTTAAGAAGATTGCCTTGGACTCGCCGAGTTGTATGAACAACTCGCCGAGTCCCTCCATGACTGAGTCTACCCTCAACTCGCTGAGTCCACTCTCTAACTCACTGGTTCCACTCAACACTGCTAAAAATGAAGGAATCGGGGACTCGCGACTCAACTCGCCGAGTCGTTCTTCCCGACTCGCTGAGTTGCCGCCATGCAGCTGTTTTTCACTCGATTTTACTTGAATCCAACACATACAATTGATAGATCTGAGTCCAATAAGCTGATTTACCACGTAAAGTTTCCAACTTTACGTGTACAACCACATGAATAAGGGAAATAAGGCAAAAAGGTGCATAAAAGGGATAGATCTAGGGTTAATATGCAAAGTAACTCCAAAAGGGCAGTAGATCTGGGCTCTACAACACCCAATCATTCAGATCTAAAGATATCTCGACTTATTAGGGCATTCATGCAAACATAAGGCTTGGAACAAGTATCAACTAGATCTTAGAAGAGTTCTAATGGAGGTTTAAAGCATATAACAAGAGGGGAAATCCGAAAATACCTCAAATAACTCAGATTTGCCCTTGGATCTTTGCACAACTCTTCTTCTCCTTGCTCCTTTCTTCTTCTCCTTCTTCAAGCCTTCACAAATCACACAAAAATCACTTATGAGCTCTCAAGGTGGATTAGGGTTCTTTCTCACAGTGTTCTCAGGGTGAGGGAGGCGAGAATGGGGCTATAAGGTGGCTTAAATAGTGGGCAACCCGGGGATTTAGGGTTTCACCCAGACGGATGGACTCGCCGAGTCTGGGATATGGACTCGCCAAGTCCCCGGCTCACGCGTGCTCGAAGTCGCGACCCTACTCGGCGAGTCAGGCTATGAACTTGCCGAGTCCCTCTTGCAAAACTTAAAACAATTATCAATGAGTTAACATACCGGGAACGGGTCGTTACAATATTTGTATTAGAATTATCATGAAATACATAGTAAGTTTACTACATTACTAGTTTAACAAAATCACATTACATGATTGGTATAATCACATGTGATTGTTATTGACCTATTTTGACTAGTGTTACATATATAATTATTTTAAGTCATTTCTCACTGAATTAATATAGGTCTTAACCTGTTAAGTCGCAAGTTGGCCCAAAAAACATAAAATTTCCCATTTTACCCATTTGGCCAAAATACATCTTATCATTTATTTTTTTCTCTCGAACTTACTTATCTAACCTCATTTAAGTGAATTAAAACTCATTTTGGTCATTTTAAGGAATTCATAACTTCACAAATTTATCAAATTCTCATAAAAAAAACCATTTTGCCATTTTAGTCAATATTTGACTAAAAGTCAAATGTCTCTAAATTCCTTCTTCTTACATGGTCCGCCTCGAGTATCTTGGCCTACACCACATAACTGGATCAACCTCACCATAGGCAAGTAACTAACAAGTTTACCTGCCTCAGAACATATCTTAGCATAAACACATCATATTCTACATAGGATACATATTATAATACAAGGTATAGTGAGAAAACTCATATGAGCTAAACATCATAAGCTCACCAACTATCTCAACAATAGAACAGTTAACACATGATATACCTATTGCCAAACTAAGACTAATCTATAATAAATTACTTAAATCCATCATGGCTTAACCCAAAAGTTCAATTGGTCAAAATTCAATGATCAATAGTCAAAAGTCAATAATATGTACAACAGGCGCTCGATGTCGTCGCCTAGGCGTCCATTACCTAAAAGAATAAAAGATGGTCGAGATCTAGCTCAAAATCAAGTGCGCATATGAAAACCCTAAAATGTGCCGCTCTAGAAAAAGGGTGTGTCCCACCTATGCCTTATTTACAAAGGGAAAAGACTTAATACATTAATTCAAAACCACAAACTTCCATATATGGTCCTTAACATTGGCTTGATGGATAAAGTTTTCAACATTACCCATTAAGAAACTCCAACCCAGCAAGATCTAAACTTTAAGTCTCTTAAAGTCCAAGAATGCATATTTCTTGACTTAATCCAAAAAGTCCAAGCCTTCTATTTTTTAGATATGAATCAACATGATGTCTAAATGGATAAAGTTTCAAACTTTATCTATTATAAGGTCACAAAATTTTAAGATCTAAATCCCTAAGTTGAGAAATGACCAAAAACCCATCTTTCTTTATGTACGGAGTCAAGAAGGCTCTTGCATACACTCTCTACTCCACCAAATGACCATATAACATCCCGAACATCACTCAATAGCTCAAGTGTTCTTCCAACTCAATGAAATAAGCCACAAATGGACCAAAAAACCAATACTTTCCAACCACAACACGCGCCATACAACTTAATAACACACAAACCATTCAATAGTACATGCTGTTACCAACGCAACTTCAGACGAAAACATGGTCGTACGCAACCAGAAAGTATGGTAGAAAGTTGAATGTTTGTTCCAACTTATAAGTATTAAATCAAACAATAACCATGACATAAAGCAGACTAGGTCAGGCTATCTTATTCAGTCAACATACACGCCTCACGACAATATTTGATGAATTGTCGATATCACACACTCCCCAGAAGAACACTCAGGTCAAATGTGTTCCTTCTTCATCACAACCTTACCTAAGGGGTACGATACAATCGAACCCAACTAGTTGAAAAACCTCAACTGCTACCAAAAACGTTCTCCTAAACATCTAAAACAATATCCCAATCCTAAAATAAAGTTGAACAAATCTCCATTAATACGCAACTAACCCGGTAAAATTCTCAAGTTTAGAGGGAAAAATCTAAAATCACCCAGAATGCTGTTAGAACCCATGATCAGATCAATCCAAATAACGACCCTGTCGACGCGACATGCCAAAACAGGACTCTGCACAGACCCACTGTCACACCCCCGAACCGTCAGAACGGATGGCGGAAACGTCCGGGGGCGGGTGACGTCATACGTAGTACCACAACAGTTGTATCATAGTAAGCAAAGTAAACACAACCATTACATTATAATATCATTATTTACATCTGTTTGAAAATGTAGTTTGTACATAATAGTATATAACAAAAGTAAAAGATGTGACTCCAAAATGCTTCATCTTCTCCAAAAGTCGGCAATAGTACCTGTCTATTGTTGTCCTGAGAATACAAGCAGTTTGAAAGTGTATCAGCATAAAGCTGGTGAGTTCATAAGTACTTAGTTATGGTGAAAAATGTTTCTTTGATCCTTTGAAAAGTGTTTTCTAAGAAAATCCTATAATTTTTTATGAAAGATGTTTGATTTTCCATTAGTTATTTGTTAAACAGTCCGTTTATTAAAGGTTGAGTTATCCCGGGAAAATCCTATATTTTCCCTAAAAGTTGATAGTTGGTTATCCATTCTTGTCTGAGGTGTACAAGTATCTACCATACTTGTATCGTTAGACGTAGTTTTCTTGAAAAACCATGTTTGTTTCCTAATAGATGTGTTAGCCTTATTACATAAATAAAACTAATACATACGTGGTGATCTAAATCCTAAGGGTACTATTAATACCAGCTGGAAATCAATTTGGTTATCACCTTGAGGTTAGTTTGCTTGTTTCATTATTACAAATGCAAGTTACTGTTATCTAGGTTGCGAGTGTCATAACCGTACTTAGACTTGATATGGAACGTAACAGGGCCAATATCTTTTTATGACTTTGTCACCCCTGGCCTTATCGGTCCAACTATAGCTAGCAGTAAGGTGCAGGATAGTCAGTCCTGTATAGATCTATACATAATAGTCACGTTCTCCCTACAAGAGATTCTGGTTACAAGTGCTAATCCTACACCCAGATTTTGTGGGGGTGTTACCAAGGGCGTGTCTTCAACTTTAGACTAACAATTTGTATGTAAAATAACACATTTTACGATTTGTATGAATCCTTTATAAAATAACACATTTTACGATATGATTCACAAATTCTTTGCTTTAGTTTTGAAAACTGTTTCTACGAGTTGATTTCTTAATCGTTTGGTAAAATTGTTTTCTGTGTTAAAAGCATTCTGAACATAAAATAATATACTTTAAGCAAAAGTTTCCTTGTACTTTTGCTTGTATTCCCCCACTGAAAACATGGAAAACTCGGAAAAAGCGTAGGGGTATGAACTCACAGTTTGATGTGGGGTTCGAGTGTAAGTTGCTAGGAATTATTGAGTGTCAAATAAAGCCTCGGGCACAAACGAATCATATTTAGCATGTAGAAGTACATATATGTATTAGGTGAGGGCATAACACTATTTGTTATGGAAAGAACCACCTTAGGGACTAGAGAACACTTAAAACTAAGTGTTATAATCACATGTGATTGAAGAGGGGAGTTTGCGGCCGTAATCAGGAGTGTACAGTCATGGGTTTACGGTGCATGGGTTCACGGTCTAATGACCTTACGGTCATAAGGTTTATGGTCTAATGACCTTACGGTCATAGGGTTTACAATCCATGGGTTTATGGTCTTTGGGTTTACGACCCATGAGTTTAAGGTCATTGAAGGGTGTACGGTCTAAGGAGATACACTAGACCGTAAACACCTTTTGTTCATGGAAAAGTGACGAGTTCAAGGCAAAACTCAAGAATCCTAACTAGATATAAGTATAAGAGGATGATACTTACGATTTGAAGGCAAAGAAAGGTGTTTTCGGTCCAAAACACTAAGGTGTTCTTAAGGATTCTTAAAGATCTAGATAAAAAGTGAAATCCATGGATGAATTAAGAGTGAATCATGGGTATAGGAAGGATTAACACCCAATGAAAGGAATCACTGACATTCTTGAGGATTTCTTGAGCAAACTCGAAAATTATATAGAGAGAGAGTAGAGAGGGAAAGTCTTTGGAGTGTTTAAAGTGTGAAATGAAGGCCAAATAACCTATATATAGGGTAGAGTTCTCGGTCAAAGGGGGGGGGGGACCTGGCACTGACCTTAAACGGGTTTACGGTCTACACGAGTTTACGGCCGTAAACTCGTCCTGACCGTGAACTTGGTGATTTTCGAGGAAGTTTCAAGTTTTTCGCGTGATTCCCGGTTTATTCCGAATCGTATAAAATACATATTATTTATTTAAAACTTAAAGTCCTTCCCAAACTAAGAAATTTGACGGAATTTAATAAAAACCCAAATTTTATTAACGGAAACTGGGTAAGGATAACAGAAAAAGTTTCAGGTTGTCACACCCACGATTACACTTGAAATTTTGAACAATGTCACAACAACATCCAAACTTTCACTATCCAAACAACCAAGGGTACACACATCCAGAAACCAGATATATAAATGACAAAACTCTGATGAAGGGTCGACGCACCAACTGCAACTTCAACTATTACTGCTCGAATCCTTCAAATGATTAACAAAATGATAAATCGGTAAAAAATGAACCGACAAACTAAACCCGATGATCTAGTATACTGCTGGACAAATCCCATTAAGAAATGCACATATCGAGCTTTGAAACCGATCAACAAACCAACCACTGCCCATATTGATGAAACCTGTTGGTTTTCATTTTGCGAGGACATGCATTGTTAGTCATGAAATTGTCTAAGGTTTATGAAAGAGATAGTTTTTTCAAAAGTTGTAAATGTTTTGGATCTAGACCTATATGACTCAGGAGACATTATCATCTTATGTATGTTTTTGTTTAAATATCATATATTCCAAGTTCATATATGAAGTGTTTGAAGACTGTGATTATATTGATGGTAATAAACTCTTAGAAGGATAGAAATTGATCATAGTTTATGTATTTTATATATATATATATATATATATATATATATATATATATATATATATATATATATATATATATATATTCACTTTTTACTATGGTTTTGTTTGTATCATTTCTAAGGACCAGTTTATGACTTTTTTAAACAAATTCAAATTGTTTTGTAATAGAAGTTTTTGAGAAGATATTTTGATAAATGTGGCTTAAGGCCATAAAACATTTTAAAACCATAATATTTGTTTTATAAAGTCATGCAGAATTAACAAGGTGACCCGCCACGCTGCGGACTATAAGTAAACAAAAGAAATATTGTTCATATTCCTTCGTTTATTAAACAAACAAATTTCTCATAAAACGATTCACCGATGATTTGTTGTATATTCGGTTTATTTACAACGTTACATGTGGTAATGAGGTGACATCGTCGTAACAATATTTTTCATATGGTGGTGTAGTGGATATACCCATACCCATAATCTACTAAAAGTTTTAATGTCTTTCAAAAATAAAAAAATCCCCATACATCTGATATGATAATGTCACCATGGAACTTTTAACGTAGTTGAGGTGCTTTTAAGAAAAAACAAATAATAATAGGTGTTTTTGGATACTTGAACAAGTTTCGTATATGAACTCTAAACGAAATCTGAGTAGGTGCAGTTTATTTTTATCGGGTCGGGTGGGTTGAATAGTAGACTTGTCAAAGTCGGTTAGAAGTTTCTATTTACCTGGCAAGAAACGAAAATTGCAAGTTTCTCGTGCGACCGCCTTTATCGGAAATAACTATGCCCACACGTCACGACTTCGTTTTCCACCGTTCGATCATTATCCCATCCTTCGATCTCATCCGTCCATTAACACCATCGCTTCTATAAAACGCAGATTACGAGATGGTATAATTTGCATACCCCAACGAATATATATCTCGTCTTCGTTCTCCTAGAAATTTTAGATCTGCAATCTTTCGTTTCGCGTTTTGTTCAATCGACTTGCTATGGCGATAGATCTGTCGACGATCTACGGTTTAGTTCGATTTTTCTTGTGTTCTTATGGATCGAGTATGTTTTCCAGAAAACCGATGGAATCGATACGAGTTGTTGATTTATGTCTTTGATGTACTTTGATCGGCAGAGTTTGATTTTTTTCAACCGATGGATTCGATAGGAGGTGTTGATTTATGCCTTTGATTTACCTTTGATCGGCAGATGTTGATTTTTGGTCAACATGGATCTGTTGATCAACGTCTCAGATCTACAGTTTATGCTTTTGCTAGAGCGAATTAGGAGGTAAATTTATATTTCTCTCTCACATCTATTGGAGTCTGATTGTTATTGTTTTAAATTCGTTGAAAAATCTTGTTTTTTCTTTGTTTGATTCACCCTCTGGTAGAATTATACTACGTTCTTGGTGTTCTGTTCTTATAAATTGAGTTTTTGATTCTAATCATATTGTTCTATTGTTGCAGGTTCATTGGCGATTGGTGGTCCACGATGCTTCTCATGATTCGGTTGGATGTTTGTTAATCCCTTGATTTCGGATCATTGGAATCCTTGATACTTGTTATTCTCTTGATCAAGTTCGATTTGTATTGAGGAACTTGAATTTGATCCAGTGATCGGAACTTGAAGTATGGAGATTGACATCCAGGTTGGTATGTAGAGGTAGTAATATGTCTTTGTTTTGATTAGGGGATATGTATGTCCTAATTATATCCTGTTATTCGGCCTTTGCCATGATGGGTGCGCTCGCATGGCAGGCAACTATCCTAATAAAAATTAGTTTTTGTTTTTGAGGGGAGGTCGCACGGGGGTTTTGCCCGGGATCTCTCCTCTGGTGTGCGTCTCTCTTCTCTCTCTCTTGCTCTCTCTGGGTTTTTGTATGTTTGTTTTTACCTCGATACCGGTGCTCAGTTCCTCCCACTACAATTCGAATTCAAACTGCGCAACAACAATTATTCAGTGAACAACATTTATATAATGTTTAGCCGATGATTATCACCAAAGGTACTTCCAATTTAATTGCTTTTCATTTTTTCAGAAATCAATAGTCGTTAATTCCGTCTCTATTGCAAAAAAATTTAAGCATATTAATAATTTGGGTTTATTTATATATGTATAAATAGTTACGATTATACTACAAATCATTTTCACAATTGATTTGCGCTATTTGGAGGCAATTTTCTTTAATAGACTTCATGCCCGATGGTTAAAAGACGAATGTTTTATTTTACCAGATGTTTTATTACCATCGTCCCGCTGAAATTCCAACTTTATCGGGTTTAGGAAAAAACCAAGTTGTCTACATTAATCCAATAGTCGCATGACGGGACCATTAGATATAAAAAAAAGATTATGAGCACCTATTGAGATTTTATCCTAAAATATCCATTCAATACAGGCAAAGTAGACTTAAAAGAGCTTTCGTACAAATCTTTGGGATGTCGCCAATGCATTTTAATTTGTTAATAGCCAAAAAGAATGTCGACACTCGTTAAAATATGTTGGTACCCTTAGTGAATTCATATTATTGTTCTTATTCGTTATTAAATTTGGTTACTTATTCATAATTTGAGTTGGATATGGCTTTGACTTGTGGATTTATTACATTTTTAACATTTTAATGTAATCATATACTGGATGCTGAAAATTTGTTTGTAGCAGTGCCATCTGTGGGCTGAACTTGTATCGTTTGTTGAATTGAATCGATGTACGTTTTGTTCTACTATCCCTCTTTTGTGAGGTTTTTGGTTGGAACACAATGTAAAAAATTCAGATGATCTCGTTGTGTATTCTACTTATGGATTTTTGAAGACTGTGATTAAAGCTCTGTGGATTTCCAAGTTATATGCTGTTGTTATTTGTAACACAACCTTTGATGCTGTGCTGAGTTCATTTCTACAATTTTGTTTCCTGGTATGTTTTCGCCACAGCTGTGCTGTCATTTTTTCATTAGAATTATGTCATCATGTTGGTGATAACTGGCAGGTTCTCACTTGTCTATCTTTTCATGGTCCAAAGGAAGCAAAGTGCGTTAATGTAAAAGTGCAACAAAGATCATCTGGGCTGATATCAGTTTGAGGCTTTTCCAGTGTTGAATTTGTTGACCAAATCTTTGTGATTCAGTTGTTGCTAAGTAAAACATTGAAAGTTTTGTTGATCCGTCCTTGGCAACAGACAATTTCAGCGGAGTTACTAAATTTATTAAGCCTGTGTGTAAGAGGCAAATTTGGTCATATGATTCTTGAATGTTTGCATTAAGTTTTTAAACAGTCTGTTAGGTGTAAGTTCCTAATGGAGAAAGGTAAGGATGCTTTCTATTTGAGGTGCTACTGCTCATGCTGTCATGCAGTTATTTTCTTTAAGCTTGCTCTTTGATATCTTATATAATTGTCTGAAAAGTGAAAACCTTCTGTTTAAAAATTTTAAAATATCAAGGTTTTCACATGGCTGTTACTAGAAACCCAACACACGTTAATAAGTGTTTTTTGTATTTTGGTATTGTTGAATCTGGACACGGTTAATTTAGAAAAGAAAGTTTTACAAACGGAATTCAAACTGTTCAGCTATACGGCTATACCCATTTAAAGAATACTACAACATCTTTTGAGACAAATTTCATAGACTATTGCGAAACTTATGAGCTTAATAAGCTGGGAGTTATGCTGTTAGATCTGTAAGCTCTCAAATGGTAAAGAGCGCTCGGGATCAATTCCCCGAGAGGTTGGTGGTTCGAATCCATCCAGATCTGTCTTGACTTTAGGGAAAAATCTATAGTAATTTTAATGATTAAAAAAAATGAAACAAAAGTGATTTCTACAAAATATATATAGAAAAGAAATGAACTGTAGTTTTATATATCAATAAGTGTTGTACAAATCTAGTACGGGACTTTGAAAATAAATTTTTTTGAACATTCATCTCTACTTGTTTTGCGTGTACCTGATGACCTGATCTACTGCATGTTGATACCCTTCCATTTTTATGAAACAGTAAATGTACCTATCCAAATATTCTATATCACTATTCTTTTTCGGTTGGTATACAGTGAATTAGGCTTGAGGGAGTGAGGTGTGGCTGGAATGCCAAAGAGAGATGAAGAAGATGCTGTCCCCCACTCCCCGGGAGTCTTATTTGCAGGTACAGTCTTTTGCTGACTTAGCAAGTATGGTTGTGAAAAGCACTAAAAAATTTCAATGTCAACAACTGCCTTGAAACTCGCATACCTTTTCATTGACATCATCATACTGGGAAGTGTATCATATCATATCTGTTTAATTCGTATGGAACCATTGTCTGTCTAAAGCAAACCTCAACAGGGGATGTCAGAAACAGGAGATATTCAATAACTAATAGTGGCAAAATAGTAATTAAATCAAGGGTATCTATGAAAAAAAAAAATTGATGAACAGTTCCGCGGAGCTAGAGTGCACTCCGTGGAGCTACAATTTTTTTTTTTTTTTTTTTTTTTTTTTTTTCAGAAACACTTGATTTAATTACAATTTTGTCACTCCGCGGAGCTACAGTGAATTCCGCATAGCCCCTCAGAGCTCACCTCCACGGAAAACGTATCTATATGTGGAAATCCGATTTTGTGTGACTAAAATTTGAAATTCTCCACCAAATAATGTCCATTAGTGGCATAATCCCCCAATAAGAATTCCAAGAGCAAGAATCCAATGTGGATAACATCAAGGTAGGGTTGCTAATCTTCATTAATCATCTGTCATAGCTTAGTCACCAAACAATCAAATGGTACAAATGTAATGTGCATTCAAGAAGTAGGATAAAAAGTTATATAAATGGTTTCTTTGAATTTACAGCTTTAAACCTTTAGTCTACGTTAACATGTTATAGTTATATCCTTTACAATTTAAATTTATTTTATATCTTCACCAAAATTGTACCTACAATTTTGACAAAATTACACAAACTGTTTTCCTTCTCAGAAATTAAGAAATTGTTAACACTGGTGATTTGTGGTTTGGAAACGGGAAACTCAAACGCTTGAAATTGTTATATGCTTTGTTACTTCTGAAAGCTTGAAATCCCTTGTCAGACCATTGATAATGTTGTAAAGTTACTGGTTAATGGAAAATGGAAATTTTTTTAATCTTACTGTTAAAAATGGAAGTTTTGATGCTGATTACTCTTATGTGAAACAAGTGGATTTAAGCAAAGCTAAAAGGGTAGGTCAATGCAACAAGGCAGAAGAAATATAAGAAGGATGCAATCTTCGGTAAAATGCATCACTTTATAATTGCTTGCTGAAAATCGATTTTCATACACTCCATGCTCTATTGAAATTACATTTACTTGCTGAAAATTAGACTTGCATGCGATGCAATGATTTTAAGTTAATGTGCATTGAAAGATTGTTATGTTTTTTTAGTAAGTTATGTTTATAACATGATTTTCAGAATATATTGATATGAATACTCGATCAATAAAATAAAATTTATTATTTTTATAGTTTATATAATCTATCTTTATATATAACTTATATAAGTTATGGTGGGTGGTGATAGTAGTGGCGGTGATGTTGGTGGTAATGGCAATAAAGATATAAACGAACCGAGCGAACACGAACGAATGCTTGTTCGTGTTCATTTGTTTAAGTTAGCCGAACAAACGAATGAATAAACGAACGAGTTTTCTTGTTTATGCTTGTTCATTTAACAAATTAAATTGTTTATGTTCATTCGTTTATATTCGTGAACATGCTAAACAAACATAAACAAACGAATATAAATGAACAAAGATAAACAAACATAACCAAACCCATATAAACATATAATGTAATAATGTAATCAAACACAATTAAGCATATATCAACATAAAAAAGAACTTATATAAATGAACATAAACGAACGTTCACGAAAATAATCGAATGGATGAGATTATTGTTTATGTTGGTTCATTTAACTAAGCGAACAAAAATTTGTGTTCATATTCGTTCATTTATAAAATAAACGAACATAAACAAACTTCCCGCCGAACGATTCACGAATAGTTCGGTATTTACAACTCTAAGTGGCAGTAGTGTTGATGATGTTAGAGGGTAATATTGTAATCTTGCACTATATTTAATTTGTTTTATATGGAATGAACTTTCTTCTTAAAAAGTTTTTTCATTTAGAAATCCAATTCTATGACAAAAATTAAACCAAAGTTTTTTTATTTGTTTGTTTGTTTTCTTTTTACGCAATAGGTCATTAAACTTACAACTTATCTCTCTATTAAGTCATATTCGTGAGATTTTGGGCGTGTTTGGCAAAAGTAGTTGTTAGCTGGAAGCGGGTAGCGGTTAGCTGGTAGCGGGTAATTGGTAGCGTATAGCTGGTAGCAGGAAGTTGTAGCTTTTATTTGTTATATGAATGTTTGGCAAAAGTAGCTGGAAACTTTTGAAATATATAAAATTACATAAAAAGACAATTGATTAAAAATAAATTAATATATAAATATATTTTTAAGGGTAATTATGGAATTTGATTTCAAAAGCTTAGGAGCGTTTTGTTAAACGTTACATGAAGTAGTTTTTAGAATCGGAGCGTTTTATTAAAACTAAAAGCTAAACGCTCGTACTGCAAACAAAGTTTTTTGTTTAAACTAGAGCGTTTTATCAAAAGCTAAAAGCTAGAAGCTCGCAAACGCTTCCAAAAGCTCTGTGCCAAACACGCCGGCGTGTTTGGCAAAAGTAGCTGTTAGCTGGAAGCGGGGAGCGGTTAGCCGGTAGCGTGTAGCTGGTAGCTGGTAGCAGGAAACTGTAGCTTTTATTTGTTATATGAATGTTTGATAAAAGTAGCTTGAAGCTTTTGAAATATATAAAATAACATAAAAGGACAATTGATTAAAAATAAATAAATATATAAATATATTTTTAAGGGTAATTATGGAAATTGATTTCAAAAGCTCGGGAACAAATCCTCCTTTGACTAGTTATACTAAGTTACACAAATGGTCTTTATGGTTTAATTTTTTTTTCATGGTTGGTCCCTTACCAACACTATTCATCATCGACACCATTACCATTCACTTTCGACAACCACCACAATTTATCTCAGGCAAGTCTTAATCTTTTGATTCTCTCTATCTGTTTCTCGTTCTCTATTTCTCTCTACAAACTACTTTTGGAAGTTAATGTTGATCATAAAGATTGAACTCGTGCCAATGACGACCTCTTACCCTCTAATTGACAACCCTCTACCGGCAACACATGAATTTTTCCTTAACAGGTTTACAACGAGTCACACAACTGCAACCATGTAGTTGGATTCCCATCATCTCTCCAGATTCCACCCTTCTAGTTATATACAAAAACCACCACCACTACCGTCGAAAATCATTTATTGCAACTACACATACTATAGATGAACGATGACGGATTTGAGACCTTCCGGTAGCGGGGGCGGAGGAAGAGGTGGTGGATGGGTTATAACCATATATGTGACATCCCCATTTTCACGGCCTGAAAAGACCGATTTTGTTTATGCTTTATAAAAATCAGAGTTATTCTTTTAATAAAAATGTTGCGGAATTCGTTCCTAGAAAAACACGATAAATACGTTATTAAAACATTTTCGAAGAAATGTATTTTATTCATTTTAAAACGTTTGGGATGTCATCGTCAATACATGAACATAAGCATAAACAGAACTTACATTTATTTACACTAGTGATCTACATCTCTTTAATCTCTCAGTATAATGTGACTTCATATCAACACCTGTGATATAAATAAACTGAATGGGTCAGGTTGGGAAATCTGGTGAGTACATAGGGTTTTCAACCCACAATAATATAATTATTATGTTTAAAAAATCAAACAATCAACCCAATTACCCATCCCCATTATCTTATTTACTCTTAAGGATTTATCCTAAGAGTCATCTATTATGCATTCGTTTATTCCGAAGTCCCTTACTTCCAGGGTTATAGGACTGGCACTAAATCCATAGCTACCAATGTTCGTTCATAAAGCACTAATTCCATAGCTGCTATAGTCTATTCATCGGGTACTAAATCCATAGCTACCAGTGTTTATCTAATAGGTACTAAGTCCATAGCTACCAATTCCTTAACAGGTACTAAATCCATAGCTACCGGTGTTTGTCCAATAGGCACTAAGTCCATAGCTGCCGATGTTTATTAGTTAGGCACTAAGTCTATAGCTGCCAATGTTTACTCACATCATCTTTTATCTCTCATCATTTATCTACCCGTATCATACCCAACATATTCGTGTATATAAAATATGTATACAATTTAAATCATCTAAAACATGTATAAAAACGTTCATCCAACATAGACAACAAATATATAGATAATATGCACACATAGCATGTAGTTTATATAAAATACTTCATATCTATGTGTAAGATGAAAGTAACTATGTGTTGGATTAGTGTGTAAGTCCATAACTATTTTGGTATGTACTTGACCCGATGGTGCATGGTCCTTTTGGGTTGCCTTCACCAAAGCAACTTGATTGGAGAAATAAATAAAGAGAGAGAGGTTATTGTGATTTATTAATATGTTATAAGAATAATATATTAAAGGAGAAATCATATTTGCTTAATTAATATTGGTCAATAATTAATTAGGAATTAATTTTGTGATCAAGTGTAATTAATTAAACTAGAGGGGCTGAATTGTAATTATGTGATAGTTACAAAATATGGTAATGGTTATCCTAAATATGGGTTGAACGAATTCAAGGAGATAAGGATCCTTGAAATCGTCCAAAGGATAAAGGATAAGGGTTTTCAAGGCTTATCTTATGGTTGCTTTGTGGATAAGCAACTAGATAAGGATAATGGCTGAAACCCTATCTCTACACCTATATAAAGACCCTAAGGCCTTAGAATTCGTGTACTTGTTCCCAAGAAGTCCTAAGGATGAATTCTAACCTCTCTCCTCTCTCTTTATACCTTCTCCATTTGCTCTTGGTGTTTGTAAGTCATTAGAGGAGTGACACTTGTGACTCTAAGCATTCCAAAGTCAATTCAAGGTGGAATTAGGATTGTTATTGCTATATAACAATCAAGGTATGTTGTTAAACCCATTCATATGTTAATATCGATTTCATATACTAGAATTAGGGTTTATAGTCTTGGATTCAAAGCATGTACAATAGAGAAACCTAGATCCAAGCATTAGGGTTTGTATGAGCACATAGGATGTCTTATGACTAAAACCCAGCAGTGGTATCAGAGCCATTGGTTTGGTTTCAATTGTATGAACTTGATATATTAGGGTTTATTGCGAATAAACCCTAAGAGGCTAGGGTTTTTCGAGATTAGGGTTTGCAAACCCTAATTTGCAAGAGTTTGAATAAGATCTTCAAATCCTTTCCTTAAACCCTTAAATTTCGAAATCTAGGGTTTGTTATAATCCTTTGTTTTTCGAAATTTGCCTCCTCCCCAAGATAAGATCCTAATTTTTAGGGATTTGGATTATCCCATATCTTGTAATTATCCTCTAATTGTTATATATGGTAATTCAAGATCTTGCATTATCCATCCATATTTTCGAAATCTATATAGATATTTAAGGGATTAGGATAACTTAAATGTATAAATGGTAATTATCCTCATTATTTAGATAATCCCTTATGATTTAATAATTAAATTAATAGTCTAATTTAAGATAATTATTAAATCAAGAGTTTTAATATTTAAAATTTTAAATTTAAATGTCATAAATTCGAAATTTTAAGATAGATTAAAACTAAATTGTTTTGAAATGTTTCAAAACTTGCCCTCAAGTTTTTGAAATTTAAAAGTTGATTAGGAATGTTAAATTCTAAAACCCTAGTTTTGAAAAGTTCAAATACACCCTTATGGTTTTATTAATTAATTAAGGAGTATAATTAAAAGAGATTTAATAAATCCATAAAAGTTTAGGTTAACCATTTAATTGAATTAAAAGTGTAATTGTTAAAGTTAACCACATAGTATTTTAAAAGTATAAAATGCACCCTATAATATATATATAACATTAAAAGTCTAACATTATGTATATGTATGAGTAAAAGTCAGTCTTACCGTTAGTAGGCCTCATTCACGAAGCTGGTCTATAAGGGGTGTTTAAGGAAATTGCCTATAAAATGGCGATTGGATGGGTATCCACTCTTACCAACCGCACTCTTGACTAGTGTAGGGTCGTTAGCCGAATGGGTAGGATAGGACGAAACCTTCCATTATAAGTATAATGAAATACAAAGTAACTAAATGTTTTTCTAATTCCCAATCTTAGTTACTTAGGCAAAAGTGAATTGATGCAATTCATGAAAATTACACTTTGTGCCCTTGCGAAGACGTTAGTGGAGCGTGTGTGGTTTACCGGCACACTAAATGGTTCTAAGCAAAGGTTGCAAAAGGTGACTCAATGTTTGTCATAGTTCGGTGGAGCGTGTGTGGTTTACCGGCACATCGAATGGGTGATTGTAACATGTGAGGGCACCATGTAAGTTTTCATGGTTATTCACACCCGCTTTGTGATCCTCGGCATCCCAGTCACAAACTAGAGGGGCATATCGAGATTTAAACATGCCATTGAAAGTTCAATGAATCTCAAAGGATCTAGGAGTTTTCATAGATTTAAAACTTAAATTTCTTTTTCGTTTTTCATGGTGGAAATTAGTGAATCGTCATTCACTTACCTTTAAATGTTCTGCAATTAGGGTTACGGCATCCTTCTCCCGCGTTGTAGAATATTGTGTTGGGTCCTAGCCTTAGTATTTCATTTGGGTGATTTACTAAGGACTCAATCTATCAACTAACATGAATTCATTTCTCCCGTTTTGTAGATGTCAAAGTTCGACAACTATGGTCTTCCCAAATCCCGTGGAACAAGCATTCCACATGAAGATGATATTCCACGATTCGATCGAGGAACAAGAAATCATGCTTCACTTCCTCCTCCTCCTCCTATTATTCTCCCTAACCCACAAGTTCGAAGGCTTGAAAAGTTCAAGCTCACTCAAGCCCTTTTGGCAAGTAAACATAAAGAAGGAAAGTCCGTGTGTGCACACGTCCTAGGGATGAAGTCACACATTGATAGGTTAAGAATGTTGGGATCCGTTGTATGTGAGGAAATGGCTGTTGATTGGGTTCTTTAGTCACTTCCCAAGTCATATAGTGAGTTCGTAAGAGAGTACTATATGATGAACTACGACGTGACCCTTATAGATCTCACCTATATGCTTATTGCTGCTGAATCAGCAATGATTTGGCGCAATAGAAAAGCAAAGTTGATTGATGAATCTGCCTTCGAGACCTCTGTGGATATAGACAATGGCAACGAAAGACATGCAATGATCGAAAAGTTTGATCATAAGAGAAAGGCGATGTCTGAAGTAGTTCCATGTCCTATTCCAAAAGAGTCGATTTTCTTTTATTGCCAAGAGAAGGGGCATTGGAGATGAAGCTGCCCTATTTACCTAAGAGATCTAAGAGATGGGAGAGTCGAAACGTATGGCTCTAATTTAGGTAAAATCCATTGACTAACTCTTTTAGGCTTCTATTCTAGATTCTTAATACATAATGTGATGAGATTACAATTGATGTTTTGTAGGATCGAAGAAAAGAAAGGAAGCTTAAGGGAAGAAGTGAGCAGAATCTAACCGTAAAGGAATGGATCGCGTTTCTCGAAGATTAGATTCTTGAGCTATTACTTAGAGTTAGAATTAGATTGCTAAGAAAGATGTATTAGCATAAGTTTTTCAATGAGTTGCATTGTAAGGACAAATTTTTCCGCAATAAAATAAATTTTGATTTTAAATTTTATTTATTTATCCTTACAATGGCGTGTATGAAAAATTGATGTTAAAATGTTTCTATTATTAGCAATAATGGATTTGGTTCTTATCATGTTATTTATGGAAAGTTGACAATTTACCAAATAGGGAGAGTTTCTCATCGCCCAAGTTTCAATTGGACAGAAACTTGGAATCATGCAACGTGGATGCACGATGAATGAGAAATTTTGTATTTGGAAATTAGACTAATTCATTGACAAAGTGTCAAGTGAAGGACTAGGAGATCGAGTACACAAAGTTGTGTGTTGATCAAAGTCCACCATAAGAGTAACGAGATATTCATCATGATTTACTAAAGGTTTAGTAAATATGATTATACTTATAAGATTAAGTGTAATTCTGAATTGATTGAAAAAGTTTAAATCAATAGTAGAACGAATAACAAGAATCAAGTAGGCAGAGAGATAAAAGTTTTTCCATTCTAAGAAGAAGGGAGAGTACCTTTTATGCTTTATGATAGGTCTTAATGATTAAGAACCATATCTCAATTGATCCTCTAAGTGAGTCTTGGTACAATTGTATGTCCAAGAAGAGGAATCAAAGATTGAAGAAATGGTCAAATCAAGAAGTCAATCATACTTCGTTCCAAAACAAGTCTTAGAGTTAAGATTGTGACAATGAGTGAAAAGTATTAAGAAGGTTTAAATCATTCATTAAATGTGGTAAGTTGTGATGTCTTAGATAAGACAAAGACCAATTAGAACCAATTTATGAAGAGTTTTGATAAAAGCTACACTAACTCTTGAATATTTGTTTGTCAAGAAATGTTTTGACAAGAGAATCTTATATGTCAAGGAGTTAGTGGGAGTCTTAATGGTCTTGAAAGGTTTCAAGAACAAATCAAATAAACCTTATCGATCATCACTAGCACACGAGTTAAGGTTTACAACCTATCGTGATGACATTATTTTGATTCTGTGCCAATCCAATCGAGTTAATTATGCATGAGAGTTCTATGAGTTCTCATTTTGAACGCATAAAAGGAAAAGAACCTTAATCAATGAAAGGTACATTGATAGGAAAGGGTGAGCTGCTTAACTACTTGGAAGACATGGTGGGCAGCTGTGCTACCATAAGGCAAGAAATCAAGATTAAGAAAGTTCGGTCCATATGAGTTTGAATTTGTCGTAAACTTTGGTTTTAACAAATTCACATGGATAGGAACACATACACCGTTTAAATCTAAGTGTCATAAGATTTCCTCCTTCATGAAAATGATTGTGAGGAAATGCTTTCACTAAGAAAGATTTTAAGAAGATAGTGATTGTAAAATTGCATTCTCGAATTCGATTATGGTTATGGTATCCCTTTCCATGATTTGAATTGTGAGGTTTGGCAATTAGTCTTAAGTGTTTAGACACACATATGAACTATCTAAGGCAAAGGTGTATAAGTTCAAGAAGCCTTGATAAAAGATTATCAAAGCACTAAGTATTAGAAACATAAACTTAAGAAATTCAATAAGTATTGTTTTTCTGAAAGTTAAGATGTTTATGAATACATGTCGAAGCTAGTGGGAGCATAAGTGTTATGTTTTATAATAATCATCATGATAGTGGGAGCATAAATGTTATGATTGTATGATTATTAAGGCACGTATTGCAAAGTTGGCAATATTAATTATAGAAAACAAGAGTTATACTTTGCAAAGTTGTAACAGTTGAAATGTTGTTTTGCTATAATTAAGGGAGAGAATATTATGCTTCATTTCAAATCTAAAGGATTAGGTTGAGAAATGTTAATAAAATTTAGTCAAGGGTACATAGTGTGTTCTTAAAATTTCGATTGTGATTACGGCATTCCTCTTGACAATTCGAATTTTGAAAACATAGCAAATAAAACATTATGTGTCGTGTCCCATACGCTTCGGGTATAGGATCGATTGCAAATGCTTTAATGTTTGACCATTCTAAAATTTTCCAAATGTATAGCGCATTTAGAGGGAAAAGGGACTAGAATCAGTTTTGACTAAAATAATTAAACAACTATCAAAGGACAATTCAAAGTTCAACGAGAATTGGTCGCTTGTAAGTAGTTGGAAGTATAGTATTGGAAATTATGGAAATGTTTCCATATTGGATGGATCATATCGACATCATTACAAATAGAAAAGATTCTATTAAGAATAAGTTGTCATGAGGAAAATATGGAAGCGTGTTCATATTAGGAAGTAAATATTGAAAATCTATGTCTAGATTAGAAACTATTATGCAAAAGGATGTTCAAAGGAATGTACTTTGAGTGAGATACATCATATCTAAGGAATTTTCTTGTAACAATCTCTGATAGAGGACTTTGTAATATCATTGGCAATAGTCTTTGTGACTTTGGTACAGTGACATTACGAAAGGATCGTTGCATAAAGTGTTAGAATCTAGCATATTCTATAAGTAGCAAGAATTTGATATTCTTACACTTATGAAAAAGGATTTGGAGTTGTACAATGAGAATGATTGGAAATGTGTTCAATTTGTCTATTTCACAAAAGTAAGAACCATAGGTAAACATTGTGTGCATGCTAGGAGCATGGGACAAGTGTAATAATTCAAGTAAGTAGTTGATTACCCGAAACAACAAATAATGAGTAATCGATATGGTGATAAATAAAAGGTGTTTTATTTATACTCAAAGGTTTGAGGCCATTGGGATTAGTATTATTCTTGTGTTTCACTTTGCATGTTTTGACTTCCAGAATAATTGAATTTATTAAGAATAATCGAATTATTCGAACAGGGGCCACAGTCATTCATATGTTGGAAGTAGATATGAATAAAGATTGTTGTGAATTGGTGTGTGGATTGTCTAAAAGAGTATTAGACATAAGCAAATGTTTGCTGCAACGTTCATGAGTGCTTATGAATATAAATTTGAGCATTGGATTAAACCCACGCTCACTTGGATCACTCCATGAATTGTATCATGAGTGATTGGTGAGACGATAACATCTTATATTCTTGAAACCGAGAGGTGTGAGTTGTATCTTGCAAATCAGTTGCACATTGATAATATGTAAACGCACTAGTAACTTGGTGTTATAAAACATATTGTTGTGTGTGATTTGGCGAGTAAGTGCAAGCGAGCATTGTATCAAAGTTTATCCATTCCTTTTATTCAAAGTAGAATAAAAGCGATATATTTGGGCCCCTCGATGGTTTAGTGATGACAAACGTAAATGCTCGGCCGGGCTAGGGCTAATTTGATTTGTTCAATTAGTCTGTTGTCATAAATCGGAAATCGAGAAGTAGTACAAAGAGAATGATTTGAAATCATATCTCATACGATATCTAGAATGGAGGAATATATGATCCCTTATCTAAGGACACGAGTATCTGATAGGATCAGAGTTGACAGCGGCTTTGGAAAGCTACGATAGCAGATCAGGATCTGAATTCATACACATAATAGTTATTAGACTTATCCAAGTGGGAGACTGTTGGATTAGTGTCTAAGTCCATAACTATTTTGGTATGTACTTGACCCGATGGTGCATGGTCCTTTTGGGTTGCCTTCACCAAAGCAACTTGATTGGAGAAATAAATAAAGAGAGAGAGGTTATTATGATTTATTAATATGTTATAAGAATAATATATTAAAGGAGAAATCATATTTGTTTAATTAATATTGGTCAATAATTAATTAGGAATTAATTTTGTGATCAAGTGTAATTAATTAAACTAGAGGGGCTGAATTGTAATTATGTGATAGTTACAAAATATGGTAATGGTTATCCTAAATATGGGTTGAACGAATTCAAGGAGATAAGGATCCTTGAAATCGTCCAAAGGATAAAGGATAAGGGTTTTCAAGGCTTATCTTATGGTTGCTTTGTGGATAAGCAACTAGATAAGGATAATGACTGAAACCATATCTCTACACCTATATAAAGACCCTAAGGCCTTAGAATTCGTGTACTTGTTCCCAAGAAGTCCTAAGGACGAATTCTAACCTCTCTCCTCTCTCTTTATACCTTCTCCATTTGCTCTTGGTGTTTGTAAGTCATTAGAGGAGTGACACTTGTGACTCTAAGCATTCCAAAGTCAATTCAAGGTGGAATTAGGATTGTTATTGCTATATAACAATCAAGGTATGTTGTTAAACCCATTCATATGTTAATATCGATTTCATATACTAGAATTAGGGTTTATAGTCTTGGATTCAAAGCATGTACAATAGAGAAACCTAGATCCAAGCATTAGGGTTTGTATGAGCACATAGGATGTCTTATGACTAAAACCCATCACTATGCACTCACTTGAAAAGGTGGTGATTCCGAACTCATACAACGTTTCACTTCTTGAAAAAAAATAATCTCCTTCGACGAAACCTAGTATTATTACCACTAGAGTTTAGTCTATTATTCACCGAGACTAATTAATAGTATAGCTACTATTACTATTATATAACCGTTAAATAATACTTATATAACCCATAATAATAGCCCAATTACTTATTATATGTTCTTAATAACGTTAATATAATTAAATAAAAACTATATTAAAAATAGCGTAGGCGTAGCTCACTTACAGCGGGTTTTATAGAAAACCAGGCTTTGCTTGGAGTAGCATTCGCGTGCGGAAAAACTCTTCTTCTCAGAGCCGTCGAGCACTTAGGGGCATCCGCCTCGTGCTAGGGAGGTTCCCTAGGCTTTTCGGGGCTAGAGAAAGGTTCTAGAGAGAGAGAGAGTAAAGAGAAGAAAGAATGAGAAAGGTGTGAAGAAAATGAGGCTGGGAGAGGTTCTATTTATAGGGTGAAAATGGTTGAACTTGGTGCGACATGTCACCATCTAGTGGCAAGACATGGGGAGAAAACAATGGCCAAGATTGTGCCACATCACCAATTTTCGCACAACACACTTCCAACTTCTAAAATCCAGAACTTTCACATACGACCTCCGTTTTTGACGTTCTTTATATCCACGCGTAGGTAAAAATAATATCTACAAATTTCATTTTGACTCCATCGGCTAATTCTCGACCGATCTTAAATTTAACAGTACGAGGCGTTTAGACTGTTAAATGACCACGAAGAATTCGTAACTCTTTCATACGGACTCTGTTTTCGTCTGTCTTTTTACTATTAAGTTCCTACTAATGAGATCTTCTACTCTCATTTAATTCGCGTAAGCCAAAAACCGCTCGAACTATAATTCGAGTTTCGGGTCGTGCACTGCTAAGCCGAATCTTAGAAAAATTATAACTTTTTTCATACGAAGTCAGATTTGGGCGTTCTTTTTATGGATTTTCTCGGTTTAACATATGATACGAATTTTGTTTAGACCACTAAGGCTAAAAAGTCCTCTATTGTAAAATCACTATTTACGCTTCCCGGTGTCGTGTCGGTTCCGTCGCGAAACTTCGACGGGTCATAACTTCTTCGTTATAACTCCGATTTCGACGCTCTTTATATGTACGGAAACCTTGTGACATATTCTACAACTTGGTTATGATTATTTATTCTAAATAATCTTTTGTCAAAAAGTCATTTTCGACCCCTATTACCTCTAAATTGACTAGCCCGGATCTACGGGCATTACAATATAAGAGATCGTCGTCATCTTCATTATCACCGGGTTGTTGATGAGACATCATCCAAGCAAGCCTTTCTGCCGCTACCTTGGTGTTTTATGTCCTCTTCACAATCGATCATGAGTGTCGGTGGATCATCGGAGATGTTAAACCATAGAGACCTTTCGTGTAATTTAGTATGGCTAGTTAACGAATGATCTACTAAAAAACCAACGAAAATGATTTAATAAACCTCTAAGTTGTAAATTTAATAACTTGTTATATAGAAAAAAAACCTTTAATAACTAAATCGAACCAATGACCTGGCTTTAAGTACATTTTCTTCTTAAAATTCCTATGAACAATTCAAAATCCTGAGCGCTTTTGGATACTTGAACAAGCTTAATGTATAAAGTATACTAAACTGCACAAATGGTCCCTGTGGTTTGCTGAAAATTGCCACTTTGGTCAAAAAAGGTTTGAACTAGCACCACAGGTCCAAAGTTTTCATTTTATTGTGAGTTTGGTTCGATTTTGTTTGAACTTTTTTATAAAGATGATTTTGCCCCTGATTATTTAATATTTTAATTTTCTTTTATTACAACAATTAAAAAGAATTAAAAATAAAAGAAACAAGAAAATAATCTCTCTCTCTCTCTCTCTCTCTTTCTCTCTCTCTCTCTCTCTCTCTCTCACCTATCTTCTTCTTCCTCAAGAACGCTGAAGAATATCTTCCACCACCGCCAACATTCGACCGTCATCCTCCACCACCATTGTTTGACCACCGTCCGCTACAACCACAATTTACCATATCCATCTCCACCTAAATGAAATCAGATTAACACACACACACAAAATCAGATCAGATGAATACACACACATAAAAATGAAATGTGATGAGCAAACATAGTTCAACACAAACATCCATCGATTTTTCAACAGATACAACACAAACACACACACACATACATATTAAACAAACACACAAACTCGAACAAGACAAACGAGAGATTAAACACACATACACACAAAACACCACAACAGATCTGAATAGCTAGGGTTTCAAAAATCAGCGCCAAACCTTCATCGATGTAAGATCTGAGAAGGGTTCGTAAAGAGGTGGTGGTCGCCACACCTCAGTCGATTAGGTTAAGTCTAGCGCCGCCATTACTATGGTTTCAACTCGCCACCATTACAAACCCTAACCTGTTACAGATTCGTTTCAGAGATGGGGGCGACAAGGAGAAACACGATGGTTGGATAGATCTACACTGAGAATGGCGACGAGGAGGGAACAAGTCTAAACCCTAGCCGTTGCCGCCTTCGACCCCCTACTAGATCTTGATTCGTTATGGTTGTTAACGATGACCGGGTCATAAAGTTTCATGTTAGGGCTTCTTTAACAGGAGGAAGAGGAGGAGGAGATCATCGTCTAAGGATGAGATTAGAGACCCATTACTCGATCTGATTTCATCTTCTTAAATGTTTTCATTAGAAAATCCTTCATTAGATCTGATTTCATGTATGTTTTCTTGAGTGTGCGTGTTTGGAGAATAAACTTAAAAAATATGGAGTGTTTGTGTATGTGTTCATGAATATGAATATGTGTTCCTGAGTTTCAATGTGTGTTCTTGAGTGTTTTGTATTTACACTCACACAGAGAGAGAGAATTTTTTATTAATTTTTTTAAGAGAGAGAGAAAGGGGGTAAATTTTTATTAATTTTTTTAAGAGAGAGAGAAAGGGGGTAAATTTTTATTAATTTTTTAATCATAAAAATATATAAATAAATAAATAAACTGAAAAAACAAAAAAGAAGGGTAAAATCATCATTTCAAAAAAATTTAAATTAAATTGAACAAAACTCACAATAAAATGAAAACTTTGAACCTGTGGTGCTAATTCAAACTTTTTTTGGATAAAAATAACAATTTTCAACAAACCGCAAAACCATATGTGCAGTGTAATCAATAAAATATAAACTCGGATTTGCCAAATCCGAGTCGGTGTAGTTGTTTTTTACCGGGTCGGGTGGATTGAACCGTAGGTTTCTCAAAAAGTCGGTTAAAAGTTTCTACTTACCAAGAATGGCAAGTTTCTCGTGCAAGCTCCTTTATCGGAAATAACTATGCGCACACGTCACGACTTAATTTATCATCGTTCGATCTCATCCGTTCCTCACCACCCTCGCTTCTATAAAACGCAGATTACGAGAAGATATAATTTCCATACGTCTAGAAATTTCCTGACTGTTTTCTATCGTTTGGCGTGATGGATCTGTCGACGATTTACAGTTTGATCCGATTTTTCTTGTTTTTCTATAAATCGATTATTTTTTACGGAAAACCGATGGTTTCGATACGAGTTGTTGATTTATGCCCTTGATGTACCCTTGTCCGGCAGAGATTGATTTGTTCAGCATGGGTCTGTTGATTAACGTATCAGATCTACAGTTTACGCTTGCTTAAACGAATCGGAACGTAAGGTTATATCTCTCTATCTGTCTGATTATCATTGTTTTAAGTCCCTTGAAGATTCACTCTAATTAGTCCATGTCCATCCGTTAATTGGTAGAAGTATATTGATGTTTGGGTGTTCTATTCATATAAAGCTAGTTTCTAATTTTGTAGGTTGTCTGGCGATTGGTAGCATTCTATGATGTTCATAATGATTCGGGTGGATGAGTTTGAATCCTTCGATTCCGTTAATCGGATCATCCGAATCCGTGTTACTAGTTTTTCTATTGATCACGATTGATTTGTAATGCTAAACTTGAATTTGATCTATTGATCGGAACTCGAAGTATGGAGATTGACATCGAGGTTTGTATGTAGAGGTAGAAATCAGTCTTGTTTTGATTAGGGGATCATGTATGTCCTCATTACATCCTGTTATTCGGCCTTTGCCATGATGGGTGCGCTCGCATGGCAGGCTACCAATCCTAATAAAAGATCGATTTTTGTTTTTGAGGGGAGGTCGCACGGGGTTTCCCGGGATCTCTCCTCTGGTGTGCCCTGTTTCTGCGTGTTGTTTGTGTTCAAAACCAGTTCACTTCATTTCAAATTCGAACAGCTGCATCAACAACAATTATCTAGTGAACAACATCATCTAGATAAAGTTTAGCTGACTATCACAATAAGGTACTTCTCGTTTAACTGCTTTTCATCGATCTAGACATTGTTAGACATTAAATCCATCCAAATTATGTCTCTCAAATTATGACAACCTTTCTGATAAATGTCTTGAGGCATCCTATTCCTATGGCTTTTGATTTTGTGGATGTGATGTTATATTTTTGAGGTTTTACTGTATAATATTATTATACTGGACGCTGAACTCTTGTATGTAGAAGTGCTGAGTTTGTATCATTGTTGATTTGAATCTGTGTACATTATATTCTGCAATTCTCCTCTTGTGAGGTTTTTGGTTGGAGGACACAATGTAAAAATGTCGGATGCTGTCATTGTGGAAGCTTCTGGTGGATTGTGGTTTTTAGCCTTTGAAGGCTGTGATTGTTACATGATTCAATGGTGTGTTGGTATCATTTCTACTGCGATTTGCTGGTTGTAGGCGTTCTTCTTGATGCTGCTATTTCCATTTCTAAAATTGGATTCTGGTAAACAGTTATGGTCTTCACTTGGGTTTATGTTGGAAAATCGTAAAATTAATGGGAACCAAGTTCTGTTTTTATGCGGGGCTCTTTATATAATCAGTCATCTAATAACTTTTTTATTAAAAAATGTAAAACATCAATTTTTAATCGATGGTAGTGGGCGATTATTGGGAATTCTTTTTTGTATTTTGATATTTGTTGAATGTCGAAATTCAAGAAAAAAAAGGCACTGCGAACTTATTTGAAACCAAATTTTAAATGACTATTTTAATTGTCAGGTGTTTAGGATATTTAAATGGTTCTACACGTTGGTTGCTTTGCAATTTGCATTGTGAAAGATCTGTAAGCTCTGAAATGGTAAGAGCACTTGGGATCATTTCCTGAGAGGTTGGTGGTTCGAATCCATCCAGATCTGTCTTTCTTCAAGTTTTTTGAAAAAAGTTTTGAGACTTAAATAGGAAGACATTTTTACATGTAATTATTGTTATTTTTGTGATCATCTTATATGAGAGGTCTGTGGTTCAAGTTTCGGTAGAGATATAGATGGTTATTTAGGAATAGATTATTTAGTTTGTCGTTAAAAAAAAAAATCCTCACTTTAACTATTGTCCTCAAAATAACTTATATATATATATATACTAGGTTAAAACCCGTGGAACCCACGGGTGCTGTTTTTGAATTGAATTTAAAAATTAATTATTTAATAAAATATTATATCAATAATTCTGATAACTTATAAATTGTAATATTGAATATTTAAATAATTTTTTTTATTGTAATTATTTAATTACTAACTAAATGGGAAGTATTTAATTAGGAATGAAGATTTTTGAAAACTATTTTTTTTTTATTCATTATTCTAATTGGACATATGCAGATGATACAATACCAATGTGTGTAATGAAATTAACATAAAATACAACAATACGTAATTATAAAAAAATACAGTAATGTGATGGATTAAGTGTGATTTCCTAAAATTGAATAAAACGACGTTACAAAAAAGTTGGCTACAAATTTCGAAAAACTTCCTTATAAACAACATTGGAAGTTTTATTTTGTCATCTTTATCTAAAATTAATAATTTTAATCCCTCTCTACTCTGAACTCTAGATAAGGCAACATACAATTGTTCATGTGAAAAAACTGGATCTTTCAGAAACAGACCAACCTTTGACAACGATTGTCCTTGACTTTTGTTAATAGTCATTGCAAAACATACAGCCAAAGGAAACTGTCTTCTTATGAATTTGAAGGGAATCTTTTTTTCTGATGGAGTTAAAGACATTCTTGGAATAAAAGTCCGATTTCCAATATTAGTTCCAGTTATTATACGTGCCTCAATAACACGTTTGCCCAATGATAACACCTGTAGTCTTGTGCCATTACATAAGCCGTTTTTCTGATCAATATTTCTCAGTAACATTACTGGAACACCAATTTTTAAAACTAATTTATGATTTGGTAAACCGGATACTTTGAGTCCATTTAATACATCAGGAGAGTATAGATTTGCATCAAATTGATCATGGAGAAATTCGGATTCACATATGCAGTCTGAACTTAAATATTCAACTTGATCTCCTGGAAACTTCTTAAGTAAACGGTCGTTTATTTCCTGGACAACTTCATTTTTTGGAGCAAGTATCGCTCTTTCTTGGAAATAATTTATATCGCTATAGTACTCTAAAATTGAAGGATATACAAACTCAATTAAGGAACCTATAGGATCATGTGAATCATTAATGAGAATATCATCCGGAATATCGATAATCGTTTCACCGTCGTTCGGACCACCAAGTTTTCCTTCTCCTATATCCAACAACCAATTTGCAAAATCTCTTATTTTTCCTATATCTGATTGATCCCTTCCAACAGTTAGCCTCATGTTTTTTGTTAATCTATGGATTTTGCAATGTTCCCATAAATATGAAGAACTCAAATAAGCATTTACAATGTTCTGTCTACTGCCACCCGGCACAACAGGTAGAATTTGTCTAAAATCTCCTCCAAAGACAATAACTTTCCCTCCAAATGGAATATTTGAGATGGTTGAATTTACGCACCTTAATAAATCCTTCAAAGTTCGATCTAAAGCTTCAAATGCATGCTTGTGGACCATAGGTGCTTCATCCCAAATTATCAAAGAGGTTTTCCTTATTAAGCTTGCCAACTCACCGTCTGGATTTATGTTACAAAAAGAATCCTCTGTAAGCTCAAATGGAATTATAAATCGAGAGTGTGCTGTTCTACCACCGGGCAATAATAAGGAAGCAATACCACTTGAAGCAACATTTAATACAATATTTCCTTCAGATCTAATTGCTGCAGATATTGTTTTCCATAAAAAAGTTTTACCCGTTCCACCATACCCGTAAACAAAGAAGACACCTCCTTTATTTTGTTGAATAGCACTCTTGATGTTTAGGAAAATGTTCCGTTGCTCATTAGTTAATGCAAGAAACATACGATCATAGTCATTCTTTATCACGGGAATGTCGTAATCTAGTTCCTCGGTGATAAGTCGATTGTTTGAAGAAGAAACGGATTCAACATCTGGGTATGGCATGTTTTTGAAGTTTTTGAGAATAGAGTTGTTTCGAAGTAAAATTTGTTGTATTTCGAACAAAGTTAAGTTCTTAAGTTCATCTACTCCGAGAGACAATTCTGCACGAAAATATTAAATAATTAATAAAATACGTGGTTGATATTTAATAATTTCATTACTAATTATTTAATGGGTGTTGAAAAATAAAAATAAATTAATTTTAAAAAATAAGAAAAAATGTAATACCTGCTGACTTAAATCTTCGTCGTTGGTTATATAGAATTCCATCTGCCAAATATTCCCATGTATTTTCCCAAACGATCTCTGGTTTAGACATACTATTACACATCAACAATGTAGCAAATAAAAAGCGTAGATAAAAACCAGATCCAGAATGACTTGCTTCTTTAATTGCATCAATGTATTCCTTGTCATCATCTAATAGCCCGAGTGCATAACATGCATCTCTAAAAGAAGAATGTGTTTCTCCATTTACCGTGCGAATTTCATCAAATGATGTTGGTCCTTTTACTTTATTTAAAAGAATCCTTAAGAAATATGCTTCACCTAGTTTAGGTGAAACTGAATGAATTCTACCGATGGCTTTTCCTACTTTCCTTCGCTTCCAAAACCGACCATTTAATATCCAAACAAACTTTGTAGGGAATTCAACATATGTGAGTTTTCGTGCTTCACTATCGATTGCATTACACTCCATCCAAGCTGTGAACTTTGAAGCGGCAACAGAAGGTTTGTCAAGAACATCATCAATATCATCATCTTCGCCATATACAATCTGTTGTTGATTAGGAAGATGAAAAGGTAGTCTAACAACAGAAGGATATCTGCAATGAACATCATATCTAAAAATTCGCCATGATGCTTCACATGCTGATAAATATCTACAATCGTAATATTCAGCTATTTCATCGACCGCATCATTATTTTCACATTCATTGTTGGTTGGTACAACAACAAATGTAGCTCTATCAGGACCCTTATTTATGTATTTAAACAAATACTTTATAGAAGATCCCTGATTGCACCATTCAATATTAATATGTGCCTGATATCTTTTCAATAGATATTTGTTGTATGGAACAACATTTCTATTATCCAACCTTACACCTGATTTTTCTACAAAATGACCATCGTTTCTTCGCCTATATAACGGAAAACCATTCTGATCAACAGACGAATGATTAATGAATTGTTTTGGAAAGTTTTTAGAGCACTTTTTATCCACCATGCATGGACAATTCATATTTTCAGCTCCACATGGACCATGAATCATAAACTCATTTACAAGTGAATACAATTCAGGATCTTCAATTCTGTCTGGTATCTCTGCTGAAATTATTGGATCGATAAGTTCAACAGTTGGTAGCTTGTTGTCAGAATGCATGAATAGACATATATGACTATGCGGCAAACCTCTTTTTTGAAATTCAATGGTATAAACATCTGTAAAAGAATTTGACAAAAAATAAAAGAGAATGTGATTAGATATCAAAACATATTTAAAATATAATAATAAGATCAATGTTTTATAAAAAAATTAAAAATATAGTTTTAATTACATGCTTGAACTTTGCCGAAAATTTGATTCTCCCTTAAGTCTTTAATGAATGCATCAAGCTTGATCTTAAACAACCTACATAGTATATCAGGTCTGTCTTCTGGTTGAAGTGAAGTATCCTTAAGAAACCTTTTAATCTCAGGCCATTTGGGATTACACGTAAAGGTTATGAAGAAATCAGGATATCCAAATAGTTTTGCAGCATATAGCGTGCACCTCCGGTAAAGGATGAAGGTAATATGACACGTTGGCCGACATTCGAGATATCAGTCGTTCCTTGAGCTTTTTGGTTACGTAAAATTTCATAAGAATCACATCTAAGAACATGTTGTTGCCTACGTATGTAGTACATTCTCTCCGTTTCCATCATAGTATAGGCATCTACCAGAAATTGTTGAAACAACCTTCTTGAATTAAGTATGAGAGAGAACGAATGATCTCTGTCTTGAATCCTATAAGCGAAATATTCTCTCATTGTACATTTCGCACGCTTGCTGTTGGTCGTAAATGACACACCTCTATGAAGAATGTCAACACTATAACCATCATCCCCATATGGAAATAGCAATGGATATTGGAGAGGAAGGTACGAAGGATGCAATTCACTGATACGTTGTAGACAACCATTTTTTGTTTGAACGACGATATCCCTCTTTTCGATTGAATCCGAAATGTCACCAATTATTAAAGCAGCAACCTCAGAAGCAGTCGGTAGGTTAATTGCGATATATGAAATACTTATCAAGTTAGGGGCAATATGGTCATTTTGAAGTAAAAGAAGCCTTGGTTATTAAATGAATCATACGAAGGATCTGTTATTTGATTTTGGAATTGGGGCGAATAATCGAACGATTTGGAGTTGCGAATTTGATTTTGAAAAGCCAATCAGTTGGGTTCGCATATGAAAACAGATAAGTTTTGATTTTGGATTCGCAATTGGGTTAATTGGGTTATTGATTGAGGGACGATTCGTGAAGAAAAATGCGAAGTCAAGAAGGACTGTGAAATGTGATTTGTTCAATATTGGAGTCAAATGCAGTTCACGTGTAAAAGCAAAAATGTTCGCATTTGGTAATACAAATCAAAATTGGGTTTCACATATGAGGTTGTATGGATTGGGGTTAAAGATGCGAAGGTGATTATGGTTAATATTCATTTCGCATTTGGTGAGACAAACAACTCAAATGCGAATGAACTAAAAAAAAATGACTGGAACATGCGAAGAAAGAGGGTGAATGAAGAATGCGAATTTTACAGAAGAATGCGAATTGGGGAAGAAAGCTAAGAATTTCGCATTTTTATTATACAAATTGATTGATTGATTGATTTGTCTTAATTTCGCATTTTTATTATACATATATGGAGTGATACAAAACAAAAAAATCTCCAACTCTTTTGTCATCTTATTATCCATGGTCTCTTTAAATCGTTTTCTCTTTTGATACTATGCTTATGAACAGATGCATGGTTAAGCCTTGTATTCACCTTTAAAAAATATAATCTATCGTTTAGGTCTATTTTGTCATTCCATATATAAAACGTAATGCAAACACAGAATAAACCACATGTCAAGCACGTTTATGAAGTTTTATTCTCCTGGAAATTGTCTATTCTGTGTCAGGTACTAAACCGTACCTTTTGCTTTTCAACATAAAGTGATAATTTTGTCACATTAGCAACTCTCTTCAACATAAATATAGATAAGAAAAACCAATTATGTATGTATTCACATTTGCATCTGTTTTATCTCCTCAACATAGAGAAAACAACAAACCAAAAAGGTTTCATCCGACCTCCGCATCGCGGGGGCTCCCCCTCTAGTTTATGATATTTAGAGGTTACATAGAAACCAATGAAAGTACATTGTCATTAAAGGAATGTTCCATTAATATTAAACCAAAAAACATTTTAAAGTACAATGGTATAACCATAAGATTTAAATGGTAACAAATGAAAAAAAGTAGGATTCATCAATATGATGAAAAAAATTATTAAGTAAACAGCCGTTAAAGGGAATGTTCCATTCTAAAAAATTACATAATAATGATTTTTACTGGTTAAAGGGAAACCAATGAAAGTAAAATGTTGTAGTATTGACTATTGAGTAGTTATTTTTTACTTTAAGAAGAATACCAACAAAGTTTTCATTTTTTTTAATACAAATTAAATAAAGTACAAATTAATCACCCTCAATCACAATATAATTTCACCTGTAAAAGTATCAAAGTATCAAGCTCAAGATAGCTTTAACATTTGAACAATAATAACCACATATGCAATATCGGCCAAAAATTTAAAATATTAAGAAAAAATTTAAAAAAATTTTACAAGCAAATATAATTAAAAGTTTATAACATAAAATGAAAAACCTTTTGAACAGATTCGTGAAGAAAAATGCGAAGTCAAGAAGGAATGTGAAATGTGATTTGTTCAATATTGGAGTCAAATGCAGTTCACGTGTAAAAGCAAAAATGTTCGCATTTGGTAATACAAATCAAAATTGGGTTTCGCATATGAGGTTGTATGGATTGGGGTTAAAGATGCGAAGGTGATTATGGTTAATATTCATTTCGTATTTGGTGAGACAAACAACTCAAATGCGAATGAACTAAAAAAAAAATGACTGGAACATGCGAAGAAAGAGGGTGAATGAAGAATGTGAATTTTACAGTAGAATGCGAATTGGGGAAGAAAGCTAAGAATTTCGCATTTTTATTATACAAATTGATTGATTGATTGATTTGTCTTAATTGTTAATTGCGATATATGAAATACTTATCAAGTTAGGGGCAATATGGTCATTTTGAAGTAAAAGAAGCCTTGGTTATTAAATGAATCATACGAAGGATTTGTTATTTGATTTTGGAATTGGGGCGAATAATCGAACGATTTGGAGTTGCGAGTTTGATTTTGAAAAGCCAATCAGTTGGGTTCGCATATGAAAACAGATAAGTTTTGATTTTGGATTCGCAATTGGGTTAATTGGGTTATTGATTGAGGGACGATCCGTGAAGAAAAATGCGAAGTCAAGAAGGACTGTGAAATGTGATTTGTTCAATATTGGAGTCAAATGCAGTTCACGTGTAAAAGCAAAAATGTTCGCATTTGGTAATACAAATCAAAATTGGGTTTCGCATATGAGGTTGTATGGATTGGGGTTAAAGATGCGAAGGTGATTATGGTTAATATTCATTTCGCATTTGGTGAGACAAACAACTCAAATGCGAATGAACTAAAAAAAAAATGACTGGAACATGCGAAGAAAGAGGGTGAATGAAGAATGCGAATTTTACAGTAGAATGCGAATTGGGGAAGAAAGCTAAGAATTTCGCATTTTTATTATACAAATTGATTGATTGATTGATTTGTCTTAATTGTTAATTGCGATATATGAAATACTTATCAAGTTAGGGGTAATATATTTTATTTGAGTTATAACCAAAATCAACTAACTTGTCCAATTTAAAACAATAAAAGTATCCAAAAATATTCAAAACCAATAATATTTGACATCCTAAATACCCCAAAATAAAAATCATACCAAGCAATTAAAATAATTTTATAACTAAAACAAATGATCAAAATATATTAAATGTGTCTTATAACCGATAAAACTCACTTTTCAATTTTTGAAATCAAGAGTGGAGTTTCCTCTGCGGTTGACTTTCTTTTAGCCTTAGTTGAACTTAAATCATATCCAGAATCAACATCATAAATTTCTTGGAGGTTGCGCTTCAAATCACCTGATATTTTGCAAGGACTTGTTGCGGTTGACTTATCAACTGTTGAGGGTGTAAAACTTTCGTCTGTTTGTGAGATCACATCCTAATTTAAAAAAAAAATGTTTGATTCCTAAAAAAAATAACTAATATAATTAAAAGTTTATAAAATAAAATGAAAAATCTTTTGAACAGGCTGTACAACATCATCGGATTCCAAAGCAACTTGATTTAAGGAGACAGATTGATTACTCTAAAAAATAAAATGGAAATATGTTAATCGTTATGTACTTTAACATTAAAGAATTGTAAATTTTCAACAATAAAAAATTACATACCATAAGTTCTATTTTACTTTCCAATTCACAAACAATGGACATATCTTCTGTAACTCTGAGAACTGTGTAGATGTTATTATAGTTGTTGACATTGTATTCTGTAATATCTACAACAAAACCAAACTTGCGGTTTTTCAACACATTAAGTTGCATTGGAAATAGGGCATCACTGTCTCCGGCCTGTAAGATATATTTTAATAAATTAAAAAAATTAAGTAAATGTTTTCTGATTTTAAAGGTATGAATAATATACCGCATCATGTATCTTTTTCAACTCGTAGGCACTTATATTTAACAACCTCCTTGCTTCCCTATCAAAAAGAGTCAATCCAATGGTTCCAGTACAATCTTGTACGTTAATTGGAATTATATACCTAAAACAAAAAATAATTATGTCATTGTTAGTGTTGTTTTAAGATTGACAAAATTAATATAAATAAATATGTCTATACTTTATAACTGACTGAAATTCAGATTTTTTGCATTGTGCATTTGTACACTCGACAACCATAGTTTCTGAAATTCCCTCAGGGTTGGTATACAAATGATTGATTTTGGGAACAGGGATAATTTTTTTTCCACATTTTTTGCATGCTTCATAATACCATGGTAGATTCTGCCTTATATTAACAATGGAAGCAACTAATAAAAACTTCATTTCCTGTATCATATAAAATGTAAAAATTATTAAAATAAATTATGCAAAAATAAAATGTAAAACATATAAAATAATGCAATATACCTTAATTGGTTCGGTGATCTCACATATTGTTTTTAATGGAAAATTGCCCTTAAAGTCATCTGTATATGAAGAAGAGTAGCTTTGAAGTGTAGTTATGCTTTTTTCAGTTATACCGAAATTGTCATGACATTTCAACCTGTAATGTTTAATTTAGATTCATTAATATTAGGTTTTGTGTTTTTTTTAAGTTAAAATACATTATAAAAAAATAAAAAACAATTGGAAACTAACTTATTTTTAAACTCATTTATTTCATAAATGTCAGAATTTATGAACAATTTCGTTACTTCAAAATGACTTTTAGCTTCACCAAGACCTATAAAAAAATTATATCCAATTATTAAAATTTATATAAAAACAGTAATTATAAACATATATATATAAAGACTGAATACAAACCATTCCAAATGTTTAGCTTCAAAAACTGCATCACGATAACAACAAAATTAACAGTCGGGTTATTTTTTAGGTATTCTGAAATTTGATATGCTTGACTTCCAAAAATAGTAACCTTCAGATGTACAGAACTAAATAAACCATAAAATAGTATATTAATATTAATTTGTGATTAATTAAAGATAATAAATAATAAATAAATAATACAATATAATCTCACTCTAGGTTGCTAAGAGTGACTTTTATATAATGCTTGGATGATACTGGATTTGAAGTTTCAAGAGGCCTAAATGACACGATATGTCCAATAACATCTACACAACAGATACCACAAAAAAAATAAAAGTTTAGGATTAAATTCGTAATATTTAAATAATAAAATGTATAACCAAAAAAACAAATGATAAAAAATGATTTTATTAATATTTTATGACTAACCAAAGAATGTGTCTTTTGGGCATGTTTGTTCTATGATAGAATTAAAGTCAACAAACATAAATCCATTGACCGGACCCGAGAAATCATCACATTTTTTTAGGATGCTTTTCCAATCCAAAGTTAAGGTCTGTTTATGACCTGTATAACTTTTAGTAACAACAGCCATATTGGGTTTTATAACTATATAACTTTTATCTTCCTTTAAAAGATGACGAAATCTGGAGAAATTCTGATTGAAGACACGAGCTTGGTATTGTGTACCCTGTTTAAAAAAAAATTAAAAATTATTATGTTCATGAAACATATCTAATATTGAATGATGAATAAAAAATATATCAAATACAACAAACCTCCTCATCCATGATGATCATTTCAATGGAACAAACTTTATTATTTCTGACAAAGTTCCAAATTTTAAGCACCCGAACCTTGATATGCGATTTTTCATCTATCTGGTCAATGTTATTTAGGTAAACCTTATTTCCTATTTCCATTTTCTGCAATAAATTTAATCATTATAGAATTGTAAGGAAAATTAGCAATCTTTTAAATTAACAGCAAATCAAAGTAAATGAAAGAGCAAAACAAAAAAAACATATTGTAATAGTTAAAGCTTTGAAGAACAGTTTTTTTTAAAGAAAATAAAGTTCTCATTTTTATTACTAATTTCGTATTTTGTAATCATTTTCATCACTATTTACGTCTTTTAAACTGAAAAGGTAGAAGAAGAAGATGATTAAGAAGAATTAGGAAAAAGAAGAAGACAAACATCACTAATAAAATGAAAAAATGATAGAAACTGATAAATCAGACCATTAAGAGCATAGAAATATTAGTAATCCTGATATTTTAATACACTAACCTGATATTTGATTTTTTAAGCGTTGCAGAATCAAGAAGAATAAAGAAGAATAATTTTGCAAAGATTACTATGGAGTAGAATTTCTATGGAGCAGAATGGTAAAAAGAAAAGAACCGTATGAATGGTATTTACGTTTGAAAAGTTTTTATGAATCAATAAGAATCAAGAAGATTACGTTTGCAAAGAATAATATTGCAGATTTTTAGGGATTTAATTTGCAATCAAAATAAACAAACTTTCAAAATTAATCGGGTTTTTCGAATCTGAATATTAATTAACATATTTTTTCAATGTATTTCCATATCTTTTATTCATTTAAATTTTTTGGTTGAATATTTTGAAAGGATTTGTTTGCAGATTTTTCCGGAATTATTGAATTTGGATTTTATGGCATTTACGTAAATATAGATGAATAAAATGAGCGGGAAAACTCTATTTTGGAGGTCTTATAGATTGACACGTGGCAGAGTTCTACTTATTTATTAGAATTAGGTTATAACCTGTGTACTACACGAGACAACATAAAACAACTTCGAAAGTCAATTGACGTTATAATAATAATACATTTGCAACAATTGTTTTTTTGAGGTTTAGATGTTTCATCCGTAACTATATAATTAATAATTTAAAGTAATTTTACAATGTGTTTTGAATTAACCAATATTTACGAAACAACGGTTGAAAAAAAAGGCGTTATTGATAATTTAAATTTGTAATGACAAATAAAATATTTGTAAAAATTTATTAATTTACAAAGATAGATGTTTTATCTGTAAGTTTATAACGATTAGTTAAATTAATATATACATTGTAACGAATATTCGACCTATTTGTATGTGTAGAGATTTGATGACGTTATGATTTTGTATTGAATTTATATAGCGTGAAAAAAAAACACAACCAATCATGAAAATGACATTGATATATGATAAATTAAAATGACGGTAATGTAATAAGCATATATAAACACAACACGATAACTTACAAATGATGATTGAAATGTGATTTAGTAAAATTAATTAATGAAAAGATGATATACAAAATTAAATCTATAAATTGTTTATAAATTTTTAAAAACTTTTATACACAGGAAATGGAAAAACATCGTTGTATGATGTATTAAGCACTACAATTAAAGAAAAACATTAGTTTTGGAAGAGAGGCTAAAAATCAACAGTTAAGCTGATAAAAAATTTCAAATATACCTAACTGCCCTTGGGCCAAATCATTAGACATATAACCTACCAGGACCATACATTTAAATAGATGAAAATGAAATAAAGGGCATGTCTTGATCATCCAACCAATTAACTTCATCTTCATTACCTACCACAAGTAAAAAAAAATATATCAACATCTAAAGACCATATTTAAAATACTGAAAGCATGAAAAGAAAGAAAAATACACCCATTTTCCCATTGATTGTAGAACATGCATTTGCTAGTGCTGCACAAGACCATCTATAAAACAAAAGCCCACCAATTACCCATTGATGGCTGGCCAGCAAATGCATTTGGTAACAGTAATCTTCAAAACTCCAAACTAATCAAGGAAAAATACATTTGTCATTAACAACAAAATAATGTTATTGAAGCAATAAAAATGGAATGAAGTGGAGAGAGCATCATCATAGACTTTAAAATTGTTTAAAATTCAGAATGTCCATCATTTCTTTTTGACTTTTTTTTTTTTTTTTGGAAAACTAACAAAAACGTTGAGCTCAAACAACAATATAGGCTGCCAAGTTACAACTATGAGAATTGCTTTAAATTTCTATAATTACATGGTTTTTCCAACACCTATCATCAAATTCACACACATACAATGTGTGTTTAAAGTAAAAGGGTATCTTCGTAAATTAACTTAGAGATTTGAGCGAGAAAAAATAATTGGGGGAGGTTTAGAGATTGTCACGTGGCAAAAATGTACTTATTTATTAGATTAGGATATATATATATATATATATATATATATATATATATATATATATATATATATATATATATATATATATATATATATATATATATATATATATATATATATATATATACTCGAAATCCAAAGAAAAATGGGCGAAACAGTAGCCGATCTTAAAGGGCTACACTTGGGTTATTTTGGGATAATTGCTAATTTTGGCTAAAAATAAATTTTTTTAAGAGATTAAGCTAGTTGTGTTACTATCCCTAAAAATTAATGACTAATCATATGATTAGATTATGTTTATAGAAACTGGTTACAACCTAACTTTTTATTAAAATATTATTTTATCCCCCATCAACATAAGTAATTAATTATGATGGGATACATCCTTATTACTTATATAAATCGTCAAATAATACTATCTACAATCTTAATTCTTATATAAAAACTAATACACTCACATGTACATAAAACAATTTGAGAAGGAATATATAGAATTCTCATAATTAATACTATTTACCGATCTTAATTCTCTCATAATTAATTGTAAGATCTATGTAATACATGAGTTAATTTTAATTTTTTTTTAATATAAATATCAAAATATTTGAGAGTTTTGAACTAATAGTTAAATAAGCAAAATAATGAATTATTATAATTGAAATGTTTTTTAACTTTTAAATTTAAATAAATAAACAAAAAGAAAATAATAAATATATATTTTATATATAATTTCATCAATTTTTTAAATTTCACATTATAAATGAAATAAAATACATGTTTAATTAAAAAAAACAAGCAAAATTACAATTGACGCACAGATTGAAAAATTACAAATACAAAAGATACAAATTACATCTTTTTATTCTTCCTTTCTTCCAGATTGTGCTGCCTCTATTATTCCCTTTCGAGCTCCTTTGTTTAATCTAAATCGAGCCTTTAAGTTATGACTTCAACTTAACTTCTCTAGAGATCCTCATTGCAGAAAGCACACCATCGCATTGCATACATAAATTTCATAAGCAAGAAGAAGACACTCCGTCTACAAACAACTGAATGTTCTTGTCCGACGAGCCACCATCTGCCACCGCCTCACACGCCGCCCTTTTCAACTCCGCCGCGTTCTTTCTGAATTCCTCCGATCCAGACCCAGTCAGAACCTCTTCCACGCATCTTTCTAATTCTTCCCCATCAAAAAGTCCTTCTACATTCTTCTTTAGTTTCACACCGATTCTCCAAACATCGGTAACAAGCTTTGCATTCGTTGGCTGATCAGTCCACTGTGGACAAGCAATCATCGGAACACCGGCCGTTATAGTTTCAATCAATGAGTTCCATCCACAGTGACTTATAAAACACCCAACTGATGGATGTGACAACACTGCTGTTTGTGGGCTCCAGCTCATGATCAATCCCTGTTCCTTAATCTCTTCCAAGATCTCAACTTTTTGAGTTTCTTGATTTTCCGGCAGCTTCACCACCCAGAGAAATGGTCGCTTCGAACTTTTCAGACCAGTTGCTATGCTTTCTATTTGTTTCCGGGATAAAAACAGGAGTGTTCCGAATGAGATATAAACAACTGACGCCGGCGGGTGTTTGTCTAACCATTCCAAACAATTACTCTCGCCGGGGGATTTAAACGGAGTTACACCCTTGAGATCGCCGTCGATCGTGTCTTCCTCCCCTGAACAGTTCGCCGGAACAATCGGTCCTACAGGCCAAAACGGAAGTCCGGCGTCATTCACTGCTTTTATCACATCTTTCTCAAGCTCCATGAACGAATTCCCCAACACCCATTTGTACTTGTGAATGTTACAAAAGACTTCCTTCAATATGCTATCGAACGTTGACATCGTATTCGCCGGAAGAACAAAAGACGGGAGATCCTCCGCTCGTAGCGATGGAACCCCAGGCAAATTCACGACCATATTTTCAAGGTTATTTTCAGTTGGGAATTCGTTGATTCGATTGTAAAAACAGTTAAATATCTGGTAAACTGTACACGCTTGGATCCAAACCATGGCGCAGGGCAGCCCAAGCTCCGCCGCGACGTCAGCCGCCCAAGGAAGAAAAGGCATGGTTATAACACATGAGAATTTTCGACCACATGATCCGATTAAGGCGGAGAGGTTTCCGGGTCCAAACCTACGCAGTGAGCTCATGAAGATATCTATGTCTCCGTTGAGTCGATCGTGATCTTCAGGTAGGCCGTCGGAAAAATACTCGAGGTGTACGCCGCCGACGATGGAGGAGTGGTTTTTTAGGGCAAGGTCATTGATGGCGAGGGTGACATGGAGGCCTTTCAAAACAAGTCGTCTGGCCAGCCTTGTCATGGGGTTTCGTGAACCAATAGCGTGCACTGAAACAAGCATCACACTTTTTTGTTGATTGTGTTCGTAAATGGAAGCCATTGTTACTCTGTATGTGTGTTTTTTGTGGTGTGAATAGACGATGATGGGAAGAAGACGGAAACCTTTAAGTTTTCAAATGAGTATACTAGGAATGGAATGATCAGCAGGAAATGTGTGAATTGTGATGTGTCTCCTTTTACTTTCACAAATGGGTTTATCTGATAAGATTCGACAGCATGACAGAGGAGAAGGTGTTGAATACTTTTCGTCTTTAATGATATTTCAAATAATTTATTTGGTTGTTCAAATACATGCAAAACACGTGCCCGGGTCTTTGACATTTCAGAGTTCAAACGATGTTTCGTACGTCGTAAGTCGTAACTCTATTATTTTTTAAAAAGTTTTGGAAAGGTAATTAATTATTTGTTTTTGTTCATATTTAAATAATTTTTTTATATAACTGACGAAATTAGTAAAAATGTTTAAATATATCATTATAACAGGTTATCTTAAGTTACAAATTATTTGACATATATATGACATCTAACATAACAAACAAATACATGACAACAATTTAAGAAGATAATGAGGGTAATTTATTTGTGGGATAATAACTTAATAGGATAATATACTTTTTAAAATGTACACATTTAGTTCTTATTCCTTTTTTCTTGTAAAATAAACTCTTATACTTTAATAATATGTACACATTATGTCATTTTCACTGGATTTTACAGGTTTTGCTGACGTGGAGGGTTTATTTTAAAAAAAAAAGAATAAGGACTAAATGTATGCATTTCAAAAAGTATCTTACCCTATCAAATCATTTTCCCTTTCTTTTATTTTGTTGAAATGAAATACCCAAGTGGCATCCACATATCCACAATGAGATTTTTCTAACTTTTATTCATCATGAAAAAAAGGGAGAACCCCGATCTTTGTCAACTCCTTTGTGTGTTCCTACACATTACTGGTAGCAAGGAGGAATGATGGCAAAAACAGCAAGGTCGAAGGGGGAGGCAGGAGGAAGTAGATACGATAGTTGGCGGCGAGGAGCTGCTCTGGTAGCCCCCTCGTCGATTCTTTCTTCTTTTTCTGGCAACATATCTCAAAGATGGAGGCAAAGAGAGACACATCGGAGAAACACAACAGGTAAAGGGTGTTTGGCTGTTGTTGTTCGACCGGAAGGAAGAGAGACGAGAAAGATAAGGGTTGTCGCCCTTTTCTTGTTGTTGGAGGATCACCCACCTCCGGTGACTAAGCTAATTAATTGCTATTTAGTGCCACTTGTGCTTACACATTAGCAAAACCTGTATAATCCGGTGAAAATGACCTAATGTGTACATATTAATAAAGTATAAGGGTTTATTTTACAAAAAAAAAGGACTAAATGTGTACAATTCAAAAAATATCTTACCCTATCAAGTCTTTTTCCCTAAAAGAAAATCCGTATATGACCGGTATACTGGGTATAGCCGGTCACAAGGATTGTATTGTTACAAAAAATAAAGTATAAAGGTTTATTTTACAAGAAAAAAAGAATAAGGAGCAAATGTGTACATTTCAAAAAATATCTTACCCTATCAAATCATTTTCTCTTTATTTGTTTGTTCAATACTAGTTGTGAGACTGATATATTATATGAGTTTATTGAAAAAAAATAAAAATAAATATCTAACAATTTAGAAAAATTAAATTTATATAAATATATATATATATATATATATATATATATATATATATTTAATTATTAAAATTGAAATGCTTATTTATCTTTTAAATTTAAACTAATTATTTAAATAATAAACAACTAAAATAATTGGATTCAATTTAAAGTTTTATAAATTATAAAGAAATTTGTATTAATGAATTGTATATACATTTATTATATTTAAGTATTTTATGGAATTTAATAAAATTAAAAAAACCATAAAATAACACATGAATATAATTTAATCTGAATTTACCACAAAATGACATGTGTCATAATATATAAGAGGATGACAAGAACAAAATTATTTTCATTTATTAAGGAGCATACATACAATATACGCCATGTGTCCAAGTTTATTCACAAATAGGTTTGGATTTGATTTTCAAATTTGTTAAAAGGATTTGGATCAATACTGATTCATTCCAAACCAACTCTGCTTCCAAATCAAATTCATAGATATAAACATTTGAAATGGTATACATTGCCACACATTGTGGTTATTGAATGTATTCATCATCATAAGCATTTGAAATTAAAGAAGATGAGTATCAAAATAAGAAAATAGATAAATGATTATTTTGCAATTATTAGATATTTTATAATCAATAATAATTGGTTTAGCAAAATAAATATATAAATAAATAACTTGTTGTATAAATGACATTGAACACTTCTAACAATTTCGATGGTCAATCTGTATAAAAACAAAATTGCAAAAAATATGAACAAAACAAATAAATAATTACTCTTGTATGTCATTTTTTCGGTTTAACTTACTACGTATACGTTAAGTAAGTTGTAACCTAAGATAGTCATTCAATCCATTAACAGCATGTAAAATAGCCATCAATATTACTTTTATAAGTAAATTAAATTAAAGTTATCATATATTGGTATGTTTTTCAGGTTAATTTCCATGAATTATTTTGATCTAATTAAACCAGCTTACTTTAAAGGTTTTTTTTTCTTTTTTATATGATAAAACTGTAAAAATTGTTCATGTGGTATGCATTTTTTTGGGGATTTTATTGCAAACCCCGATTCTTTTGGCTTCGTGGTCCTTTTAGCTATGTTTGTACGTAGATTTAGTCCCTCGTAAAATTGAAATGACTGTAATGCTCTTCTGATATATTTTTTATGTTTTTTCTATTGAATTCATGAAAAAGAAAATAATTAATTAATTTGGGCCCATATCTCTCTCTCTCTCTCTCTCTCTCTCTCTCTCTCTCCAGGAAACCTGCACTTTTGAAGGAAACACACACTCACACAGAGAATTAAACAATGCTCTTCAATTGATCCATCCCATATCGATCAACCACAAACAATATCTTATAAGCATCTAATTCCATGATTTTTGAAGATTTCATCCAAAGTCATAAATGATCAACATAAGCCTAGATCACAAACTCCCACAATTTCAAAACCCCTTAAGAATTTCCCTTTGTTGTTCTTGTATGGGTCCAATTTTATCGCTAAAACAGTCCACTTCACTTCTCTATTTCGACTGGAGAATCCATTGTGTCGATCTAATGTCTGAAACCTCTTCAATCGATCTAAAGAACCCATAACACTCTAAAATAGTGAAATAGTTGTGATGGTTGTTGATCGAGATGGGTAAAGAAGGTGGAGAATACGATGAACAATAGCATTAGTGAGTTTGCTCACTTGAAGAGGTTGGTTTTTTCTGGGGAAGACGATGAAGATGGTTTCCGCCTGAAACATCCCTAAATACGACCCAAAAATTTTTGTTGAATAATCACTAAAACACCATGATAAAATCATAAGGTAAACTCGTACGTCAATATCTCACAAACAAAAGTAAAGTGTTATGAGTAAACTGTATCAAGACTATATCAATCACATCTATGAAAATCAAAACAACTCCCAGGACGGCTGAAGTTGTGGTGTGTGTGCGATGCCATCAACCCGAGCTCTTCCCTTTGCTTGCGGAAGTACCTGAAACCAAAACTGAACTGTAAGCACGAAGCTTAGTGAGCTCCCCCAAACTACCACATACCATATAATACATATAAACACATACTGGGCCTTGCCCACTGCATCGGACCGAAGTCCGGAAACTGCATCGGACCAAAGTCCGGAACTAACCAGGGCCTTGCCCTCTGCATCGGATCGGGATCCGGAACTACTGAGGCCTTGCCTCCTGCATCGGACCAAAGTCCGGAACTAACTACATCGGACCGAAGTCCGGAACTGACTGCATCGGATAGAAGTCCGGAACATACTGAACATAGCATCACATAAGCATATCAACTAACATGAGTACATAGATAGCATACTACATCGGGATGTAACCCGGAACACATAACACAAAATACTGTCTGAGCCACGAAGGCATCAAACATACTAGAATCTGCATCGGACCGAAGTCCGGATACTACTGCTAGCTAAACGGGCTGACATTGTGGCCTTAGACCCGTTCCTACTGAAAGGAAACTCACCTCGTGATCTGGCTGCTGAGTGTGTGGCTCCGGGAACTATCTGTTGCTGCTCCGGTATCTCCCCGGCTACAAATCCACAAATACACTCAATCAAATTACTAATAACTGCATTGGGGTAAATGACTCTTTTACCCATGGCTAAAGTCAACTCTCCTGGTCAAAGTCAACTTTACAGTTGACCTGACTCGCCGAGTTGGGCCGCCAACTCGCCGAGTCCCTACTCTCATTTCTCAACCCTGCTCGCTACTACTCGTCGAGTATGGCATACACTCGACGAGTTCCCACTCTATATCAACACTCAGGTCATCTGCATCCGACTCGCCGAGTCGTATGAACAACTCGACGAGTTGTTCTTGAATCATAAGAAGATTGCCTTGGACTCGCCGAGTTGTATGAACAACTCGTCGAGTCCCTCCATCACTGAGTCTGCCCTCCAACTCACTGAGTCCACTCTCCCACTCACAGGTTCCCACTCAACATCACTCAAAAGGGGAAAAATCGGGACTCGCGGCTTGACTCGTCGAGTCGTTCTTCCGACTCGCCGAGTCGCATCCATGCAGCTACTCAAAACTCGAATCTGCTTGGATCCAGCGTCTAAAACTTATAGATCTGAGCTTCCTTAGTTCGATTAACACGTAAAGATTCTATCTTTACGTGTACTTATAAGCATCCAAGAAGATAATAAGGTTCAAAAAGCATGATAAAGGCTCGATCTAGGGTTCTCATACAAAGCAACTTCAAAAAGGCAATATATCTGGGCTCTACAACTCCCAAATGAACAGATCTAAGGATATCTCGACCTATTAAGGCATCCAATCAACTATAAGGTTGGAAATATACATCAAACTAACCCTAGAAATGTTCTAATTGAGATTTAAAGCATAAAACAGGAGGATTCCGAGAAATACCTCAAAGAACTCTGATTTTGACCTTGGATCTTTGCTCTACACCTCTTCTCTTTGTTCCTTTCTTCTTCTTCTTCTTCAAGCCTTCAAGAATCCACACAAAGACACTTCAATCAATCAAGGGATGGGTTTAGGGTTTCTCACAGCTCTCTGAGGTGAAGGAGGCGAGTTTGGGGATGAGAAGGTGGTTTAAATAGGGTGTAAACCCAGAGATTTAGGGTTTAAACCTGGCAGGCCGACTCACCGAGTCCCGAATATGGACTCGCCGAGTCGCCGATCTATAAGCTGATCAACAACGCGACCCTACTCGACGAGTCGGGACATAGACTCGCCGAGTTCCTTTACAAACTTCAAAAATAAATACTAAAAAACAACATACCAGAGACGGGTCGTTACAACTCTCCCCCACTTGACTCAGACTTCGTCCTCGAAGTCTGCTGCTGCTGCTGCAAATAACTCGGGATAATGTTCTCTCATCTCATCTTCAACCTCCCACGTCCACTCAGACCCCTTCTGGTGCTCCCACTGCACCTTCACTAGCTAAATTACCTTATTCCTCAAGGTCTTTGCCTTCCGATCCAGAATCGCGACCGACCTTCTCAATATAATTCAAGCTGCTATCCACCTGGATATCCTCTAAAGGAACAACTGCTGACTCATCCACCAAACACTTCCTCAACTGAGACACATGGAAAGTGTTGTGGATCTGGCTAAGCTCTGCCGGAAGATCCAACCGATAAGCAACCCGACCCACCCGGGCCAAAACCCTGAAAGGACCAATGAACCTGGGGCCCAGCTTTCTCCTCTTCCGAAACTTGATGACACCTTTCCATGGTGAGACCTTCAGAAGGACCATGTCGCCTACCCGGAACTCCAAATCTGAACGCCTCCTATCGGCGTAGCTCTTCTGTCAACTTTGTGCAGTCTGCAGTCTACCACGAACCCGCTGAATCAACTCGGTCGTCTTGAGCACCACTTCCGTGCTCCCAATAACCCGCTGACCGACCTCGCCCCAACAAATCGGGGTCCTGCACTTCCTCCCATAATGCATCTCAAAGGGAGGTCGATCAATGCTCGCATGATAACTGTTGTTATACGAAAATTCTGCTAACAGAAGATACGTATCCCAACTGCCCCCGAAGTCTAGAACACATGCTCGGAGCATGTCCTCGAGAGTCTGAATCGTCCTCTCACTCTGCCCGTCCGTCTGAGGGTGGAAAGCGGTGCTGAAATGAAGACGAGTACCCATCTCGTCATGGAACCGCTTCCAGAATCTGGATGTAAAACGGACGTCTCGGTCTGACATCACTGATACCGACACTCCATGACGTGCAACTATTTCCCGCACATAAATATCAGCTAACTTTTCCGCGGATATGCTCTCCTGGATCGGTATGAAATGAGCACTCTTCGTCAACCGATCCACTACCACCCAAATTGAATCTACCCCTCGTGCGGTCCTGGGAAGCTTAGTGATAAAATCCATGGTGATGTCCTCCCATTTCCACACGGGAATGTCTAACGGTTGCATCTTACCGTGAGGCCTCTGATGTTCTTCCTTGACCTTCCTGCAGGTCAGACACCTCTCTACATACCAAGCAACATCCCGCTTCATGCAGGGCCACCAATAATCGGGTCGAAGATCTCTATACATCTTCGTTGCCCCTGGATGGATAGAAAATCGAGACTTATGAGCCTCGTCCATCAACACCTGCCGTACTCCGCCTCCGTACGGTACCCACACTCTCCCATGAAGGGCAACAACCCCCGACTATCATAATCGAACGCAGCTGCTCGGCCCACAATCCTCTCACATTTCTGCTTCTCTTCCTTGAGGCCCTCAACCTGAGCCTCCGTGATCCGTTCCAACAACGGAGTAATCACTGTCATCCTCAAACACAAATCTCTGATAGGGGCTGCTGTCACCTTCCGACTCAAGACGTTGGCCTTCCCTGGATGGTAAAGGATTTCACAATCATAATCCTTCAGCACATCCAACCATCTCCTCTACCTCATGTTTAGACTCGGTTGATCCATAAGGTATCTCAAACTCTTGTGATCCGTGTAGATGGTACAACGGACCCCATAAAGATAATGTCTCCAAATCTTGAGGGCAAACACCACTGCCCCCAGCTCTAAATCGTGCGTAGGATAGTTAGCCTCGTGAGGCTTCAACTGTCTCGAGGCGTAAGCACATGCCCCCGCTGCATCAACACTGCTCCTATACCTGTGATTGAGGCATCACAGTAGACTACAAAATCCTCTATCCCCTCGGGCAGGGAAAGAATCGGAGCCTCAGATAACCTCTGCCTAAGGGTCTCAAATGCCGTCTGCTGCTTAGGCCCCCAACGAAACACCACCGACTTCCTAGTCAGTCGGGTGAGCGGTACTGCTATCTTGGAGAAATCCTGAATGAACCTCCGGTAATACCCTGCCAACCCCAGGAAACTCTGAATCTTGGATGGAGACCTTGGGACTTCCCACTGCATTACGGCCTCTATCTTGGTCGGATCTACCAATATACCCTTCTAGTTGATGAGGAGACCAAGGAACTGCACCTCACGCAACCAAAACTCGCACTTGGAGAACTTTGCGAAAAGCCTCTCCTTTCTCAAAACTTCTAGCACCTCCCTCAGGTGCTCCTCATGCTGCTCCTGAGTCTTGGAGTACACCAAGATATCATCTATGAATACTATCACAGATCGATCCACCATCGGTCTGCATACACGATTCATGAGGTCCATGAATGCGGCTGGAGCATTAGTGAGCCCAAAAGCATCACTACAAACTCATAATGACCATATCGGGTCCTGAAAGCAGTCTTCTACACATCTTCGCCTCTAACTCGCATTTGGTGATATCCGGAGCGTAAATCGATCTTGGAGAACCAAGACGCTCCCTGAAGCTGATCAAACAAATCATCTATCCTTGGGAGGGGGTAACGGTTCTTCACCGTTACCTTATTCAGCTCCCGGTAGTCAATGCACATACGGTGCGACCCATCCTTCTTCTTCACAAACAAGATCAGCGCTCCCCAGGGTGAACTACTCGGCCGTATAAAACCCTTGTCTAGCAACTCCTGCAGCTGCGTAGACAACTCCTGCATCTCAGGGGGAGCTAACCGATACGGTGCCTTGGCTATCGGAGCCGCACCAGGAATTAGGTCGATCCCAAACTCGACCTGTCTCTCGGGAGGTATTCCTGGTAAGTCCTCCAGGAATACATCCGGAAAGTCTCGTACTACCGGAACATCGTCCACTGTCGACTTGCCCTTCTCCCGGGCATCAATAACGTAGGCTACATAGCCGGCGCAACCCTGCTGAAAATAACGTCTCGCCCTCACGGCTGAACAAAGAACTGGTCCACGCTGTGGCCTCTCGCCCTGAATCACTAACTCTCCCCCACTGGGAGTGCGAACCCTCACTACCTGTAACTCGCAATCAATCATGGCCCCGTTGGGACTCAACCAATCCATGCCCACTATAACCTTATTCCCTCGCAGGGGAATAGGGACCAAATCCACCAAAAACTGCTCGTCGAACAACTGAAGAGAACATCTTCGATGTACTCTGGCGACCCTCACGGTCCTATCATCTGCTATCTCGACCTCTAGTGGACAATCCAGCTCCCCAGGAGCTCTACTAAATCTCTTGCTAAGCGCTAGCGATACAAACGATCGGGTAGCCCCCGAATCAAATAATATTGTAGCAGAGATGTCGTTCACAGAGAACGACCCTATACAAAACATATATCCATAAGCAATACTCAATAATAATAACAATAATATAGATATGAAGGGAAAATACATACCCGTCACCACATCAGGAGTCGCTCGCGCCTCCTCTGCTGTCATCTGAAAAGCTCGACTCCTAGCCACTGGTGCCTCTGCTCGGCCCTTACGACCATCTGTAATCCTCAAGGTAGCAGGGGCAGGTGCAACCACCTTCCCTGCTGCAGCTAAACTTGGACACTGGGACTTTTTATCTCCCCTCTGATTGCACTGAAAGCAAATCAGATCTGATGCTACAACAACGGTAGCAGAAGCCGTACAATCCCTACTCAAATGCCCAGTTCGACCGCACTTGTAGCAGCCCGAACTCCCTGCCTTGCACACCCCGTCGTGCAATCTTCCTCACTTGCCACATCGACCGTGGCTCTGCTGACTCTTGGATCTGTGATCTGAAACCTTGGGCTTTTTGCCCGAACTGCCTGACCCGGAACCGTCTCCGGTTTCCTCTTCTTCTCCATCCAAGGTCAATCTCCCTCTCCCGAGCCCTAGCAATCATGTCATCCAGCGTTTTACAGCTGGACCGGCTCACAAACTGGTGGATATCGCTCCGCAGCATCTCATGATAACAGGCTTTCTTCATCTCCTCATCAGTTGCATACTGAGGAACGAGAAGAGCCCTCTCCCTGAACTTAGCGGTGATCTCCGCCACTGTCTCTGTAGTCTGGGTGAGGTCCTGAAACTCCCTGGCTAACTGTTGCACCTCGATAACCGGTGCAAACTCCACCCTGAACCTGGTGGAGAAATCGGTCCAGGTCATGGCATCTAACGCTGCATCATCTCCAATAGTATGTCCGACCTCCTCTGTAGCACCTGGTCCCAGTATGTAAATCTTATTTGAGTATTTCCCGTTTTAGCCTTGGACTCGGCGAGTCATAGGCCCGACTCGCCGAGTAGGGACGAGACTCAGGACACGTTTAAGTTGGCGACTCGGCGAGTCCATATCCTGGACTCGGCGAGTCACCGCTGCTGGATGAAACCCTAAATTTCAAGGGTTTGCACCCTATTTAAACCCTCATTTCCGCCCCAAACTCGCCCCCATTCACCCTCAGAGCTCCCAACATCGTTTATACCCTTATTTCCTTGAGAGATTGAAGTGTTTTGGTGTGTTCTTGAAGATTTTGAGGAGAAAGAAGAGTAGATCAAGAAGAGGAGAAGGAGGCCAGGCATTTTTGTGTCATCTCAACGTTTTCCTTGAGGTATAGCTCGTTTCCCCTCTGTTTTCAAGCTTGTAGTCACTTTTAGCTTCATGGAAGTCCTTCTTGAGCTTTTCCCCAAGCTTGTTTGTGCATTGTGGGTTGTAATAAGTTGTTAGCCTTTAGATCTAGGCATCATTTAGTCCCTGGAGCTTGGATCTAATGCCTTTATGGGGTCATATTGCATGAAAGCTCTAGATCTACCTCTTTTGGTGCACTTTGAGCCCTAAAATCCATATTGGTGAATATCTACACGTAAAGTTGGAAACTTTACGTGTGATTCGTGTCCTAGAAGCCCAGATCTGTGAATGGCATGGACTGGAATCGAGCAAATCGGTGTATTTGATGGATGCATGGCGACGACTCGGCGAGTCGTTTATGTGACTCGGCGAGTCTGCTCGCGAGTCACCGAATTGGTCCCTTTATGATGTATCGAGTTTGAGCCGTGAGTCACAGCGGGTGACTCGGTGAGTTGGAAGCTGAACTCACCCATGGTAGGACTCGGCGAGTCAATGCCCTGACTCGGCGAGTCCAAGGCAATCTTCATAGATTAAGAACAGACTCGGCGAGTTGTTCATACAACTCAGCGAGTCTAAGCATGAGTGTTCATCGGATGAAGATGAACTCGACGAGTTGTTCATACAACTCGGCGAGTAGGACGAAGAACTTCAATGTCAGTTTAGAAGAAGAACTCGTCGAGTCTTAGCCTAACTCGATGAGTAGAATCAGGGACTCAGGACAATCGTCTGGATAGGAACTCGGCGAGTTGGTGAGCTAACTCGGCGAGTCGGGTCAACTGAAAGTTGACTCTAACCTTGACTTAGGGCTAGACCAGGGGTAAAATGGTTATTTTACCCAAAGGACAGTTAGCAGTGTGTGATTGAGTATGTTGTGGGAATTGTAGTCGGAGGAGTTCCGGGGCAGCAGCAGCGGTCAGTCAGTTCCCGATCAGTTCAACAACTACTTTGAGGTGAGTTGCCTTCCAGTAGCGGTGGGTCTAAGGCCACAATGCCGGCTCACCAGTAGGAGATGTGTGATTAGATGATTGTCTTTGTGATATTCATCTAGGGTTGCTAGACTATGTGATATATGTGTTACGTGGTAGTAGTAGGGGTGAAATAGTCCCCAGTATCCGGTCGAAAGGACCGAAGGGGAGGCCAGCACCCAGATATGCTAGGCAGTATTCAGTCGAAAGGACCGAAGGGGAGGCCAGCACCCAGATATGCTAGGCAGTATCCGGTCGAAAGGACCGAAGGGGAGGCCAGCACCCATATATACTAGGCAGTATCCGGTCGAGAGGACCGAAGGGGTAGGTCGGGCACCCAGATATGCCTGACAAATTTATGTATGCTATGTGATTATGTGGTATGTGGTACAGTGGGGGAACTCACTAAGCTTTGTGCTTACGTTTTACAGTTTTGTGTTCAGTTACCTCTTCACCGAAGGGGAAGGAGCTGGCGCGGTAGCGGCACATCATGCACACACTCTGGTTTCCGCATTTACGAGATTCACTGGGATTTGTACTCTGATATTTTGATGGGTTGTATGGTTTGGCTTTTAAACATGATTTGCGTTGTGTTGTGGTTTGATCAAACAATGTTTTAATTATTAATGTTTTCTAAAGTAATGTTTTAAAACGAAATTTTCGGACGTGAAAATTTTGGGTCATTACAAGTTGGTATCAGAGCCCTGGTTTGAGGGATTCGGACTCACCTTCGGGGGTGTCTGAACTCAAATCGAGGGATTAAAAGATTTTTAAAAGAAAATGTTTTCTAACAAGGAGAAAAGAGTTTAAGAAAGAACGAAAGTGTGTGTGATGTGCGCGACCGACCGAGCTCAAGTAATTATTCCCCAAAGTACCCATACCAGTTTATGTTTGTTTATCAGCCTTTGTAGAACAGCATGCTAGAATAGGACTAAGGATCTAGGAATGATGCCTTATGTGCCTATCTTATGTGTTCCACCTATATGTGAATTGCATGCTTGTGTAGTGTAGACAGCGGTAGGGTAGCCTGTTAGGGTATGCCTGGTAGTACAAGCTAACACGGTGTGCTAGTTCAGTTTCTCTCTATGAGAGCGGAATTGTTTGAAGTCATTTCCCTTGTCCAAATGCGGCTTGCTTTGTGCTACATGGGACTCCGAGTAATGGGAATTAGCCATTAGGCGAATACGTCACACCACATGTGATCAGGGTTGAATAATCTTAGAGTACCGGATTTGATCCTACTGCGCAGCTCTTGTTTGAGTCCAACCGTTGTAGGGACGAGTCGGGTACTCGAAGGATTATCTGAGTCTCGTCACATGTGATGGTGTTCGGGTGATGGCTACTTGGCATTACAAGGAGGCTTGCAGCAGTTGAGGATTGAATCGAGTGGAGCCGGAGATTTCCATAAGGCGAGCCTAGGATGAGTATAGTAATAACCAGCCTTAGTGTAAGGGATCTGGCGGAGTCGAGGCAGTCCTTGAAAAAGGTACGGATAGATGTGGAAGGTAGTATGGGCCCGTACTACTGAAAGCAGAGGATCCGTACCCGAACCAAGGAAGGCCAAGACAAGACCAGGGAACTTGTAAGTAGCTATGATCCCTCAGGGAGCATTAGTATATCTAATGATTGTTGTGATGTATTGCAGAATGGTGGTACTTCAATCGAGGCCGGTGGATGGCGGAGAGGGATCGGGTTCGGGATCGGGTTCCGAGCCGGTAGATGAGGGGCTACGTGAGTTCATCGCGTCAGAGATCACCAGGGGTATCCTTGAGTCGACTCCCATTATCTTCGAGTCGATCAAGGAAGGAATCATGGAGTTGATGGAGGATCGCCTGCGGGCATTCAGGAGTGATTTGGCATCTGGCCAGTCGGGGTCACGCACACTGTCCTTCAAGGACTTCAGGGGCAGTGGTGCTCCGGATTTCCATGGGGTAAAGGACCCCATTGTTGCCAGGCGATGGATTGCAGACATCGAGTCTGCACAGTTGATTAGCTTCTGCCCCGAGGGGTCGAAGGTGAGATATGCAGCAGGGTGTTTACGGGACCGAGCTCGGGATTGGTGGGAGTCAGTGGGTGACTCGTTGGGAGCCTCAGCTATCGCGACTATGACCTGGTCGGACTTTGTGACCAGGTTCAGGGCGGAGTTTGCACCGGCTGTCGAGCTTCAGCAGCTGGCCAGGGAGTTTCTGGATATGAGACAGACGACAGAGACTGTGGCGGAGATCACCGCCAAGTTCCGGGAGAGGGCTTTGTTGGTGCCCCAGTATGCTGGTGACGAGGATATGAGGAGGACTCGTTATCACGATATGCTTCGAGCTGGCATCCGGGAGCATGTTAGCTTTTCGGCTTGCCCTACCTTGGACTCTATGATTGCTGACTGCTGGTCTCGAACGCAAAACTACCATTCTGAAACAAATCATAGCAACATCAGAAAACTGGAATATCTCAAGGGATCACTGATACCAATACTAGTTTCCTGGTCTTGTCTCAGCCTTCCTTGATTCGAGTACGGATCCTCTGCTTTCAGTAGTACGGGCCCATACTACCTTCCATATCTATCCGTACTTTCCTCAAGAACTGCCTTGACTCCACCAAGTCACTTCTACTACTACTGATCTCTGCTACTCTTATCCTAGGCTTTCCTTAGGGAAATCTCTAACTCTATTCAAAACAGTCCTCAGCTGTTGAAGACCTCCTCGTGTCAATAATTAGTCATCACCTGAATACCATCAGATGTGATGAGGCTCAGATAATCCTTCGAGTAAAGGACTCGTCCCTACCACGGTTAGACTCTAACAAGAGCTGCGCAATAAAGCCAAATCCAACACTCTGAGATTATTCAACCCTTTTCACATGCGATGTGCCGTATTCACCTAATGGCTAACTCCCGTCACTCGGAGTCCCACAAAGCACGAAGCAAGCGGCATTCGGATACAGGAATTTACTCAAGCAAATCTATTCTCATAACGAGATATTGTTCTAGCATACAATGCTAAGCTCATACTATCAGGCATAACCTAACAGGCTATCCTACTACTGTCTACTTCAATACTAGCATGCAGATCTCGCGAAGCTGAAACACATAAAGCAGGCACATAAGGCATCCTCCTAGATCCTTAGTTCTATTCTAGCATGTTGTTATACTGAAACTAAAACTGATAAACATAAAGTAACATGTATGGGTAGTTTGGGAGTGCTTACTTGAGCTCGGCCGATTGCATGCACCACACCCTTTTCTCTCTCTCTCTCTCTTTTTTTTTTTTTAAAAATTTGTTTTCACTTTTTCTAAAACTCTTTTCCTTATACTTTTCCTAAAATTGTTTTCTTTTCTCAAAATATTTTTCTAAACATGGTTTTTCTCATGAAAACTTTATACCACTTCCTTAGTTTGAGTTCAGACACACCTGAAAGTGTGCCCAAATCGCTCAAACCAAGGCTCTGATACCAACTTGAAACATCCCAAAATACGACCCAAAAATTTTTGTTGAATAATCACTAAAACACCATGATCAAATCATAAGGTAAACTCGTACGTCAATATCTCACAAACAAAAGTAAAGTGTTATGAGTAAACTGTATCAAGACTATATCAATCACATCTATGAAAATCAAAACAACTCCCAGGACGGTTGAAGTTGTGGTATGTGTGCGATGCCATCAACCCGAGCTCTTCCCTTTGCTTGCGGAAGTACCTGAAACCAAAACTGAACTGTAAGCACGAAGCTTAGTGAGCTCCCCCAAACTACCACATACCATATAATACATATAAACACATACTGGGCCTTGCCCACTGCATCAGACCGAAGTCCGGAAACTGCATCGGACCAAAGTCCGGAACTAACCAAGGCCTTGCCCTCTGCATCAGATCGGGATCGGGAACTACTGAGGCCTTGCCTCCTGGATCGGGCCAAAGTCCGGAACTAACTGCATCGGACCGAAGTCCGGAACTGACTGCATCGGACAGAAGTCCGGAACATACTGAACATAGCATCACATAAGCATATCAACTAACATGAGTACATAGATAGCATACTACATCGGGATGTAACCCGGAACACATAACACAAAATACTGTCTGAGCCACGAAGGCATCAAACATACTAGAATCTGCATCGGACCGAAGTCCGGATACTACTGCTAGCTAAACGGGCCGGTATTGTGGCCTTAGACCCGTTCCTACTGAAAGGAAACTCACCTCGTGATCTGGCTGCTGAGTGTGTGGCTCCAGGAACTATATGCTGCTGCTCCGGTATCTCCCCAGCTACAAATCCACAAATACACTCAATCAAATTACTAATAACTGCATTGGGGTAAATGACTCTTTTACCCCTGGATAAAGTCAACTCTCCTGGTCAAAGTCAACTTTACAATTGACCTGACTCGCCGAGTTGGGCCGCCAACTCGCCGAGTCCCTACTCTCAATTCTCAACCCTGCTCGCTGCTACTCGTCGAGTATGGCATACACTCGACGAGTTCTCGCTCTATATCAACACTCAGGTCATCTGCATCCGACTCGCCGAGTCGTATGAACAACTCGACGAGTTGTTCTTGAATCATAAGAAGATTGCCTTGTACTCGCCGAGTTGTATGAACAACTCGTCGAGTCCCTCCATCACTGAGTCTGCCCTCCAACTCACCGAGTCCACTCTCCCACTCACAGGTTCCCACTCGACATCACTCAAAAGGGGAAAAATCGGGACTCGCGGCTTGACTCGCCGAGTCGTTCTTCCGACTCGCCGAGTCGCATCCATGCAGCTACTCAAAACTCGAATCTGCTTGAATCCAGCATCTAAAACGTATAGATCTGGGCTTCCTTAGTTCGATTAACACGTAAAGATTCTATCTTTACGTGTACATAAGCATCCAAGAAGATAATAAGGTTCAAAAAGCATGATAAAGGCTCGATCTAGGGTTCTCATACAAAGCAACTTCAAAAAGGCAATAGATCTGGGCTCTACAACTCCCAAATGAACAGATCTAAGGATATCTCGACCTATAAAGGCATCCAATCAACTATAAGGTTGGAAAAATACATCAAACTAACCCTAGAAATGTTCTAATGGAGATTTAAAGCATAAAACAGGAGGATTCCGAGAAATACCTCAAAGAGCTCTGATTTTGACCTTGGATCTTTGCTCTACACCTCTTCTCTTTGTTCCTTTCTTCTTCTTCTTCTTCTTCTTCAAGCCTTCAAGAATCCACACAAAGACACTTCAATCAATCAAGGGATGGGTTTAGGGTTTCTCACAGCTCTCTGAGATGAAGGAGGCGAGTTTGGGGCTGATAAGGTGGTTTAAATAGGGTGCAAACCCGGAGATTTAGGGTTTCAACCTGGCAGGCTGAGTCCCGAATATGGAGTCGCCGATCTATAAGCTGATCAACAATGTGACCCTACTCGACGAGTCGGGACATAGACTCGCCGAGTTCCTCTACAAACTTCAAAAATAAATACTAAAAAAACAACATACCAGAGACGGGTCGTTACACCGCCACCACTCACCACCGATCCTCCGTTAGTGACCCATAAGAGATGAATAACTTGGGGTGTAACGACCGAAAATTTCAACAAAAGTTAACTTTTCAAAAACAACCCATTTTAATCATGTTATTACAAAAAGGTTTTCAATACATTTATTATCAAAGTATTCCCAGAACCATATCATAAATCACAAACACGAGAAGCGGTACGATTACGCCTTTACCTTGCCATAGTCTCCTGAAGAACCTGAAAAACATAAAACCACAACTGTAAGCCCGAAAGCTTAGTGAGATACCCCCAAAATACCAACCACATATACCACACACATAACATGCTATATCACAAAAAATCGCAGAACAGCCATGCATATCGGGTCTACTGTGTGACTGGTCCGTCGTGTCGGGCCTTCAGTCCACCTGGTCCACCCTCCGAGTCTAGTCATGTCCCCCGAGTCTGCAGTGTGGTTGGTCCGCCTGGACCGGGCCTTCAACCCACCTGGTCCACTCTCTGAGTCTACAGTATGACTGGTCTGCCCGCATCAGGCCTTCAGTTGTCCTGGTCCACTCTCCGAGCCACGGCACGTCTGGTCCGCCCTCGTGGGGCCTACATCCTATCCGGACTGCTCACTGGGCCTTCAGCCTAACCGGTCCGCCTTAGGTATGTTGGCTTACAACACAAAGTAGGTACCGCCTCAACCCATCCCCAGTCAAACAACCATGTGCACATAAACATACAATCATATAACAATTCACATTCAATCAAACTGATCTAGCAGATCACGTAACACAACATACTCTAAGCAGGATACCGACCTAACCGGTCACTAGCATAGCATCACCCTATATACTAGTATACCGACCTTAAATAGGTCTCTAACGAATACCATCCTAACTACCAAGATACAAACATAGTAAACAACAAGATAACAACAATACCCGAATTACAATCCGATAAAGGGCCAGCCTTGGTTCCTTAGACCCTGTTGATATAGTGAGGATAACTCACCTCGCAACTGCTGACTGGAAAGATAAGACCGAGATGCTCTGACCGTTGACACGATCTCCACCACTAGCTAACACCAACACTGAACTCAAAACAAAAGCCAACAATTACCAAAATACCCCTGGAAGTCAACTGGTGAACCCAAAGTCAAAGTCAAAATCATCCTCCTGACTTACTCTACTCGCCGAGTCCCCATGCTCAGAACTTCCCCAATCCGCGACTCAACTCGCCGAGTCACCCGGAGACTCGTCGAGTCCCACAACTCTGAGTCCCCTCGCACTCACTCACCGAGTCCTCCCTTGACTCACTGATTCATGGCTTCACCATAAGAAGTTTGGACCTCATGACCAGACTCGCCTAGTCCAAGAACAGACTCTCCGAGTCCAAGGCCATCTTCAACATACTCGTCGAGTTGTTCTTCCAACTCGCCGAGTTTCAGACCATCTTCAAGCAACTCGTCGAGTACACCTTTGTGACTTGCCGAGTGCCTCTAGATCTTAACCCATGCAGAAGCTTTTCAGGCCATGCAGATGATTCAAAACATAGATCTACCCTTATACAACCCATCCATCACGTAAAGTGGCAAACTTTACGTGAATTCAAAGAGATCTAGGAATTTTACACTCTAGGGCTAGGGTTTGGGACAAGATAGCTTCACCAACCACTCAAGAACAGGGACTTTAATGCACTCTAGCCCTTTTCCATTCCAGATCTGAGGTGGCAACCTCAGATCTATCCTTCAAACTCTAAATACCACAAGCCAAACTTCCCACACATCCCAAAAATGATGAATCTAGATGAATAGCAGCCCAAAAACGAGATAATACCTTAAAAGGAAGCCCCCAACAGCAAAGAAATCTGAATCCAAGCAAAGCCCCTTGCTCCAAGCCTCCTAACTCTCCAAGATCTTCCTCCAAATCACTTCTCCAAGGCTCAAATGCACTCAAATCCTTCATAATCACGCTTATAGGGTTTTCTGGACTTCAAGGGGAGGTAAGGAGGCTGGGGAGAGGGTATGATGTCCTTTATATAGGGCTCATCCCCCGAAGTTAGGGTTTTCTTCGCACAGCGCCTACTCGTCGAGTCCAACTTTGGACACGCCGAGTTGGCCACTTAACACGCGACCTGAGTCGCGACCCTACTCGCCGAGTCCACCCATGGACTCGCCGAGTTGCCCTTCAAATTTACACTTTGAACCCCGAACTTGCACTCCTGGACTCGGGATGTTACATGGGGAAACCCTTTAGCTTTGAATCTACACAGTGGTGTTGTGCTAGAGTGCAAATCTAATCGAGAATATGGCGATGAGGTTGTTGAATTAACGACATCACTAAGGTTGCAAGTTCTTTCTATAGAGTTGCAGGTTTTAGAAGAGATGAATGAGAGGTGGATGAGTTTAAATCGATGCATTCTCTCTTAATGAACTAAGCAAAGGAGGCGATGAGTTTATCAGAAGGGAAGGGACGATAGTGGACTTTCATGTATGTTTGTAAAAATATGAATGTCTGTGAATCATAAAGCTATCCTTCTTCCTCCAGTCAATTAGTCTGTCCCTCCCTCTTTCTTAATTTTTCTTTAATGGCTTCAATAGATTTGATTTCCTGCATCTTGTTTTTTCTAGACTGTGTTGAATCTATATTGAGCCATGAAAAGTTGTTGATTTTGATTATCACCCAGATGGCCTCAAAAACTTGTGCTTGCTACCATCATTGGATCAAATCACCACAAAGCATATACTTGGAGATGATTTGGAAGCTAAACTAGCTTCCAAACTATTGATTACTCAATCAGAAACTACTAAGGTTTTGTATGTTACCAAGGATCAAGAAAATAAAGTTTTGTGTGGGTTTTCTTAAGGAAGAAAATAAAGATCAGACCTGAGTTTTGATGAAGATCAAATTTAGATTTGTTCTTCAAATGGAGGTTGAAATGTTTTTAATTACAGTGTGTATCTATGTATGGGTTTGATGTGTGTATATATATATATATATATATATATATATATAGAGAGAGAGAGAGAGAGAGAAAGAGAGAATGTGAGCCCCTTCTTATTTTTTAATTATTAAAATAAATAAATTATTATTAGATATAAAAAGAAATGAAAGAAAATTGGAAAATAAATACCTCAAGGGTATTACAGTCATTTCATTATTCAAAGGGATAAAAAAATGCAACGAAACTAACTCAAAAAGACCATGAAGCCAAAAAAAACTAAGTTTTGAACTAAAACCCTAAAAAAATGCATACCATAGGAACCATTTTTGAAATTTTGTGTTTTTATAAATCAATCATTTCTACATTCTAAATATGTTTAGTAATAAGTTTTAAGAGTATGAGCTTTTAAACAAAAAAATTCTAATTAATGAAAAACTTTCTTCAATAGCACAAAGTTAAAACTTTTATTTCAAATAAAAGGTTATGAATCTAAAAACTATTTGGCATGATATATAACAAAAAAACAAAGAGTAAATTACTGAAATCGTCCCTGTGGTTTGGTTAAAATTGCACGTTTGGTCCCTAACTTTTTTTTTGCACTTGGATTGTCCATGTGGTTTGATTTTGTTGCGTTTTTCGTCCTTGTGGTTTGATTTTGTTATATTTTTCGTCTCTTACATACATAAAGTTAGTGACCAAACATGCAACTTTTACCAAACCATAGGGACGAAAAACGCAACAGAATCAAACCACAGGGACGATCCGAGTGCTAAAAAAAGTTAGGGACCAAACGTGCAATTTTGACCAAACCACGGAGACGATTTCAGTAATTTACTCAAAGAAAACTCGCATTTTAACAAATTTACTAAAATATCTTTCTAAAAAACAAGTTGACATGTATTTAAAATATCTTTTTTAACTAACCCCATATATTTAAAAGGTTTCAGAGACTTTAACATTATTACAGACAAGTTATTGATTTCATATTGTCTTGTCATACACCAAGTTTGTCTTTTGACTTTTGCGTTTTTATATTGATTGATATTTGCTTTTTATTTTTATTTTTTTTACATATAAGAATATCGAAAGAAAAATTATAACTTTGATTTCAAGTCTATTGCTCAATTTTAATTTAGGTATATAAATTTTAATTTAGGTATATATATGGGCCATGGCCTTGGACAACGATAACATGGGAAAAATGTATGATTGGCCTCATATAATTATGCCCTAAAATAATTATACGAACAATGTTATAAAATATGATCAAATAACAATATAAATTATAGAGTAAAGAAAGATATGAGAGTAGAGAGAACTTTTATTCCAATACTTGTGATGAATTCATATATTGCCTAATACATATGGCTCACTATTTATACTATCCAAATAAGATGAAAGATGAGCTACAATATGAATGCACATTATGATGGTGTATTATTACATTCATAAAACACATTGAAATGGTTGTTACTAATGCTAAATAATGATGGAGAGTTATGGAATAAATGGAGAATCCAATGGTCATTCACAAACTAATATTTCATAACACTCCCCCTTGAATGACGATTGTATCATGCCTCGTTAAAACCTTAATAGGTAAAACCTCATGGGAAAAACCATCTATTAAGGAAAAAGAGTACATGATTAATAATAGATATTTGGAACAATTGCCTCGTTAAAACCCTTGCTAAGAAAACCCAGTGGGAAAAACATAGCTAAGGAAAAGAGTACAATATGTTTCCAACTCCCCCTGATCATCACATCACTTGATTTCCTTAAAGCGTCGCATTCCAATATTTCGTACCATGTTTTCAAATTTGGATGTAGGGAGCGCTTTAGTGAACAAATCTGCCAAGTTGTTACTTGATTGAATTTTCTGGATGTTGATGCCACGCTCTTTTTGAAGATCATGAGTAAAAAAAAACTTTGGTGAAATATGTTTGGTTCTGTCTCCTTTGATAAAACCTTCCTTGAATTGGGCTATACAAGCCGCATTATCTTCATATAGTATGGTTGGAGCTTCCCTGTTAGAAGTTAGACCACAACTCTCACGAATGTGATGAGTTAAATTTCTTAACCAAATACATTCACGGCTTGCCTCATGAATTGCTATAATCTCTGCATGGTTAGAAGAAGAAGCAACTAAAGTTTGTTTAATAGAACGCCAAGAGATTGCGGTACCTCCACAAGTGAATAAATAACCTCGAAGATATCGAAGAATATGTTTGACTCCATTCCAATGTCTTCTTGTTGGGCAAGAACTATATCTTGCTAATAAATTTACAGCAAAAGATATATCAGGTCTCGTATTATTAGCAAGATACATCAGTGCACCAATAGCACTAAGATATGGTACTTCGGGACCAAGAAGTTTTTCATGTTTTTCACAAGGCCGAAACTGATCCTTTTTGGCATCTAAATGCCTTACTACCATCGGGGTACTCAATGGATGTGAGTTATCCATATAAAACTTTTTAAGCACCTTTTCTAGATAACTAGATTGATGTACAAAAACTCCATTTTTGGTGTGCTCAATTTGAAGACCCAAACAAAATTTCGTTTTACCAAGATCTTTCATTTCAAATTTTTCTTTCAAACAAGAAGTGGCATTTTCCAATTCTCCAGAAGTTCCAATTATGTTCAAATCATCTACGTAAACAGCAATTATCACAAATTCTGATCCGGATCTTTTTATGAATACACATGGGCTTAATGGATCATTTTTATAGCCCTCTTTTAAAAGAAATGTACTTAAACAATTGAACCACATCCGGCCAGATTGTTTCAATCCATACAAAGATTTATTTAATTTTACCGAATATACTTCACGAGAATTAGGAGTTTGTGCTTCTGGCACCTTAAACCCTTCTGGGATTTTCATATAAATATCATTCTCAAGTGAACCATATAAATAGGCGGTAACTACATCCATCAGACGTATCTCCAATTTTTCATGTGTTGCCAGGCTTATTAGATAACGAAATGTAATCGCATCAACCACAGGAGAGTATGTTTCTTCATAATCAATTCTGGGCCTTTGGGTAAAACCTTGTGCAACAAGTCTTGCTTTATATCTCACAACTTCATTCTTCTCATTTCTTTTGCGCACAAATACCCATTTGTATCCCACTTGTCTTACTCCATTTGGTGTACGAACTACAGGTCCAAAAACTTTTCGTTGAGTAAGAGAATTAAGCTCTTTGTTTATTGCATCTTTCCATTTTGGCCAATCTTTTCTATTTCTACATTCATCTATAGATTTTGGTTCAACATCCTCATTTTCTTCCATAATCTCGCACGCAACATGATATGAAAAATTATCGTCGACGTCTATCTTATTTCGGTTCCATCTTATTCCTGTCATGACATAATTTATTGAGATCTCTTCATTTTCATAATTTTTAGGTACCTCAATTTCTTTTGTTATGTCATTGGGCTCTTCTGGAGCTTCATTACTCTTTTCAAAAGAGTATGTTTTCTCTTTTGGACCATCAATTATATTTGCTCCCTTTCGTTTTCGAGGATTTTTATCTTTGGAACCGGTTGGTCTTCCACGCTTCAGGCGTGCCTTTGATTCATTTATAGTTGTGTTTTTTCCTTCTAGGATATCAATTCTAACTGGAGCATTTACAGCTGGTAAATGAGACTTTGTTACTCTCTTAGGGTCAGTAAATGCATCTGGCAATTGATTTGCTATATTTTGTAAATGAATTATCTTTTTCACTTCAAGTTCACATTGACTTGAACGAGGATCTAACACTGAAAGTGATAATTCATTCCAAGAGATTTTATTCTCCATCTTCTTTATTTCTCCCCCTAATGTTGGAAAAACTGATTCATCAAAATGACAATCGTCAAATCTAGCTGTAAATAAATCTCCAGTTGATGGTTCTAAATATTTTACTATAGATGGAGATTCGTATCCAACATAAATTCCCATTCTTCTTTGAGGACCCATTTTCGTGCGGTGAGGTGGAGAAATGGGTACATAAATTGCACATCCGAACGTCCTTAGATGGGAAATATTTGGTACATGGCCGCAAACCAGTTGAATAGGGGAGAACTTATGATAACTAGTTGGCCTGATGCGTATAAGTGATGCCGCATGTAAAATTGCATGTCCCCATGTCGATGTAGGAAGTTTAGAATGCATTAGTAATGGACTTGCAATTAATTGAAGGCGTTTGATTAACGACTCAGCTAAACCATTTTGTGTATGAACATATGCAACAGGATGTTCAATAGTTATCCCAATCGACATGCAATAGTCATTAAAATCTTGTGATGTAAATTCCCCAGCATTGTCAAGTCGAATTTTCTTAATTGGGTAATCGGGAAAATGTGCCCTTAGGTGGATTATTTGTGCTAGTAATCTTGCGAAAGCGAGATTACGGCTAGATAATAAGCACACATGTGACCATCTAGTTGACGCGTCAATTAAGACCATAAAATATCTAAATGGTCCACATGGTGGATGAATTGGTCCACATATATCCCCTTGAATTCTTTCTAAAAAACTAGGACTTTCATACCCAACTTTATTCAATGATGGACGGGAAATTAATTTTCCTTGAGAACATGCAACACAAGACAATTCATTAGCTTGAAAAATCTTCTGGTTTTTCAAGGAATGTCCACTTGAACTTTCAATTATTTTGCGCATCATAACTGATCCGGGATGGCCCAACCGGTCATGCCAAACTTTGTAGATGTTATCATACCTTTTATTTTCAATAGCATGAGATTCAATCATTCTAATATTTGTATAATACAATCCGGAGGACAATACGGGTAATTTTTCCGAAAGACTTTTCTTACCCGATATCATTTTCGTAATATTGAGATACTCTTCATCACCATCATTGGTTGTTTCAACATGATATCCGTTGGACCGAATATCCTTAAAAGTTAATAAATTTCTTGGTGATTTTGATGAAAATAATGCATCTCCAATTATAATTATTGTCCCTTGTGGTAATATGATATTCGCTCTTTCGGAGCCTTCAATCATTTTTGCACTACCCATTATTGTATTAACATTTGCTTCTCCAATTGATAAGTAAGCAAAATATTTTTTATTATTAAAAATGCTATGTGTTGTTGCGCTATCTGTAAGACATATATCTTCCTCATTTCTTTTGCGAATATCCATATTTCTCTTCAAAATAAAAATATATAATAAAATAATAAGAAATAAGAAATAGTCAACTTAGATAAATAAAGTCATATATTATTATTTTGAGAAGAATCATCAAGATCTCTTCTGATGAAACGACTATAACATAAAAATCATAAACGGCATTAAACAAAACTACATATTATTCTTGACCATGACAATGACTTTAAACAAACATAATGCAAAAATAAAATGATACTAGAAAACCAACAATTTCATGATATGCCATATCCATCTCATTTTATGGGAAAAATTGGGTACTTCCATCACCATTCATAACACCGTTTGTCCCTTCCGTGTTGGCAAGATAATCGGCGACATCCAAATGTCTCATTTCTAGTTGATCTTCGGAAAAATAATTTTGAACAAAGTTTGTTTCCGCATTTTTTCCTTCTTTATATTTTAGAGAAGCTTGATAAAGATCAACAAAATGCTTTGGAGTGCGACATGTACGTGACGAATGACCGGTCATTCCACATCGGTGACAAACATTTTCAACTTTCTTCTTGCCTTGACCACTTTTATCATTAGGATGTGGGTTTTTGTTATTTTCCCACTTCTGGTGGTTACTTATATTATTATTATTATTGTTGGGACGATTATTATGACGGCCTCCACCACGTCCACGACCTCGACCACGACCACGGTTAGACCCACGACCGTTATAATTAGATGATGTCGCATTCACTTCAGGGAATGGACTAGAACCGGTCGGACGTGATTGGTGATTTTTCATTAAGAGCTCATTATTTTGTTCAGCCACAAGAAGACATGAGATTAATTCACAATATTTTTTAAAACCTTTCTCACGATATTGCTACTGCAGGAGCATGTTAGTGGCATGAAAAGTAGAGAAGGTTTTCTCTAGCATGTCTTCATCAGTTATAGTCTCACCACATAGTTTTAGTTGGGAAGTAATTTTGAACATGGCCGAATTATACTCACTCACAGATTTAAAATCTTGTAGCCGAAGGTGTAACCAATCAAAACGAGCTCTAGGAAGTATCATCGTTTTTTGATGATCATACCTCTCTTTCAGATTATTCCAAAGATCAGCTGGATCTTTGACAGTGAGGTATTCAACTTTTAATCCTTCATCGAGATGGTGGCGAAGGAAAATCATCGCCTTAGCCTTTTCTTGGCTTGATGCTTCATTTAAAGGATTTACATCCTTTATGGTGTTTCCAAGACCCATAGCATCAAGGTGGATTTCAGCATCAAGGATCCATGATAAATAATTTTTTCCACTAATGTCAAGAGTCATAAACTCAAGTTTGCTAATGTTTGCCATAGTGAAAGTACTAATCAAAACAAAGAGTTGTATATTAGAGGATTATTAGTTAAGAAGTATCATAAGATTATTTGTGAGCATTATATAACTTGTGAGCATTATACATATGAACTTTGAAAACAAAAATTATATATATATATATACCTGACAACGACAAGAATGGCAAGAAGTTAGAACTCTATGGTAGAGCCTCGTGCTGATAACGTGTTATAAAATATGATCAAATAACAATATAAATTATAGAGTAAAGAAAGATATGAGAGTAGAGAGAACTTTTATTCCAATACTTGTGATGAATTCATATATTGCCTAATACATATGGCTCACTATTTATACTATCAAAATAAGATGAAAGATGAGCTACAATATGAATGCACATTATGATGGTGTATTATTACATTCATAAAACACATTGAAATGGTTGTTACTAATGCTAAATAATGATGGAGAGTTATGGGAGAAATGGAGAATCCAATGGTCATTCACAAACTAATATTTCATAACAAACAATAATATAAAGAGTAATTATATAATTATTTTAATATAAATTTCTGGGTTTAAATACAGACATAATATGGTTAATGATGTTTTTTAATATATTTAAACGTGTGGGGATTTTCGTCAAGAAAAAGTATTTGTGAATTTCTTAACCGACTTGACCGAAGGAATGTCAACCCTTAGACTGACTGACGTTTTGATTTTTAGATGAATTGGAGGGAAACATGTTTGTGGATCTTACAGAGGTATCTCATCTTGAGGGCTTGGGGGCTAGGGGTTTCAAGGTAAGACAAACTGATTTAAAAGTTGTTATATGCAATGTCACAAAACATGAGAAATCGTGCATGGAAAACCGTATATTTTGTGTTCATACTAGTAAGGTCATGTGTTCATACAATTTGTGTTTGAAACATTTGGTTTCCTTGTGTTGGATGTGGTGGAACTTCTTAATCAAGTATAAGGGATCATGCATAGCAATGTTATATCCCAGAGATCTATGGATGTAGTATTCAAAAGAATTGGTTTTATCATACAAAAAGATTTAGCGACACACCTTGTTGCTCGTGTGCCTTCTCACTCATTATATTGTGATAACTAAGTTCTAATATATTTTTTATACGAAATGCTCGACGTCGTTGATATTTGTTACTAGACTTTTTACATTCTCACATAACTAAGAGTGCGAAATTTTGATAATTATAGTATAAAAAATAATTATTTTTGTAATTATGTTTTAGTTTTAGCTTATATTTATATATATATATATATATATATATATATATATATATATATATATATATATATATATATATATATATATATTCTTTTACCGTTAAGACCGAATGTCATGTCTGTTTTCCACTCATTCACCTTTCACTCACCGAAATATAGAAAATTATCACATTTAACTATCTTTGACTTTTAATTTTTTTAAAATAAAAATAATTTAATTTTAAGCTTTATAATTCAAAAAATAAATATAATTTCTCCTAGTGGTGTCAAAAAAAATTCAAGGGACCTCAATAGTTGTTTATCATTTTATCCGTTTTAACAATTTCCGATTAAAATTTAGAGTTACGATTCTTTGATCTATAAACAGTAATTTTTTACTTTTGGGGATTTTTTCTTTTCACGAGACAATGTGGAATACATTGTTTCTTTAATAATAAAAATAATAAAAAATTAAAAATAAAAAGACGAAATAAAGTCTTTGTTATTGATAAAAAAAAATCGGTACGAGTATACATCAGATATCATTTCAAAAAAAAAAAATCCAACCAATTAGAAGAAGAGAAAGGGGGCAGGGTAGCTTCCCCTCACTCTAAAACTACAGCGGACAAACCACATTGACGGTATTGTGTGTCGACGCACTGTTCCCTTCCCCGCTTTGCTCCCACCAACCTAATGTAACTTCCTAGTTTTGATGGTGAAGCATGCCCAAAATTTTCATTTTGATTTGGAACACTACTTACACAAAATATATATTTTTATCATTTATAAAAGAGATGTATTTAATTTTTTGGTACATGACTGCATATGAAAAAACTATAGGGTTAATCTAAAAAAAAACTTATATTTTATGTTTTTTTCGGATTAAACCTAAAAAAATTGTTTGATAAAACCTTTTATATTTTCTTATTTTTCCTAATTTCGCACTTTTAGTCTTTTTTTGCCAAAAAAATTGTAAAATTTGAGGGTTTTTTCGATAAAAACTAAAAAAATTGAGGGTTTATTTGAAATCATTTAGAAGGCTGTTGGTTTTTTTGGAAAGAAATACAAAGTTGAGGGTTTTTTTTTTCAGGAAAATGAAAAAAAATACAAGGTTTTTTTAGACAATTTTATTTGAGATTTAATCCGGAAAAAAATATAAAATATAAGATTTTTTTATTAATCCAAAACTATACTAGTAATATGTACCTAACATCACAATTATACATCAAAAAGGTTTAAAGGATTCACAAAAGATGTTTCTCTTTAGATTCATAATTCATATGAAAGCCTTATGATAAACATCTTCATTTTCCACTTGTACACTAGTTCATGAAAAAGGTATCAACAAACAAATTTTAAGCTATGAAATTTTCAATTATAAACTTCTTGATGGAAGGGAAAGACCTATGGTGACATCCCTAGTTTTTTTTTATAGTTAAATAAAACTTTTTTTATACTTATTTAAAACAAAGTATTCTTTAAAAGAATATTTTAGTGTGGAATTATCTAAACACATTTTTCTTTAAAATAAAATCAATACTCAATCATTTCTGATGAAACATTTTGTTTTCATTAATATTAAAAACCCTTGTATGTCATAATCGATCTACGGTACATAAGCATAAACAAGTTATTACATGCCTTACACATGTTTATTACACTATTAGCCTTAATCTCCTTAATTCACTTAGTAGATAACAATCATTATCCAAATGTTTTCGTACAGCTACCTGTGATACAAATAAACTGAATGGGTCAGACATAGGAACTTGGTGAGTACATAGGGTTTTCAGTCATTATAATATAATTAAATCTTTTTAATATATATATTTCACACCAAATAAATAACCCACTTATCCATTCTCATTATTCTTACACACTGATCCTAAAATGATGATCTCAAGGGACGTATCCTAGTGGATCACTATAAGCAACGACTAGACTATACTGCTTCGGTGATTCCTTGACAATATAAGACAATAAAGGCAACCATGAGGGGATAGAGTACATGAATGAACACACGATTCATAACATTTATAGATTTTTGTTAGTGTTCCACAATATAACAATGTTGGTGATGGGCTCACACCACTATATTATCTTTCATTACCCAGAATAATTCAAGGTTGATAAAATAAAATAGATCAGTACTTCAACAATATACGATTTAATCAAGCATAATCATGTCATACTACTTTATCTAGCACAAGTATCATGAGTATATATAATAAGTACATACTCATCGATCCCATATTTATTGTCCACTTTTAACTTTTGAAGTATTTATTTTTCAACTTTGATTTTATATATTTTTGTTTTTGATGTATAATACTTGATGCAAGATATATGAATGAATTGTGTTTTAAATGTTTTTTCATTATTATAAGTTTCATCAAGTTATTTATTACACAAATAAAAATATTTACGGTCAAAGTTGAAGAATACACTTCAAAAAGTCAAAAGTGGACAATAAATTTGGGACAGAAGGAGTATAACATTTAAGCATCTAAATACTTTTGTATCTATGTGTAAGATGAAAGTAACTATGTACTAACTTTGTTAAAGGTAGATGATTTGCAGGAAAGTTAGTTCTTCTCCTAACACTTTAACTTTCCCTTTTTAAATAACCGACATACAATTATTACTAAGTCTTAGTAATTGTTTATATTATTCGAGACTATAATCAAAATATCTTGGATTCCTCAGTAATTCCAAAGAATAACAAGTTCTATCAAATAAGGAATGACCATGTAAGATCATATTGGAGGTAGGATTTGTTTGATATATAAATATATTGTTTGGAAAATCCACTTGAAACACCTCACTAAGATCTTGCCTAGACATCACTCCCAGAAGTAGATTAATTAGTACTATGTAATGACCCAAAAATCATAACTAAGAATTTCGTTTGAAGAAACATTACATAAACCAAGATTGTCAATCCATAACATGAATTATAGCATCAAATCAGAGTGTTAATTCAAAACATATTCTTATCATCAGAGTAAAACATCCCAGGCTGACTAACTATGGTGTGTGCCATGCGATCATCCCGAGCTCTTCCTTCCGCTACCGGAAGTACCTGAAACCAAAACTGAAAACTGTAAGCACGAAGCTTAGTGAGCTCCCCTAAACTACCACATACCATACAATAAAATATAAAGCACATACTGGGCCTTGCCCACTGCATCAGACCGAAGTTCGGACTAACTGGGGGCTTGTCCCCTGCGTCGGACCGAAATCCGGACTAACTGGGGCCTTGCCCTTACATCCGATCGAAATCCGGACTAACTGGGGCCTTTCCTCCTGCATCACACCGATGTTCGGACTAACTGGGGCCTTGCCCCCTGCATCGAACCGAAATCCGGACTAACTGGGGCCTTGCCCCCTACATCGGACCGAAGTCTGGACTAACTGAACATAGCATAACATGATCATAACATATATATAACATAAGCACATATACTGCATATTGCATCGGGCCGAGGTCCGGACTAACTAATACATAAACATGCCTAAATCACAAAGACATCAAGCATACTGAACTACTACTATCTAAACGGGTTGGCATTGTAGCCATAGACCCGTTCCTACTGGAAGGAAAACTCACCTGTACTGCTGAACTCTGTTGATAATCCTCTAGCTGCTAATCGACTATTCTCTGAAGCGATGCTCTCCTATCTTACCGAGCTACCAACACCAAATAATCGAACTTAGCCTAAACTTTCCTCCATATGTCAACTAAGTCAACTCTGGTCGAGGTCCTGGTCAAAGTCAACCTTCCAGTTGACTCGACTCGCTGAGTTGTTCTACCAAATCACAAAGTCCATGCTCCTCAAATCCCAAACAACCTCGACTCCACTCGTCAAGACTAGCGAGAACTCGACAAGTTCTCCTTAATCTAACACTTCGTGACTATCTTCAACCGACTCGCCGAGTTGTTCTACAACTCTCCGAGTCCATCTCCATCGGCTAAGGTGATTGCCTTAGACTCGCCGAGTTCCTCCTTGAACTCATTGAGTACCATGATCTTCATGTCCATCACGAGCACAGACTGGTTGAGTCTTTCTCTAACCCCACTCACTGATGTGACTCATAAAAATAAGGGTTTGGGTTTTTCGACGCGACTTGTCGAGTCCATGAGCTGACTCGCTGAGTCCTCCTTGTGACAACTCTATGTTGTTGATTTCAGTCTATTCCAACACTTCCAACTCATAGATCTGGACTCCTTATGCTAGCATTGCACGTAAAGTTGCTAACTTTACATGCATGCAAGGTGTTATGAGGCTAGAACACCCTAATCTAAACGACAATGGAGGTCTAAGTCATGAAGGGAAGCCATAGCTGAGTAAAGCTTCTCACTTAGAGCTTCTAGAGTTCAGAAATGCTCAGATCTAATCTCTATTCGTCCTCAAAGGCTTAATACTCGGGTTGGCCTTGGAAATGGTCCCAAAAGTGACAAGATACTAGCAAAGAAGGGGATCTAGATGATTAATATCCACGGTATGAGCTTCATACCTTCAAATGATCTGAGATAACACCCAAACTCTGGATCTATACTCCTTTCCTTGCTCCTTTCTCCTTCAACCTTCAAGATGCACTCAAAAGGGACCTTAATCTTCTCACATAAGCTAAAGAATGAAGTTGGATGGCTAGGGTTTTGTCTCTGGACAATGGAGGCTGCAAATGAAACCCTACAAATGAGAATGAGATGCTTAAATAGGGTGCCAAGTCCTGAAATTAGGGTTTCCCAACCCAGACTATACTCGCCGAGTCAGTCTCCCCGACTCGCCGAGTCGGTCACTTAATCCGCGACACGGGTCACGCTCCGAATCGTCGAGTTCCTCCTTAGACTCAACGAGTTGACTCCTTTGACTTAGGGCTTTTCTTTTCTTTCCTGGTCTTCCTGATTCTGGGTGTTACATACTATAACTGAAATTATTGATAAATCTTATTTATAGGTCTATAGTAACGAAATGAACATAATTATAAGTTACACTTAAAAGCATAGTAAGTGCAACTCAACTTACATGGTATTCAAGAGAAACTCGGAAATTTTATGGGCAGAACTGTGTCGTTGAATAATTCTTTTGTCGGGCCTTCTGTTGCTGCAACGCTTCGCTAATGTAACAGCCCGGAATTTCAGGTATTGCTTTAAACTATTTTTGGGGCATAATTAGGAGGGGACTCGGCGAGTTGGTGCCTGACTCGCCGAGTAGGACCACGGTCTTGGACACAGATTCGCGACTGGACTCGACGAGTCCATTAGGGACTCGGCGAGTCGACGCTGTTCAGCTGAAACCCTAGCCGTTTTGATTCTGGATCGTATATAATGTCTTTAGGGTCGTCATGTCTCGTCTTTTGGCCGATTGAAGATAACCTAAATGACTGTGGGCATCTGGTGCAAAGGTGAAGGCTAGTGGAAGCTTGAAGAGGTTGTTAGGCAAGGAGAGGCAAGGTGGTGATCAAAGGAGGATCAAGGGGTTGAGCTCTGAAGGTTGGGGACACAGGGAACACGTTTTCCAGGTAATCCTCGGATCGTTTCTGTAGTTTTGGTGTTGTACACGAATCTAGGGTTTAGGAAACCCATTTAAGGATTTTATAGATTATAGTGTTGTTACAAGTGTTTAAATCCCAGTAATAGTATGTGTAAAGGTCCAGGAAGTCCCATATCTATATATTACGGAATTATGCGAATTACAGGAGGCAGTTGATTGACTGCATGGCGAGGACTCGCCGAGTCCAATGATCAGACTCGGCGAGTAGCTTGAAGATTCACTAGGACTCGCCGAGTTGTTCTTCAGACTCGGCGAGTAGCTTGAAGACTTACTGGGACTCGTCGAGTCGTTCTTTAGACTCGGTGAGTGGAGTCGGGGTGTCTAGACTCGCCGAGTCGCCTTGGCACTCGACGAGTCCGGTCAAGTTGACCGTTGACCTATATGTAATTTCGTAGGGTCAGTTGTCTTATTTGATAAGATCATTAATAAAGGTATGTGGTATTATAGGGAGCCTGCAGATTAGCGGATCGAGTGCGAGTAGCTCCAAGGGTTTATAGCTTGCATACTACGAGGTGAGTCTTCTCACTATACCTCACTCGGAAGGGTTTGACTGTGTGACCGGAAGGTCGTATGTGATATATGTGATTTATGCTATAACTGGAAAGGTAGATGCTATATATGTTATGTATGTTTATACGGGCCGGAAGGCGATATGTTATGTGATAGAAAGAACAGGTATGATGTATGACATATGTGCTATGTGTGTTGTGTTATATGTGTTATGTTTTATAAATGTTATGGGTCGGAAGGCAAAATACCATGGGCCGGAAGGCAATATAATACAGGCCGGAAGGCGATATGTTATGGGCCGGAAGGCGATTATGTTACGGGCCGGAAGGCAATGTTATGTGGACCGGAAGGTCCGGGCCAGAAGGCGTATGTGGGTAAGTCGTATACTGGGGAACTCACTAAGCATTTATGCTTACCAGTTGTGTTTATGTGTTTCAGGTACTAGTGATGACCGTGGGAAGGCGCCGGCGTAACACGTACACACTGCCATTGTTGGAGATCTTGGGGATTCATTATTTGTATTTTAGAAATGAACGTGGAATAAATACTTTTATACTTTTGTTGAATAATGTGGTCTTATTTTTAAATGAAAAATTTATTTGAAAATTTGAGATGTTACAATTGGTATCAGAGCCTTGGTTTGAGGGATTCGGGTGTACTTTCGGGTGCAACTGAACTCAGACCGAGGATTTGAGGAAAAATCTTTTAAAATAATAAGGACATAACATTTCATAAATGGTAAAGTGGTAAAACAAGAACGGAGCAGTGTGTACAATCAGCCAGCGCCCGAACGGTAAAGATCCCCAGAATACCTTACAATGTTATATTATGCACTGAATTATGAATTGTTATGCATGCTAGAAGACTAGGTATACATGATAGGACTAGAATGGCCTGTTTTGTGATGCCTTAGTCTAGGGAGATTGCTTATATGAGATATTTGGTAGCGTGCAAGTAGATAGTGCATACTAGAGGTAGAGTACTCATTATTCGGGATTTGGGGAGGAAGATTTGGGATGAATACTGATACGGTGTGGTCGGTAGTATTGGGCCCGTACTACCGAAGACACCGGATCGGTGGAAGACCCAAGTAAGAATCCCTAGAAATCGGAGACTGGGTAGGGTGCGTATGGAGTACAATTGTACTTGGTGGAGTCTCTGATGATTTTATGTTGTATTTCAGAGACATCATGGTCATCACATGCAATGGGGCGAGTTCGAGCGGTGCGAGTGACGAGGAGATTCGTCAGATGATTCAGGAGGAGGTAGCTGCGGCGGTTCGGGCTGAGATCCCGGAGATGTTTGGGTCTATTAAGACCACCCTGATGGAGGAGTTTGAGGAGCGGTACGCCGCACTTACTGAAGCTGCAGTCGCTGCCGCTACCGCAGCTGTGGCTGCTGCTAGGCCGCAAGGGGGTGATTCGTTGTTATTCAGGGAATTCAGCAACACGAAACCCCCTGAGTTCGATGGGACGCAGGATCCGATTGCGGCGATGAGGTGGATCGCCGACATTGAGGGGTGCTTCTATACTTGCTTATGCCCGGAGCACCTGAGGGTACGGTTCGCCTTGAACCAGCTCCGTTTGGGAGCGAAGGATTGGTGGAAGTTCGTGACGGCGAACTTCGCTCAGGCGGAGATTTCAGCAGTGCATGGGAGAGGTTTACCGAGATGTTCAGGGACGAGTACGTTCCCCCAGTGGAGAGGGAATGATTGATTCAGGAGTTCTTGACCCTTAAGCAGGGTACTGATTCCGTGGCGGTGATCACACGGAAGTTTCACGAGAGGGCGATGTTCTGCCCCGAGCTGGTATCTACGGAGCAGTCGCGGATGAGCCGGTATTTGGGAGTTTTGAAGAGGGAGATCCGGGAGTTTGTGTCAAACTCCACCTATCGTACTTTTACTGAGCTTCAGGCGAACGCCAGGAAGCGCGAGATCGAGTTGGAGACTCAGGCGAAGGAGGAGGCCGAGGCTCGGCAGGTGGATCGGCGGCCGGCTCAGTCTCAGCCGGCAGCCAAGCGGACTAAGTTCGCTGATTCGAGGATGGGAGGTCCGAAGGGTCGCACTTGCGTGAAGTGCGGCAAGAGTCACGAGGGGGTGTGTCGAGCTGGTGGTTGCTACAAGTGTGGCAAGGAGGGACATATTGCCAGGGATTGCCCTAAGGGGTTTATGGTTTGCTTTCACTGCAACCAGACAGGCCATCGGAAGGCCGAGTGTCCGCAGCTTCGTCAGGGAGCTACACCTACTACCAGGACTACTGAGACCCGACCGGCGAAGGTCGAGGCCCCGAGGGCTCGCGGGAGAGCCTTTCAGCTGACTGCGGAGGAGGTCCGCACTGCGCCCGATGTTGTGGCAGGTATGTTATCACTCACATAATTACTTAAAGGTCGAAATGTTGTGCTTATGTTAATGTATGTGTAGGTACTTTTCTTGTGAACTCTATGCCTGCTCTAGTGTTATTTGATTCGGGTGTGAGTAGATCATTTGTATCGTTAGCCTTTAGTCAGCATATCGGCATTAGTCGTGAGCCGTTAAGTCGGCCTTTGAGCGTTTCTATTGCGGCCGAGAGGGTGGTTTACGCTACGGATGTTCTTCGGGGATGTGTGCTAGAGATCTTCGGGGTCGCGTTTCCGATTGACCTAATTCCTATTGCGATGGGGGATGTCTATGTCATCGTAGGCATGGACTGGTTGAGCCGATTCAGCGCCGTCATTGACTGCGAGCGTCAGCTGGTGTCTATACGAGACCCTAGTGGGGGAGTTCTTACGGTATGCGGCGAGGGTACCCGTTCGGGATCAGCTTTTTGTTCGGCCGCTAGGGCGAGGCAATGCCTACAGCGGGGATGTAACGGTTTTGTGGCGTATGTGATGGATACGCGGAAGATTTCCGAGAGACCGAAGACAGTGGAGGAGGTTCCAGTGGTGCGCGAGTTTCCAGATGTTTTTCCCGAGGATTTGCCGGGAGTACCTCCTGCGAGGCAAGTAGAGTTTGGTATCGATCTAGTTCCAGGGGCTGCACCAATAGCGAAGGTGCCTTATCGTCTTGCACCTCCAGAGATGCAAGAGTTGTCCTCGCAACTCCAGGAATTGTTGGGAAAGGGATTTATTCGGCCGAGTAGCTCGCCGTGGGGAGCACCGATTCTGTTCGTCAAGAAGAAGGATGGTTCACACCGGATGTGTATCGATTACCGGGAGCTGAACAAGGTGACGGTCAAGAACCGCTATCCGTTACCGAGGATCGATGATCTATTCGATCAGTTGCAAGGGGCATCTTGGTTTTCCAAGATTGATTTAAGATCAGGGTACCATCAGGTAAGAGTGCGGGATGAGGACGTCCAGAAGACAGCATTTAGGACGCGGTATGGGCATTACGAGTTCGTGGTGATGCCTTTTGGGCTCACCAATGCTCCAGCAGTGTTCATGGACCTCATGAACAGGGTATGCAGGCCGATGCTGGATCGGTCTGTGATTGTATTTATCGACGACATTCTGGTGTATTCGCGGACTAGAGAGCAGCATTAGGGGCATTTGAGGGAGGTCCTCGAGGTACTGAGGTCGGAGAAGCTATATGCAAAATTCTCCAAATGTGACTTATGGTTACGGGAGGTCCAATTTCTGGGGCACGTTGTAAATCAGGCAGGGATATTGGTTGATCCGGCCAAGGTGGAAGCAGTGATGAGTTGGGAGGCACCGAAGTCACCTTCTGAGATCAGGAGTTTCCTTGGGTTGGCGGGGTACTATCGGAGGTTTATTAGGGACTTCTCCAAGATCGCGGTGCCGCTCACCAGATTGACCCGGAAGGGTGTTACATTTTCATGGGGACCCGAGTAGCAGACTTCCTTCGAGACACTTCGTCAGAGACTGTGCGAAGCCCCAATATTAGCTCTCCCGGAAGGGATGGAGGACTTTGTCGTATATTGCGACGCATCGATTTCGGGACTGGGTGCAGTGTTGATGCAGAGGGGCCATGTGATAGCCTATGCATCGAGGCAGCTGAAGCCTCACGAGGCGAGGTATCCCACGCATGACTTAGAGTTGGGGGCAGTAGTGTTCGCCCTCAAAATTTGGCGTCACTACCTGTACGGGGTTCGTTGTACCATATACACGGACCATAAGAGTTTGAAGTATTTGATGGATCAACCCAACCTAAATATGCGTCAGAGGAGATGGTTAGACGTGGTTAAGGATTATGACTGTGAGATCCTATACCACCCAGGCAAGGCTAATGTGGTAGCCGATGCATTGAGTCGTAGGGCGGAGAGCACTCCATTGCGGGACGTATGTTTGAGATTGACGGTGATGACTCCGGTATTAGATGCTATTCGTGGGGCACAGGCCGAGGTTGTGAAATCCGGGATGCAGAAGAAGGAGCGGGTCGTTGGGTTAATTTCAGAGTTCGTTATGGATGGACGGGGACTTCTGACGTTTCAGGGTCGGACTTGGGTACCATTCGTGGGCGGTACGCGTGTTACTTTGATGGAGGAGGCTCACAGATCGAAATTCTCGATCCATCCCGGTGCTACGAAGATGTATTTGGATTTGAGAAAGGAGTATTGGTGGCCTTGCATGAAGAGAGACGTCGCTTGGTTCGTTGTGAGGTGTTTGACCTGCCGTAGGGTTAAGGCCGAACACCAGAGACCGCATGGTAAGTTGCAGCCCTTGGAGATTCCTGAGTGGAAGTGGGAACAAATCACGATGGATTTCATCACCAAATTGCCGAGAACTGCCAGGGGAGTCGATGCGATTTGGGTGATTGTGGATAGGTTGACAAAGAGTGCACACTTCCTTGCCATTAGCGAAAGTTCATCAGTAGAGAAGTTGGCAGAGTTATACGTGAGAGAGATAGTATCTCGGCATGGAGTGCCGACCTCGATTGTTTCGGACCGCGATGTACGTTTCACTTCCAGGTTCTGGAAGAAATTCCATGAGGAGTTGGGTACTAAACTGCATTTTAGTACCGCATACCATCCCCAGACCGACGGTCAAAGCGAGCGGACGATTCAGACATTGGAAGACATGCTTAGAGCGTGTGTGTTAGACTTCGGGGGTAGCTGGGATGCGCATCTGCCGTTGGCTGAGTTTTCCTACAACAACAGCCATCATTCGAGCATTGGTATGCCACCTTTTGAGTTGTTGTATGGTAGGAAGTGTCGGACTCCCATTTGCTGGGGAGAAGTGGGACAGAGAGTGATGGGCAGTACAGAGATCGTACTTCAGACGACCGAACAGATTCAACAGGTGAGGCAGAGGTTATTGACCGCCCAGAGCCGACAGAAGAGTTACGCGGACAGACGCCGGTCCGAGCTCGAATTCCAGGTTGGCGACTTCGTTCTCCTAAAGGTTTCTCCTTGGAAAGGAGTGATTCGGTTCAGAAAGAGGGGCAAATTGGGGCCCCGGTTTATAGGTCCATTTCGTGTAGTTGCAAGGGTAGGCAAGGTAGCTTATCGGTTGGAGTTGCCAGCAGAGCTGATTCAGATTCACAACACCTTTCACGTATCACAGTTGAGGAAGTGTGTAGCCGATGAATCGGCAGTGGTTCCGTTAGAAGATATTCAGGTGGATGCGAGCCTGAATTACGCCGAGAGACCAGTAGCTATCAGGGATCGGAAGATCAAGGTTCTACGGAACAAGGAGATACCTCTGGTGTTGGTTCAGTGGCAACATCGGAAGGGATCAGAGATGACTTGGGAGCCGGAGAGTGAAATGCGGGAGCAACATCCGGAGTTATTCGCAGAATGAGACTTCGAGGGCGAAGTCTAGTTCTAGTGGGGGAGAGTTGTAACAGCCTGGAATTTCAGGTATTACTTTAAACTATTTTTGGGGCATAATTAGGAGGGGACTCGGCGAGTTGGTGCCTGACTCGCCGAGTAGGACCACGGTCTTGGACACAGATTCGCGACTGGACTCGACGAGTCCATTAGGGACTCGGCGAGTCGACGTTGTTCAGCTGAAACCCTAGCCGTTTTGATTCTGGATCGTATATAATGTCTTTAGGGCCGTCATGTCTCGTCTTTTTGCCGATTGAAGATAACCTAAACGGCTGTGGGCATCTGGTGCAAAGGTGAAGGCTAGTGGAAGCTTGAAGAGGTTGTTAGGCAAGGAGAGGCAAGGTGGTGATCAAAGGAGGATCAAGGGGTTGAGCTCTGAAGGTTGGGGACACAGGGAACATGTTTTCCAGGTAATCCTCGGATCGTTTCTGTAGTTTTGGTGTTGTACACGAATCTAGGGTTTAGGAAACCCATTTAAGGATTTTATAGATTATAGTGTTGTTACAAGTGTTTAAATCCCAGTAATAGTATGTGTAAAGGTCCAGGAAGTCCCATATCTATATATTACGGAATTATGCGAATTACAGGAGGCAGTTGATTGACTGCATGGCGAGGACTCGCCGAGTCCAATGATCAGACTCGGCGAGTAGCTTGAAGATTCACTAGGACTCGCCGAGTTGTTCTTCAGACTCGACGAGTAGCTTGAAGACTTACTGGGACTCGTCGAGTCGTTCTTTAGACTCGGCGAGTGGAGTCGGGGTGTCTAGACTCGCCGAGTCGCCTTGGCACTCGACGAGTCCGGTCAAGTTGACCGTTGACCTATATGTAATTTCGTAGGGTCAGTTGTCTTGTTTGATAAGATCATTAATAAAGGTATGTGGTATTATAGGGAGCCTGCAGATTAGCGGATCGAGTGCGAGTAGCTCCAAGGGTTTATAGCTTGCATACTACGAGGTGAGTCTTCTCACTATACCTCACCCGGAAGGGTTTGACTGTGTGACCGGAAGGTCGTATGTGATATATGTGATTTATGCTATAACTGGAAAGGTAGATGCTATATATGTTATGTATGTTTATACGGGCCGGAAGGCGATATGTTATGTGATAGAAAGAACAGGTATGATGTATGACATATGTGCTATGTGTGTTGTGTTATATGTGTTATGTTTTATAAATGTTATGGGCCGGAAGGCAAAATACCATGGGCCGGAAGGCAATATAATACGGGCCGGAAGGCGATATGTTATGGGCCGGAAGGCGATTATGTTACGGGCCGGAAGGCAATGTTATGTGGACCGGAAGGTCCGGGCCGGAAGGCGTATGTGGGTAAGTCGTATACTGGGGAACTCACTAAGCATTTATGCTTACCAGTTGTGTTTATGTGTTTCAGGTACTAGTGATGACCGTGGGAAGGCGCCGGCGTAACACGTACACACTGCCATTGTTGGAGATCTTGGGGGTTCATTATTTGTATTTTTGAAATGAACGTGGAATAAATACTTTTATACTTTTGTTGAATAATGTGGTCTTATTTTTAAATGAAAATTTTATTTGAAAATTTGAGATGTTACAGCTAAGATGCTCAGAAACTTAGAAAGTCGGTTCTCAGGGTGCGGGAAAAAGTTTGAGAGAGAATGGAGTTAAAACTAGTGAGAAATGAATGAAATTTTTAGGGTTTTTCAAAAGACGTGCCATGTCTTACTCACGTGGCAACTTCTGGTTGGGCTACGTCATCAGCGGGTTGTTAGGAGGGGAGGAGTCTGATGGTGCCACGTGGTGTTTTCATATGGTACTAGGGCATCCTATACAGGTAATTTTTTACCTTCTTCGATAAATCGTATCTCTCGCATACGAGCTCCGTTTTCGACGTTCTTTATATCCATGGATTCATATTACGTGTACTACAACTTCCATAATTTAATGATATATATATATATATATACACACACACACACCTAATTACCGATGTACCTTCCTCCGAACTGATATTTATATTTTTGTACCAAGGATCGAAGCTTCACCCGAACAGGCAAGGTTGGTTACCGGCCGAACGTCAAGCCTAAGCAACGGATAGCACAGGCAATGATCTTGTCACTATACAAGTTGTATTGTACTTCAACATTATGAGACTAATGACCACTCCTTAGTACCACTTTTTTACCTTCGGCTACGAGGGCATTAATGGTGATTAGACAGTCGTCTGAGAAACACGTACCACATCGCTATTTCCCAAGGAAGACTGATATAAAGGTAGCCCCGACGGATCACCTAAGGTACACAATAATGCAACCATCATTCTATTATGATTAAGAACTTCCTACACTGTCTTCTAATTTTATCATCAGAGCGTTCTCTCGAAACCTCCCGATGAACGAATTACTTGTGTGTGTTACTACTCAGGTTCGACAGTCTCACATCTTGATTACCCAAAGGATTATCGGAGCTAAAATCTGAGGTACATCATGTGGCGCCATCCATGGGACCACACAACAAATGGTCACTACCGATAATCCTATCAACGACTCATATCCAAGTTTGATCACAAGAATGAAACCTTTAAAAGTACAGGCGAAAACACCCCAAATAGCCATGGTAGTAGGATAACCAAATGTCACTCCCCAGAAAGTTGGTGCGAAGGAGAAAGTGCACGAAGAGCGGGAAATGAGAGACTTCTAAGCTTTCCATAAACTCAAGACTATGAGAAGGTTACAAGAAGAAAAAGGAAAAAGTAAGGCGCGCGAAGAATATGACCGGGACTGGCATACGTGCATACTTGGCATTCTAACACAACTACAGGTAAAGAAATGGGATGTAACATCCCGAAATATCAAGAGTAGAGTTGAAGGGCTAAAAGAGTAAATTGGGAAAGAGCGACTCGGTGAGTCCATGTGTGGACTCGGCGAGTAGAGTCGCGACTTGGTCGCGTGTTAAGTGGCCGACTCGGCGAGTCAGTGTATTGGACTCGGCGAGTAGGCGCTGAGTGGAGAAAACCCTAATTCTCAGGGTTGAGCCTTATATAATGATCATTATGTCTTCCTCCCAGCCTCTTTATCACCCCTTGAGCCCCAGAAAACCCTAAATCGCGGAGAAGCACCATTTTTGAGTGGATTGGAGCTTGGAGAAGTAATGGTTGAAGGAATTTTGGGAAGATTGAAGGCTTGGAGCAAGGGGCTTTGCTTGGATTCGAATTGCATTGCAGTTGGGGCATCACTTAGAGGTAGTATCTCGTTTTTGACCTGTTGATTATGTTGTTTCTTCATTTTGGGGTTTGTGAGAAATTGTCTATGGATGAAATGGGAAGTCTAGAGGTTAGATCTGAGGTTGCTACCTCGGATCTGGAAGGGAGAAGAATCAGAGAGCATGAAAGTCCCTGTGTTGGAGTGTTTAGTGAAGCTTGCATGTCCCAAACCCTAGCCCCAATGTGCAAACGGCTTAGATCTCTTTGGATTCACGTAAAGGTTGCCACTTTACGTGATGGATGAGTGGTAGGAGGCTAGATCTATGTCTTGGAGCAGTTGCATGGCCTGGAATGCTTCGGAATGTATTCAGACCGGCGGTACTCGGCGAGTCACATGGGTGGACTCGACGAGTTGGATGAAGATGGCCTGGAACTTGGCGAGTTGTATGAACAACTCGGCGAGTAGGTTGAAGATAGCCGTAGACTCGGCGAGTCTGTTCTTGGACTCGACGAGTCTTGACGAAGAGTCCCAAATATTTCCTGGTTGAGTCGAGAATCGGTGAGTCAAGGGATGACTCGGTGAGTTGGGTGTGAGTGGACTCAGAGTTGTGGGACTCGGCGAGTCTCGTGGTGACTCGACGAGTTGAGTCGCGATATGGGGAAGTTCTGATTATGGGAACTCGACGAGTCACAGGGTTGACTCGGCGAGTAGAGTCAGTCAAGGGTTGACCTAGACTGAGGACTTTGATTTCGACCAAGGGTTGGCCGTTGAGTTTTAGGGTTTGGACAGCGATGTGGCCTTTGGGCCAAGAGAGAGGTAAAATAGTCTTTTACCCATAAGAGGGTGTTATGAGAGGATTTATTCTAGCCTCGAGAGTTATATTCATGAGAGTATTTGCCTTACGTGTTAGGCGGTGGCGAGTTCGAGATTCAAGTGTGGGGATATCTGCTTTCTGCTTGCCAGGTGAGTCTTCTCACTATATTTTACCTTGAGTAGGTAACCAGAGTTATGTGATAGAGTATTTGTATGCTATGTATATTATGTGTTGTACTGCATTATTTCTATGTGATTTATGTGGTGCATGTCTATCAGAGCTAGAACCTGAGGGTTCACAGAGTTTGGGTGCACGGACCCACAGAGTTATAGCCTAGAGTGGCTAATATGTGTTGTATATGGTATTTTGGGGAACTCACTAAGCTTCGTGCTTATAGTGTTTTGTTTGATGTTTTACAGGTTTCTTTCAGTATCACGGGACGGCACCGGCTTGATTGTACACACCAGAGAAAGAGTCATATTTTGGAGGATCTTGGTTTTCTATGCAAGTGAAAATGGAGTTATGTTTTGTAAATCGACTATGATTAAGATTTTAAACAAGTGTTTCTAAGAGTAAAATGATCATTTTAAATGAAAAATTTGTCTTGAAATTTACGATGTTACAAGTTGGTATCAGAGCCTTGGTTTGAGGGATTCGGATGCGCCTTCGGGTAAATCTGGACTCAAACTGAGGAAGTACGAAAAGTTTTTAAAGAAATAATTTTCTAAAAGTGAATAAGAGTTCAAAGAGAAAGCAAGAAGGAGCAGTGTGTACAATCAGCCAGAGCCCGAACGGTGATTTCCCAAAATACCCTTATTTTTGTGTTATGAGATATGTATGATGCACTTTATGAGATATTATTGCATGCTAGAGACAGGCTAGGTATTTCATATGTTAGGACTAGAGTGGCCTGATTTGTGATGCCTTAGCCTAGGACTCATTGTTATATGTGTTATGTTTTAAGTATGTGATGAGTGAGAGTATCCAGTTAGAACCCATGAGGGGTAGAGTTACAGAGTTCGGTGGTACTTTCGCGGATGAGCTGAGAAGGTGGAGTTATCACAGAGAGGGAGTCCTATGTATCCTTCGATGCTCGAATGCTGCTTGCTTTGTGCTTTGTGGAACTCTCGATGATGGGAGTCAGCTACCAAGTGAATATGACGATATTCAGGAGGTAGATGGCTGGCATCATTAGGAGCTCTTCAGCAGCTGATAGCAAAGAAGTGGGAGGACGACGGAAGAGCCTAGGGAATAAACCTATCCAGATGAGTGCGCTTGTAGAATAGAGAATTTCGCTGGGGAGCGAGCACGCGTGATGGGATTGGTGAAGGAGCAGGTCGAGCAGCTATTTAGAAGTTCTGGGATGGTCCGTGTGGAAAGTATGGGTAGATGTGGCAGGTAGTATGGGCCCGTACTACTGAAAGCAGAGGACCCATACTTGATACAGGGAGTATTCTGAAGGTTCTAAAGAGCAGATTGAGGAGTGATGTTATGGTTTGAGTACCATACATCGGAGCGGATCGAGGAGTGATGCTATGGTTCGGGTACCATACATCAGGGCAGGTTGATGAGTGATGTTATGGTTCGGGTACCATACATCAGGGCAGATTGAGGAGCGATGTTATGGTTTGCGTACCATACATCGGAGCGGATCAAGGAGTGATGTTATGGTTCGGGTACCATACATCAGGGCAGATTGAGGAGTGATGTTATGGTTCGGGTACCATACATCAGAGCAGATTGAGGAGCGATGTCATGGTTTGCGTACCATACATCAGAGCGGATCGAGGAGTGATGTTATGGTTCGGGTACCATACATCAGGGCAGATTGAGGAGTGATGTTATGGTTCGGGTACCATACATCAGAGCAGATTGAGGAGCGATGTCATGGTTTGCGTACCATACATCAGAGCGGATCGAGGAGTGATGTTATGATTCGGGTACCATACATCAGGGCGGATCGAGGAGTGATGTTATGGTTCGGGTACCATACATCAGGGCAGATTGAGGAGTGATGTTATGGTTCGGGTACCATACATCAGAGCAGATTGAGGAGTGATGTTATGGTCCGGGTACCATACATCGGAGCGAATTGGGGAGTGATGTCATGGTTAGGGTACCATACATCAGGGCATATTGAGAAGAGATGTCGTGGAAGGAGCACCATGGTTCGTAGTGAACGATGTTTGTGGTTCTCCGGTTATTCGGTCACGAGTAAGTTCGAAGAGGCGTCCCTTGAGAGGGAGATCGAGAGTCCCTCAGAGTATTCTAGTAAGGAGTCAGTGGAAGGGAGAATTTCGATCTGAGTTGAGTGATCAGTCGATAAAGGATATGTCACCTCCTATGATCGGGGAGGTACTAATTATGTAAGTGTGAGAATATGAGTAGCATGATGTTTTGGTTTTGGGTTTAGGGGTAAACCCTGCAGGTCGTCATTGATGATGATTTCCCCCCAGAGTATCAGGTAACATGTGTGCCGTGAGGCAGTGATCTATCATGAGCAGATAGTTAGTTGGGACTAAGATAGTCGAGGGCCACGCTATACCTAATTGAGTATAGTCGGGTGTATGGTAGTGGTATCAGTGGGGAGTTCAGTCGAGTTTAGCGGTGCAGAGAGTTTTCTATCCATGGGGTGTTGAATATGGGAGTGGGTCCTTGTTCGTGGAGTGATCTCGGTGTTGGAGCGTTGGTTGATGAGTTGAGGTGAGGGGTACGGTGATTTTATGGTTCAGTCTATGAGCCAGGGATGTTATTGAGCAGTTGATTTGCTGGTACTAGATTGGTAAGATATTTGGAACGACTAGAGGCAGACGTGACGAGAAGTTCTTGAGGAGTTCATCAGAGGTTCAGAGTATATGAAGTCGATTCATTTCCGTAAGGGGGGATTATCGGGCGTTGTGTAGCACTTTCCGGGGGCAGGTGCGATTTTGCTGGAGAATATAGTTATGGAATAGTTGTGTGCTATTTGGTGACGGTTTGAACCCTAAGTGGGGGAGAACCGGGTGCCGTATGTAAGAAAGCAGAGATTTGTCAGGAGCAGTTATAAGTGGAGTATAGAGATATGCGGTAAGAAACCATGAGACCAGAGATGTCGGTGATCGAGGAAAGGGGTCAGAGTGAGTTAATGCGGGAAGTACTTGTTTGAGAAGGATGAATGTCTCCACGGCAGGTGTTTATTAGTCAGGAATCTGGTATTGGTCAGTGTTGGGGCAAGTAGATAAAGAATGATTGGGCAGCCAACTCCCGGGTCGGTATGCGTATCCTTGTTTGGGTTTTGAGTGGCGGGAAAAAGGGTTTCGGAGAATTATCAGCGTATTTCGTAGCGTTAGCGTTTCTTCGTATTGCAGTTGGGAAATTGAATACACCGAAGTTGCAACTTGGGAAAAATGAAGATCTAGTTATGGGGTTCAGAGGGAATGTATTGCATCTATATGGTGCTTGGGGCAGGAAACCTGTGGTTGTGGCAGGATCTTGTGATGATCGGTAGGGGTGTTCCGAGGTATCCGGGTATTGATATCTTTATTTCGAAGTTATTCGTGAATATTGAGTTGAGACGACTTGTGGTATATCAGGTATCTATGGAACTAGTGATAGCCCTTCGAGTATGGGCATCCAGGGAGATTACTTGGGAGAGTGGATCTTCGCAAGGGTGGGCATCTGTTATGACGATTGCCTCCAGAGTCTATGATGAATATTCGAGACGAGTATGGGTAGCCGCCTATGATAGTCTGTGGAGCACGAGCTAGTGGAGTCATAGGGTGTTGTGATACTACGGGGAGCCGTAGTACTCACTAGTTAGAGGGTGTTGTGATACTGCGGAGAGTCGTGGTACTCACTAGTCAGAGGGTGTTGTGATACTGCGGGGAGCCGTAGTACTCACTAGTCAGAGGGTGTTGTGATACCGCGGGGAGTCGTAGTGCTCACTAGATGGCAAGAGAGTGTGATGATGGAATGTTCTCCGATCAGTGTATGATGTGGAAGAGTTTTGGGCTTGAGTAGCCCTAGTATTGAGTTTTTGGAGCCTGGATGTTGGACCGGGGGCGAGACTGGGGTCCCCGTCTCTGTCGGGGAATGTGGTGAGATGGCAAGGGATATGCGCAGCAGAAACCAGAGATCAGAGTGGAGACGATCCTCGGTTGGATTGTACTTTCTTGCATAAGGAAAAGAGAATTTTGTGACTTGCGTGTCACGGGGCCGGGATAGTGGTCGGGGAGGAAGTTAGTCGGATATTTGGATCACGATTTGGGTGACCTTTGGAGGCTCAGCTGTGGAGTCAGAAGCTGACCTGGTGCTCAGTCTCGAAGAGGGATATGTGATGAGCTAGAGATTATCCTGATGATGTCGGAGGACACCTCAGAGGGAGTGAACGATTCAGACGCTCAAAGACATGCTTCGGGCATGTGTATTAGATTTCGGAGAGTGTTGCGGCACGTATGTATCCTTGGTTGAGTTATCCTATTTCAACAGCCATCATTAGTGCATTGGTATGCCACCCTTTGTGCTGTTGTATGGGAGGAAGTGTTGGATCCTCATTTACTGGGGAAAGTGTTGATTCGCGGAAGTGAAAGTTGTAGTGAGAATGGATGATTTGGAGTATGGTGGTCGAACACTGTGTCTGTGACAGTGGTATGGAATGACATCATGATGGGATGTCTGCTGAGGACGCGGAAGGATTCCGCGGGTGTAGAGCCAAGAGTCTCAGGATGGATGTAGGGATGGAGTCTGGGACTCCCAACTTGATTCTGATCGAGGGTTGTGTGCTTAGTGGTGGTTTCTCCTGGGGATGTTAGAGACGCCATCATTGTGACGGGTTTTCCTAACCCGAGAGTGCGAAGGTTGGTGCGGCATGGGTGTGTGATTGCAAGAAGAGGACTCATGGGAGTTGCTCTGGGATTTAAGAGTGGGTCTTTCCGTCGTCACGGATTGGATAGAGAGGGGTTCGAATCGGGGATCCGATGGTTCATGTCTTCTAACCCTTATGGGTCGAGTGATTGTTGAGATTTGGGGCAGTGATACTTCATGGGTAATTCTCGGATCGATGTGTGTGGTCATCAGAGGGTGCATCCGGTGCCCGGTTCGAGACAATGGTCAGGACACCGTAAGGAAAGGGAAAGTGTGTTCGAGTTTCGATGGGTATGCCTTGTGAGATCTGGTCCGATTAAGGCCAGGTGGCACGTTGTGGGAGTAATTCTGGAGTTGAGTTATTGTAGGCTTCGAGGGCGAAGCCTAATTTAAGTGGGGGAGAATTGTAACATCCCGAAATATCAAGAGTAGAGTTGAAGGGATAAAAGAGTAAATTGGGAAAGAGCGACTCGGCGAGTCCATGTGTGGACTCGGCGAGTAGAGTCGCGACTTGGTCGCGTGTTAAGTGGCCGACTCGGCGAGTCAGTGTATTGGACTCAGCGAGTAGGCGCTAAGTGGAGAAAACCCTAATTCTCAGGGTTGAGCCTTATATAATGATCATTATGTCTTCCTCCCAGCCTCTTTATCACCCCTTGAGCCCCAGAAAACCCTAAATCGCGGAGAAGCACCATTTTTGAGTGGATTGGAGCTTGGAGAAGTAATGGTTGAAGGAATTTTGGGAAGATTGAAGGCTTGGAGCAAGGGGCTTTGCTTGGATTCGAATTGCATTGCAGTTGGGGCATCACTTAGAGGTAGTATCTCGTTTTTGACCTGTTGATTATGTTGTTTCTTCATTTTGGGGTTTGTGAGAAATTGTCTATGGATGAAATGGGAAGTCTAGAGGTTAGATCTGAGGTTGCTACCTCGGATCTGGAAGGGAGAAGAATCAGAGAGCATGAAAGTCCCTGTGTTGGAGTGTTTAGTGAAGCTTGCATGTCCCAAACCCTAGCCCCAATGTGCAAACGGCTTAGATCTCTTTGGATTCACGTAAAGGTTGCCACTTTACGTGATGGATGAGTGGTAGGAGGCTAGATCTATGTCTTGGAGCAGTTGCATGGCCTGGAATGCTTCGGAATGTATTCAGACCGGTGGTACTCGGCGAGTCACATGGGTGGACTCGACGAGTTGGATGAAGATGGCCTGGAACTTGGCGAGTTGTATGAACAACTCGGCGAGTAGGTTGAAGATAGCCGTAGACTCGGCGAGTCTGTTCTTGGACTCGACGAGTCTTGACGAAGAGTCCCAAATATTTCCTGGTTGAGTCGAGAATCGGTGAGTCAAGGGATGCACCAGAACTTGATGATGAGCCACCAGAACTTCCTAACTTTAATAATCCATTTTATTCTTTGGGAGATTTCAAATTTTACCTCTTCAGTGGTGTACTTTGACATTTAATCCATTGAAAGAGTTCCTTCCAACTGTTTAGGAGAGCAACAATGAAAAGTAGTGGTTGGCAGGAAGAACTTTTCACTATCTCTGAAGAGTATGAAAACAATGCCAAGTGGGGGAAAGTTTGTTGCTCCGAGGCTTAAGTCTTGAATCCCTTCGGTAATGTATACATGGTGTTCAAATGGAGGGAAGTTCATATTATCTCCAAGGATTGAATAGATTTCGGCATCAATTTTTACAAAGTCACATACAAGGGCTTTGAGAAAGTTAGCAGCCCTGATATACGCATCTTCTATCTTGGGGTATTTTTGAGATTTGAGTTGGAAGAACCTTGCAATCAAAAAGATTTATTCGGGATTCATGTAGATGAAGTTTGCTTGATGTAACATACACGTTCAGTTATCGTGTTTTGTTAGTTTAAAAATGAATATTATTAAATAATATATGGTTTTGAGCAATGAGTTCTAACAAGATAGTCTTATGAGAATTGAAGTAAAACTATGTTTAGAATCATTCAGAAAAGTATTGGAAGTATTATGAGATTCCAATCAAAAATTAAATAATGAAATTAACGAAAATGTAAAATTTAAGTTGTAAATAAGTAAAAAAAAATAATAATGTATTGAAAGTTGTAAATTATCTCGTTAGAAACGTTTAGGCGAAAACCTAATCGAAATCCGAGTTATAACGAAGAAATTATGACTTATTGAAATTTTGCGACAGAACCGACACGACACCTTATGACATAAAAGGTGAGTTTATAATAAACTGCTTTTTAGCTTCAGTGATCTAAATGAAAGTGGTAGAATTTGTTAAACCGAGAATTTTCATAAAAGGAACGTCCAAATCTGACTTCGTATGAGGAAATTATGATTTTTCCAAGATTCGGCATAGTAGTACATAGCCCGAAGCTCGAAATAAAGATCAAGTGATTTATAGCCGACACAACCTAAACGAGAATCAAATATCTCATCAATAGTAAGACAGACGAAAATGGACGTCGAATAAAGAAGATATGAATTTTTAAAGGAATTTTCCTGTCCCGGCCTGTTAAAAATATAATATTAAAAATGAAGTCAAAATTAGCCGACAGAGTCTAAACGAAAGTTGTAGAACATAATTTCTCCTACGCGTGCATATAAAGAACGTCAAAAACGGAGGTCGTATGCGAAAGTTACGGATTTTTGAAGTTTTATGTCACAAATTATGAGGTTGGTCGGAGGTGTACGCCTACTGTACTTCGTACGTACGCCCAGCGTACTACGAAGACACGTATCAGCCATCAAGAACCTTCGCGTGATGGATGCGTGTCTTAGTTCAGCCGTTCGAGGCCCGGGTTCTGATTAGAAGACATGTCTCGTACGCCCAACGTACCGAAGTTACGCTCAGCATAGAACACTCCCACACAGTACGCCCAACGTACCGGAGATTTATCCCCAGCGTAAGGCGAACTCTCGGTCCCCTATAAATAGCAATCGAAGGCAGCCGATTTTTGTTTACAACTTTCACTTCTCTTACCATATGCTTTCCTTTAAGTTGCAATAAATACCCCTAACCCTAAAATAAAATCCTAGCATCATAAGCAAGTCCCGAAGAGCCTGAAGATCCCGAGAAAATGATATTTTCAAGTTGAAACTTTACCCGCGCAAGGCCTGTTTTTCAACTAAAATCCCTGGTTTTGTCAAAGAAAGTCATTTTTAGGGGCGAAGTGCTGCCCAAATTATCATTTTATCATTCGGTTATTTCACGGTGAGTTCAATATAGGGAAAATTGTATATTATATGTTGTATGCGCAATGTGCTTTCCCGTGTTATTATGATAATGGAGTTATACCGTTGACCAGACGTGAATGAGTAAGCATCACTTTGGTACTAGTATGTAGCCTTTGACCATGAAGTGAATGAATAAACATTCACTTTGGCATTGGCAGAAGGCTAAGTAGGGCTAAAGCGTGATAGCCAAAATGTTTATTCAGAAATCATTTATTTTTCCATGCCACATGGGCTAAAGTCTTATTGATGTATATCATGTTGAAATTGTCGTATTTCATTGATTGTAAATCTTTTAATCAGATTATTCGTTGATATGGAAAGCATGTCATATGATACTCATCTGCCTTTGTTGTTCCTTGTTCCCCTTTGCTTCGGTCATATATATATATATATATATATATATATATATATATATATATATATATATATATATGACATAACGTTATATTGTAACTGTTATTGAACTCACTAAGCGTCACCACTTACCTTGCAGGTGATAAGCATCTAGTATAGTTAAGTACTGTTAGAAGATCTAGTATAGTTAAGTACTGTTAGAAGATGTAGAATAAATAATATTATAGCTTTTGTATTTTGTGTATAAATTCCTGGGAAATTATGTAATATATAAAACTTTGTAAAAACCTTATTAGTCGGTTTGTAAAAGACTTTGCAAAATTCATAACTTCTTCATACGAGTTCCGTTTTCGACGTTTTTTTATCTACGGTTTCGTATTTATGAGTGCATTGACTCTTCTTTACATTACTTTGGCTAAAAAGTAACATATCTTTGTTTCATATTTTATGACACATATTGATGTATGTGTCAAACGCGATCCTTCGAAAAATCATAAATTCTTCATACAATGTCATATTTTGGCGTTTTTTATATTCACGGGTTCGTAATCACAACTACTACAACTTTCGTCAAGGTTATTTATCCTAAAGAATCTTTTATTTTTAAATGTTTATTTAACACAAATTGTTAAGATTAAAATAAGCTTTTATACAAAATATTATATACTCATAACATCTACCTAAAATTTATGCACATTATATATATATATATATATATATATATATATATATATATATATATATATATCACAATTATATAAACACATATCATGTTTGAAGAACTCTTATTCATTTATTCATAAAATATTACATTATCAACTAACATAAATAAAAATTCTTTTACAAGATGCCTAATGAAAAACGTGGGCGTTACACCTATAATCTTCATTTTTTTAGTACATTAGAGAATATCTCATGGAGAAGATATGTCTAGTGCACAAGGTAACTAACAAGAGAATTGGTATTCTTACCCCAACTATACAATGTTTGATGTAAATAAATAAGGATAAATCTTGTAATTGTATTTGCATCTATAATGGCGATTTTAAGTACCGTGTTACTGGGAAATATCTTGAACAATATATTGTTAACACAAAGGAGAGGATGTGTACTTGTAGAAAGTGGGGCTTAATTGGGATCCTCTACATACATGTTTTTACTACCCTTTATGGTATGGCAGAGCATGGGGAGGAGGTTGTGAAACCAAAAGTTTGGGTGATGTTATAGATTAAGAACATGGAAGGAAATGTAAAGCTTCAAACTTGATTCAAATAATGGGAAGGAAAAGTGACCAACGCCTGAAACACCAACCATACTAAACCCTCCTACACACCACAAACATGTACAAGTTATTTGACATTATGTTGGCGTTATAAAATTATATGTTTTATATATTAATTTGTGTGTATGTGTAGGTTAGTAGACCTAAGAAAAAGAAGAAGATTGTGTTTATGAGCTACCAACACAAGGAAGTTAGTCTGAAAATCAACCTACCAAGCTTTCAAGGAGGTAACTTAGGTTGTGTTTGGCGCGCCACAACTAGCTGATAAGCTAGCCTATTTTTCGAACTTTTTTATGTTGTCGTGTTTGTTAAACCAAAAAGTGGCTTATAAGTTAGCTTTTTGAAAAGCTACTTAGACTAGCTTTTTATGAGCTTTTTTAAAATATTCCAAATATACCCCTTAATTAATTATAGAAACACATACTCTTATATGTCATTTTATGTAATTTTATATATTTCAGCTAGTTTTACCAAGCGCTATTTTTTATCAGCTAGTCTTTCAGCTTTCAACTAGCTTTTTATTTAACAGCTAGCTTTTCAGCTATCAACTAGCTTTTCAACTAACAACTAGTTTTTCAACTTGTACGCCAAACATAGCCTTAGTGTGACTTATAAGAGATGAAATAACACGGGTTATGTAACGCCCGTGTTTCTGAGCTTGCTATTTTTAGCAATGTAATAGTCTAGGTTAACCTTTGTAACCCCAATCTAAAATAATAAGAATGTATTATTTGAGTATTATGTGTTTTGTGCTTAATTGCTTAATTGTGTGATATGATTAATTAAGAATAAAATGAGCGTCAAAATTTAAGTGTAAAATAAACTTGATATCATTGGATAATGTTGTAGTAGTTGAAACGAGGTTTCCGAATATATATATATAGAACGCCCAAATCTGACTTCGTATGAGGAAGTTATGATTTTCTGAAGTTTCGACGTGGCAGTATGCAGCCCGAATACTCGATTTGAAATCGAGCGGTTTTTAGCCGAAACAATCTAAACGAGAATCGAAGATCTCGTTGTTAGTAGCGAAACGATGAAAAATTAGGCGAGAACGGACGTCAGACGAAGAAGTTATGAATTTATAACGAAGTTTTTCTGTCCCAACCTTCTAAAAATAAATAATAAAAATCAAAATCAAAATTAGCCGATGGAGTCTAAATGAAAGTTGTAGACCATGGTCTGACCTACGCGTGGATATAAAGAACGTCGAAAACGGAGCTCGTATGAGAAAGTTACGCAACTTAGAAGTTGACGAGTCAAATTACGTCGAGCGTAATTTGAGTACTCCCAGCGTACTCAGTCGGATGCAACTTGTCTGACCAATACTCGAGTGCCACCAGTCGACGTACGCAATGACGTCAAAGTACGCCCAACGTAACCTGAGTACGCCCAACATACTGAGTACGCCCAGCGTAATTTGAAATTACGCCCAACGTAATCCCAGACCCAACAACCTATAAATAGAACTCGAAATCAGCCATTTTCTCTTGTTCAAACTCTTTCTTCTCTCTAGTTTTTGCCTCGTTTTGCATGCCGTTTATACCCTGAAGCCCCGGTAATATTTCCGAGCCCCGAAGTAAGATCCGAAGCCCCGAGGATCCCAAAGAGCATTATTCCTGAGCCGAAGCGCTGCCCGCGAGGAGTTGGTTTTTGTGAAGATCTTCCAGATCTACGGAGAAACACCTCTTCTGCAAGCCGTAGGGCTGCCCGATCATCTTGTGATCATGTGAGTGTGTAGTTATTTTCATTCCAACGCAATATTATGAAATATTTTATATAAAATGCGTGTTATGTGTATATATTTTGTTGAGTGTATATTCACTCTCTTTTATCTTATAGATATGATGTATTCTCTATGAAATACGTGTTATGTGTGTGTAACGTCATAAAATTTCCAACCAAAAATTTTCATTTTTACAACCATCAAGACATGAGTAATTAGTTTAGATTCCCAAAATAACGACGTAGTCTCAAACGATTACATAACAAAAGATAAAATAGTTTCCCCGAGTGTGTGTACGGTCACGCTGGCGCCTTTCCACGGTCCTCACTCGTACCTGAAACACATAAAGCAACAATTGTAAGCATAAAGCTTAGTGAGTTCCCAAAATACAACATACGCACATACGCCTTTCCAGGCCTTGACCTTCCGGTCCATGTGTCTCAGGGGACTTCCGTCCCGACTGGGTAAACCTTCCGGTCCTACCCACATCAACCTTTACAGTCCATATGACCACGCCTTCCGGCCCATATCAAACATATCATACATGACACATATAGCAAATAACTTAACACACATAAAGCATATATTCCATATCATATTCGACCTTCCGGTCACATAGTCAAAACCCTTCCGGGTACAGTATAGTGAGAAGACTCACCTCGTATGCCTCGCTAATTTGCTAATCGTGAATCCTGAAATCACTCAGGCTCGAACCCTCGAGCTGCAATCCTCCTATGATATTATAAATCTATAATTATTACTTGTACCACTAAGGTGGACCATCCAAATCAAGTCAACACAGGTTGACCTGGTCAACAGTCTTTAGTCAATTTGGACTAGACTCGGTGAGTGCACAATAGTGACTCGGCGATTCTACGCGTTTTTACCAACTCTCAAGAATTTTCCCTTTGACTCGTCGAGTACTCCCCCGACTCGACGAGTTCCACCTGGGCCTGAATCATAGGGCCACCGCGACTCAACTCGCCGAGTCGAAGGTCAACTCGGCGAGTCCCATCCTGACTCGGTCCACCTGTCAAAACCTTTCCAACTCTCTGCGACTCACTGAGTCGCCCACAACTCGGTCCAGTCTACACACAGGATGGTCTCAAGGACAATCTTCAAGCGACTCGTCGAGTCTGTTCTTCAGACTCGGCGAGTCCATGCCATGCACCAGCTAAAACTGGCTTTTGCGGTCAGATCCGTTCCATAAATACATAGATCTGGCCTTCCCAAGCTTATTTGTCACGTAAAGTCTCAGTCTTGGTTGCCATGCAATGCATACAAGGCTTATTTTGAAGAAACAACCTTTAATATGGCAAGTTTAACTTCTAACTCAAAAGGATGGACATAAAGCTTGTCATAAGGGGTCTCCTGGATCTGCTAAAGTCCAGATCTAGGTTCCATGTCTCCATGGGACCTCTCATACTTCTTAATCAAGCCAAGAAATGCAAGAAGGAACCCTAGATTTGGCCCATCAACACAAAACACGAAGATTGGCTCAGAAAGTTACCTCAAGAAGACCCCCTTGATGAAATAGCAACAGATCTAAGCTCCCCAACACTTTAAGCTTGCTCCTCTCCCTCCTTTCCTTGCACTATCACACAAAATGATGAACAAAAGGCCTTCAAACACACACACACAAGGGCTTACAGACATATGGAGGCTCTTAGGGTTCAAGGTGGCCGCATATGAGGGCCATAAGGTCCTTTAAATAGAGCTTAGGACCGGGAAATTAGGGTTTCATTAAACAGTGCGGACTCGTCGAGTCCATCCCTTGGACTCGCCGAGTCCGGACGCGAACCCCCGCTAAAAACCGCGACCCGACTCGGCGAGTTCAACCACCAACTCGCCGAGTCCCCTCACAAAATGTCAAAATATATAAGAAATGAAGATACCTGGGGATCCGGGCTGTTACAAATCTCCCCCACTAGAATAAGACTTCGCCCTCGAAGTCCCGCTCAGGCAAAAAGCTCCGGATGCTGTTCCCGCATCTCCCGTTCCGGCTCCCAAGTCATCTCTGATCCCTTCCGATGCTGCCACTGAACCAATACCAGGGGCACCTCCTTGTTTCTCAAAACCTTGATCTTCCGATCTTTGATGGCTACAGGTCTTTCAGCATAATTCAGACTTGCATCCACCTGAATATCCCCTAACGGGACCACCGCTGATTCGTCGGCTATACATTTCCGCAGTTGCGACACATGGAAAGTATCGTGAATCTGTCCCAACTCTGCTGGCAAGTCTAAACGGTAGGCTACCCGACCCACCCTTGCGATCACACGGAAAGGACCAATGTACCGGGGCCCCAACTTGCCCCTCTTCCTGAATCGAATCACTCCTTTCCAAGGAGAGACCTTCAGGAGCACGAGATCACCAACCTGGAACTCAAGCTCGGACCATCGCCTGTCTGCATAACTCTTCTGCCGGCTCTAAGCGGTCAGCAACCTTTGCCTGACCATCTGAATTTGCTCGGTCGTCTGAAGCACGATCTCCGTGCTACCCATAACCTGCTGTCCCACCTCACCCCAACAGATGGGGGTGCGACACCTCCGCCCATACAACAGCTCAAAGGGCGGCATACCAATGCTCGAATGATGGCTGTTGTTATACGAGAACTCTGCTAAAGGTAGATAGGTATCCCAGCACCCTCCGAAGTCCAACACACATGCCCGAAGCATGTCCTAGAGTGTCTGAATGGTCCGCTCACTCTGGCCGTCTGTCTGAGGATGATATGCCGTACTGAAATGTAACCTAGTACCCAACTCTTCATGGAATTTCTTCCAGAACCTGGAAGTGAAACGCACGTCGCGGTCCGAAATAATCGAGATTGGCACCCCGTGCCGAGATACTACTTCCCTCACATATAACTCAGCCAACTTCTCCGCAGAAGAGCTCTCACTAATAGCTAGAAAATGAGCGCTCTTTGTTAGTCGATCCACAATTACCCAAATCGCATCGACTCCTCTCGCCGTTCGCGGTAACTTGGTAATGAAATCCATAGAGATTTGTTCCCACTTCCATTCGGGAATCTCTAGCGGTTGCAGCTTACCGTGCGGTCGCTGGTGTTCGGCCTTGACCTGCCGACAAGTCAAGCACCTCTCGACGAACCAAGCGACATCCCTTTTCATACATGGCCACCAGTACTCCTTCTTGAGATCCAAATACATTTTCGTAGCACCAGGGTGAATCGAGAATTTCGATCGATGTGCTTCCTCCATCAAAATAGTGCGCGCACCGCCCACAAACGGCACCCAAATCCGTCCCTGAAAAGTCATAAGCCCCCGACCATCCGTAACAAATCCTGATACCTGACCTACCACCCGTTCCCTCCTCTGGTGTTCCGGCTTTGCAGCCTCCATCTGAGCCCCTCGAATAATGTCCAGAATCGGGGTCAAAACCGTCAACCTCATACAAATGTCTCGGATCGGGGCGCTATCCGCCCTACGGCTCAATGCGTTGGCTACCACATTAGCCTTGCCCGGGTGGTACAGGATCTCACAATCGTAATCCTTCACCACATCCAACCACCTCCTCTGTCGCATATTCAGATTTGGCTGATCCATCAAGTATTTCAAGCTCTTATGGTCCGTGTAAATTGTACACCGAACCCCGTACAAATAGTGTCGCCAGATTTTGAGGGCAAACACCACCGCCCCCAATTCCAGGTCGTGCGTGGGGTACCTCGACTCATGAGGCTTCAACTGCCTCGAAGCGTACGCTATCACATGACCCCTCTGCATAAGTACCGCCCCCAAACCCGATATAGAGGCATCACAATATACCACAAAATCCTCTATCCCTTCCGGGAGTGCAAGCACTGGAGCTTCGCACAATTTCTGACGAAGCGTCTCAAACGAAGACTGCTGCTCCGGTCCCCATGAAAACGCAACACCCTTCCGGGTCATCCTAGTAAGTGGCACAGCGATCTTGGAGAAATCCTTGATAAATCTGCGGTAATATCCAGCCAAACCCAGAAAACTCCTAATCTCGGTGGGCGATCTCGACACCTCCCACCTCAACACCGCCTCAATCTTGGCCGGGTCGACCAATATCCCCTTCTGGTTCACAAGATGCCCGAGGAATTGGACCTCTCGCAACCAGAAATCACACTTGAAGAACTTGGCATACAGCCTCTCCGATCTCAAAACCCGAAGAATCTCCCGCAAATGCTCCTCATGCTGGTCCCTAGTCCTCGAATACACCAAAATATCATCGATGAATACGATCATCGACCGATCCAGCATCGGTCGGCACACCCTGTTCATGAGATCCATGAATGCAGCCGGGGCATTGGTGAGCCCAAAAGGCATCACTACAAACTCATAATGTCCATAACGAGTCCTGAAGGCAGTCTTCTGGATATCCTCCTCGCGAACCCTCATCTGATGATATCCCGACCTCAAGTCAATCTTGGAAAACCAAGATGCCCCCTGCAACTGATCGAACAGATCGTCGATCCTAGGTAACGGGTATCGGTTCTTAATCGTCAACTTGTTTAACTCCCGATAATCGATACACATCCGATGTGAACCATCCTTCTTTTTGACGAACAAAATCGGCGCTCCCCAAGGCGAGCTACTTGGTCGAATGAATCCCTTCCCCAACAGCTCCTGAAGCTGCGAGGATAATTCCTGCATTTCCGGTGGAGCGAGACGGTAAGGCACCGCCCCCGGAACCAAATCGATATGAAACTCCACTTGCCTCTCCGGAGGCACGCCTGGTAACTCCTCGGGGAACACATCCGCAAACTCGCATACAACCGGAACGTCATCAGTCGAATTGGGCCTCTCCGTGGTCACACGAGTATCCATCACATAGGCTATGAATCCATCACAGCCCTGCTGCAGACTCTGCCTTGCCCTGGCCGCTGAACAAAACGCTGACCCACACCGGGTCCCTTCGCCATAAACCGTGAGCACTCCCCCACTAGGGTCTCGAATCATCACCAGCTGTCTCTCGCAGTCAATGACTACTCCAAACTTACTCAACCAATCCATGCCCACGATAATGCAAACATCCCCCATAGCTATAGGGACCAAGGCTATAGGAAACTCGACCCCAAAAATCTCGAGCACGCATCCTCGAATCACCTCGGTGGCGTATACTGCTATCTCGTTTGCTATAGCAACTCGCAGGGGACGACTCATCGTCTCCCGGTCGATATCGATGCACTGGCTAAAAGCCAGCGAAACAAAGGACCGACTCGCACCTGAGTCGAATAATACCAAAGCAGGCACATGATTCACAAGAAAAGTACCTACGCATATAGGAATATAAGCATAATGTCTCAGCATAAATGTAAATACGTGAAAGAATACATACCGGCCACTACATCAGGCGTCGCGCGGACCTCCTCTGCAGTCAACTGGAAAGCTCTCCCACGAGCCTTCGGGGCCTCGGTCTTCACTGGCCGAACCTCAGGAACCCTGGCAGCAGGCGAAGATCCCTGGCGAAGCTGGGGGCACTCGGCCTTCCGATGGCCAGTCTGGTTGCAATGGAAGCAGACCATAAATCCCTTGGGGCAATCCCTCGCAATGTGCCCCTCCTTGCCACACTTGTAGCAAGCACCCAATCGACATGCCCCCTCGTGACCCTTGCCGCACTTCCCACAAGTACGGCTCTTCTGTCCTCCGGATCTCAAATCAGCGGACTTGGTCCGCTTGGCTGCCGGCTGCGACTGAGCCGGCCGCCGATCCATCCGTTGAGACTCGGCCTCCTCCCTGGCCTGGGTCTCCAACTCGATCTCCCGCTTCCTGGCATTCGCCTGAAGCTCAGCAAAAGTCTGATATGATGAGTTCGATACGAACTCCCGGATGTCTCTCCTCAGCACTCCCAAATACCGGCTCATCCGAGCCTGCTCCGTGGACACCTGCTCGGGGCAGAACATCGCCCTCTCATGAAACTTCTGCGTGATCACTGCAACCGAATCATTACCCTGCTTGAGGGTCAAGAACTCCTGAACCAACCGTTCCCTCTCTATCGGGGGAACATACTCGTCTCTGAACATAGCAATAAATTTCTCCCAAGTCAAGGCTGAAACCTCCGCGAGAGTGAAGTTCGCCGTCACGAACTTCCACCAATCCTTTGCTCCCAGGCGGAGCTGGTTCAGGGCGAACCGCACCCTCAGATGCTCCGGACATGAACAAGTATAGAAGCATCCCTCAATATCGGCAATCCACCTCATCGCAGCAATCGGATCCTGAGTCCCGTCAAACTCTGGTGGCTTCATGTTGCTGAACTCCCGGAACATCAACGAGTCACCCCCCTGTAGTCTGGCAGCAGCCACAGCTGCGGTAGCTGCAGCAGCGGCAGCCTCAGACAACGCGGCGTACCGCTCATCAAATGTCTCCATCAGCGTGGTCTTAATAGACCCAAACATCTCCGGGATCTCGGCCCGGATCGCTGCAGCTACCTCCTCATGAATCATCTGACGAAGCTCCTCGTCAGTCACTCCACTCGTGCCAGGTCTGTGTCGTGGTCCAACCATGATGTCTCTGAAATACAACAAAAGAATATCAGAGACCCTATCGGGCAAAAATCGCACTCGATAACGCAGTCCTGCTCAGTTTTCGATACTCAGGGGTTCCCACTTGGCTGCCTACTGACCCGGTGTCCTTGTTCAAACTCTTTCTTCTCTCTAGTTTTTGCCTCGTTTTGCATGCCGTTTATATCCTGAAGCCCCGGTAATATTTCCGAGCCCCGAAGTAAGATCCGAAGCCCCGAGGATCCCAAAGAGCATTATTCCCGAGCCGAAGCGCTGCCCGCGAGGAGTTGGTTTTTGTGAAGATCTTCCAGATCTACGGAGAAACACCTCTTCTGCAAGCCGTAGGGCTGCCCGATCATCTTCTGATCATGTGAGTGTGTAGTTATTTTCATTCCAACGCAATATTATGAAGTATTTTATATAAAATGCGTGTTATGTGTATATATTTTGTTGTTATACGTGTGAGTGTATATTCACTCTCTTTTATCTTATAGATATGATGTATTCTCTATGAAATACGTGTTATGTGTGTGTAACGTCATAAAATTTCCAACCAAAAATTTTCATTTTTACAACCATCAAGACATGAGTAATTAGTTTAGATTCCCAAAATAACGACGTAGTCTCAAACGATTACATAACAAAAGATAAAATAGTTTCCCCGAGTGTGTGTACGGTCACGCTGGCGCCTTCCCACGGTCCTCACTCGTACCTGAAACACATAAAGCAACAATTGTAAGCATAAAGCTTAGTGAGTTCCCAAAATACAACATACGCACATACGCCTTTCCAGGCCTTGACCTTCCGGTCCATGTGTCTCAGGGGACTTCCGTCCCGACTGGGTAAACCTTCCGGTCCTACCCACATCAACCTTTACAGTCCATATGACCACGCCTTCCGGCCCATATCAAACATATCATACATGACACATATAGCAAATAACTTAACACACATTAAGCATATATTCCATATCATATTCGACCTTCCGGTCACATAGTCAAAACCCTTCCGGGTACAGTATAGTGAGAAGACTCACCTCGTATGCCTCGCTAATTTGCTAATCGTGAATCCTGAAATCACTCGGGCTCGAACCCTCGAGCTGCAATCCTCCTATGATATTATAAATCTATAATTATTACTTGTACCACTAAGGTGGACCATCCAAATCAAGTCAACACAGGTTGACCTGGTCAACAGTCTTTAGTCAATTTGGACTAGACTCGGCGAGTGCACAATAGTGACTCGGCGAGTCTACGCGTTTTTACCAACTCTCAAGAATTTTCCCTTTGACTCGTCGAGTACTCCCCCGACTCGACGAGTTCCACCTGGGCCTGAATCATAGGGCCACCGCGACTCAACTCGCCGAGTCGAAGGTCAACTCGGCGAGTCCCATCCTGACTCGGTCCACCTGTCAAAACCTTTCCAACTCTCTGCGACTCACTGAGTCGCCCACAACTCGGTCCAGTCTACACACAGGATGGTCTCAAGGACAATCTTCAAGCGACTCGTCGAGTCTGTTCTTCAGACTCGGCGAGTCCATGCCATGCACCAGCTAAAACTGGCTTTTGCGGTCAGATCCGTTCCATAAATACACAGATCTGGCCTTCCCAAGCTTATTTGTCACGTAAAGTCTCAGTCTTGGTTGCCATGCAATGCATACAAGGCTTATTTTGAAGAAACAACCTTTAATATGGCAAGTTTAACTTCTAACTCAAAAGGATGGACATAAAGCTTGTCATAAGGGGTCTCCTGGATCTGCTAAAGTCCAGATCTAGGTTCCATGTCTCCATGGGACCTCTCATACTTCTTAATCAAGCCAAGAAATGCAAGAAGGAACCCTAGATTTGGCCCATCAACACAAAACACGAAGATTGGCTCAGAAAGTTACCTCAAGAAGACCCCCTTGATGAAATAGCAACAGATCTAAGCTCCCCAACACTTCAAGCTTGCTCCTCTCCCTCCTTTCCTTGCACTATCACACAAAATGATGAACAAAAGGCCTTCAAACACACACACACAAGGGCTTACAGACGTATGGAGGCTCTTAGGGTTCAAGGTGGCCGCATATGAGGGCCATAAGGTCCTTTAAATAGAGCTTAGGACCGGGAAATTAGGGTTTCATTAAACAGTGCGGACTCGTCGAGTCCATCCCTTGGACTCGCCGAGTCCGGACGCGAACCCCCGCTAAAAACCGCGACCCGACTCGGCGAGTTCAACCACCAACTCACCGAGTCCCCTCACAAAATGTCAAAATATATAAGAAATGAAGATACCTGGGGATCCGGGCTGTTACAGTGTGTATGCCTCATCTGTTATGTGGAATATGTATTGATTAAAGCATGCTATACATGTTTTTAAACAATGTATAAAATGTATATTTTTATCTACTAATATGTTGGGTAGAACATGGGTAGATAATTGATGTGTAATAAACATATGAGAGGCCTTGGTGTTATTGGTGTTATTCTAGTCATTCAGCATAGTATGGATGACGACCACAGACTATTCTAGACTGTCCTGTGGAACACTAGCAGGCTCATTACCTGTAGGTGTTGTGAACGACGTGTTCACCGGTGTACTCTATCCCCCACATGGTTGCCTTTAGGACACTTATTGTTGAGGAAGCCCCTCTGCAGTAATGTCCGTCCCGATGAAAATCCTGAATTAGGTTCCTTGTAATAGATGTTATTTTAGGGACGTAAAGTGAGGATAACGGGAATGAGTAATCGGGTTTATTGTTGATGGTTGAATTAAATATAATTATTTATTGTGGGTTGAAAACCCTATATGCTCACCAGGCTCCCAAGCCTGACCCACTCAGTTTATTTGTATTACAGGAAGTGGCGCAAGAGCTTAAGATGGACGAATCATCAAGTTGTTTTGTTTACAAGTCTGTATATGTATATATTTGTTGAATGACTTGTAATGCTATCGTTTATGCTTTATGATCTGTATCGGAACATGACATCCCGAATTTTGATTATGAAATGAAATCATATTTCTTTACGAAATGTTTTGATAAATATCTATTTTATCATGTTTTGTTTTTGGGAACAAATTCCGCATCTCTTTTAAAATTAAAAGTATTTACTCTGAAAATGTTTAAAAAGCATAAATGAAACAGGTCTTTTCTGGCCGTGATTTTGGGGATGTCACAGGTTATAATTCAAGGACTTATAAAGGGTAAGGAGGTTATATTGATCATATAGGGAGATATGGAGTATGAGGGAGTAGATCAGGGATTCAACAGGCCAACATGAAAAGGAAAGCAACTATTTATGGAGATGGAAGTAGATTATGGATGCAACATGTACTAGAGGATGAGGGCATGTTTGTTGTTTCTTAATTACACTTGATGTTTATCTATTATCTTTTGTGAGTTATGTCATAACTCTAGTTTTTTGGTTTGGTAGGGTAGTTAAGTTATGGATTCCTTTGTTAAGTGGGTTAGAACTATCTCTTTTTGGTTGAATGTTTAACTTAAATATCTTTATATGATATTTTTTTGTCTGTTGTTACAAGATTGTTGTAACTTACATTGTTAATGTTTTTGTTGTTTAGATTGGTAAAATGCTCAAAAGTATAATGTTTTGTCTTTCCCTATCAATATGGTCACAAACCCTTCAATATTGTCAAGGTTTTGACTCATTTATTTCATATGGTTTAATCTCTTGCCTAATGGATACACTATTGATAAAATCCTCAAAACTTTAATGTTTTGGTTCATAATAAAATATTTGTAAGGACTTATCTCGTTACTATGTATTAACATCACAACAACATCTTACACATATGAATTCAATAATTGTAAACACAAACAACTTCACAATCAAGTCAACATTTTTCATTGCATCATGATTTCCATTTGCAATTCAGCAAGTAACAATAAGCCAATTACATACACTTTAAACTTGATAAACATCCCATACAACTAAACACAATTTTTACAACAAAACCCCATTCTTCCCCTAAGAACCTACAAGACCCCATATATACCTAATCCTTTATTAGATGCCAAAAAACCAAGCAACAAGGAACAAACCCCACGAAAAAAGAACAAATACTTATATTTCTTAGCATCTTATGACTCATTCATGGACCTAAGTAACTTAGGAATAACTTCAACTACTCTTCGACACATTGGGGGATCCAAGCATCCACAAAACCATAATTGTAAAATGATATGAATAATTCAATGATTCTCATTAAACACAATAAAAGAATATATATATATATATATATATATATATATATATATATATATATATATATATATATATAGACACACACACACACATACATCGAGGCTAACTTCCTAAAATGCAAAGATATACAACAATAATACAATATCTTCTAATATACCCCCACAGTTTTGAGCGGGAGGAAACCGAACACTCAAATTGGATTTGAAGCACTGAAATAATTGTTTTGGAACCCCTTCGGTGAAGATATCCACATATTGGTGGTCTGTTGGAACGTGAAGCCCACAAATTCTTCCAATCTGAACAAGTTCTCGAATAAAATGAATGTCAATTTCGACATGTTTGGTATGTTGCATAGGGTTATCAAAGAGGTAAACAACTAGAATTTTATCACTACAAAACGATCATTGATTTAGTAATAAGAACATGCAACTCGGGTAATAGGTTTTGGAGCCAACTAGTTTTGACAGTAACATTGGCAACACCGTAATTTCCAGCTTTAGCGCTCTAGCGAGATACGAAAATCGGGACACCCTACAATCAGCGCCAGAGTAAGCTTTGATGCGAAGGTTTATGGACGCATAAATTTGAAGCCCTTGATCAATTGTTCCTTTGAGATATCGAAGAATGCGTTTAAGGAAGTTAAAATGTGATTCCCGATGTACATGCATAAATAAACACACTTGTTGAACAATATACGTAATATCAGCTCTCATGAATGTTAAGTATTGTAGGGTCCAACTAGACTCCAGTAAAGAGTACCATCTTATAGAGATTGATCGGATGTAACACTAAGCTTTGATAAAGTGTTAGATGGAGTAACATTGGGATTGCGATCCCTCATTATTGCCATATTAAGAATATCTCTTGCATATGTAGATTGAGACAAAACTGGGCCCTACAAGTTTCGAGTGACCTAAATATCAAGAAAATGATGAAGTGTGCCCAGATTGGTCATTGCAAATTCCCGAGATAACAGGTTGATGCCATTTCGTAAAAATGAATCAGAGAACGTAGTTAGGATAATGTCATCTACGTACAATAAAAGGTATGTTGTATCTTACCCTTTGATATTATCTACTGTGATCTATGGACCTCCCCCTACAAAGCAAAACAAGTTATAAATATTATGGTCCTTATTGATAACTTTACTCAATATGTGTAGGTATACCCTCTCAAATTTAAAGCTGAAACCGTCACACGTTTCTCCCAATTTCATTCAATTATTCAAACCCAATTCCACACTAAAATTAAAAGTTTTCAATATGATATGGGTGGTGAGTTTGATAACCACAACTTTACAATTTTTGCATTCCCATGGCTTTACATTTTGATTTGCTTGCCCTCAAACTTCCTCTCAGAACAGGAAAGTCGAAAGAATGATCTGCCGCCTAAATGAAATCGTTCTTGTTTTACTTGCTCATGCATCCTTACCACCATCCCTACGAGTTGATGCTCTTCATGCAATTGCCTACTTACATAACATCACACACACCAAAATCCTCCACAACCAAACAACCACATCCATGTTATACCGCCGAAACCCATCATATAGCCATCTTCACGTTTTTGGTTGTGCATGTCAAAGGAGGAATTATGGTTTTGGGTTGAGAGGTTCTAATACCATAAAGTGGTATGAATAATTTGATGATTCTCATTAAACACAATAAACAAATATATAGATACATCTAGGCTAACTTCCTGAAATATAAAGATATACAACAATAATACAATATCTTCTAATAAATTGTTCCCCTTTCGTGAAAAACACCATAACCTCCAACCTAGATTAAGATTTGTCTAAGATGTCACGATTACTGCTTCGGTACCACATACACTAATTACCATATTCAAAATATCTTCGTGAACCAAATGCAGAAAGAGAAGGAAGAAAGAGATGAAGAAGGATGTAATAAAACTTCTCTTCTAACCTTTTAATTATGCATGATAAGGAACCTTAAGGAAGTGATAGTTTTTTCGTCATGTAAGGCCGGACGGTATCGTATGCTGGGAAGGCTGCGGGAAGAGTCTCGCAGTGTGGAACATTGCACCGTGGGTGCGGGGAGAAGGGTGGGGGTGGGTATATCGCGTTCTCACTCCTCTTCCTATTGGTTGTTTAATTTTTTTTATTCAAATGACTATATATATATATATATATATATATATATATATATATATATATATATATATATCTTTTATCACACTATAAATACCACAACATCCAACCATTTTTTTAACTCATACCTTCTTATTCTCTCCAAAAAATATTAATCAAAAGGTCATCATCTTCATCATCCGATTCGACGGCTTTAGAGGAGACTAAGTTTATTGGTTCCATCATGGCGAAAACGGTTGCATACTTTCAAAACCAACTAGGCAAAACATCATGTGCATGATCTAAACCAAGAAAGTTGCGGTTGCGTAGAAATCGCGAAGTCGGACATGATCGTCTTATAGAATATTACTTTGCAAATGACGCCATCTATGTTGTAAAGTTTTGACTTCGGTTCCGGATGAGGAATGAACTATTCTTACGTATTGTTGGTGATTTGGAAGGACGCTTTCCATATTTCCAATGGAAAATTGATGTGAGACGGATAAAAGGTTTCTCTCCAATTCAAAAATGCACGACTGCAATTTGTTAGTTAGCATACAACATGAGCACAAACAAATATGACGAGTATTTTAGGATGTTAGAGCGTATCGTGCGGGAGTGTGTGTACAAGTTCTGCAAAGCGATCTGTTTGGTTTATGGGCAACGATATTTACGCAAACCAACTACGAACGATATCCACCAATTGTACATGTTGCATGAAGGAAAACATGGATTCCTTGGAATGCTTGGTAGTATCGATTGCATGCATTGGAGTTGGTCATTATGCCCCAACGCATGGCGTGGTCAGTACATGAAAGACAACCACAAAGAGCCGACGATCGTTCTAGAGGCTATCACATCACATGATCTTTGAATATGACATGCATTCTTTAGTCCAGTTGGTGCAAACAATGACATCAATGTGTTTGACCAGTCGCCGGTATTCAATAATATCTACTTTGGAGAGTCACACGATGTACCTTTTCAAGCAAATGGGGTAGCATATAAGCGTGAATATTATCTTACTGACAGTATATATCCTCCCTTGTCTGTTTTTGTGAAATCCTTTACATGTCCTAACGACCTGAAAAGGAAAACGTTTAAAGAGGCGCAAGTGTCAGCTAGGAAGGACATGAAGCGAACATTTGGTGTACTTAAGAGACGTTGCAAGTACTAGCAACCGGGGTAAGGTCATATGAAGTGAAAAGGTTACAACACGTAATGTATGCATGTATCATATTGCATAATATGATTCTTGAAGACGAAGGAAGAGCGATATGTCGGTACAACGAAAATGAAGTTTTGTCAAATGTCGAAGGAGTAGTCGTTGGTACACAAGAGTATAGGGCAAATAGAAGAGAGGTACACAATCGTGATATTCATCATCCCCTTCGTGCTGATTTGGCGGAGCACGTTTATAGGACTCATATTCAGCCGTTGATAGAGTTTTCTCATGATGATTTGTTTGAAAAATCAGACGAGGATTCTAATATGTTTGTCGAGAGCGAAGATTCTGATGATGAGAGTGACGTTCAAAAGAATGATGAAGACGATGAGGTCAACGGCGAGGACGATTATTACGAGTGACGTACTTTTTTTTAAAAAAAAAAATTAGGATATTAGTTATGTTTTCTATGTTGTAGTTTGTTTGATTTTTTGTTTGTGAGTTTTTTTTAAAAAAAAATTCTACTTATTTAAATATTAGGTTTAATGTAATTTTTATTTTAGTTAATGAAATGCTTTTTATTTTTAATTAAATTTTATGTTTATTATTAATTAAAAATTATAAATCATAAAAAAGAATTAATTTTATTTAAAAAAAAAAACAAACAAACAAACAAACAAAATAATGAGGGAAACTTCTCACCCATTCCTTGGGTTTAAGCGAGGGAAAAAAAGTGAGAGAAATTGTGATGTGACCCACAAAAAGTGAGAGAAGTTTCTCTCTCATTCCCACCGGTCTAAGGCTATGGACAGTGGTCACCACCAACCCACCGAAAAAATGGTGTCACTTCTGCGCCATGTCACCTTCACCACCAACCCACTTCACATAGGAAATGATCACCACTAACAACATTTACTTTTTTTTTTTAAACATTATATTAAATAAATAACATAATTTATAAAATACATAACTTTTTTTTATTTTTTGTAACACTATATGAAATAAAAAACATAATTTATAACATAAATAAATTTTTTGAAAACACACAAAAAAAAACACATTTCATTAATTAAAAACATAGAAATTTAAAACCTAAATTACTAAAATACACATAAAACCTAACAATCAAATATTACACTACTTAATTAAAAAAAAAAAGTAAAACATAAAAACCGTAGACAAATACTACTCGTCGTCATCATCCTCATCATCCTTATCCGCCTCGTCGTCACCGTCTGCATTCTCGTCGTAATCATCACCTTCATCCTCTTTGTCTCCATCGTCATTTCCTTTTTGGAGTTGTCTCCCAATATGTGCTCGGTCAAATCGTACCGTAAATTGTCATGTGTTTCATGATTTTGTATTTCCAAAACCCTGAAGAAGTATGTCGGGCTGCCAACTTGTATTATTGCAGGTAGGTTAAGTACATCGTTCCCGGTATATGAACAAATAGCTCTGCCCTCTTCTTCTATTATCATGTTATGTAAAATCACACAAGCAGTCCACCGTCGTTAGTTTTGCCCTATCACATGTTCGTACCGGATGCTTGATTATGTGTCACCTTTGTTTTAGGACTCCAAACGCTCGTTCGACGTCCTTCCGTGTAGATTCATGTGCTAACTTGAACAATTTTCGTTTCTCATCGGCTGTAAATGAATAAGACTTAACAAATGTAGCATACTCTGGATATATTCAATCACCTAGGTAATATCCATACTTGTATTCATTTCCATTCACAATGTATGACATATCTGATGCTTTACCCTGCAAAATATCGTTAAATAACGGAGACGCGTGAAGCACATTCAGGTCATTGTTTGACCCCGCCATACCAAAGAATGCATGCCAAAAACATAGGTCGTTTGAAACAACCGTCTCGAGTATAACAGTTGGGACCCCATGATCTCCTCGCGTGAATTGACCACGCCACGCATTGGGACAATTTGCTCACTCTCAATGTGTACAATCAATACTACCAAGCATCCATGGAAAGCCATGTTTAGCTTGATGCGCGACATACAACTGTTCGACAACACTTTTAGTCGGATGCCGCAAGTATATGTCACTGTAAAGCTCTATAACATACTCACAGAAAAGATATGTACAATCTCGACCCGTCCTCTCAGACATTTTTAGATACTCATATGATGCGTCTACGGTTATACCATATCCCAATTGTCTAAGAGCAACCGTACATTTTTGTATTGTGGTAAAACCACGTTTACCTCTAGCATCCCATCGTAATTGGAAAAACTCATAATTACGTTCCAAATCTGAAGTTATACGTAAAAATAAATTTCTACTAATACGAAAACGTTCTTCGGATTTTGATAGGTCATAAAGACTATCAAAGGCAAAATAATCACGTACCAAAAGTTCATGTGCTGCCTCTCGATGCCGATTGATATATTTTCTATGTTTCTTCTCGCGGTGTGAAGTTTCATCTCTCTTATGAATCGCATCTTGTGCCGTAGACAATAGTGTGTGCAACGTCATCAGAACCGCTATCCATTTTTTGTTGAATTTGTATGTTTGATTTGAGAGAATTTGTATGTTTGTTTTGAAAAAATTGTGTAAAAGTGGATATATATATATATATATATATATATATATATATATATATATATATATATATATATATATATATATATATATATATATATATAAAGAGGAATGAAATGAAAGAAATTTTTTTTTTTTTAAATTTAATGCCCAATGGTCGAAAAAATCGTCCGTCCTAAGAGCCACGCCACCACCAACCCACTGACCACGTGTGAAGAGAGCCTCAAAGTAAGCAACTCACGCATGGAGCTCCCTCCACTCGAGGCACATTACTCTTTTTACATGACTCTTTTTAGCGGAGGGGACATAAACATGATTTACGCTGAGGGACCATTCGTGTACTAACATGAAACCATAAGGACCATTCATTTTACGAAATTCAAAATAGGACCAATAATGTGAAATGGGGTATACCACAGAGCCAAATGTGTAATTTACTCTTAAAACTATTTCACTCCAGAGTCTAGACTCCAGACTCCACACCCACTTGTAATACGCGATTTACGGCGATCCATGTAACATAAGACAGTTAAACTTTTCTTCGATTCGGTTTGGGTTCCAGACCAGTTTTGGTAACACTTGTTCAACATCATCGCCAATCCGCATACGTTTGGTTTCAAAACCTGCAACTGCAACTGCAACTGCAACTGAGACACACCACACACAGTGGAAAGTGAAAAGTGAGCGAGAGTCCCAAATGTGGAGAAGAGGCTTTTGCAGCACCACTAGTTCCGCCTTAAACAAGAAATGGGACGCACTAGTCATCGGCGGTGGTCATAACGGCCTTACTGCCGCTGCTTACCTAGCTCAATCGGGCCTCTCCGTTGCCGTCCTTGAGCGCCGCCACCTCATTGGCGGTGCCGCCATCACCGAAGAACTCATCCCTGGTTTCAAGTTTTCCCGTTGCAGCTACCTCCAGAGCCTCCTTCGTCCTTCTATCATCAGGTTTCACTGAATCATTCAATTTTTTTTTTCCTTTTTTCTATTGTCTGATTGACCTATTTCTAAACTGGATGTTTGATTGATTTTTATATTTAATTTGATGAAATTGAAGAGATCTGGAGTTACATAGACATGGATTGAAACTGTTGAAGAGAAGTCCTTCATCGTTTACGCCGTGTTTGGATGGACGCTATCTTCTTTTAGGTCCTGATGCTGAGCTAAATCATTCGGAGATTTCAAAGTTTTCAAAACAGGATGCTGACGCTTACCCAAGGTTTACTCCTGTGTGACTTTCCTATCTCGATACTACATTATCATATTATTAAGAACACCAACTGTTTGCTCAAATGAGTGTGATGTAGACTGTAAACCAACTTTCTGATTCAGCAAGTGGAAAAGAATTAGGGCTCCAAAGAACCTCATTGATTTTGATTATACCTATGTTTCTTTTCACAAATCAAAATAGGTATGAGGATCAGCTAGAGAAATTTTGCAAGTTTATGGATCCACTAATCGATTCATCACCACCTGAAGTTCATCAAGGTGTTTCATCTTTCAATTCCCGTTTGAAACACAAGTTACAAAAATCAGAATTTTGGGCACATTGTTTACATCAATCTGTCTCCATGGGTCAACAAGGGCTTGTGTAAGATTTCCTACCCTAGTGAAAAAACAAGACTTTTAGGTTTTATCACATCAATTTGTTGTTTATATTTGCTTAAACTTATGTATTTATTTCTTTTTACAGAGATTTCATGGACCTTTTACTATCACCAGCATCAAATGTCTTGAATCGTTGGTTTGAGGTTGTTAATTTCTCCTCATTCCTCAATGATTTTAAAGACAATTTATGCTTCTGATAAAATTTTGATCTTTTATATTTCATAAAATGCAGAGTGAGGTGTTGAAAGCAACACTTGCTACAGATGCAGTGATAGGAACAACTGTAAGTAACAAGTAATTAAGTACCCTTTCTATTAATCCAATATTTTATGCAATCACCATGGTTGACTTTGACTTTGACTTTGACTTTGTAAATCAGGGAAATACACAAACACCAGGGAGTGGATATGTTTTGTTGCATCATGTGATGGGAGAAACCGATGGTGAACGTGGAATTTGGTCGTATGTAATGTTTTATTGATAAATCAATACTTTTTTTTTCACCAAATTTTACTTTTTTTGAAGTATTTGTATTTTCTTTTATATTCTCATATAATCCAATAACTGATAAATGTTTAGATATGTTGAAGGTGGAATGGGCTCAGTGTCAATGGCCATTGGAAATGCTGCTAAAGAAGCTGGTGTCACCATACTTACTGATTCTGAGGTATGTCATTTTTAACAAATATTTGGAATAATTAAACACTTTTTTTTTTTAAACTTATGATTATTTTAATATCCACTTTTATGATTATTTGTTGTTCAGGTATCAAAGCTTATGATCAATGATTCACACACAGTAACTGGGGTGAGTGAACTCTGTTATAAAATTACAAGTTTTCAACACTCAATCAGAATGAAGAAAGATTGGTCAAAATCTAACTTTGACTTTTTTTTATCAGGTTATTTTAGCTGATGGAACACAAGTTCAATCTTCAGTTGTTTTATCAAATGCTACCCCTTACAAGACTTTCATGGTAACATTTTTTTATTTTCATTCTGTAAATATTTGTAACTTGAGCTACAAGTAATTAAATTTAATTACACTTTTATAAATTCTGAAACAGGAATTAGTACCTGAAAATATCCTCCCTGATGATTTTACACGTGCTGTTAAACACTCTGACTATAGTTCCGTAAGTTTATTGTTATTATTATTATTTTCGTTATCAAATATTATTATTCTTGTAATAAATTTTTATGATTTATAAAAATGTATTAAACAGGCAACAACTAAAATCAATTTAGCAGTTGACAAATTGCCAAATTTCAAATCTTGCAATTTGAATTATCCTGAAGCTGGTCCACAACATATGGGAACTATTCACATTGGTTCTGAAAGGTTTGCTATTTTTCTTTCTTTCATCTTTTTTGTATTTAATTTAAATTCTTATTATATAAAATAATAAAATAATCATATTTGTTCTTTAGAATGGAGGAGATTGATACTGCATGTCAAGAATCAATGAGTGGGCTTCCATCAAAAAGGCCTGTAATTGAAATGACAATTCCTTCGGTTTTAGACAAGACTATATCTCCACCTGGTATTTATTGTATAAACTTTTTTAATATATTTTTTTATTTAGTTTTTGGTAAATAATAGAAAAATATTTTTGAATGATTTTTTGAAGGGAAGCATGTTATCAACTTGTTTATTCAGTATACACCTTATAAACCTAATGATGGAAGCTGGGAAGATCCTGCATATAGAGTGAGTTTTTATATTTTATAAAAATACATTATTAAAAATTACAGAAAAACTGTGTATTTTATGATTATTAAGTTTATTACTGATGTTTTTCAACAAGTTATTGTGGTATGACATTTGATTTTTCAGAACTTATTGACTGGGAACAATTTTTTTGTAGGAATCGTTTGCGCAAAGATGTTTCAGATTAATTGACGAATATGCCCCTGGCTTCAGTTCATCAGTTATTGGCTATGACATGTTGGCTCCACCAGACCTTGAAAGAATAATTGGTCTCACAGGTAAATTGAATATATAAGTTAAAAAAAAAAAAAAAAAAAAAAAACTTCCAAAGGGGTAAATTCGTAATTTTGTTAAAAACATTGGATTTGACAGGAGGGAATATTTTCCATGGTGCAATGGGGTTGGATTCTCTTTTCCTGATGAGACCTGTAAAAGGATGGTAAGTGTCAACAACCAGTGGCCTTCTCTAATCATCATAAGTTTTTAAGAGTAAATTACATGTTAGGTCCCTAAGTGTAGCTGAAATTTGCAAAATTGGTCCCAAAAAGTTTTCTCTTTCAGTTTTAATGCTTATTTGAGGTTTGTGTAACGTTTTTGGTCTCTGTTCTGAAATGACTATAATTTGGGACCAAAATTGCAAAATCAGCTATGCTCAAGGACCAAAAATGTAATTTACTCTTTTGTTAATTCAGGTCAAATTATAGAACACCGGTGAGAGGATTGTATCTATGTGGGAGTGGGGCCCATCCGGGTGGTGGTGTGATGGGTGCACCAGGGCGCAACGCTGCACGTGTGGTTATAGATGACATCAAAGGGTAAAATGGTAATTGTTTATCATCATTGATTGTAGTCTAGTACTAACATGTAGTGTTATTTCATCTATTTTTTTTTTTTTATCACCAATCTTCTTGTTTTTTTTTTATTATGAGTAAACGGTGTCTTGATTTAATAATTTTGTTGCAAATTCCATGAAGGAATAATGTTTAAGTTGTTTCTCCGTGGGATAATTACAAAAATGACACAAAAGAATGAAGTGTAAATTTAAGAAATCGATGCAAATCATGTTGCACATCCTTCCAAATGGAAAACGCAATATGGAGTGATAATTGGGCAAATTGCATGTTCATGTTATCCAACTAATTCCGAAATTGGGCTCAACTGGGTTAATGCAAGTAGTAACACTTTTGTTTGCATCTCAATGGTGTCGATGATGGTTGTAGCTATGGAAACATGTGATTACGACACCTTGAAGACCCTAAAATCATGAAATAAGTCATTTAATAAAAACCCTATTCATATTTTGCAAAATCTCCTTAATTTGTGAAAGAAAGAGTAGGATAATATAAATAAATAGATATAAATTTACAATGAACAAAAATGTTTAAAAAAAAAAGCATGAAAAAATTGTTTTAAAATATATATTTCAAATGTTTTTGTGATATCTCCTTAATTTGGCAAGTATAAATTAAAATAAAATAGAAATTAGATGTCGACATTTGTGTCTTTAAGAACGACTATGATGCATTCTGGCATGTGGAGAACCTATAAATGAAAATTAAGACTATATCACTGTAAAAATATATTGTAGAGGATCATTTTGTTGGAAACTTTGGTAAAGGAGTTGATATTGAAAATATAATGAGAAAGACTAGACATACCACACTCTTTTCTCCCCAATGCAACGTATTTGAGAAGGAAGAAGGAAGGTTGAAGGTATTTTCTCCATGGAAGGAGTTTTAGAGAGAGTTTGAAGTAACTTAAGATTAATCACCTTTGGACCATTAGAAAGTAATCTCTCACATTTTCAAACTAGGGTTTGGAGGAAATTCCAAATCCAAAATTTTTTCATGTTAGGTTTGTTTAATGAAGGTTTTATGTTAGTTTTAGCTCTTAGGTTGCTAATCTACTTCCGTCTCTCTCATATTCCTAACATGATTTTGAGCATAAATGGTTTTTTTGGGCTTCAAAGCCCTAACAATGGTGAAATATGAAATTTCAACTTATTTTCGGGAAATTGATGTAGTTTCTAATCCATCATTTATCAGAATTTGCATAAATGTGTCTATTTTTGGGAAATTAACTTTGATTTAGGGCTTTAACGGTGATTCAAACTTCACTTATTACTCAATCTAGTCTTTGATCTATTCATGAGTTTGATGCTCTAAGTCAAACTGAAGCTTAAAAAATGTTTTGACAAGTGATATATAATATAAGATAAATTAAATTGATTCTTACTTTTTATGTTTACAGATGTTCCTATCCAATAAAATTATAAGTGTCATCATTTCATATTTTTTTTAACTAACTCATTAATGTTATATTGAGAATATATCAAGTAAAATAAAATTGAATGATGATTTGTCATAATTTTAGTGGGTAAAAATAATTGTAGGCATAAAAGATAGAAGTTAATTTAATTTTTCATCATATAATTGAAATGTCTTTTTATTTTCTAAGTTTCATGGGTAACAACCAAACATGTCAAAATATGCAAGCAAAACTTGAAAAAGCTTTTAAAACGCGTTACGAGCATGATCTACAAACTACGCTTAATTCATTCATGATATTTGTATTAACAGGAAAATAATATATAATATTAAATGCTAGTAATTACTTTGGACTCTTTTGGCATTTAAAAATACAGTTCTTGTTTGGAATTTATATCCCTACCTCCTTTGTAATTAGTTTTATAAAGTAAAGCTCTTGTTTAGAATTTATATCCTCATTTACTTTGTAATCTACTATAATAAATGAAGGTTTTTTTGCCACATGTCTTCTTCTCCTTCATTTGGATACTTAGCATTTTCTAAATTTTTTAAATTTTCTATTTTCTAATTGTCATTTTATTGTATTTTTTATTTTATTAAATTAAAATTCCACATTTAATGTGTAATTTAATATATATGTAAAATATTTATTATAAAGGATTTATATATGTAATGTATTCAATACATTAAAGTTTCAATAATTTTAATAATTCATTTTTTTTTTCATTTTTCTTATAGATTCAAACTTTTCAAATTGTTAAAATTTCATATTTTTTTTAATTAAATCCATGTAATACATGGGTTTCACACCTAGTTAATTTTAATATAAAGCAGAAACTACTTATGTTTTTTTTATAAACATTATTGTGGGGTGTTTAAGAATCTTTTTATATTTTATAAAATAAAGAATTTGACGGATTTGGTTAAAACCAAATAACCTATTATTGCAACATATTGACCAAAAAAAATAGCTGCTAATATATTAGCCAATTACAATTTTTATCTCGTGGAAAATGAAAAAGCAAAAAGAAAAAAACAATGCCGTGGGAATGAATATTAGGGACGCATTCCTACTCGAATAGAAAAGTATGATTTCTTTCTGTATAGTAAACAATGTTTTTGGATCGGAATGGAATCATCCATTCCATTCCCTCCTCAAATACTTCAATGCCCAAAAAAGGAAAAAGAAACAGAATAGAAGATTTATTCGCGTGATTCTCCCAATGGTAAGATTCGGTCAAAAAATCAAGTCAACGCTATCCACTTGACGGGGACAAAAGGGCAAAATCGTCCAAATCTTAACCTACTTCCCCAGCAAGTTTCTTAAAATAGTGTCCCCATAACCTTCTTCAACCCTAAAAACGACGGCGCCTTCATCTTATGACCACCGTCTCCGCCGTAGACAGCGACGACGAAGAGATCAATCCGGTCACAATGCTTTTACTAGACAACGACGACGATGCTCAACAAAAAAATGGTAAGAAACCCGAAGTGGCTCCGACACCCATTCAACACCAAAACTACCACCTCACGTCAATCGATTCCACCGTCGTAATCCGCCAACTTCCCTCCCAAGGCCTCTCCTTCCAGCTCTGGCCAGCCGCCGCCACTTTCGTCAAACTCCTCGACAGCTACCATGCCTCCAACACCGATCCATTCTCCGCCGCCATCACTACCGCAAAACGCCATCCACGCCTTCGCATTCTGGAGCTAGGATCCGGAACCGGCATCGTCGGGATCGCCGCCGCCGCCATACTTGGCGCTGACGTCACCGTGACGGATCTCCCTCACGTGTTGGTAAATCTCAAGTTCAACGCCGACGCTAATTCCGAAGTATTAGCCCCACGCGGCGGCGAAGTCCACGTGGCGCCGATGAGTTGGGGGGAAACGGAAGAAATGGAAGCAATAGGGCGGGAATACGACTTGATTATTGGTTCGGATGTTGTTTATCATGATCATCTCTATGAGCCTTTGCTTCAGACGTTGAAATTCTTGTTGTTAGACGGCGGAGGAGATGGCGGTGAGAAGGTGTTTCTGATGGGTCATTTGCGGCGGTGGAAGAAGGAATCTGGGTTCTTTAAAAGAGCGAAGAAGCATTTTCAGGTTGAATTGATTCATGAAGATGGTCCATCTAGTGATTCTAGAACTGGTGTTGTTGTCTACCGTTTTGCGAAGAAAGATGCTGTTTTCAGATGATATATCTTCTTATGGAATGAAAGAAAGATGTGAAAATCTCTAACTTTCTATAGGCAATAATACTTGTAACGTACAAATCATCAATGCACACCTGGTTTTGCGTTATGCTAATCTCAAAATCGATTTAATGGATATCACTGAGTCATGAGACTTGAAATGTCGCGAATAGCTCCAAATATATACGATTGTACCAAACAAAGTTTTGATAAAAATAGGCACGTGTTCCACACGTGCACCGAGTAGTATCTTTTGGAGGATGAAGCTGTTTATTTATTTAATTATTTATTTATTTAGGAAAAGGCAATCGAATCAGACCCGTAATTTTAGCTTTTTTAAAGGGCAAACCTTCACACCGGGCATAATTGCAAGTGGCAAATTTAACATGTTCAAAATTTTAAAATCCAAACCTCAAATTCACGTGGTTATCAATTAATAACACCGCCACTGCACCAATGATTACGATTTTTTTGGTTAAAATTACAATAAAAACTGTCACTACCTTGCTACTTCTAACTAAAAGTCTCGTGTAATCATTTTTCTAAAACCGCAAATGATAACTATTAGTGACGTCATGTTGTTTTGTGATATTGTCATTTTAATCGGTAAAAATCTAAATAGTTGAAGTATTGGTTTCAGAAAAATGACAACAATAGGTTTTTCGGGGACAAAAATGATTTTCATTTTCATTTTAATCGATAAAAATCATAATCATTGATATTTTAAAATCAAAATAAAAAATTGATTTGTTTATTAGATACAATTAAAAATTTAGTGACATAAAAAGCAAATTTTCGAACATTGTTTGCCATTTTAAATCATTTTTCTCATGTTAATATTATATTAAATAAGTAATTAAATAACGATCAATTATAAGTAATTAATAAATATGATAATAAAATTAGAAAATGTTATTGACTCTTCCGTGAATAGAAACTGGGCAGTTAATAGCGTTGAGATCTCGGTAAGATCACGGTGGGATAGTGTTTCGTGGGTGTTGGCAAAATAGCGATTTCAAATAGCGCTCAAAATAGCGGAGCCGCTACTGTTGCTGAGATTGGCCGCTATTTTCCGCTATTTCGACTCCAAGATCTCGGTTTTTGACTGCTATTTCACAAAATTGATTTTAACTATGCCGATTTCATTTTCTTTCTGTTTCTATCGCTTTTTTTTTTTTTCCTTCTTCAATGGATTAGTTTTATATAAGGAAACGATTAACTTATTTATAAGGAATATTTAATTGATTGATTTTACAAGATATTTAAAAACCTTTATCCCACTGCTATCTCACCGCAAGAACCGCTATTTAAAATTACGGCAAGTGACCGTAATTAGATTTTGGACCGCGATAACTGCATATGGTAAAAAGGACTCTACGAGTGAGCTTGTTTTTAAAGCCGATTCGAACTAAATTGTATATGATATTTTCCCAAATTTAGAATCGACCACGTGTTATATATATATATATATATATATATATATATATATATATATATATATATATATATATATATATATATATATATATTCCTATTCTAATAAATAAATAGTTTTAATTTTCATTTGCCAAGTGTCATTCTAATACAACTCCTCATTAATATTATGTCATGTGTCATGTAGATATATTAGGCAACTCATTTCAAAATTTAAATTTATATTTTCTAATTATATGTTAAATTGAATTTATAATAACTTTAAAAATTTGATATATCTCCTAATTAATAATTTATTTAAAATGATTTATTTAAAATAATTGATTAATAACTGTGGTTTCTACAGGTTATAAACTAATATATATATATATATATATATATATATATATATATATATATATATATATATATATATATATATATATATATATATATATATATATACTAGTCATGTACCCGCACAAAGCAGCGGCAACAAATATATCTTCCGGCAATTAGTTCTATTCGGAAATTGTGCTAGTTAAAAGATTTACTATATATGTCCATCGATGTTGACAGTTTAGATGTAGGGGGGGGGGGGGGGGGGGACCTTTGATGGAGGGCGATGGTGTAAAATGCGATGTTGACAGTTTTGTTTCGCAGTTAGTTTTATTTTGTTTAAGTTAGATAAAGTACTAATGGGTTAAGATGTTCGTTTGTTGATTTCTATTTCCGATGTCTAATCTTTTATTGCTTAGTATGCCACATCACAATGGAGTTTTTTTTTGGCGTATTTATATTATTGATGAATAGTTATTATTGGTGTAATGCAGCGGGAGGCAGGTAGGGCTGTGAATAGTTATTTTCGGCGAATAATTTCCCTTGGGTGTGTAGTTTCTTTTAGAGTTTAGGTTTACAATTTAGTGATTAGGGTTTTTAAGGTTTACGGTTTAATAATGTTTAACGGGGAAGTTCTATTAATATTATAAGTAAAAATTCTAATTGAAATCTATAAGTGCCTTATTAATATTTTGTCATGCAAAATGTCATTTTGGTTGTAATGTTGTCTTTCTTTATTCGAATAAAACTTTGAACAATGACTTCAAATAGTTTTCTTTTGACGAATTATGTCCAAGTGACGATTAGTTCTTTTGCAGTCGGCTCTAAAGATTGATTGTGTTGCGTAGGTAGATTTTTTTTACGGTTAAGCTTCTTGAATATAATAATAATAATAATAATAATAATAATAATAATAAATTGAGAAAAATATGATTATTTGATAAGAGGTTATAGGGGTGGCAACTCTTGATCCAACCCGTAACCCGACACGAACCCGACACGAAAATAAGCGGGTTAGGGTTGAGATTTCTGACCCGCCAACCCGTCAACCCATCAACTCGCCAACCCGTTTATTTAATGGGTTGAGTTGGGTTACATGTTTGGGTTCGCAGGTCAACCCGCCAACCTGCCTAATATATTTAATTATCTATTTATTTTATTTTTTAACAATCTAACATCATATTATACTATTAGTTTCTATTTATCATATCCTTAAATTTTAATTTGGTATTCGTTCGTAATTTCGTATATCATCAGCCATATGTTTGGGCAATGTGGCATTGTGTTGTGGGCTACTGTTGGGCTTGTGTCTCATGATCCCATCATTCATCTTTGACCTTGACTCCTTGAGTGTTGACTGTTGAGTCCTTGTGCAGCCAACCATTAGGTATTTGCGTGCCTTAATAAAAAAAAAAATCGTTCCTCACCCGCTCCAGTCTCCACATTCACAAACGATCGAACGAAGGATAAAGATTAAGGAGTTAAGGACCGATCTTCGATGGAAGCAACATCACAAACTCACGATTTAATCACTCATCAGGCCAATCGTCACCCGCTCCTCATTCGCTCATCGCTGTTCGTACTCACTCTTGTCAGCTTTGACGTTTTCGACCCACCTTCCTTTCTCTTTACGGTAAGTAACAATCTACACTCTACAGTATGTTTGAACAATTTCACTTTTCATGAATGTTTTGATTTTTAGAGTTTTATTTGGATGTTTATGACTTTATGTTTAATGTTTATTTTGGATGTTTATGAATTTATGTTTAATGTTTATGACTTTTAGACTTCATTTTATTTGGATTTTTCAATTTCATCTTAAAATGTGTTGTTTATTAAATGGGTTATACGTGTTGGGTTCGACCCACTGACATGTGAACCCGCCAACCCATATATTTATACGGGTTATATGGGTTGGGTTGGGTTGATGTTTCCAACCCATCAACCCGTGACCCGACAACCCGCCAACCCATATATTATATGGGTTGGGTTGAGTTTCTGAATTTCAACCCGCCAACCCGCCAACCCGTGACCCGCCAACCCGAACCCAACCCAATTGTCAGGCTTAAGAGGTTAAGATTTAATCTAAAAGTGTTTTAGGTACCAAAAAACGTGTTTTTATGGAATAGTGCAAGGGAGTCATTTAATATCCCTACGAATTTTGAAGAGAGGTTACAGTGTACTCATTCCAAATCGAAATTGCATTATCATTTTTTTTATTTGTTAAGTTTCAAATAAATAGTTTAGGATGTCATATTTGTCATGAAATCATTTTGAAAAACTTTTGACATGGCATCTAATATTTGGTCTAACCACTTGAATACCACTCTTATGTCTTATATCTTCTTTAAAACCAACATCCATAACTCTATAATCAACTTCATTAAATACTAAGATCCAAAAAGCTACGTTACATGTCCATTGATTTCATTTTGCGCAAGTCAGGTCCGAAACAAATTTAAATAAAGATGAATTTGAAAACCTATAGTATATCCCAAACAACAATTGTTTCCAATATAACTAAAAATATCATTAATTGAGGGGAAAAAAATAAACATAGTCACACAATTAAATAAACAAATACTGTAAATATAGTTATTTAGGACATACATAAATTCACACAATATGAATGCATAACAAACATCCATAACTCTATAAACAAAAAATATAGTTTTAGTTTTTAACTAATATAGATTATTATAGACAAAGGATAAACTTACATCGGTAAAAAATAAGTAATCATTCTCTGAAACTAAATAACGTGTCAATAGTGCCAACTGTGAAGATGAAGCTTACATATGCAATTTTAAGGCCCAAATTCTCCCTATCTTGCCCCTTCCTGTATATCTTGATCCCTTCCCCTTATCTCCCCTAAGGTTTAGAAGTTTCTGTAATACCCATGTTCTCTAACTTGCAAAACATCATTCTAAAGCGTTCTAGGAACACCCTTTAGATCTTGCAAGTAGTTCCCTGGACTCCTTTGAAAACACTACAACAAATAGTAATATTATGATTCATTTAATTATAAATGCCTAAAATTACATGAAATGATGCTAATTTACAAATACCTTTTCATCTACCATGTAACTATCTCAAAATCTTGTCATTATCTGCATTTTGTTTGTAGAATTCTTTAATCCTCATTTGTTATCATTTTGTATCCAAAACTTTATATTAATGAAAACAAAACTCATGGAGTTTCTTTGTAAAATCATTCCAAAAGTAAGATTACAAATAATTTAGTACCTGATCAGCAATTGTGCCAATAAGCTGCTTCTTGGAAGTTATGGCATTGGCAGTTGAACTGATACATTTTTGAACATTTCCTTATTTTTTGTTAAATTAATCCGTAACTCGAATGTTTTCTACAAAATAAAGGTGAATGTTTTGGGCTTTTCTCATTTGTATGTTCTATAATTGAAACACTATGATCGATCTACACATTGGAAAAGCCAAGAAAAAAAACAATTAGATATAAATGGAGTAATCGTCGCAAAATCCAAGCAATCGGATTCTGAGAACATGCAAAATTCAAATCCTATGGATGAAAACATAAACAAAAACTAAGGGCTGGGATTTATTGGAAGTCAAACCATCGATAGGATTCACGCATCAGATCCTGTATGATTGTGGACGCATTCCAGTGAGAATAATAAGAGGAGCAATGATTTTAGGTAGAATAAGAAATTATAGGGAGAACAAGAAGAGGAGCAGCGATTTGAGGGAGAAGAAGCTGTTGCAGAGATCATGGATGCTTGAATCGATAGATTAATGGATTTGGAGTAGTATTTGAATTTTGAATTTGATTCGAATGTGGGTTGATTAATTCAAATTTTATCAAGAAAAAAAGTACCGATATACGGGGTGGATAGAATCGGATAAAAAATGTTAAAAAACTTACGATGCATTGTTCGATTATACTAAAAGCTCATAAGGTTGGACATTTAAAATTTAATATTAGTTTATGGATGATTAGTTGTACTATCAGCATAATGGTTTGGACGTTTTAAAAAAATATTATGATTATATTGAATCTATTTATAGAAATAGTTAGATTTCTTTTATAAAATAGTATATATATATATATATATATATATATATATATATATATATATATATATATATATATATATATATATATATATATATATATATATATATATATATATGATATTAGATTGGTACCGATGTTTCTAGGTATTTGATACTAGAGGTGAACAATCGAAGCGACCCTTATTTGGAACCGAAACCTCATTTTCACATTGTACAAATCTTTAAGTTGTTGATAAAATTCCATAAGCATAGAATACAAGGATCAAAGACGGAAAAAAAAAATCCTAAAGCGTAAGGAGTACATTACAAGTTTTGTAGTACTAAGTACCTTTCAATAGATAAACCAAAAAGAAACAATGCCTCCACTATCGGTGTTCTCAATTAAGTTCGATAATCATATAATATATAACCCCAAGTGCTAAATGCGGACTCGAATGCCATGGTCAAAACTTATATGTCCAAGATATCTAACAGCAAAACGATTAAAAATTATAAGCCGGTTATTTTATAAAATAAATAAACTCGAGAATACTAAAAAAAAAAGTATTAGAAATTACATTTTAGTCATCTGAGCAACAATAAGGCAACGTAACAAGTTTTGTTTTCACCGGTAAAGGATGTCAAACTCTTTAGTATAAGAAACTTTTAGCTCATTCAACGTACGTATAGGAAAGCACTAAAAAAGTCGTTATCAATCGGGTATTATTTGGTTTTCGGTTTAATTAGATTATTTTACATCTTAAAACTAACCAGAACCAAACCAAATAAGGTTTGGTTTAATCGGTTTTGGTTAATTTGGTTACGGTTAGGCGGTTCGGTTTATTAATTAAACTGAATAAAATTTCACATATAAAAATAAATATTAAACTAAAAGAAAAAACTTACTAAACTTTTATCAAATGAAAAAAATACACTAATACATAACATATTAAATCTAGTCTTTCATCATATGTTGTCTTAAAGTATCGATATAGCCATGCAAGTTATAGAGGTATGTTAATATAATTTTAGTCAAAACAAATGACCAAAAAGTTAATTGACATTTATGTTTTCTTAATACAATATATTAACAATTATAAATTCATAATGGTTAATAATTAAATAATATGTTGTGAAAATATTTTTTAGTAACTATCTATCAGTTTAAATATAAAATATTAATTTATAGATATAAACTATAAAAATACATATTAATTAAATAACATATTCGTTTTTCTAGTTTAACCAAAATCATGAAAATTTAACTAAAATCAAACCAAATAAGATATCATTATTCGGTTAACTAAAGTGAATTAACCAAATAACTAAATAACCCAAACATCATTTGGTTCGGTTCGGTTATTCGGTTTCGTTTTTTTATCACACCTCTAGTTATAATATTTGGATTTTCAGGTATTATTATTTATTTAAATCCTCTCGTGCTTTAAAATTTGAAATCGTAAATTTACCCTCACCATGGCGTGATGTTTAAAGCACGACGTGGTGATTTAATGACCACGGCCTGGCGCCACCGTCCACACAAAACCCTAAGTTTCAAGCTTTGGTCCCTATATAAAGGATATGAGGGCTAGGGTTTCATCCATCCTCATCCCCCATTTCTCCAGAAAGACCCCCCCCCCCCCCCCTCTAAAAAAAGTAGCCTCTTGTGATCTTTCTATATTCATTTTGGTGATTTGTGGCTTTTGAAGGAGAAGGGAGGTCTTAAAGAGCATTGAACCATCAAAGCTAGCTCAGCACCATCTTAATAAAGTTTGCAACTTTATGTATCAATGAGTCCAAACTTCATTAAATGGTTCGCATTTGGACTTCTTTGTTTATTTGTTGCCATGCATGGGTTTTTACCCCCCATTTCCATCATTTTGATTGATAGCTTCATTTTATTTACTTCTTTTTATAGTTTATTTTAGCTCATTTCATTTGCATTTTAGTTAATTTCCATGCATATTTTCTTTTTTGTTATTTTAGGACCATTTCGGGTACTTTCTAGTTTCCTAAGCATAATTGCAGACTTTTTGGAGACTAACGGAGCGGAATCTTTGGGAGGCGATTGGACTTGGAGGACAACAATGATTTTGGGCTTGATGACTATGGAGGAGAATTTTCAAGTGTACGGAGATCGATGATCGGGAGTTTATGGAAGCTATGAGTGATTTGGAGAAGACAAATTGGGCTCAAATTGAAAAAAACTTGAAGAAAAATAGCCTAGAAGCTGATTAGACTCGAATTAGGCCAATGGACTAGCTGTGCAGGCGTAACTGTTGAAGAAGCCCAAAACTCCGTCACTCTTACGTGGCCTGCGTGGATTCCTGTTGGGGCATTTTCGGAATTTCAATTGAAGCTCTATATTGAGAAGGTTGCTGTGCCACTTTTCACCACTTTTGAACATCCGAACTTAGGAGCATTTTGAAGGCCAAAAACCATGAAGAACTTCATCATTTTACTCTTGAATCTTGTAATATGTTGGGTACTATCTTTTCTAACTTTGTATATTTGGGTTTTGCCATGCTTGGCTAAACAAAACTTGGTTGACTATTGGTGAAATCCTTTGATTTTTTGTTGAATGTTGAAGATTCCATGAACTTGTGTTTGAATCTTTATGATAATTTTTTGTGTTTTAACATCTTATCACTACTTGTATGTTTTTATTCACGAGTTTAAATGTGTTTGTGATGATTAGTTGGCTAATTTCTTGATTAAGTAAATGATCTTCAAATTAGCAAGCAACAAGTGATTTTTGTGTTAGTTTTACCTCACATAATCATAAAAACATTTTCTCCAACATGGTAGTGGAAGCTTTTGACTCCTCTTGGATTTGGTGACTTTTTGGTTTTTAATGTTAGTTGACTTTCACTAATTACATGCTTAATGGAAATTGTGACTTTGACTAAGGAAATTGTTATGAGCTTCTCTAACCATTTTAACAATTAAGAAAAGTCTAGGTAATCTCAAGCTTCTTGGATCACTATAGCCAAATTACAGATTTAAAATAAGTATTGCACCACTGGATTCTAATGATATGTTCATTAAAAAGTCAAAGTGAGGAAACCTTGAGTCAACCATCATTCTCTCATTGATTTTATATCAAACTCTTACTTTTGTTGAATTGTCCACTAAATTCTTAGTTTAATTCTAGTTTTATTTCAAGTAATTTCAAAATACCAAAACCCCCATTTTTATTTTATTGTTATTTTACAAGTATTTTTACAAAGAGATTTTCATTAAGTAACAAATTGAACCAATCTCTGTGGATTCGACCCCTTTACCACTATGCACTATTTTAGTGTAAAAGATTTAGGGTTATTTATTTTGTTGGTCTCGACAACCACCATTGATCTTGTTTGAGTACATGATATGCATTGGACATACATGTCCATAAACCAATGATTTCTATGAAGCTTATTAATGGAAAGAAGTTTTGTGGAAAGTATGAGTGTTGGGCTTAACGGATTAAGGACTTAATCCATTAAGCTATTTTGGCCGGTTCCCATGATGCGTCATTATGCTCGCCACGACGTGGTGACAGGTTTCTTACATGATTATTTTGTCGTGTAGCTGCCACAATGTGGTCAGTATTTGGCCACTTTGTGGTGGCTGATTGTTGACCGTTAACTTTTAGTTAAATGAGTAAGTTTAGATGTAGACTATGGTTTGCCCTTTTATGTTATTAGGTGGTGTGTAGCACCAACCTTGCGATTCTACGAGCTGTGGTGTAGTATGCTTCATAGAGAGACGTAGGACACTAGGTGTCATTGTATGTTGTATGTTTTTGTAACTTGCATGGAAGACCATGGTTGGGTTATGGCATAAAAGACTGCATAGTGAGGTTGTAACACCCAAAGTTTCAAAGGCCAAGAAAGGAAAGAAAAGCCCTAATTTAAGGGTCGACTCGGCGAGTCCGAGCGGGATCCGGGTCAAGGTGTAAATGGCCAACTCGGCGAGTCGGCCAAGGCGACTCGACGAGTAGGGTCTGTGCGAGGAAAACCCTAAATCCGAGACTTTGGGCACTATTTAAGCTCCTTATTCTCTCCATTAGGGTTCCTTAGAGCCCCCCTTGTTCAGAAAATGAAGCCTAAGCCTCCATTGTTGTGCATTCAAGCTTCCAAGCCATTTTTGAGTGATTTGAAGGAAGAAGAAGGAGGGGAATCAGTGAAGCTTCAAGGATTTGCTTCAGATCTGGAGTTTGTGGAACCTTTCTGAAGTATTGAAGGTATTAAGTCATTTCCTTCCCTTAGATCTAATTTTGGTTGTGAGTTTTGGGGCTTTTAAGCCATGATTAGCCACCCTTATGGGTTAGAAGCTGGATCTGGAGTTGCTACTTCAAATCCAAGTGTGTTATGGTCTGGAGAAGCATAAAGTATCAACCATTAAGTCGATTTTGAAGCCCCTTGGCCTTAAGCCCTAGTTTTTGGCATGTTTTGCCTAGATCTCCTTCTCTACATGTAAAGTTTTCAACTTTAGGTGTGGAATAGGCTTGGGAAGGGTAGATCTATAGTTTGGAGTCCATGCATGACTCTAAAGTCCTCTGCATGTAAGGAGAACTGAAGGGACTCGACGAGTAGCATGAAGTTGTGGAGAAACTCGACGAGTAGGATGAACAACTCGTCGAGTCGTATGCAGATTGCCTTGTACTCGGCGAGTCTGTTCTTAGACTCGGCGAGTCAGGTCGCGAAACCCCAAACCCTTCGGGTTGTGACTCGAATCAGTGAGTCGGGTGGAGACTCAGTGAGTTGGACAGGTCTCGACTCAGAAATTGGTAGACTCGGCGAGTCATGGACTGACTCGACGAGTCGAGTCGTGAATGGAAGGAATCTGATCATTTTGAACTCGGCGAGTCAGTAGGGTGACTCGGCGAGTAGGGTTGACCTAGAAGGTTGACTTTGACCAGGACTTTGACCTTGGACCAGGGTGGACTTGGTTGTCTTTCGGGGTCAGTTAGACTCAGTGTTGCATTGATATTGGTAGTTCGGGGAGCAAGGGGAGCAGGAGTTCCGTGAGTTTTCAGGCAGCAACTAGTGAGATCATCAGCAAGTTTAGCCAGTGCAGGTGAGTTTCCCTTTGTGTGAATGGGTTTAAGGCCACAATGTCGGCCCATGTAGTTATGAGTAGAAGACCCGGGGGTTAGCCCTAGGCACAATATGCTAGTATTATTTTCAGGACGAGGTCCAGTAATAGCGGGCGGGTGCCTAGGGAATTGTTTATATGATAGTTATACTTGTTGTCTGTGTGATACATGTATGTGCCTGGTAGGGAGGTGAGTGTGGGCGAGGTCCCGTATCTCACCAATAATAGAGTGTGGATGGGGTTCCATATCTCATTAGTAGCAGAAAAGGGGCGAGGCCCGAACTAGAACAGGAGTGAGAGTGGGCTAGGCCCGTACCTCACTACCATTAGTAGCGTGGATGGGGTTCCATGACTCATCAGTAGCAGGACATGGGCGAGGCCCAGGATAGGCGAGGCCTTAGGACAGAACCAGTTGCATGTGTTAGTTATGTGTTGTGAAATGTTTATGTGTTATTATTTGTTGACGGGCGAGGCCCTGTGACAGGCGAGGCCTAAGTAAAATAGATCTGTATCCGAGCGGGGCTCAAAGCCAGGCGGGGCCTGGAGCGGCGGGGTCGTTGTAGCGGGCGAGGCCCGAGGTAGGGGCGAGGCCCAAGATAGGGGGCGTGACCCAGTATGTGCAGTATGTGGTTATGCATGCTATGTGGTAGGGTGGGGAACTCACTAAGCTTCGTGCTTACGGTTTTCAGTTTTGGTTTCAGGTACTTCCGGTAGCGGAGGGAAGAGCTCGGGGTGATCGCATGGCACACACTATAGATTAGACAGCCTGGGAATGTTTACTCTAATAATGAACATGTGTTTTGAAAACTTATACTCATATTATGTTTTGGAATGATGACTTTACTTTAAGTAATGATTTATTAAAAGAAATTTTTGGTCTTAAATTTTGTGTCGTTACGGAGGTTGTAGCAACAAAAGTGACTGTAAGACTATGGTTGGATCATTACATTCACATGACTGAAATAGACTGTTGGTTGAAATAGACCTTAGGGTTGGGCCCGTAGGCTGAAATAGGTCGTATATGAATGGTATGTGGTATTTTGGGTAACTCGCTAAGCTTTGTGCTTACGTTTTCAAGTTTAAATGTTTTAGGTACCTCTAGTAGCAAAGAGAAGAATCTGACGTGATTGCATTGCATCCACCGGAGATTCCGCACTATCTGTTTTATGTTTACTCTAATATTTTGAGAATAAATTTTATACTTTGGTTATTTTGTGAAAGAATGAAATGGATGGTTTTTATCTTATTAAAAAGGTAAATTTTTATTTAACATTCTTGGGACGTTACATTAGTTATCATCATCACAAGCCACTACTTATTCATGTTTTTCTTCTTGATATGATACATGATATTTAAACTTTTGTTTGTAGGTTGTAAATAAATGCTTCATCTTCATTCCAACCATCCAAATCATTTTAACTAGGCATGTACCATAAATGATGATTTCATTTATGGATTCAATAACACCGTTAAGTACATTTAATCATTTAGTATGTCAAATGTGCCCTAATTCTTGTCATACTTCAAATGTATTTCAAGATACATGCATGTGGCAAAAGTCCGGTTTTGCTGATGTGTCTCTTAGATGTTTGTCGATATCTAAAACTTCTCTGAAGAATAGATGGACCAAAGGTTTTGATGATGTTGATAATTTTTATTTTTGTCTTGAATTTCTCAAAAAAACTCCACTATATCCTTTACAACACCAAAATTTGAATGTTCTGAAGCTCTACTTAAATCCTTTGTATATGAAATAACTACAAAAAAAAAAGTTATTGGTAAATATTAAAAACATTCTAAAATCATAAAAAAAATAACTTGAAATTTTTTATAAATAAAAAAAAATCAAAATTTAATACCTTAGAACTTCACATCGACAAACGTCTCTCTTAACTCCAAGACTATCTTCAACAACTTGTAAGTGGAGTTTCATCTCATAGGATAATCACTACACAAGAACTTCTTCGAGTCTATTTGATACTCTTTCATACATTTCTTAAACTTTGTAATTCTGTAGATGGATTGTCTTATATATCTAACAACTTTTTTGGACATAATCCATATAGTAGTTTTTTCCTTTTAGCCCATCTTTGGCAATAATGTTTAAGATATGGGTCATGCACCCTATCTATATGGGTCATGCATCCTATCTGAAAATGGTTTCCACCGTCATAATATTTAGACAATTTTTTTACCTTATCGTTTGAAATTGTGTTAGCGACGAGCATGCTTGTAATATTATTTATGCCCCATCCATGTATACAATCCAATAACAAATGGCCTAAATTATCCCCTTGTGAATATCTAAAAAATGGTAAATCGTCCTGCTGAGCAACGTATCCCTCCTTCCCGTCCTCCAGATCCACATGAAAGGTCAATCACGAAACATTAGTAATATTAGGGTCTGTCATGGTTTGAACCATAGACCTCTTGTGCGGAATTTCACAACTCGACCAATAGGCTTTTATTCACATGAAATGAAAAGCCGAACTTAAAAAGATGTTTGCCATCTACAAATCTAATTGAAAGGGCAAATGAATAAGCACCACCATAGTCTTATCTATCGAGTAATGTTTCCATTTTTTTTCTTATCAATTATACAATAATAGTAAACTTGTCAAACCGATTTGTGAAAAAAAAAATTCACCAGGTTCCAACCAATTAACATAGTTTACACGTATTACACATTTTGGTCCTAAAATAAACCATCTTGTTGCAACAATTAAAAAAATGCATAAAGAATATTGCATAAATTAGATACAAATTCACAAGCTTATTGTGTCTAAAAAAAAAAAAAAAACAAAACAAAAAAAACCAACAAAACTGAAGCTCGATTAGAACATGAAAGAAACATTATTAACCATATATATACAATGCCTTTAGCCTGTTGGACGTTTAACTTATTGAATTAGGCAATGATCTGGAGTTGAAAAAAACATGTTTTTATCGCTTTCTTAAAAAGGATCCTTTTCTGGTGGCTTTCATATTCTGCGAGTCACGAAAACAAACAAAGTGGACAATGGTGTTTCCATTCGGATACACCGCAAAAACACTCGTTCCAATCTTTTTATTGCAAAGGGAACATACACTATCACTCGTGATCTTCAATTCTCCTTTTCTTTGCTTATACAGATCGTCTTTAACCTGTAAAAATTGTTTTGTATTTGGATGGTATTATATGTAACACGAGAAGGTAATTAATTAATTAAACATATATAAATATACCTGTAGGTTCTCACATTGTCTCAAACTCTTGATCACTTGAAAATTCCGACATGATTCACTCGTCTTCTTCATGAGTGGTCCCAGCGATGGAAACAACCTCTGGAATAGCAACGTGCTTTCATTTAATTAAAATATTTGCTTCTCATGTAAGGGTTAAACCTAATAAATTGGTCACTGGTTTCAATGTATCCAAAATTTCATTCTTTTTACACAACTTTAATATTTTAATATTATGAAAATTGTTTCAAATTGGTCATGGTGACCTCCTATAGCATGTTTACATGTTACCCAACTTTTCTTTATTACAATTTTCGTCCATGTTTTAATTTTTGTTACGAATTTGGTCCAGCTTCTTTTGTTTTAATTTTGTTTTTACATGATTTTTTTTTTTTTTTGCAAATTTGTTTTGTAAAAAAAATTTGTATTGCTTTTATGCATGTAAAGGTTGTAAAAACACCTTCTTTACATATTCGTTTATAAATTCGTTCTTTTACAAAGTTGTTTATATAACTTTTTTTTTGTTAAAAGCATGTAAAGGTTGTGAAAAAAAACATGAAAGTTTGTGGCAAAAAAACATGTAAAATTTTGTAAAAAGCACACTTATTCATTTTCACAAAAGCGAAGTTGTAAAAAAAAACATTCCTATAAAAAAAAGTTATAAAAACCATTTAAAAAATGAATACGTAAAAAATTTAGAAAACAAATGTTTAGAAACTAATTTGTAAGAAAAAAACCAATTTGTAAAAAAAATGTAAAACCAAAGTCGTAAAAAAGTTTTGTACACATTTGTAAAAAGTTAGGACCAAATTCGTAACAAATATTAAAACTTTGACCAAATTATAAAAAAATAAAATTTAAGTAACCTGTAAACTAGCATGTCATAGTGACCAATTTGGATCAACTTTCATATGTAGTACCTTACCTCTCAGATATCAAACCCTATAAAAACTTTAAAATGGTATTTTATTTCCATTGAAAATAGTTTTTAGCCATTTTTGGCAATAGAAGAGAAAGGAGGGGTGTAAATTGTAATATAAGTGTAACCTAACCTGTAACTTAGTCTCTTTAGGCAAGAGTCTAACAGTTTTCGCTCCATGAAGCCGATCCCACCTCTGGCTTAATACATCCAGCACTTCATCAAGCATAACTGTTGAGCTTCTTTCCTCAATAACATCATCTGTATCATAATCACTTCTCCCAGATTCACCACTACTTGCTTTGATTCTAGAATCTTCCGCGCTTTCTATCTCTACAATTTTCTTACCTAACCCTTTTCCTTTACCCCTAACTGATGACCACGCACTCTTCAAATTACCAGTGCTCGATGAAGTCACCAAATTCGTGATTCTTTTTTCGATGTTTTTCGTTGTTTTTCTAGGGTTCATGTAAACTTGCATTAAAGTTAAGTATATGTTTCCTTGAGCTTTTCCATATTGTTGATGAGCTCCTCCCAACTCGTATACTCGATCACAATACGATAGGGCCGATTCAGGAACATGAAGCTGTAATCATAACAGAGTTCCAGTAAATGACCATTTTACCCTTTTGAACCATTAAGTAAAAAAGAAAAAAAAAACAACCAAAATAATACCTTATGAACGTATATGGATAATGCGAGTTCATGCTGATTCATTTTTCCTAATAAGATTGCCCTTTCTTCATATAAAGCATCTGGTGGGATTCTTTTTAAAAAAGCTTCAGGATTATATTCTGAAATACCCTGTAATGCAGTTATGAGTTTTCTCCTTGGTGGAATATACAGTTTTTCATCCCACTTGTTTTGAGCAGTGAGGTCAGCATGCCAATCAAGCACTTCTGAAAGATAAATTTGCACCTACAAAATAAAATCATAACTTCATTCACATAAGAGTTAAAAGTTAAATTTCGTGTTAATAAATGAAATGAATTACCATTTCATTTTGAAGATGTGGTGAGATTCCATCTTCATTCATTGAAAGCATTTGTTCCAAATATGTGGCACGTAAGGTAGGAGCATGTTGTTTTAGGTAAGAATTAACCAAATCTGCAGGGATATTTCCTGATAGAAAAAGCTCAATTGTTTTTGTAGGACAACTTTCAAGAACAAATGTTGAGAATTCTAACACAAGCATATGATCAATCCCACATAGAGGCTGCATATGAAAACCATCAAAAACATCAATACAGAAAAAAATTTGTCTTGATTTGTGTTTGACATAATAAGAGAAGTATGAAGTTACTTTGAGATAGTCGATTATCATCTCAGGTTTGAACTTATTCTTGGTGGTGATTTTGGGTTGATCTAATTTGGAATCCTCCACTAATTCATGAAGAAGTTTAAGAGCTTCACGATGCATTGAGTTGTATTTATAAAGCCCTAACAAACAAACATCATGATTTCCTTTCTGCAACAGCTCCTCACATATCTTCATATCACAGTAGTTAAAACCCTTGAGTAATTCCAAAACAGCAACAATTTGACCAGTCAAAAGTAAAGCTTGCAGAAGTGCAGTGTCACATATTCCTGCTATCTCTCTAGCACCAGAATCAGTAGGAATATTCACTCGTCCCTAAAAACACAAAAAGAAATCAAAATTACAAAAAAAGTTCAAATTTTTTTTACCCATGTGGAAAAGGACAAAAGGTTAAGTTATTAGAGTTGATTTACCTTGTTTGATTTCTTGGAACGTGTAGTCTGGCCCACAGCATCTGAAACAACTTCCTCAGTGCCTTCAGCAGCAGCCTTTCCAACAATGTTGGGCCTCTTTTTTTTCAAATATTTTATGAGAGCTGTTAAAGTATTGTGGTTCATTTTCTTGGGTTCAAGAGCAGGAATGTCATCAGATTCCATTTGACTGATTTGAGAACTTGGAGAACTGTCTGTATAGTATTCAGTTGTACCAGAGTTGACTCTTGATAAGGTTGACTCCCCACTAACATCAGTACTTTTGTCAACTGGTTTGGGAAGAACAATAGATGGATATAAAGAAAGCACATAGGTTATTTCCACTTGCGATGCGGCAAAATGATACATGGCTTCTTCATAGCTATCGTTTTCAAACAGATAGTGTGCATATCTGTAGAATTGGACAAAAAAACAGGTGATTATCATTATCCATAATCAAAAGTATTCAGGTTAATTATAAATTTATAATTACCTGATATGAATTGATTGCTCCTTTGAGGCTCGTAGACTTGAATCTTCTGGTGGAAGCATCTTACATAATACTAAAGCTTCTTCAAAGTTTCCAGATGCTGTCAGTTGTACAATCTGCATTAAACATACAGTAATTTGCATACACTTCCAGTGATCTTTAAGATAAAAGAAGCATACAATTTACATAAGATTGCATACAGAACTATTTTGATTAGTATGAAACAAACCTGTGCACCAAGAGGAACAGGGAACAATCCAAATAAACATCTTTCCAAGGAAACGATAATCCCATTATTTCCTTGTTGAATATGGCGTACATTGCGTAGAACAATGGTTTGTATCAGTGGGTATGGGACTCTCAAAGAGCGTATCTGAAAGATTCAGGTGGAATAGAATGTGTAGATACTGATATTTCAAGATAACAATGGAATTAAGAAAGTAGTATTCAATTTGGTGGTGTAGATTGTTGAGATACCTCAATGTGTTTTGGTAAAAGTGCAATAACATATGGTTTCTGAATGACAACTCTTGAAGGGGGCTCAGACCAACAAATTCTGCCTTCTTGAATGAGCTTACCATTTTGGTCTACAAGCACACCAAGGTTATCCTGACAAAAATGTCAGATCATTAGTTCATGTTCATATATGATGTGATTATGATCCTTTGATGGCATTTAAAACGATGAGAATGCATAGTACCTTCCCTAGAAGAAGTTCTCCCGATGGAAGAGGCACCATTACAGGTGGAGCAATCCTCCCCCATGGGAAGATCTCGTATAGTGCACCATTTGTGGCATTCAGTATCGTGTATTCTCTTCTAACTCCCACACATATGTTTTCCCCACACCAAGACATTGATCTGACTGTATCTGGAACACCAAATTCTTTCACCTCCACGAATCCCCTCACTCCTACAGATATAAAACAGATTTAGGGTAAATGTATAGTTCAGAAATTCACATTTGCACTTACTCTCAATTGCAAATCAAACAGAAATTCACCATCGTGTCTGAAAATGCAAACTCTTTTTTGCCTAGCGAAGCACAAGAACCCTCTGCGATCTTCCCATGAATATGCACTGGCTCCTTTTGCCTTCGAAATCACCGTTAGCGGCTCCAAATTGGGTAACCTATGGATCGCAATTGACTCAGATAGAGACAGCAAAAGCTCTCTTGACGCCAATACCTCCATTGACCACACCTGTTTCTTCGAGAATCCATTGACGTTTCTTTCAAGCACGTACAGTTCCTTCTTGAGTTCCAGCGTTTGATAGAGGCGATCGGAGGAGGAAGATCGATTGGCGGATTCTGAACCATAGATTTGTAGAGATCCGTCGGAGCAAGCGAGGAGTAGCTTTGCGCCGTAGTATTCGACGGCATTGATCTTCTTCGGACAATCATTGAGCAATTCGCGAGAATCGTATGCAGTGTGCACCATTTTTGTGTTGCTCCTTCAAATTATGAGCAACGATGAACATAACCTTAGTCAGGTTGTTTCCACAACGACGCCGTATGAGGCGTACTATAAATATCAGCAACTGCCTCGTTCGGTTATGGATGGCGGTTACTCTCGTACATGCTTATAAGCATCATAGTACAATCACATGATGCACAATACTAACCGCTTTGTTTTTTTTTTTGTGACTAAAGTTATAATAAATAGGTAATGGCAAAAAATATCTTTAAACCCCGAATGAGACTCTATACAAAAAAACAAAGAGAAATTAAATATCCTTTACATTTTATTTTTACTTATCTTCTTATCATATCAAATGTTGATATGTGCTACATTTAATTATATTGATAATATTTTAATCTCTGTTACCATTTAATATGGATAGGAGGATAGTAGGAATAAAATATAGAAAGATATTTAATTTCTCAAAAACAAATGAAAGTGAAATCATGTATGTACCCTTGAAATTGTATCCAAGTGTGTTGGGTTGTTGTATAGAATTATAGAAAGCAAGTTTATGCAGTTTGTTCTAGTGGTATAAATGTAAAAATACACTTACGTAAACGTTATAATACTTGTTTTGAAGATATTGTGATTTACCTTTTTATATTGGCTATGAAATAGTTTGTATATAGTAGAATATTTGAGGTTTTGCATCAATAGGAAGTTTGAGAGCTCAAGAAAAAAAAATCTCATTTACAAAATCAAAGGTTTGTGCTCATTTATGGTTTTTGTAAAGGTTGTGTATGGCAAACTAGATTTTAGCTAAAAAACTAGCTTTTGTATGATAAACTAAATAACTGATATGTTAGATGACAAATATAAAATGACATAAAAAGATGTTTAGATATAAAACTAAAAACTAATGTATAGGATTCCTCCATATTTCATGATTACAGTTTAACAAATTGAGCAAGGGCTAAAAACCCTAATCATACTCCACATAAATTCCAAATTTCATTTCAAAGTTTTCCACTAATCAAGAACATAAATACGTGAAGCAATGTCTTGAACCAACCAATCAAATCCCTCCAACAATCCCTCTCCTGTGTAAGCACTGCACCCAACAATCCTCCAATGTCGAGTTTTATCCATTGCATCCAAATTCAATACCTTTAAAGATTTTGCACACAATTATCAATCACCCAAATTAAACTTTTAATTAATGCTTCCAATAAACTTTGGGTGTTTCTTTTTGCTCTTAATAGAGAAAGTTGAGAATTTTTTTATCCAGACATCACTTAATGAGAAAAATAAAAACAAAAACAGGGGCTTACTTTAGCTATTTCATTGGGTGAAAGAGCACCCTGAATATCCTGCTTATTAGCAAAAACAAGTAATGAAGCTCCTGATAACCTCTGCATCAACATCACAAAAAATAAATGGTTCATAAAGATTTGATTCATTTCCAAATTCATGCAACAACAAGATGAAACTTGAAAGTAAAAAAAAAATACCTCTTCCTTTAAGAGATTATCCAGCTCAAATTTACAATCATCCAGCCTTCTAAGATCCGAACTGTCTACAACCCAAACCAATCCATCAGTCTGCTCAAAGTAATTTCTCCAGTAAGATCTTATTGTCTTTTGACCTCCAACATCCCATATGTTAAGGGTATACCTACCATTAGCTTTTAGTTAAATACAATAAACCAGGTTCCATGGATACAATGATGAAGCTAATGCTCAAACTAATCAGTAATCGGTAACTCATGTAGTTAGTTAAAAGAAGAGAGAAAAACACTCTAAATTGATTTTGCTAGCTACAATATGATTCTGATTTCTAATCATTTCAAAGTAAACGGGTGAATTAGTTTTCATTTTCAATCATCAATGTACTTGTAGTAACTTCTGTAAATAACATTATACAATGGGGGAATGAGATGACATTGGCAATTTTCAAAGATTTTGTGCGTAAGTGTTCATTCTGCATTTGACATCACGAAGACATGGAGCAATGAAAAGAAAAATAGGTAAAATAGCAGCGAATCACAGAATCAAAGGAAAAGTGTGTGTGTGTGTGTGTGTGTGTAACAGAGAGCGAGAGCTTATACTTATCATAGGTCATGGTTTTGATGTTGAAGCCAAGAGTAGGGCTGATAACACTGGTGTCTTCGCCGTTGATTTTCAATACGATTGTTGTCTTTCCCGAATTATCAAGTCCACTGTTGATTCAATGATGAATTATACTAACACAAGCAAATGTATAATTGTATTAGGAGAGAAAACGATTACATACACCATAAGAATGCGCATTTCTTTTTCTTTCCTCTTGATCTTCCGAATGATGCTGAGGAGCCCCATCTTAGGTGAAAAACCCTCGCAGGAAAGGATCGGAGGTAATCAGATGGCGAGAATCGCAGTCGCAGAAAAAAATCCAGATGCCGAGGATCGCAGGGGCTTTAATTGATCTTGAGGGTTGAAATCAGGGAGTTCTTGGACACAATCGCTGAGCATCAGGCGCAGGGGGAGGCAGCTACCTTCTTAACCTGTAATAAGCTCGTAGGTTGGAATGTTGGATTTGATTTCAATGTCACTCCTTTTGATCATCGTAAATTTAAATTTCTTTTATCGACTTTATTAAAAAATGTTTTGAAATTTGAAAAGTGTTTTTGAAAATAATTATTTACTATCTTAAAAAAATTAGTTTATAAAAAAATAACTTTCTCCTTATTTTTTAAAAATACTTGTAACTTATTTTTATCAAAATAACTATAAGCTAATAATAAGCCTGTATGAATATTTTAAAAAAAAAAAAAAACAATATTTTTAAGCTAATAAGCTATCAAAATGACTATAAGCCTGTATGAATATTTAAAAAAAAAAAAAAAAAAAAAAAAAAAAAAAAAAAAAAAAAAACAATATAAATTATTATTTTTTTCATCACATAAGCTAATAAGTATTTTTATCAAAAAATACCTATTAAGTTAAATAAGCAATCACAAACACCCTATGAAAAGAGAACAATTTTTCAATTATTATAAGGTCATTTGGTATGTATGTTATCATCTTCTTCCACACTAATAGTGGTTTACATATTAGATATTACAATCAAGACACGAAAAATAGAAAGAAAATATAAAATGTCAAAGAAACGTTTTGGATGTTGTCTCATGTGGTGGTGACCACAGTCCATTACGACCATAGCAACCACAATGCACTACGATGGTGTGCACGCTCGTGGTGGTTTGTCACCATGGCCACAAACTCATTTTGTTGTGAATATATCGGTCGGTCTAAGGTTTTGAGTATGCATATTTCCCGTCCACATTAAAAAATGTTGTCACCTCGGTATTACATTATTTTCATTTCTACACTGCATACTTAGAAAATATTCACTACTCTACATCATATATATTATTTATTAATATTGTTTAAATACAACATTTATATAAGATACAAAAATGACTTTCATAAAATATAACATCAATTAAACATATAAACATCATAGTAATTTTGCATCTTTAAAATTAAAAAAATAAGATAATACAAATTAAAATTTTACATTACATAATAAAAAATTGTATTCCTTGTCCTTGGCCCTTGCATTTGGTATATGTGTTCTCTCAAATCTTGATGAAGATTGATGAGCGCTTATTTGTTTTGTATTTCCAAAAGTGTTATCAAATAGCGACGGGTACCGGATACAAATTGTACAAACCGATAAAGTGTATCAGTTTTTATTTAAAAAATATGTTGAAAAACATATAATCGGCGTCTGAAGATGGAAATGAAAAACATTCCAATTTTACAATTGAGCTTGTGTAGAATGTTTCGTAAAATAGTTGTGTGAAAGTTGTATAAAGAAGATATAATATTTATAGGATTAAATTGTAGTTGGTTAGTATTTATTATAGGTGTAATAAAATGAAAATATTTATAAAAAAAAAAATCTTTTTAATTCTCAACACTCAACATATCGTTCCCCCCCCCCCCCCCCCCCCCCCCCCCCCATTGTTTATTGTTTGTACTGTCAAAATACCTTTTAGTAAAACATTGTACCATAAAATATATATTCCTTATAGAAATAAGTGTTTGAATTATGATAACACAATTCAAATTAATAATTTTTATACCATGACATCATATATATATATATATATATATATATATATATATATATATATATATATATATATATATATATATATATATATATATATATATAATGTGCAAGTATAATATATTGATGACGTGACAAAAAATGTCCCTGTATTTTTGTAAATCCTTATTTTCTTTTGAAACCAAGCAATATGGGGTGATATTTTTCTTATGTTCAGAGTGGGCAAAAACTGATACGAAACAATAACTCAACAAGAAATAAATAGATTTGAATAAGATATTTCAATTCATTTAAATAAACATATAAAGTGAAGATAATTTTAATTCAATTACAATTAAAAAATAACACGTTTATTTATATACAAGTTTTAATTATTTAGATAAAATAGAATAACCCAAAACCAAAACCATATCTCTCCTCACAATCTTTCCCCTCCACCTCCCCAAAATGATACTCTTTTCATTTTGTCCTCTAACTTACTATGAATTTAATAATTCCGCCTACCAACTAGTAGTACTGTTTTTCTATTTGCCTACCGAAGTATCACTCCTTCAACATGTTTAGTGTTTCAACCTTACACCTTACATGATACCAACACATTTTAAAAACTAAAACTAATCTAAAACCCAACACAAAAATAAACAGATTGATACGACACGATAATTAAACAGGTCGTGTTATAGTCAAGCCCCCTCAACCCATTTACTGTTTTGACAAGACACGTTTGTCATGTCTACAAATAGTTGGAAATTAGATGAAACTATTATTTAAATCTTACTCAAAAACATTCGGATCATTACTTGCCGTGCTCTTGTAAAAACCTCTCAAGTAAAATTTCCAAAAACACCAATTTTTTTACATATAATCAATAAATTATAGTCAAACTCACCCCCTTCAATATTTCAAAATCGAGGTACTACTACTACTACTACAAGTCTACAACATTAACTCGGTGGTAAATAAAGGCATCCTCCTTCAATCTCCTTATTACCTTGTTGGTTCTTTTAGCAAATAAACACTCTTCACAAATCCTTTTCCAACTTCACCAACATCTTTCAAAGTATCCCTCACACTCTTCTTTACATCCCCATCATCTTCCCGCCTCCTCTTCTGAAAAACCAATAAGGGTAAATACGTAATTATACACCCTTTTCCCAATTTATGCAAAAAAAAAAAACTAGTTTTTTCATGCATATTAATTTTACCTTTGAGTTCTCTTTTTCCCATGTGAGCCCAATTGCATCACCACCTAATGAATCATACCACAGCTTAAACTTATCTGGAAAAGCACTCTGCAAATAGCAATGATTAAAAATAATCAGTTATTAAAATAAATTTTAAAAATGAATTTAAAGATTTTTTTTTTTGTTACTTGCCTCCAAGTGTTTGATATAACACATTAAGGGATCAAAGTTGATGTATAACTGATCTTGAGGATTCTTTGTCTTACTGTTGGTCAATAAAAGAGGCTGAAAAGCCTTGCTTGCTTTTCCTTGTGCCACAAGCTTCCCTGTTCAAAGGAATGGAATCAGTCATTCCATTCATTCCCTGATTCCATCATACGAATGAAGAGATTTATTTATAATTATTATACCATGATTAAGTTCAGATGGGAAGAGAAGGCGTTCAGGGTAAGATAGTTTTTCTCTATGTACAAGAATCACTGCATCATAGTTGTTCAATGGAGTTCTAAATATACACTGCAAAACAACATTCATTATCTTCATTAACATATAAATAAATAAATAAAAATTAAATAAATAAAAAGTAAATAACTCAAAACTCACCTCCCATCCATAAGAATCCACCTGATCTTGCATAATTAGTTTAGTCAGCAAGTTTGAACTACTTCTTGCATAAACTCCCAACCTTTTCACCTCCTATCACATCAGAAGTTCAAAAAGATGAATGAGACTAAATGACCATTTTACCCTTACATTCCAAAACAAGAGGAGTTGGACGGAAAAAAGAAGGGCGGATGGGTAAATGCAAAAAGCCACTTATGGATATGAAATGTTTGTTTCTTTTCTAGCCTGTATAAACCGTCTGAATGAAACTAAATGACCATTTTACCCTTACCTTCGAAAACACATTTCACAATATTCAATTTTAATATGAGAGGAGGTGGGAGGAAAAAAGAAGGGCAAATAGGTAAAAGTGAAAAGCCACTTATGGATACGAAATGTTTGTTTCTTTTCCATATTGTATAAACCGTCTGAATGAGACTAAATGACCATTTTACCCTTACCTTCGAAAACACATTTCACAATATTCAATTTTAATATGAGAGGAGTTGGGAGGAAAAAAAGAAGGGCAAATAGGTAAAAGTGAAAAGCCACTTATGGATATGAAAAGTTTGTTACTTTTCTAAACTATATAAACCATCTGAATGCGACTAAATGACTATTTGACCCTTACATTCCAAAACAAATTTCACAATGTTCAATTTTAATATGAGACGAGTTGGGAGGAAAAAAGAAGGGCAAATAAGTAACAGTGAAAAGCCACTTACTGATACAGTTGGAGACAAAGTGGTCCATGTCTCAGATGCTTTATCATAAGCAGTGGCTAAATACATGGCAGATGTTACACTTCCAGTCCCTTCTTCATAAGCTTTTCTACTTAACAAAAACTTTTCCTGTAAATTAAAATAAATAATTAATAATTATAACTACTTCTGTCAGAAATAGTAAACAAAGTGATTGCAGATTGCTTACATTGATCTCTTTTTCATCATCTGGAGTCATATCCTCATTTATATCAACAATTAAAGGAGTGAACATCCAATCATGATCAGATAATATTCTCAAAAACCTCATGAATCCAGAAATTCGTGAACAAGGAGCTGAAAATGGTAATGAGTTTTGAAAAATTGATGCAACCACAAGCTCAATTGCTTCCTCCATGAAAGAAGCTGAAAATAAATGTGCAGAAACCCATCTTTTTGCTAACCTTCATAGTAAAAAACAAAGGTTAAAACCATTAAATGAGTCTTCAACTTTTTACGAATTTGCCCTTGTTAATGTGAAAAGAAGAAACTTACTGAACAACTGGTCCATATAAAGGATAACGACCTGAAAGACCATTAATCATGCTGGAATGTTGACTTCTAAGAAAAAGATGTTTGTCAATTGATGAAACTCTCTTTACTTGATTACTTTCAGCTGCATTAAAAGACAAAATCCAAATCATTATGTTTCTAAATTCTACCAAGTTTTTATTTTTAACCTTTCATTGAATTTCAAAATGAAAATGAAAAACATTTTCTTACATTGTCCATTTAACAAATCAAGTCCTCTCTCATGCAAAATCTTCAAGCGAAAAACGTATCCAGACATAAAAACATCAACACCTTCTTCATATGGAGAATATTTCATTCCATAATCCTTCTCAAGACTATAAAATATAAATACAACATAAATCAAAATCATTTTCCATATCATACTAAAAAAAAAAGAAACATAATATTTCAAGTTTTCAACTCACCATTCTCCAATTCTTAACAAGAAAGCAGATTTTGTTTTCTCAATTGCCACATCATCCATTGGCCAGTTTCCTGAACCTTCCAACTACATTTTACACAAATGAATTAATTAAATTTAACTCCATAAGATTATTCAAATATGAAGAAAAAAAAAAAAAATCTCAAAGTTAGAACCTGAATCATAACTTCAAGAGATGGTATACATGTTGATATGATTTTATTTCCAACTTTTGTTCCATTTGCTAAAGGATGAGGTCTTGGAGGAAAAACAGATGTATGTCTAAAAGCTGTGAATATTACATATGAAATATATGAAATTTGAGATAAATATTCAGATATTAAATTATAAATTACAAAATTACAAAATTAACCTGAGTCTAGAGGCTGCACACTGGTGATTGACAAAGGAACATCACTTAAAAGGCGTAAACGTTTAGACAGAGTTCCAAAGCTTTCAATCAAACTTCCATCTGAAGCTAAATCTGTATCACATGATGAAAATCTGAATATTTGGAATGATGAAATTGTGTCTCTGTGTGTGTGTGTGTGTGTGATATTGATAAGTGTTAATGTTATTGTTACCTCCATCATCATGAACCAATGAAAAGTCAAGTTGGTCAACAGCATGTGTAATGTTTTCTTGTGTCAATGACAGGTGTCGATTAAGCACATACTCAGCAACCCATTTTATAATATGATATCTCTTTGAAGGGATGCATTTCCACACTACCAAAATAGGAAATTTTATATATTAAATTTGCAGAAAGAAAAAAGAAAAAAGTTGTAAGAGTTTGAAGGAAATTACTTACAAACACATTCCCTGGTGCCACTTTTAAATTGATACAACTCTGCTTTATCTCCCCAAAACTTTCTGAACTTCAAAGCCTACAAAAATATAAAATAAAGATAATAATACAATTAGCATATGTGATTGTGATTGTGTGTATCAAACTATCAATATAAATTCATTATACAAAATAGTCAAATACCTCTTCTTTGTTCCCAAAAAAGGGCCCACGTGTATACTCATCAAAGGCTTCTGGCAGGCTTATTGAAATTCCAACTATTAATGGCTCTTTATCAAGCACTGACAAACCCTAGAATTATAATAATGATGTCATTATTGTAATTATAAGTATAATCACATACATGAAATCAATCAATCAAATAACACACATCATTCATATTGTGTGTTGATGATGTATTTCGCCAGGTCACACGTATAAACTTTGCTCTTTCTCCTAAGCCTTCTACAAGCAAAGAATGAAGCTTTCTCTCATAAAGTCTCCAAGATTCATTATCTAAACAGAACCCTTGTGTAGATACTTCAGCCTTCCCCTTTAAGTTCAATCTAAAACAGCATAGATGAAAGAATAAATGGAGAATATCAAAATATTGGAAGAAATGGAGAAAAGGGTATGATTGAGTTACCTCATGCAATAGTCGAATTTAGCAGGAAAATCAATCTTGGTCATAAATAGTTCAACAAATCCCCCTTCTTTGCATTTATCAATACATTTGAGTGCCAAAGCAGCCTCCTCTTGAAGCTGAAACTCAGAGAAAACATTAGGGGTGTATATGTCTTTTGTCTTTGGGGATATAAAAAATGATAATGAGGTGTTAGGTGTACCTCAATCAAACCACTCTTTGTCATTCGGTATGCTAGATTGAAATGAGCTGATAAATCACATATAACTGCAGGAAAATACTGTACATATCTCTTCCTTTCCTACAAAATAAAAATTGAGAGCAAAATAAAACTCTACGTAAAACAAAACAAGAAAAATCTCAAGAACATGAGAGAGTGTTGTTAACTTGTTATCATTGATACTATCATACCTCCTTTGACATATCATCTCCTCCTTGAGGCTTGAAGAAAATCCCAGTGCCCCATAACTTAGAGGTGGCTGAAAATTTCAAAATCAGAACTTTAGCAATATAAGTTTAAAATCTATTAAATTACTGAATTTCCATAAGGAGATAAACATACCCATAAAATCCAATGCGATACGAAAGATCTGCATTGTTGTCATTGCTTTGTTAATGCGAAATTTACCAGATTCTGAGGCAAGGTATGCCACTAAGATTGAGATAAGGTAGCCATTTAAGGAGTCATAAGTGTGTAGAGAACTTCTCTGTCGGGCCCACACCTGAAATCATTTAAAAGAAAAAGATAAATTTCTTTCACAAAATCATGGATATGGTGCATGAACAGTTAGAATTTAAATAAAGGTTATCATACTTTTAGCAAAACTAAAGCTTCTCCTAAAGCTTTCCATCCATTGAAAGCCTTGCTGACAAACTCTGCACCATGTTCTATAAACATGTCCTCTAATATACTGTTGTTGTACACAGGAGTAGCTTCAGAATCACCTTAAGAGTAGATAAGTTCATAAGGTGAAAATAATCACAAAATGATAAATTAAGATGTATTTAGATGATAAAAGGTGCTACCTTGGCTCAAAACATGAAGATTGTTGCGCTCTATGTTTAACTTTTGGACATTAAAAAGGGATTCAGCTGTTGGAATCAACCTTACAGAAAACCCTGGAATTCCAGTAGACTTCACAGCTACAATATGTAGAGAACATTTCTATCAACAAAACTAGTGTTGAAAAGACTGAGAAGTTACAAAACAGAAAGATAGAATGAGAAATCAAGTTACTGACCAGGATAGACAACAAGAACAGGTTTTCTGGCTTCATTTTGAAAGAAGGCCCATTCTACTTTTTGAGCTATGGAAGAAGATTCCAAATACTTTTTAATTATGCAAAGATACAGGCATCGTTTGCCATGGTACCGATGATTCAAGAAGTCTTTCTCATGAAAGCACTCCTGCAAAACATAAATACAGCATTATTTTCTCCAGAACTATAACAGATAAATTCACATGACTGCTCTTAGTAATTAGTATTAGCACAATACATATAATTACCTTCGGCAACCGTATGTAAAGATCAACATTTACATCAGGCTTCACGATACATTGAATCGAATAGCTTCCACCAACATTAATCGATGTAGGCCTTTTGAACTTGAATTCGACCTTGTCTGCACCAATATCTTTAATAAATTTCGGAGCCAAATCGGCCTTAACCTAGCAAATTCACAAATTCAGAAAAAAATTAATACCAAATTATCACAAACTAATAGTTTGGGTTTAGGGTTTAGGGTTTAAGGTTAAGGTTTAAGCACCTGTATGTCTTCAGGGATTTTATTGATGCGTTTTTTGATAGAGGAAATGGCATCGTTGATGGTTTTAGTAGTTGTAGAAGAGTAATCGAGCTGGACTTCCTTCATTAGCTCTGCGATTTTTAAGTTCATGGTGTCTGTGTAGTCATCGGAAGCAGCCATGGCGGTCGGTAGTAGTGGCAGAAACGGCAGAGAGAATGAGATTGGCGGTTGTATAAGGGGTTTTAACTGACGTTCATATATATTGGGCTTTCATGGATAGCTTTTAAATCGTATTGGGTCATATTAATATATACACTATAAGTACGAATGGAAGCAACTTCAGGCCCATGATTTACCAAATAACCCAATTAGTGTTTTTATTTATTTATTTATTTATTATTATTATTTTTTTTAAATATAAATACCAATCATATTGTAAATTATATTATAAAAATACCATATATTATATTATAAAGGAATATTTTTACTATTATTATATACATTTAAAATTTTTGATATCTTTTAAATTCTAATTAAATATAACAAATTTATTATATATATATATATATATATATATATATATATATATATAGAGAGAGAGAGAGAGAGTGAGAGTGAGAGTGAGAGAAATGATCATTTGAGAACTCAAAGTTTCCCGATAATCCGAGAACTAAAGGTGGAACGTTGGATCAAAAAAAGAAGGGTCAAGATGCAAAATGATGTTTTTGAAAATAAGTAGACAAAAAAAGGAGGGGTATCTTAATTAATTCGGTCAGAGGTATTATAGGAATAAAAATATAATTAAATGATTTCTTAAATCTAATATTTGATAAAATAAATTTTGATCTCTTTCTCATCCCCGTTTTCCTCTCTCGCTCAAACCTACAATTCATCCTTTGACGACTCACCTCCGTCGAATTGCCCTCAATCCTTCATCCAATTCCATGCTTTGGATTTTGAAATTGCTTCTACTCACATGAATACGGTGAAGATAAACGACAAACCACATTTATCGTTGATTTCCAGATCCCAATCGATCAAACTATCATTGTCGATCATCAATCTATATGAAATATGAAATCCCCCAATGATCGAAGTTTCATTGTTGCAAAACTCATTGATCTCATGTTCTTCATAGAAAAAGCTCCAGTGAAGATGATATAATTTTGAATCGTTTTATCCTCCATCAGTTCGTTCCCCAGAGTACACCGTAATCACCGACTTCATCTCAACCTCCACCGTTGATTGAAGACCTGAACGAAGAAGATGATCCCTTGTCGATCAAAATATAGGTATCATTTTTTTCTATTGTTGACGCTTGGCCTTTGTTTGACCTTTATGAATTGTTTTTGCCTAATTGTTGAGTTGAACCAGTTTAGTCAATATGTTTTTAAAAATAGTTAAATCCTTGTGTTGATTGTAGGTATAAAAATAAACACCTGTGTTATTGAAAAATATGGATATTTGTTTACACTCAAAATGTTCGATGAAATGCCTCAATGAGAAATATCACATGTTAACTTCACTTTGACTTCATGAATGATGAACCAATTCCAGTTTAGGATTCTGTCCAAGTCAACATCGGAAATGTCAATGAACTCGTTGCCAATAAAGCCATCACACAGGTACTAACTATATCATTCTACTTAAAGTGGCTGGAATTTGAGTTATTGGTTTTTTTTATAGTGATGTATAACTGGATAAATCTTCATGATATTTATCAAATATGTTAAAGGGTTAGTGTCTTGAAACATTAATCCTAGTTTTTTGTACAATTCCTAATCAGACCAAATATATTGTTTTGTTTTTATAGGATTTGCCTTGGACTTTTCCAGGTCACGTTGCTCTAGATGAAGGTGGTAGAAATGTTTTGAGACGTTTACTCACAACATATGCTCACCATAACCCCTCTATTGGTTACTGCCAGGTCAACATTCAACTCATTTGACAACTAATATTGTATATTTTTTTAGATATTCTTATAGATTATGTGAAATGTAATGAAATTGTTTAATGATGTTAATATGTTGTATTACATTCAAGCCATGATTTTTTTTTTGCTGACTTATTACTTATTCTAATGTCTGAAGAAATTACTGCTAACAATTTTCTCAATGTTTAGATTTATAGGTACTGGACATTTCTTTAACTTTTAATTCCTAGAATTCATTAGTTTATATATAAATCATACGTGGATCACATAGGTATTACATGTGATTCACATGTAAATTACATGTAATTCACATATGAATCACATGTGATTCACATGTAAATCATGAGTGAAACACATGAATCACATGTGATTCACATGTAAATAACATGTAATTCACATATGAATTACATGTGATTCACATGTAATTCACATATGAATCACATGTGATTCACATGTAAATCACGAGTCATATGAATTACATGTGATTTACATGTACATAACATGTAATTCACATATGATTCACATGTAAATCACGAGTGAAACACATATGAATTAAATGTGATTCATATGTAAATAATATGCAATTCACATATGAAGTACATGTGACTCACATGTAATTCACATATGAATCACATGTAAATTACATATCAATTACATGTGATTCACATGTAAATCACAAGTGAATCACATATGAATTACATTTATATGCACACATGCATTTTGTGTGTGTGTGTGTTCTTCGTTAATTATTTTTTAAAATTTTCTTGTCAATTTACATTTGAATCTTAAAATATACAATCACATGTGAATATCACATTATATAATTAATATGTGAATCTTACATGATATAATCACATGTGAATCTTACATGATATACATACATGTGCATTTTTGTGAGTGTTCTTGCATTAATCATTTTTTTTATTGTAGATTTTGAAGAATTTGTGGAAAATACTGAAGATGTGAAAAAGTAATACATTTAAGAAATTATGCAAATTTTGATATGAAGAAATTACAACACTGTGAATCTTTGTAGCATTTTTAATTTTTTATATTTTATTTTGTATCAAATAAAAACTTTGTATTATTATGTTTATAGATTGATTAATAAAAATGAGATTTTTTATGATTTACTTACGAATATTATAGTATAAAAAATATGCATATATGCATTTGAAAAAATATGCATACATGCACCCAAAACTTTGATTTTATTGATTAAAAATTTAGAGTTTTTATTTTTAAATATTCTAGTTTTGTTTTTAAATAGTTACTTTTAAAAAAATCCAGTTTTTATAAAAAAAAATATAGTTTTTTTGAAAAAAAATCAGTTTTTTTTAATGTAGTTTTTTTGAAAAAATTACAGCTTTTTTTTTTTTTTTAAATTGTAGTTTTTTGGAAGAAAAAAATAAAGTTTTTTTAAATGTTGTTTATTTTAAAAAAAATTGTAGTTTTTTAAAAGATTATATTTTTTTAAATATCATGTTTTCTGAAAAAAGTAAAAAATCTCCATTAAAAAAAATTAAAAAAAATGAAATTTGATTTATTATGTTAATTTAGAACATTTTATTAATATTTCCAATAACAAAATTAAATAAATAAACATTAAATGAGATCGGTAAGATGACGATCATGCCCTTAATGAGTTAGTTTTGATCTAACGCTCCACTTTTAGTTCTCGAGTTCTTGGAAAACTATGAGTTCTCAACCGATGTCAACCCTAGTTCAGGTGTTTTAAGTAAGTATTGTGTTATTGTATGCATGATTGTGGACCAATAAAAAAATAACAGAGAAAACAATAAATCAATAAGGATCACTAGGTAATTCAAGAAATAACTTCCACAAATACTCCCTATAATTTTGCTAGTTATGTTGATTTTAACCTAATTCCCCCCTTTTATAAACAACTTACTGATCTGATCAATCTTCATCAACAATCGGCTGGGAAAATAAGAACAACGCATAAAGTTGAATAAAAACGACTATATAGTTGGCTGATTCATAGGGCAAGGAAGAGGGGAACTGAAGCAGAGAATGAAGGTAGCCAAAGCTTGCAGGTGCGCTTCACAAATTCAATTTTGACTTTTTCCCTTGACTACCAAGAACATCTGCTCAAATCATGCCGATTAAGATCAAACTCTGATTTCAATCGTTCCCAACATCACTCTTCCAAACCCAGTGAGATCAAACATTACAGTGTTGTCCAATAAAACCACAACCCATTTATGTTCATCTAATCTTTATCTATTCATCACTGGTAGTCGAAATTTCCAAACACCTAATCGCCTTAAAGAATTTGTCAAAGCACATATTCACAAAAATTGGTTCCCAAACAAAACCAATTAAGACAAGTAGGTTATTTAACCACAGACTCGTATAAGAAACACCAAGATCGATCAAAGGTTGAAATCAAAATTTGTGTTAAGTTATTAATTTTATCATGTTATGGGTTTGATTGTTTGACATGAAAGAATGAAGAAGGAATAACAAGAGGCAACATCTGGTGTTTGAGTGGTCCGAGGCTAATAGTGAATAAAGGAGTGCACTTTAGTTCAATTCAAAAAGGGTAAAGGGAACACCATTTCAATTGTACAAAATTAGATATTTTGGGGTTGCTTTTGACAGGAAATCGATGGGTGTTTGTAGAGTTGATTGGGTTTGTTGTTTTCACAGGAATGGGAGAAGGAAGAACACGAATGAGAAATTGCCCTCTTTTTTTGTTGGTTTGTTGGGTACATAAGGGCAAGAACAAGATTGTTCTTGTATTTCTTGACTGTAACCCGTGTGACAACATCTATTGTGAAGAGGAAACACTGTTTCCTTTGGGTTTGAGTGTAGTAATGTCCTGAAAACCATATGAAATGGAATCAAAGAATGGTATTGGTAATATTTCATTAGAATAGAATCACGAATCCTAGTTCTGTTGGAATGAAATCATGAATTCCAATTTTGTTGGAATCACAGAAGTTGATGCTTGAAGAACGGACCACAAAATTGAAACGAACCACATTATTCTTTTAGAATATATTAGTCTTTGTTAAATTTTGATGTTTTCTTTCCCGTTTTGAAAGTTTTTTTAGTTTTACACTTTAACAATAAGTGTAATTCTTAACAATTGTTACCCATATTCTATAAGAAATAATGTATTTTTTGATTTTATTCTTGTACTTGCATCCATTCCTCTCGACCTCGTCATCTTGGTTGTTTTGTCGAACTATTGGTGGGTTGACTTGACCAACAGTCCCACTGTAGTTTCCTTCCTCAGTCTGCCCTTCGTTCAACTCGGGCTGTTCGATCTGAATAGTGGCTTCCTCACGGTTTTGCTGGAGCAAACGTCTAGTTTCCTCCATTTGACGATCCAACATCGCTTGGATCATCGCTTGCACTCCAGCCATTGTGACTGGCTCAGTGGCGGCTTCCATCACCGGTATTTGCTCAATCACTGGGGGTTGGTTTCTGTTCCCATTTGCATTCACGTTTCCGCTACGCGTTCTTGCCATCTTGATCTATACACCGAATAAGGTGAATCTAGATCTTTACTTAGGATTGACGGTTAAATCATCATTATCACTCCGAAACGTTTATATGCTAGTTCTAATATCGTAGTCGTACGTTTAGAATCCTAAACACATAAGGTTTCCAGATCCGGTTGGCAACAGACCATAGATCCGAACAACTAACAGCATATCAGGCACAAGTATTTAGCACATAAAAACATTTTAGGCACAATTCCTAAAATAATCTAGTGCTCACACCTCACAATCATCGCTTAGCATTCTAAGTTTAAGTCTAGAAATAAATCCATATTCCTAGTTCGCTTAAACTAATGCTCTGATACCAACTGTGACATCCCCAAAATCACGGCCAGAAAAGACCGATTTTGTTTATGCTTTATAAAAATCAGAGTACTTCATTTTATAAAAAGGTTGCGGAATTTGTTCCCAAAAAAACATGGTAAATACGTTATTAAAACATTTTCGAAGAAACGTATTTATTTCATTTTAAAACATTTGGGATGTCATCGTTAATACAAGAACATAAGCATAAACAGAACTTACAATTATTCACACTAGTGGTCTACATCTCTTTAAATCTCTCAGTGTAATGTCACTTCATATCAACACCTGTGATATAAATAAACTGAGTGGGTCAGGTTGGGAAACCTGGTGAGCACATAGGGATTTCAATCCCACAATGTTATACCATATATATAGTTTAAAATTCACAAAATATACAATTTCACCATACATATATATATATATATATATATATATATATATATAAACAACTCTTATCCCACCCCGTCGATCCTCGCAACGAGGCTATCCATACTCTCGGACCTAAGATTAGTCGTTTTACCTCCTCCATACTCTCGGATCAGAAATGAACGAATTTACCAAATCCATACTCTCGGACTAGGGACGAATGACTAATCCATACTCTCGGATTAAAGATGAATGATTATGCCTAATCCATACTCTCGGACTAGGGACAATAGCTAATCCATACTCTCGGATTAACGACGAATGATTATGCCTAATCCATATTCTCGGACTAGGGACAATAACTATGTCTAATCCATACTCCCGGATAAGTGACATATACTAACTTCTATTCTCTGAGTTTTACTCACTTGTACTCATAAGAATATACTACCCAATATTCCTCATTTTTAATTTAGGTCTACTCTTTATCCTAAATTATCAAATATAATCAGGTATATTCTTTAACACGAATTTCAAGCAACATCAATTAACTCGCACATAAACATATAATTAATACTTCAATCAATACTTGTATTAAAATCATGTTCATGAAAGGGACTATGCACTCACCTGAGAAGGTGGTGACTCGGTACTCGGACAGCGCTTCGTTTACTTTAAAATAATTTCCTTCGACGAAACCTAGTATTATCACCAATAGATTTTAGTCTATTATTCGCCGAGACTAATTAATAGTCTAGCTATTATTACTATTATATAAGCGTTAAAAAAATACTTACATAACCCATAATAATAGCCCAAGTATTTATTATATGTTCTTAATAACGTTAATATAATTAAATAAAAACTATATTAAAAATAGCATAGGCGTAGCTCACTTACAGCGGGTTTTATTGAAAACCAGGCTTTGCTTGGAGCAGCGTTTCCGAACCGAAAAGCTCTTCTTCTCGGAGCCGTCGAGCACTCCGGGGCTTCCGCCTCGTGCTAGGGAGGTTCCCTAAGCTTTTCAGGGGATTTCGGGGCTAGAGAGAGGTTCTAGAGAGAGAGTAAAGAGAAGAAAGAATGGGAAATGTGTGAAGAAAATGAGGGTGGGAGAGGTGGTATTTATAGGGTGAAAATGGCTGAACTTGGTGCCACATGTCACCATCTAGTGGCAAGACTTGGGGAGAAAGCAATGGCCAAGATTGTGCCACATCACCCATTTTCGCACAACACACTTCCGACTTCTAAAATCCGTAACTTTCACATACGACCTCCGTTTTTGACGTTCTTTATATCCACGCGTAGGTAAAAATAATATCTACAACTTTCATTTTGACTCCGTCGGCTAATTCTCGACCGATCTTAAATTTAACAGTACGAGGCGTTTAGACTGTTAAATGACCGCGAAGAATTCGTAACTCCTTCATACGGACTCCGTTTTCGTCTGTCTTTTTACCGTTGAGTTCCTATTAATGAGATCTTCAACTTTCATTTATTTCACGTAAGCCAAAAACCGCTCGAACTAAAATTCGAGTTTCGGGCTGTACACTGCTAAGCCGAATCTTAGAAAAATCATAACTTCCTCATACGAAGTCAGATTTGGGCGTTCTTTTTATCGACGCTCTTAGTTTAACATATTCTACGACTTTTGTTTAGATTGCTAAGGATAAAAAGTCTTCTATCGTAAATTCACTATTTACGTCTTCCGGTGCCGTGCCGGTTTTGCCGTAAAACTTCGGCGGGCCATAACTTCTTCGTTATAACTCGGATTTCGGCGTTCTTTATATGTACGGAAACCTTGTGACATATTATAAAACTTGGTTAAGACTATTCATTCTAAATAATCTTTTGTCGAAAAGTCATTTTTGACCCCTATTGCCTCTAAATTGACTAGCCCGGATCTGCGGGCGTTACAATTATCTCCCCCTTAGGATGATTACGTCGAGGCCAACACAAATAATAACCCTAATTATTACACACTAAAATAGTGTATAGTGGTAAAGGGATCGAATCCACGGAGACTGGTTCAATTTGATAACTCTATGAAAAATCTCTTTGTAAAATACTTGGAATATGACAATAAATTGAAAATGGGGGTTTTGATGTTTTGAAATACTTGAAACAAACTAGAATTAACTATGATTTAAATAGACAATTGCAACAAAAATAAGAATTTGATGTAAAATCAATAAGGGAAAGATGGTTGACTTAAAGTTTTCTCACTTTGACTTTTGATGAACATATCATTAGAATTCAATGGTGCAATACTTGTTTTAAATCCTCAATTTGGCTATAGTAATCCAAGGAGCTTGAGATTACCTAGACTTTTCTTAATTGTTGAAATGGCTAGAGAAGCTCATAACAATTTCCTTAGTCAAAGTCACTAATTCCAAATAGCATGTAATTAGTGAAAGTCAACTAGCATTAAGAACCAAAAAGTCACCAAATCCAAGAGGGGTCAAATGCTTTCACCACCATGTTGGAGGAAATGTTTTTATGATTGTGTGAAGTAAAATCAACACAAAAATCATTTGTTGCTTGCTAATTTGAGGATCCTTTACTTAATCAAGAAATTAGCCAACTAATCACCACAAACACATTTAAACTCATGAACTAAAACATACGAGTAATGATAAGATGTTAAAACACAAAATATTTCCATAAAGATTCAAGAACATGTTCGTGGATTCTTCAACATTCAACAAAAGTTCAAAGGATTAAACAAAAGTCAACCAAGATTAGTTTAGCCAAGCATGGCTAAACACAAAGAAACAAAGTTAGAGAAATTTGTACCAAACATTAAGCAAGAATCAAGAGGTAAAAATATGATGTTCTTCAAGGGTTCTTGGCCTTCAAAAGTCTCCAAAACTCCAGAGAGAATCTCCAAAAATCGGATGTGCAAGTGTATGCAAAAGATGGGCACCAACCTTCCTCAAATAGCTCAAAAGAAGGATTTCCGAAATTGCCCCTGCAGGGCCTTGCGCGACCCGCGTGCTGCTGCGCGGGTGGGTTGCGCGGGTGGTCCCTGGATGTAGCATCTTTGAGGTTTTGGGCCTCCATAGCTTAGCCCACTTGGCCCAGGTCGAATCCAATCACCTCCTAGCCCATTTTATTCAAGTTTTTCTTCATTTTAAGCCCAATTTGACCTCTCTAAGTCCTCCAAAGCTCGTGAACTCGCCCGATTAATAATTTACGTACACTTGAATATTCCCCCGCATCTTGCAAATTTAAAGTTTATTTCTCTCCAAGTCTTCAAATAATCATCAAGATCACTCCATGCATCATCTCCACTACCCATCAAGCCCAACGTCATTTTTGTCTACCAAATCTCATCGCCTCCTATACGTCCCGAACACTCCCGCTCCGCTAGACCCGAAAACCTGCAATTATGCTCACAAGATTCGAGAGTACCCGAAATAGTCATAAAATAACAAAAAGGAAAATATGCATGGAAATTATCTAAATTATGAATGAAATATGCTAAAATAAACTATAAAAAGAAGTAAATAAAATGAAGCTATCATAGCTCAAGCAGGTTTTGAGCTGAGCAGTACTTTCGTTTGAATTGCACCAGAAATTCTGCCCATGTCAGTTGCAGAGGCTCATTAGGGCTCAGAGTCTTCCCCAAGGTATTCCACCAACGTACAGCGCCTCCTCGAAACCGACGCACTGCAAATGTGGTCTGTAGCTTCCCTCTACAACCACATGTCATGAAGGCTAACTCCATCTCCGAGATCCAATCCATGACCCCGATCGGATCCTCCTTTCCAGTGAAAGTCGATGGCTTGCAAGTCAAAAAATCCTTGTACTTGCATCCATTCCTCTCGACCTCGTCATCTTGGTTGTTTTGTCGAACTATTGGTGGGTTGACTTGACCAACAGTCCCACTGTAGTTTCCTTCCTCAGTCTGCCCTTCGTTCAACTCGGGCTGTTCGATCTGAATAGTGGCTTCCTCACGGTTTTGCTGGAGCAAACGTCTAGTTTCCTCCATTTGACGATCCAACATCGCTTGGATCATCGCTTGCACTCCAGCCATTGTGACTGGCTCAGTGGCGGCTTCCATCACCGGTATTTGCTCAATCACTGGGGGTTGGTTTCTGTTCCCATTTGCATTCACGTTTCCGCTACGCGTTCTTGCCATCTTGATCTATACACCGAATAAGGTGAATCTAGATCTTTACTTAGGATTGACGGTTAAATCATCATTATCACTCCGAAACGTTTATATGCTAGTTCTAATATCGTAGTCGTACGTTTAGAATCCTAAACACATAAGGTTTCCAGATCCGGTTGGCAACAGACCATAGATCCGAACAACTAACAGCATATCAGGCACAAGTATTTAGCACATAAAAACATTTTAGGCACAATTCCTAAAATAATCTAGTGCTCACACCTCACAATCATCGCTTAGCATTCTAAGTTTAAGTCTAGAAATAAATCCATATTCCTAGTTCGCTTAAACTAATGCTCTGATACCAACTGTGACATCCCCAAAATCACGGCCAGAAAAGACCGATTTTGTTTATGCTTTATAAAAATCAGAGTACTTCATTTTATAAAAAGGTTGCGGAATTTGTTCCCAAAAAAACATGGTAAATACGTTATTAAAACATTTTCGAAGAAACGTATTTATTTCATTTTAAAACATTTGGGATGTCATCGTTAATACAAGAACATAAGCATAAACAGAACTTACAATTATTCACACTAGTGGTCTACATCTCTTTAAATCTCTCAGTGTAATGTCACTTCATATCAACACCTGTGATATAAATAAACTGAGTGGGTCAGGTTGGGAAACCTGGTGAGCACATAGGGATTTCAATCCCACAATGTTATACCATATATATAGTTTAAAATTCACAAAATATACAATTTCACCATACATATATATATATATATATATATATATATATATATATATATATATATATAAACAACTCTTATCCCACCCCGTCGATCCTCGCAACGAGGCTATCCATACTCTCGGACCTAAGATTAGTCGTTTTACCTCCTCCATACTCTCGGATCAGAAATGAACGAATTTACCAAATCCATACTCTCGGACTAGGGACGAATGACTAATCCATACTCTCGGATTAAAGATGAATGATTATGCCTAATCCATACTCTCGGACTAGGGACAATAGCTAATCCATACTCTCGGATTAACGACGAATGATTATGCCTAATCCATATTCTCGGACTAGGGACAATAACTATGTCTAATCCATACTCCCGGATAAGTGACATATACTAACTTCTATTCTCTGAGTTTTACTCACTTGTACTCATAAGAATATACTACCCAATATTCCTCATTTTTAATTTAGGTCTACTCTTTATCCTAAATTATCAAATATAATCAGGTATATTCTTTAACACGAATTTCAAGCAACATCAATTAACTCGCACATAAACATATAATTAATACTTCAATCAATACTTGTATTAAAATCATGTTCATGAAAGGGACTATGCACTCACCTGAGAAGGTGGTGACTCGGTACTCGGACAGCGCTTCGTTTACTTTAAAATAATTTCCTTCGACGAAACCTAGTATTATCACCAATAGATTTTAGTCTATTATTCGCCGAGACTAATTAATAGTCTAGCTATTATTACTATTATATAAGCGTTAAAAAAATACTTACATAACCCATAATAATAGCCCAAGTATTTATTATATGTTCTTAATAACGTTAATATAATTAAATAAAAACTATATTAAAAATAGCATAGGCGTAGCTCACTTACAGCGGGTTTTATTGAAAACCAGGCTTTGCTTGGAGCAGCGTTTCCGAACCGAAAAGCTCTTCTTCTCGGAGCCGTCGAGCACTCCGGGGCTTCCGCCTCGTGCTAGGGAGGTTCCCTAAGCTTTTCAGGGGATTTCGGGGCTAGAGAGAGGTTCTAGAGAGAGAGTAAAGAGAAGAAAGAATGGGAAATGTGTGAAGAAAATGAGGGTGGGAGAGGTGGTATTTATAGGGTGAAAATGGCTGAACTTGGTGCCACATGTCACCATCTAGTGGCAAGACTTGGGGAGAAAGCAATGGCCAAGATTGTGCCACATCACCCATTTTCGCACAACACACTTCCGACTTCTAAAATCCGTAACTTTCACATACGACCTCCGTTTTTGACGTTCTTTATATCCACGCGTAGGTAAAAATAATATCTACAACTTTCATTTTGACTCCGTCGGCTAATTCTCGACCGATCTTAAATTTAACAGTACGAGGCGTTTAGACTGTTAAATGACCGCGAAGAATTCGTAACTCCTTCATACGGACTCCGTTTTCGTCTGTCTTTTTACCGTTGAGTTCCTATTAATGAGATCTTCAACTTTCATTTATTTCACGTAAGCCAAAAACCGCTCGAACTAAAATTCGAGTTTCGGGCTGTACACTGCTAAGCCGAATCTTAGAAAAATCATAACTTCCTCATACGAAGTCAGATTTGGGCGTTCTTTTTATCGACGCTCTTAGTTTAACATATTCTACGACTTTTGTTTAGATTGCTAAGGATAAAAAGTCTTCTATCGTAAATTCACTATTTACGTCTTCCGGTGCCGTGCCGGTTTTGCCGTAAAACTTCGGCGGGCCATAACTTCTTCGTTATAACTCGGATTTCGGCGTTCTTTATATGTACGGAAACCTTGTGACATATTATAAAACTTGGTTAAGACTATTCATTCTAAATAATCTTTTGTCGAAAAGTCATTTTTGACCCCTATTGCCTCTAAATTGACTAGCCCGGATCTGCGGGCGTTACAATTATCTCCCCCTTAGGATGATTACGTCGAGGCCAACACAAATAATAACCCTAATTATTACACACTAAAATAGTGTATAGTGGTAAAGGGATCGAATCCACGGAGACTGGTTCAATTTGATAACTCTATGAAAAATCTCTTTGTAAAATACTTGGAATATGACAATAAATTGAAAATGGGGGTTTTGATGTTTTGAAATACTTGAAACAAACTAGAATTAACTATGATTTAAATAGACAATTGCAACAAAAATAAGAATTTGATGTAAAATCAATAAGGGAAAGATGGTTGACTTAAAGTTTTCTCACTTTGACTTTTGATGAACATATCATTAGAATTCAATGGTGCAATACTTGTTTTAAATCCTCAATTTGGCTATAGTAATCCAAGGAGCTTGAGATTACCTAGACTTTTCTTAATTGTTGAAATGGCTAGAGAAGCTCATAACAATTTCCTTAGTCAAAGTCACTAATTCCAAATAGCATGTAATTAGTGAAAGTCAACTAGCATTAAGAACCAAAAAGTCACCAAATCCAAGAGGGGTCAAATGCTTTCACCACCATGTTGGAGGAAATGTTTTTATGATTGTGTGAAGTAAAATCAACACAAAAATCATTTGTTGCTTGCTAATTTGAGGATCCTTTACTTAATCAAGAAATTAGCCAACTAATCACCACAAACACATTTAAACTCATGAACTAAAACATACAAGTAATGATAAGATGTTAAAACACAAAATATTTCCATAAAGATTCAAGAACATGTTATAAAACTTCGGCGGGCCATAACTTCTTCGTTATAACTCGGATTTCGGCGTTCTTTATATGTACGGAAACCTTGTGACATATTATAAAACTTGGTTAAGACTATTCATTCTAAATAATCTTTTGTCGAAAAGTCATTTTTGACCCCTATTGCCTCTAAATTGACTAGCCCGGATCTGCGGGCGTTACAATATATATATATATATATATATATATATATATATATATATATATATATATATATATATATATATATATATATATATATATATATATATATATATAGAGAGAGAGAGAGAGAGAGAGAGAGAGAAAGAGAGAGAGAGAGAGAGAGGACGGTTCATTTGAGATTCAAAAAAATAAAAAATAAATAAAGGTCTTGAGATTCAACCCCAGCTACATATTTATCATTTGTCGCTCTAACGCTTCAGCGTACCGGCAACAACGAGGTATGCCTAATCATAAATGATTATATGGCAAAGAGGTATAATCATATATATATATATATATATATATATATATATATATATATATATATATATATATATATATATATATATATATATATATATAAGGTTCTAAATAATGTGATGCGCGGACTTAACGACAAGGGAAAAGTTAAGCCATTACATGCCTTGGCGAGCCATGACATTTTTCAAGGTGTAATTTTATATAAATTAACAAAGATAAATCATATAATTGTTGAATTTTATCAAATATATAATGTTTTTAGAAGTGTTATATTAATATTTAGTATCAAAAAGTTAACAAAAAATCGATTAGTTTAGGGTCGATTAAAACACAAAAAACATGCGCCTTGAAAAAAAGTTGTGCCATAATGTGATAAGGCGTGTCTTGACACATTATTTGAGTGTCACGCTTAACAAACCCGTCTTTGACGTTTTCGCAACGGTTAGGTCACGCCTTGCGCCATAGCATGCCTTGAGGCGCGCCGTGGCACACTTTTTAGAACCATGATCATATATGATTATTTATGTTTATATGTATATGTATAATCATAAATGATTAGGACGATTGGTAGCAGAAGAGGTGGTGGTGACAAATAGTGACGAAGCTTGATGTTTTGATTTGGAGGGGGGGTAGAATGTATAAAAATTGAAGAACAAGGGGGCCAAAGTCAAATTTATAATTTTAGGCATAATATGTAACTTTTTTAATAATTATGGACTAATTATAAAAAAAATTGGGGGGGGGGGGGGGGTATCATACCCCATGGCCCTACATAAGCTCCGTCAATGGTGATATAGGTGGTAGTGATATAAGTGACGAATGTGACAATGGTGGGGTCGTGTGGTGGCATAGGTGGTACTAGCGGTGGTGGCAGTGGCAATTGTGGTGGTGGTGGTGGGGATGGTGGCGGAAGAGAAAGTAACGGACGACACTATATAATCATTTATGATTATACTTGACCCACTGCACTGGTACATTAGAGGGTTAGAGCGACATATGTGAAATATATGGTTGAGGTTGAATCTCAAGATCTTTATTTTATTTTGAAACTCAAAATCTCTCTCTCTCTCTCTCTCTCTCTCTCTCTCTCTCTATATATATATATATATATATATATATATATATATATATATATATATATATATATATATATAGGTAACTTATAGACAATAAATCATATATTCATAGACATATCAACTCCTCCGAGAGGCTTAGGTGTTGTTTGTTTTTTCGCAAACAAAATGTATGCGGTCTGCGGACCATATCTGTAAACCTCTGCAGTAGAAAATGTGGACCAAACGTCTGTAGTCTGCAAGAAGAAGACTGTTTGTTTTTAACGTCTACATGTTAAAATAAACTGAGATTTATATATACCGATTTTTAAACATAAAAAAACATTACAATAAATTGATTTTTTTAAATTATAACTTAAGCAATCATACAACTAATTCACAAATATAGTTAGGGAACCGATAAAAAAACTTGATAACAACGCAACAAACCGAAAATAATAAACTAAAACCGAAACAAAATTTGACGATGTGATGATTCGAAGGGCTAAAACTATGTTGGGATTCAATAATCAAAATATTAAATGAACTTAGTTATTAGAGTGGTATAAATTATGATAAATGAAAAATAAAACTTCATTAAGACTTTTGATATTATATATATGAACTAATTAATGGATGATATTGTTTCTATCCTAAATAATATAAAAAAAAATTATCAGATTTACCTACTAAATGTAAACATGCACAAAAATAAGAATATCTATAGAATTATATGAAAAATATTTGGATAAATATATTATCTTAATAGAAAAACATGAACATAATCATATACATAAACATTTTGGTTAATACATAACTAGGTGTAAAACCCGTGTATAATACGAGTTGATTAAAGAAAATAAAATATTAAAATGTAAATAATAAGTATTTTTTAAAATAAAATTTTGAAATAACGAAGGAAGAAACATATTAATTGTAAATTATTATAATATTTATTACATTTCATACTTTACATATATAAATATAAGATTATGTGGTTTTTTAATTTTAAAAATTAAAATAAACCATAAATTGACATGTGGATATTATTTATTTAAAAAATATGACAAAATGACAAGTGTCAAAACTCATTAGAGATTGACATGTAGGAAAAAAAAATTATCAATTTATTAGAGATGATTATGATATAAAAAACAATAAATAAAGAAACAAATAATTATATATAAAAAAAGGAGGCGGACAATAGTATAAAAAATGAAAAATGACAATAACAATTACCCAAAAAAAATATTTATAAAAGTTAAATATACATTGTGGAAGAAGTAAGAAAACGATAGAAAATATTAGAAAACAATGTCTATATCTGCGTTAAGAAGATAAGACGCATACCTTTTTAGGTTTGCGGCCTTCAAAAAAACAAACACTCTATGAGACCAAATGTCTGCACGCTGTCTGCACGACGCAGACATAAGAGGTCAAAAAGAGCTTTTGCAGAAAAACTAGCATCGTCTTAGTAACTTTAAGAACTAAACATATAAAATAATTTATGGATATTAACCTTTAAATCTATTACAAAAATTGCAAGAATTAATGTATAAAACAATTAACAAAAGAATGTGATTTTAACATATGATGCATTAGCGGTGTTGATCGGGTATAATTGTCAGGTTTCAGATAATTTGGATTGAGTAGTTCGAGTTTTTTTATTAAAATAATAGTAACCGATGCTCAACCTATATTACACTTCGGATAGTTTGGATTTTAATTCGGATCGGTATTCCCAAAAATTATACACAAATTTTTTTACTACTTTTGAATCTTATAAATTGAATGCCGTTTTTTCTTATAAAAGAATATGTTTTTATATTATATCACATTGTGCAATTAATGTCCATAGAAAAACTACCAAATCTTATTTGTGAAACTACAATTAAAAAAAAAATACAAAGGTCGTGTATTTTTATAAGTTTGTATTTTATATATTTTATGTTTTCATTCTCGTTCATTTTCCATTTAATAACCAAACTTAAACAAACTAAAAGGAACAGACATAAATGAGCACAAATAAATGAATGAGACATTTAGATATGTTCGTAACTAAACAAACAAGAATCAATCTTTATGTTTATTTATTTATTAAATAAAGAATATAAACGAACTTTTAGAACTAATCATTTCATTCATTTACAACCCTGCTTTTAGTACAATAAACTTTTACGATGATTTTAGTTAATAATACCGATCTAATACAAAGGTTTGCTATCATAAGGGCAATCAAAACTATCTTGTATACATCTGCTATTCAAATATTTTTTTTTATTGTCATATTTATGCATCAAACCCGTCTTAACCCTTGAAAATATCAAAGCTATGAGTTCATCATCTTCGTTGACATGTACAAAACATCTACACTTACGATAAATAACTACATCTGTGACAACCGTCAAATTCCAATCAAGTTAAAGTCAACTAAAGTCAACAAGTCAAACCGATCATCAACTAATCCTTGTGTACTAGGGCTTACATTAGGTAATTACTATACAACTCGCTATGCTAATGAGAAATCATCAATCGAAAAGTCCATACATCTAGATTCCCTTAACCTAAAATTGTGGTAAGTAACGAACCAAACTGATAAAACAATGTTGCATACTCATCGGGAGTGTGTAAGGTCCTTAAACATGGCTTAATGGGGCTTACGGACCTTGCGTTGCGAAGCCAAACACTCACAAAAGTCACACTCGAAACCTCTCTCAATCGTTTTCACTTTATATCCCTGTATGCCAAATATCTACAAGTATGTCAAATCTCTCTCCATATGAGAAATCTCTCCAAGTATGTTAAATCTCTCAACGTATGTCAAATCTCTCCCAAATCTTTCCAATTATGTTAAATCTCTCCTAAATCTCTCCACGAATGTCAAATCTCTCCTAAATCTCTCCAAGAATGTGAAATCTCTCCCAAATCTCTCTCAAAAGTTCCCGTAACTTTTATAGTCATTCGGGCCATCCTGACCCTTAACCGGGTAAAAAACAGCTTGAAACGGGGTAAAAGCGCGAAAATCAGCCTTGAGGAGCCGAAACTCCTCTTAGAGGCCAAAACCTCTTAGGAGTCGAGCCACTCTATTGGAACCGAGACTAGGAGGAACCGAAGCTGAGAAGAGCCGAGAGTAGGAGGACCGAGCCTCGCTTCCCAGCCAAAGCCGAGACCGAGCCTCTCCCTCGCCTTCTTTCCCCCTTGCATGCGAGCACACCTTCGGCTGTTCAACTCTTAGGACCGAACCTCGGCCCACATGCGAGAGGTCTCGCAGAAATGCCAAAATCACCCGGTTTTCGAATAGTTTTGCATTTTAAGCCCGTTTTTAATTATATTAACGCGGGATTTTCACCAAAAACTTTATTTTAACATTTAGGGACCCATATCTACTAATTACCCACGTTTTTTAGGATAAAACCTTATCCAAGAAGAGTGGGTGAAGTACAAGAGGTTGAGTGTTGACTTTGCTTTACCTTATGACACAAGCAACCACCCCTACACCCACTCTATGACCAGCCATACCTCCCCACCTTACCTAAGTCACTTCAATGTCCTTTCCACTCATTTACCGTCCACTCCCACGTTCTAAGAGATGGAACATCCATCCTCTCTCCTCACACTTCATTCATTCACTCATTTTCCAACAAAAGATCAAACACTTTTCTCTCTATTTCGAGACTCCAAGATTGATCATCAAGCTTTATTATACTCTTGGTAAGTATAATTCATCCTCCTGGTGATTATTACATTTCATTCTACTCCAATCACTGATTGCTTACACAAACTGCATCATTTTGATGTTAGATTCTTGAAAATCTTCAAGGCATCTTCAAGTGTTCTTAAGTTGAACACTTCCCTTTTTCCAACATTCATTTACTGAAATCACATAAGGTGAGTTCATACCCCTACAATTTCATGTTTTCTCAAGTTTTTAGGGGGAGGGGGGAATACAAGTTAAAACACCAAGAACATAACTAAAATTTTCTAACAACCTTCATCTGAAAAGTTGGACTCCATTCACGGACTGTTTTGGACAACTTAAACATTCTAGTTTTCAAAACTGTTTTAGGTGCAAGTAGTTCCAGTTCTTAGCTTTAAAATGACTACTTGCACATCTCCATACGATTTTTCTACAAATTATGGTGATTTTTACAAAATTGCCTAACATTTCAAACATCAATCCAGACCAGTCTGTGATTATGGACTTTTTCACACAAGTTGGAGGTCATTAAAATTCATAATAAAAATTATGAACAAACTAGACTCATTTCCCACACTCTCAGAATTTACGGATTCTGATTTGGGCCTTTTATGATTTTTCTATAATGAAAATATTAATAACAGAAAAATGCTATCAATTTTATTTCACCTTGTAACATGTTGAGCAAGGTGTATATCTTTATGTGAATATATGTTTTTGCAAATAAATGAAAATTTGACTTATTATATAGTCATACATCAGTTAACAAATGGAGTTTGCTAGATAAAGCATATAAATAACGATTTGTTAAAATCATAGCACATTTATTACATACAAACATTTGAACAAACTATGTTGAAGTATAGTTCATGCACATTACCACTTTTACCCTTGTTTTGATAAACTATAATAGGTATGGTTTATGTTTCCATTAACACAACAACCACATTTCGGAAGGTTTTATTCCCACAGAAAAAGGCTTTAAACTCACGCACACCACACGTAAACTTGTTAACCTAAATTGTGAGACATTCTCTCCCCGTACGTCCGAGTACATGATCTAAGTTCCAGGTAGTTATAATCAGAGTCTATTGTAGGGAGAATGTGATAGTTGTGTATAGATCTATATTGGGTTAGACACCCCACACCTGAGCTGCATGCAACAGCTAGACCGGCAGGTCTGTGGTGACAAGTGTCATTTCAGTTTCGCGACGCCTGAGAAACGCCATGGCAGGTTCATTTAGTCATAGTATGGTTATAGCGGCTCATATATGGAGTTAACAACACATAAAGTTTACGGGGATTTTCATGAATTAAAAAGGGGTTTTATGTCGATTTAAAATCACTTTTTATATCAATAATTACAGATATTATTGTATACTTTCAGCCTTGGTATTTAAGACTACACACCATTAATTGCGGGATTTTTCTCAAATCATAAAGGGTTTTACGCCAATTTAAAACTACTTTTATATCTTTAAGTATGACAAATACTTGTTCATTCTTGGTCCCGGCATTTAGGACCACATAACTTTTATAAGGAAAATATTGGATTTTTCTTGGTAACACACCGCACATTACAAAGAACGGTTTCCAAACTCATTATCTAAAAAGCTTATGAACTCACCAACGTTTGTGTTGACATTTTTTCAAACAACTTGTATTCTCAGGAATTCAGTGAAACAGGAAATCAATAACGTTTTGAGGATGAGACGATAAATTGTTAAACAGTTCATTTTGTCATCATAATGTAATTGATTTGAATCATGTAAACATATACTTTGGTGTAACTTTTTCAATTATATTTATGATGGTTGTATTTATTTTGAGCACTATTATACTCGTTGTTGTGATACTATACATGAAGTCCTCCACCTCCGGACGTTTCCGCCATCCTTGGTTTGGGGGTGTGATAACATCTAGTTTGCAACGTCTGTATAATTTATTTTATATTATTCTCAATATTTATAACAATCATATATATTGTAATCGAGTTCTTCTTGGTTCTTTTTGGATGTATTTATTTTTATTTTTATGTGGGTTCAACCAAATGGATGAGCCACAGAGAAGCCCATATATGGTATAAGCCCATATATGGTATGGGCTTAGCCCAAACATTTATCTTACTTTCAAACTTCTATTATTCCCCCAAATATTTTGTTTTTCAAACTTAGGATATAATAAAATAACTCATAAATGTCATAGGTAGGGATGAGTATAAAAGTCGAAAACCGAACTATAATTAAAATTAAAATAATTGATATAACCGAATCATTAAAACATAATTATTATTTCCATTAACCGAATCAAAATGCTTCGGTTTCGGTATTATATATTTAATGAATATATAAAAAAAATTAAAAATAAAATATATTAGTATATAATAAGTAATTATATTATAAAAAGGATTATGTAGACATAATCTTCCTATTCCATTTTCTTTCCCTTTGATCTTTCTTTTCCTTAATTTTTGAAGATATCTATAATATGAAACATAATGATATGGTTTAGATATATTGTTACTTGGTTTAAAATTAGAACCGTATATATAAAAGGGATTTTTTAATATGTGCCATAAGAACACATATAAGAAGTATTAATTAATCATAATTATTACCATAATTAAATGTGAAATACATTAATTATAAAGATTATGAATGAGTTTTATATTTTAATTATGATAATATTTCTTATAATTAATGTGTTTAACATTTAATAATGGTAATAATTGTGATTAATTAATACTTCTTATATGTGCCCTTAGGGGCACATATTAGAAAATCTATAAAATGAAATTTACATCTACTGAGTATATTTGTGTATGAGAAATATATCCAATTAAATTTTTAATAATTATCATAACTAAAATATTTATATGAAAATAAAAATAAAATAAAATTAAGTTAAAAGTGCATAAAAAAATTAATAAACTGGAAAAGATTCAAAAACGTTCTTTTATATGATTTCCAATTTATCTTATAGTATATTACTACAAATTACTTATATATATTTTTTAACTTTTTATAACAAGATGTTCTTTTATTTTTCAATCATTTTGAACTATTATGGTTGATTGATGTTAACCGTTAATCAAAACAATTAATCGAAACCAATGACTATTAAAATGTATTAACTGACTGTAATAGTTTTAGTTCGGTTTTGACTAATAACGGAACTAAACCATTCCATATATATCCTTAGTCATAAGTATAATTTAGATGTATAAATATTAAATTTACCATAATTCAAAGTGTAGAAATAAGTTAGAGCCGTTAAAAAAAGTTATATTTCAACAAATCTTATTCATAGAGATTTATAAAATACAAACTCTTGTTATATGTCTTTTTAATAATTTGATGGGTTTCATAACTTACAATAGTGCTTATCAAATCCTTCTAAAATTTAAATAAATCAATTTAAACCAAAAAAGTAATAAATTATTTAAATCAAAATTCATAGATCCATAAATAAATTGATAAGAAAACTCTACTCTCTTAAATAAATATTGAATTAATTGGATTCTTAAGTTGTTAGATCATCCGTTATACTCATCACTAACTACTATAGTGGTGGGTGTCACCTCATCACCACATTCAACCACTAAATTTATGGGATACCCACCATTATATTCTTCTTCTTATTTTTTTTTTGAATTAAAATATATATATATTTTAATTAATTAAAATGTAGAGAGAGGTAGAGAGAGATAGAGAGACAAAAATTTATTGGATGTTGTTATCCGTTCTCCCCACCACATTTGACCACGAATTTTACCACCACTAGCCACCACTAAGAGTATGGGGTGGTGTTCACAATTTTTTTGTTCGTGGCCACATAGACCACTAACATGCTGGTTATGAGTATACCATAAAGCCTTATATATCTTTAGAGTTGTAAATAGACTGAATGAAAATGAACAAGAGATTATTCATGTTCGTTTTTTTAAGTCAACTGAACAAATGAACGAATACGAACAAATTTGCTTGTTTTTGTCCGTTCGTTTAACAATTAAATTGTTCATATTCGTTCATTTATGTTCGTTAAGATGTTAAACGAACATAAATGAATGAACGTAGATAAATAAACACAACTTAATATATATGAACATAAATGAATATATATGAAAACAAATGAACATGATAAACGAACAAAAACTAACATATTATATAGTATAATGTAATATAATAACTAAACACGAAGGAAGTTAAACGAACAAACATAAATGAGCGTAAATGAATAAAATAAACAACGTTCACAAACATAAATGAACGAACGAAACATTATTTCATATTCGTTTATTACTAAACAAACAAAAATTTATATTATGTTCGTTAATTTTATGTTCATTTATCGAATAATATAAACAAATTTTTCACCAAAAAGTTTACAACTATATGTTTATGTTACATAAAGCCATAAACAACTCGTAATATTCAAATACTTTCTTCTATTTTATTTATTTATTTATTTATTATTATTATTTTCTTTTAACGATCATGACTCATGAGTCGACTCGATCCCACAAATCTATATAATAAACAGGTGGGACCCAAGAAGTCAAACACAAACATGCTTTTCGCTACGATACGACTTGTCATCATCTTGCTATTAATTGCAACAAAATCCCTATATTCTGTATTCACTTTTCCATCCTACCCTTAATTTCCTAAGTCCATTACATTACACCCTCTAACAATTTACATCTTTTGAAATAAAACCATCTGAAATTTATAACTTTTAATAATACTACCCTTTGAGTTTGACCTGTTAGGATCTATTAGAACATGTTCAAAACTTAAAATGGGAAAAAAAATTATCAATGTTTTAGTGAAAATTTTGATAATAAATTTATCAATGAAGTCACAACAAGATTTTCTTATCATTATGGCCGATTTAATAACTTATAACAGGTCAAAATGATTGATACAAAAATAAATTTTAACTTTGAATGATTCTTATTGACAAATTTAAATAAAAAATCGTTAAAGTACTAGGTATAAAACTGATCCAAATGTAATGTGTTCTATGTATTCTGCCCTCTATTAAAATATCGTGACATTTTTTTTTAGAGTAAATTACACGAATGGTCCCTATGGTTTAGGATAATTTGCACGTTTGGTCCCTAACTTATTTTTTTAACTCGGAAAGTCCCTACTGTTTGTTTTTGTTACACGTTTGGTCCCTATCTTACCTAAAAAGACTATTTTGCCCTTGATTTTTTAATTTATTTAAATAAACATACTCTCAACCCCACTCCACTCACCTTACCCTACCTATCCCATCATCTTTCCCTAATCAAATAATAGTCTTTTTAGGTAAGATAGGGACCAAACGCGTAACAAAAACAAATAGAAGGGACCAAACACGTAACAAAAACAAACAGTAAGGACCTTCCGAGTTAAAAAAGTAAGTTAGGGACCAAACGTGCAAATTACCCAAACCATAGGGACCATTCGTGTAATTTACTCTTTTTTTTATGATTAACTACCCAAATAACATATAAATTTTGTATGCATATGAACGAGGTTAAAACTTAGATTGGTAATATAAAAAATCGATAAAAACAGTAAGATGTGCAGTGGCATAAAAAAAAAAGGGAATAATATTGGGTGGTATGAACATCCGTGGGGGTTAAAATGATTAGGGTACAACAGCAAATGCGACGATTTTATAGCCTCGGTTACTACAAAGACAAACATCTTTGTGGGGAGAGAGAGCATCTTTTGGAAATCGTTGCTCCTCCAAAACTCACCAATCTCTAGAACATCGATCTTAAAACTAATTTTTTTTCTATAAATTAATCATCACATTTATTTTAATATAGAAACTGTGTTAATACGGTTATGAAATGCGATGTGATTATTATATAACTAAACTGGCTTATTAGGTTAGAGGGTGTGGGTGCGGTTTCAACCGCGGTTTCGCCACATCATCACCCAAAACACAACCACCATCCTGCGGTTTCTACCGCACATTCTCTCTCTTCACCCAATTTCTACCGCACTCCCATTCTCATCTCTCCTTCTTTATTTGCTTTCTCTCTCCTCTCTCTACCAATCATTTTTTTCTCTCTCCTAACCATCCCCCACTCCCTTACTGTGGTATCAAATTGATGAAATAAAAAAAATATGAGGTGGCATTTATGTGGCATGGCATAGGAGGGAGTGCGGTTTCAGTGACACCACTCCCTCCAGTCTTATGTTTGTAATGTTTGACAAATATCACAAATTCAATTGTGGTTCTGATTTTCTGATTTATGCATTTGCAATACTCGGATTTTAAGGACTTAAGCCATTAGTTAAGTTGACAAACAAAATAGTTCAAAATAAACAAACTCCGAACAAATCGAACTCACGCTCCAATTGTGAGTTTCTACAATTCTTTTTTTACGGTTTTCGTATTTGAGGTAGAATACATGCTTATTTATCAAAGTCTTGATGTTTTACAAGTTTTTATACATAAAAATGCATCACACTTTGTTATCGGATAAAAGTTTGTGAAATAGCAATCTAGAACTTTATAAATCATTAATGAATGTATTAAGTTAAAGTGAATTTTTAAAAGATAATATAATTATATCTTGCTATAAAATATTAATATGAATATTAAGAAAATCACAAGATTATAAGTAAATTGCTATAAAAATACAAACATGTTTGATGATTTATAAGAATTATGATCTTTGTTATATATATATGAGTTGAATACATAGAGAAATATATAAAGACATTAAATATAACCAAAAATATTATTCAATATAATTATGTACAAAAAGAAAGTACATTACCTAAATTGGTTAAAAATCGAAGTTTGAATAATTACATAAAAATTAGTCGAAAAATACTAAATAACAACTATTAATTATAAAATTATGTAAAAATGATCTCAATAAACGATTTATCTTATTTTTTATATTTAATATAAAAATATAAATCACTTTGACTAAATAATGAATTTTATCACATATGATAGCATAATTGATTTTTGGATTTTTAAGAACCGTTATCTAAGAATTTTATATCGTATCAATTATGTAACTTATCGATTGTTAGGGGAATTATTGGTTTCACATTGGTTGAAACCTGGAAAATGTTATAAGAGCGACCATTATGCTGCCCAAATTTCGTTGTAACGAACAATAGAAATTTGAAAATCCTTTAAGTCTTACGAATCTCAAATACTAAAAGACTTCAATCAAAGATTATTCCTAAACAACTAAGTTATAATTAATCAAAATATTATAACATAAAGTTTCAGGTTAGGATGCCTAGACATATTGTTAGGATCCAACACTCACGAGTTTCCTATATGAGTTATGTTCGTTTCTAAAAGCCATAGGAGCTAAGATCATTTCCTAAGTTGTGGGCTATGTTGTTGGGTATACTAAGATTGTGTGTCTTGTTGAAAACCCTTTGTTTTATAACCGTTAATCTGTGAGGAACGAAGAACGACATGTATTGATTCATACTATTGGACTTATATGGTCCGATCGCCCGCTTATAGTTACTAGCTACAACTATCGTCTAACGAGACGAATTAGGCGCTGACGTTCTGTTTTTATTTATTCCACTACATATTAAAATATTGAGGATGACTATTAACACACTCGGTTCTGGAGCTAGTGTTGTAGTATAGTGTCATAGTTCGGTTATGAGCTCATTATAGATCACAAATTTGTTTTGTTACCGTATAAAATTGATATTGGAATTATACATGGTTTTTGTTCACTTATATCAGTTGAAAGTGGTTGTATATAGTGGGATAATTTTAGACTAAAAACGAGTAGTGTCAATACCATAAATTAAGTAAGAAAACATTTAATAACTACCACAATACGACCTTACTAGTTTTGTAAACTCAAAATCTAGGAGTTTTAAATATAAACTATAAAATTTCTTGTATGAAAATTTAAGAGTAAGGTTGATTATTTTACGTTTTCACAAAGGATGACATGTCTTTGTTTTATATAAATTGTTATTAAAACTCTTTATATAAAAAGCATTATAGTCATGAGAATCGTAAATTTTGATATAAGCTTGAAGTATTTGTTAAATTTTGTACTTTTGGATTTGAAGAAACGATATTTCTAAACGAGTCAAATACACTTTTAATACTCAACTTTTTTATACTTTTGATAGAAAAGTACAGGTTTATAAAAGCTGGTCAACTAGATAAATTTTATAAAATACTTTTGGTTATAAAAGTACTTTGTGTCAAAACTTTTTGAACTCACCAAATTTTTTTGTTGATGTATCTTAATACATGTATTCTTAGGTTTATTGACAGGTCTGAAGAGTTTGCATAGAATACTTTTCGTTATTGTAGCATACATTTGTAGACACCAAATTTTTAGGCGTGTGTAGTGACTAAGCAATAGCCATTGTCGATGTAATTTCTATTTTGGTTATCACAGAAGTTTCTTTTTGTACTATTCGATGTATGTTCAATAACTGTGATCACTGATTCATATCGTGCACCTCGGCGTTTCCGCCGGCAGATAGGGGTGTGACAGATTGGTATCAGAACTATTGGTTATAACGATGTATGTGGAGCTTTCACATCAACCACAAGGGATGGTAATCGCTACTGTGTGGCATTTACTGATGATTACAATTGATATGGTTATGTTTCTTTGATTAAATATAAGTAAAAAACTTTTGAAAAGTTCAAAGAGTTCAAACAAAAAGTAGAAAATAATTTGGGAAAGAATCTGATAGGGGAGGAGAATATCTTAGTATCTAGTTCAAAGACTATCTCAAGGAATGTAAAATAGTTTCACAATCGAATCCTCCTAGGACACCACAACTCAATGGTGTGGATGAGAGGAGAAATCGAACCTTGCTAGACATGGTTCGTTCCATGATGAGTCGATCTTCACTCCCATTATCATTACGAGGATATGCCTTAAGGACGACCGCCAATATCCTAAATGTTGTTCCAACCAAGAAAGTATCCAAAACACCACATGAAATGTGGAGTGGAAAATCTCCTTCACTTACATATATCAAGGTATTGGGTTATGAGGTCCTCGTTGGGCGTGAGACCCAATATAAACTTGAAGACAAAGCCAAGAAGTGTATTTTCATTGGTTACCGACATAATTTATTTGGTTACTTGGTTTACAAACCTAGTGAAAATGTGGTATTTATAGCTCGAAGAGGAGTCTATTGAGAATGAGAACTAATTTCCAAAGAGGATAGTAGGAGTGCAATTGATCCTATAGAAATTTAAGAATCAACCAATAAGGAGACTTTAGTTGACACTAGTACTCAACCTGAGGCCGTGGCACCTTGTTGAGCCAGTTGATAATTCATTACCTCTCGTAGATCTAGTAGAGTTAGCATGCATCCTAGTTCTATAGTTTTCATATTATTACAGATGGGGACACGTTTATTAGTGATAAAACACTTGTAAAGTTGGATGAGCTAGTTGACTACAAGGAATCGATGGTAGCCCTTGAGGCTTCCAAAACAAAGAGGCCATGTATAGTGAGATTTAATCCATGTACGATAACCAAGTTTATAATTTGGTTGACCATACACCCAATTTGAAGATAGTGGATTGTAAATGGATCTTCAAGAAGAAGACCAACATGGAAGGGAATGTACACACGTACAAAGCTAGGTTGGTGGTGGAGGGATATACTCAAACCCAAGATATTGACTATAATGAAACCTTTTCACTAGTCGCTAAGATCAGGTCAATTAAGATTATGCTTGCCATAACTACCTTTTATGATTATGAGATATGGTAAATGGATGTCAAAACTACTTTCCTTAATGGGAAGCTTACTAAGGACGTATTATTACTTAGCCATAGGGTTTTGAACATGCCAAGTATCCTCATAAGGTGTGCAAGCTTGAAAAGTCGATTTACGGACTTAAATAAGCATCTCGTAACTAGAGTCTTTGCTTCCATGAAAAGGTCAAAGATTTTGGATTTTATAGAAGTGAATATGAGTCATGCATGTACGTCAAAGCTAATGGGAGTGTTGTAAACTTTCTAATGTTGTATGTGGATGACATACTCCTAATAGGAAATGATATCCCAACTTTGCGAGGTGAACTCTTGGCTTGGGAAATGTTTCATTATGAAGGATATATGAAAGGCAACATACATTCTTGGAAAATGGATTTACAAAGATAGAGCAAGACATATAATAAGACTTAGCTAGAGTACTTATTGGATAAAATATTTAAGAGTTTCAATATGGAAAATTCCAAGAAAGGGGATCTGCCCATAAATCATAATGTAAAGTTGAGTAAGACTCAATGTACTGGTAATGATGACGAAATGGACATAATGAGTCAAGTCTTATATGCTTTGACTGTAGGACCGATCATTTACACTATGACGTGTACTCGTTTTAATGTCTCATATGCTTTAAGCATCGTGAGTAGATATCAAGAAAACCCTAGAGTAATTCATTGGACAACGGTGAATAACATTATTAAGTATTTGAGAAATACAAAGGACATGTTGTTGGTTTTTGGTGGCAAATATGAACTTAGAGTGATTGTTTATTGTGATTCCTGTTTCCAAACTGATAGAAATGACAATTGTTTACAATTTGGTTAGGTATTCTTATTGAATGGTGGAGTAGTGACCTGGAAAACTTCTAAGAAAAAGATAGTGGCAGAATCAACCTGTGAGTCTGAGTATATTGTAGCTAGTGAAGTTGCAAAAGGAAGTGACGTGGTTAAAGAATTTCATTTGTGACTTCGAGTTTGTTCCATCAATCCAAGATACCATGGAATATCTTTTGTGATAACGAAGTTGCAACCACATTGACTAAAGAACCTAAGAATCAAGGGAGGTTAAGGCACATCCTCAGGAAATACCACTATGTTGTATATAGAGTGGAGGATAGTAACATTTTAGTGAATATGGTATTGTTAGAGGATAATCGGGCTGATCCATTCACGAAGGCGTTGAGTAAAACCAAACACTTGGAGCATGCTAAGAGAATATACATTAGAGATAATATTAGCTTTTGTAGTTAGTTGATATTTTAAAATGATGTAAGAATAATAAATTGTAATTGATATTGGTGATTAAATAATGGAGATTTGCTACAGCTTAATTGACTACCATCTTCAATTGTTTATTATTTTGTTTCATTTTTTCATGCTTAGAATCCATTTCCAAGGTATTAAGTTACTTAAAACCTCCATAGTCATTCATACTCTTGGGGGTAAGTAGTGATTTAAGACTATCATGGAGTATTTGTAGATTGTCTATGATAATTAGACATAGCATAGAGATTGCGATTAACACTCGTGAGTACTTAAATAGAGATTTTAAGTATTGGAAAACCCGCACTTAGAGATTACTTCATGTATTCAATCACGAGTAATTCTAAGATGATAACATCTTCTATTCTTCAAACAGAGTTATAATTTACCATTTTGTTATGCATTGGTATTAAATAAACGCTACTGTAAATGGATGTTATAAAATGTATGTCTATGTATGACATGATGAGTCGATTATGATTGTGTATTCAAAGTTTATTCATTCCTTTTGCCTTAATAGAAAAAAGCAATATCTTTGGGGACCTCGGTGATTTGATGTTGACATTATAGTGTTGGGCCAACCTGGACTAGATTGATGTGTTCAATTGTGTAAGTCTACTAAGGTCATCATAAATCGGATATAAGGAAACATAATCTTGGACCATGAGATTAATTCCTATCCATGTCTCATGTCCATACGATATCTTTTAGAACAAAGGATTAACCAATCACTTATCTAAAGGGTTATCTCTAAAAATATGATTCAGAGTTTGATAGTTTCTAAATAAGCACATTTTGTTGATTGAATGGGAGCCTTGGGACTAATTGTAGTTTATGAATTGTCCAAGTGGGAGACTGTTGGAATAGTGTTCAATGCCATAACTAAATTGGTAAGACTATCCATTAATACTAGGGTCCTTTTTGGGTTGCCCTCAATGAACCAAATAGTATTTGAATGTTATAAGAGAGATACCAATAGTTTATTAATTATTCATGTGATGATTAATTATCTAGAAACTAGTTTGGTGTTAACGGGATTTAATTAGAATTAATATGAAATGAATTTGTACTAATTAAAAGTGTAGGGATTGAATGTTAATTATTCAGTAGTTGCATAAGTTGGAACATTCGGAAACTCTAAAGAGGGGGAACGAAATTCTAAGGGATAAAACCTATAATTTTTGTCCATAGCTTGAGATAAGCAAGGAATTTGAATTCGGATTAAATTGGATTATCTAAGTATTTAAATTTGCTTTACTTGCAAGCAACTGAAAGCTATAAATACCCCTCCCATGCACCTCATTATTTGCTACCCACTCTAAAGAGTTCTTAGAGTTTTTATTCTCTCTATAACTTTTTGATCAATCTCTATAATTTCAAGGGTTATTTTCTTACATCAAATAGTTTGGTATTATCATGTGTGAACCAATAGAGGCAATCCACTTTGGTTACCCTTCCCTGGCTTATTGAATTCGATCTATATCAAAGGTATTCAAGCAAAACTGGTTTTGCTAAAGTTTAGAAAACTTTATCCCTCATGTAGTTGTTAATAACAATTAGGTTTAAGATCCTTGTAGGTTTTAGTGTTTGCTTACCTTAGGTTAAAAACTATATGTTTCTACTTCTATGATAATTAATCTAGAAAGTATATACAAAACCTATCACTAACACGTTTAATACTAAAAAAAATTCTTAGTAAACTTAGATTTTACACACATTTTGTATTTATCAAAATCTTTATTGTTTACTTTTATCATACCTTTAGTTTGTTTTTTTTTCAAATTTTTCAATATTTATTTTTCTAAACATTTGTGTCATAAAGAAATTGAACAATCGATATACTCATAAAACATTATTAATTCACTTTAAAACCAATTACATCATTGTTATCGGTGCTCCACTATTACCGACAATAACCCCAATATTATTATGATTATCACTAAAATCAACATCTAAAATAGAAACACCAAGCCAAAATCCTCCATGATCCCTACTATATTCAATTAGGTAAAGTCGATACATTACACGAGTTTGATGGCTTGACCAACATTGAGGCCATTTTAGGTAAGCTCCATGCTACCATCCTCAATCACCAGCTTGTAACCATTATTTTCAAACTTATCAAAAAATACGAGTCCCTTCGAGATTCCAAGAACATGACACATCTCGAAGGGAAACTCTTTGACTATTCAAAAATTTCAAGACCACTGTGTCAATTCCGCAAACACTCACTCTATGGCCATCAACACACACCACCATAATTCCTTCATGTACATGACCATAAGTATTGATCTACTCGCTTCCAAACACATGAAATGTCGCTCCATAATCCATAAGCCAACCTCGAGATGCCACTGCCTGTGTAAGTGAAGAGATCATGTTGATTCCCCCAAGAACCAAATTTTCTACCATGTAATGTCCCAAAAATATTACGTAAAAATTTCAATTTTAAATAAGTAAAAAAATTCATTCATTGTTCTAAAAGACGATCAGAGTCAAAGTATTCTAAAAAAAATCAGAGTAAAATCATAAACAATTAATGTGAAATAAATCTCCATGGGATGCAGTGCGATCAAGTCTGGCCCTTCATTTTTAAACCAGAAGTACCTGGAAAAATTTTAAACATAAAATGTATGCATAAAGCTTTCTGAGTTACCCAAAATACCACATACCATACATATATCGGTCCCCACCTGATATTCATAGTAGGCCCCGCCCAACATACATACAAACACATGTAAGAGTCACAAAGACAACTAGCACCCTACACACATAATCTAACGGGCCGACATTGGTGGCTTCGACCCGCATGTACAGTGAAAAGACTCACCTGAACTGTTCGAAAGAAGCCCAATAGCTACCTCAACAATAGAACATCCAACCTAAGGTTCCTAAAGCCAAAGTGAAACCTATCCATAGTGAAATGCTCAATTCTACTCAAGTTTGACCAAAAGTCAAATTGGTCAAAAGTTAACGTCAAAGCTAAGGTAAGAATTGCCAACAACATCCCTCTATGTCGTGGCCTTCCTTGACCACGTCATGGGCACAAAATGCCAAAACAGTCGTTGAATCCCCAGTCGCCACACCATGTCAGCCTAAGGCCACATCATGGGGACTGGTATGAGCAACTCAAATGAGCTGAATCCATTTCCTTCTGATTTCAAGATCTCCAAAGCTTAGATCTGATCCTTTCCAAGGTCTTAATGGATAAAGTTTCCTACTTTATCCATTAGGAAGGTCCAAAACTGCCAAGATGTAGACTTTAAGTCTTAAAGGGACCCAAAAATGCATCTATCTTAACTTAATCCATTAAGTCCCGGTCTCCAACTTTTAGATTCGAATCAACAAGATGTCTAGATGGATAAAGTTTCCAACTTTATCCACAATAATGGAACAATCTTTCAAGATCTAAACTTCAATACACCAAAATGGCCTAAAAGGACCAAGATAACTTGCATAGCTACAAGGGAAGGTAAAAGATCACAACATTCCTAGTCCATGAGGTCCAAGAAGCATTCCAAACTGATCAAAATATGTTGGAGTCCACTCAACTCCAAGATCACCCATAAAACGGACCAAAAGTTCCAAAAACCCTAAATGACAAGATCTGAAGAACTAGATAGCTAGATTGGAACCTTATACTTACAATAGTCCAGAAAATGTAGTGTCTTTGATGGATCCAAACTTGAAGCATCATTCTTGCAACCAGAAGAACCTTATTGATCTTTAAATTTCATCAAAATAACATAAAAAGCATCCAAAAAAGGAGAGAAAAGAGGTGATAATCTCAAATCTTAAAGGTAGAGGCTAGGGTTTCCCAAGGGGTTCTAGAGGTGATGGAGGCTAAGAAAATACCCTAAAATATGAATCCTTACCTTTAAATACCTTGAAAACCCTAATTTTTTTTTTTGGGATTGGGATACACAGTTCTTACCTTGTGACACCCTGCTTCTCACCTCATGAGACCTTTACGTCATGAGAATATGCTTCTTAACTCGTGAGAACATGTTTTCACCCAATTCCATTCCAACTTCAAACAATCATAACTTCTTTGTCTCAACTCTGTTTTTGGTGATATTTTGTCACATCCTCACACCAGATGGCGGAAACGTCTGGGGCTTTGGGTGACTTCATTATTGTAGTATCATCACATAGTGTATAATTGAAACATAACATCATCATCACACATGTAACGTTACAACATTCATGATTTACATCGAGTATTGTATTTGAATATTACATGCCAAAATAGTCAAAGTATGATGAAACAAAATATAACAAAATATCCATGGATTCTTTCTACCCAACCTGCTCAAAGGTTTCCTGAGAATACAAGTTAATTTAAAAAGGTCAACATAAAAATGTTGGTGAGTTCATAAGCATGTTTGAGAAAAATGATTTGTATTACTTTGTATACATTGGAAAATCTGATTTTTTTTCTTCTTCTGAAAAACAGTTTGATATGTTTATGTCCGATCTTGTATTAATGCATGTGTGTTAATGTTTGTGAGAGTATAGAGAGAATAATCCCATACAACCCGATGTTGTCTGCTTATAGAATGGTGGAATCTCATCAACACCCATGTTTGAGTACCAGCGCAAGTATAATACAATGTTATCTAGAAGAGAAGGTTTCTGAATGTAAAGAGCAAGATCCCCAGACAACCTGATGTTGTCTGCGTAAGAGAATACTGGAATCTCAATACCCGAGGTTGAGTACCAGCGCAAGTATGTTACCGAGTAACCCAGAGAGAAAAGAGAACAGTTTTCCCGTAAATTTTATAACGTTAATTCCTCTAAGTGAGCCGTTATAACCATACTTGATAATGACAATTTTGCCTGTCATGACGTCTATTAGACGACGACTTGTTTAAGGTAAGGTTTGTCACCCTAGACTGGTCTAGTCTAACTGTAGCGAACAACTCAGGTGTGGGGTGTCACCCCCGTATAGATCTATACACAAACTCCCGCTCTCCCTCTAAGAGACTCTGGTTATAACTATAGGCTACGATCGTACACTCATTGGGTGTCAACCCAAATATCTCACTAGATCCTTAATCACATTTACACGAAAACTAACATACAAAGAATATTCCAGGCCCAATAAACATGTAAGTGGTCAACTAAGGCCCACTAAGCATGTAACTATTTCTAGGCTCAAAAGGAATGAGAGTATCTATCATGGGCCCAATATAGATGTAAAAGGACAACTAAGGTCCATTTAACATGTATACTATTACAGGCCCAATGAGTATCTCAGGCCCAATAAACATATAAGTGGACAACTAAGGCCTACTAAGCATGTAAATTAGTTTAAGCCCCAATCTGAGTGAGAATAACATATTTTATCCATTATTGGTTACATTGGTTGTGTAAGCTTTATTGGTTACCAAATTGACATGAAAAGTCCATTTTTTGTAAAAAGACATTTTTGGTCCTAAAACCCAAAATTTACACACCGTTTTGGTCAAAATGACAATTTAGTTCCTTTAAGGATGCAATTACATTAAAGGCTAGTTTTAAATAGAAATAACATTTTACTCACTTTTGTCAAAAATATCATTTTTGGTTTAGTTTTATGAAAATGTGCATTATTGGCCCATTTAAAATAAATTCATCTTTTTGGCCCAAGTTTTTACTAAACTCGCATTTTTAGTCCTCCTTATCAAAAATTTACATTTTTGGCATAACTTTGTTGAAAATGGCATTTAAGCCCACAAAAATCCAAAAATTTACAACCTGGGCCCAAAAACTCGAAAAAGCCCAAAAGAAGCCCATTTATGAATTTTTACACTTCTAGCCCTTTTTAAGACCACAAATATCAAAAAGATTCATATTTATCAAAATACATTCCTTTTGGTCCCTTAAAAACTGTGAGTAACATACCCGATTTTTGGTTATTTTGTCACTTTTAGCCCCTTTAATGCAAATCTATTAGTTTTTAGTAACTTTGATGTATTTTAAAAACCATTTATTTGCAAGATGAGTTGAAATGAGTGTTATGTTCTACAAATAGCATTATATTTTAGTAGATCTTCAAGTTCATGGAGTTTATGACACATATTCACACATATATCATGAAAAACACACAAGATCATGCATATCTTCACAAAACAACTTGTATTCTCCCCCAAAACATAGTAAAAATCGAAAATAGGGGGTATGCACTCACTTTGGGTTGTTGTTTTTGGTCTTTGATGAAGGTTGAGAAGGATCTCGGCCCTAGAAGTCTTCTTGAGAGGAGATCTTCGAATTCTAAGAAGTTTTAAGAGCATGATCATGAAAACATGTGCTCATGAGGATGGATCTATCATAAAATAAAATAAATCACTTTGAGTTTACATGATCTTACCTAAGTATGAAGCTTGAAGAGATTTTCCTTGAGACACACACAAGTACACACGAATTCTAAGAAGAATAGAGGAGGTTTCTTTGAGTGTTCTTAGAGAGAAATGTTTGAGTGGGTTTGAGAGTAAAATGAAGGTGGTGGTGGGTTGTTTGGGTCGAGAATAAGAAGAAAAGGGAGGGAAGAGAGAGATGAAAAGATTGTTGCATGGAAACATGAGATTTCCTAGAGACATGGTGTATAATTTGCTTAGTTATCCATTAAACAATAATTAGGTGGCAATACCCTAATTATCATCTTGTTATTTCTTTTTTTTTTTTAATACAAAACCGAGAATAGAGAGAGAAGGAAAAGAGAAGGAAGATTTTGGGCCATTTTTTAGTGTATTTGAATTTTGAGGCCCAAATTGAGAGTTTTCGGCCCATTTGGCCCATATATAGGTTTACGACCCAAAATGATAAAGGAAATTTGGGTTTTAGGCCCAATGAAGCCCAAGAAGTTAATTCACGACCCAATATGGCTTATGAAACCATTTACAGCCCAATAAGGCCCATGATTACAAGTTGAGTCATTCTAGGCCCACATGACCCAAAATACTGTAGTTTCATGAATGTGGGTCCAATTTAAGCCCAATTAGGTTTCCTTCACCCAAAATATATAAATTGAAAGTTTACTGGCCTATTAGGCCCAACAAGAGGATCCTAGTCCATACTTCGTTTAAACCGGGTTATTAGGGTTTCAAACCCACAATTGAGTATCTGAGTTGTATTGAATTAGGTTTTGGACTCACTAAGGAGTTTGGATTCAAATGGATGTTTTTGATTTGTTACATCCGGATTCCCATGTATATTATTTTAACTATTTATTTTTGAGGTTCATTGATCTACTCAACGAGTTGGCGCTATAACTCGTCGAGTAGAAGCGGGTATGGCCACGTGAGTTTAATGACCTACTCGATGAGTCGAGAGTAGACTTGCCGAGTAGGTGCTATAAATGGAAACCCTATATCCCTGGGCTTAGGGCCTATTTAAAGGCACTTATAGCCTCATTTGCGGACACACCTCACTGAGAAGAAACCCTAATCGCCCCCTTGAGCTTTTGAGAGAGTTTTGAGCTTTACTTGAGATTTTGGGTGCATTTTGTTGGAGGAAATGAGGATTCCAAGAAAGGATTGTGAAGAGACTTTTAGATCTGCTGCTGATACGTCCATGAGCTTTTATTTGAGGTATAAAGTTCAGACCTTTCTCTTTTGTATTGTTAGATCTCATGGTCTTAGAGTTAGGGTTTCATTTCCATCTTTTATGGGGGACCTTGAGGGTTTTGAACACCTTCTTAGAGTTGGACATCAGATCTGGACCTTGTGAGGTCCCTAGAGTCGAAAGTCCCCTACTCTTCGTCATTAATGTCCTCATCCATCTCGTCGTCATCGCCCTCATACTCTTCATCTTCATCGTCATTTCCCCCTTAGGAATTGTCTTGCCCATATGTTCTCGGTCAAATCGTGACGTAGATTGTGATGTGTTTCACGGTTTTGTATTTCCAAAACCCTAGAGAAGTGTAACAACGTAAATTTTCTAACCAAAATTTCATTTTCAAACACAGTAAAACCCATGTCACATTTTCTAAAAAATATCAAGTATCAAATATCAACACATATTTCAAAAATTGTTTATCACAAATCTAGGATTCTCCAAAAATATATCTCTAGCTCAGGTGTGTGTACAATTAAATCGGTGCCTTCCTGCGATCCTCGAAAGTATCTGAAACACATAACACATAACACGGTAAGCACGAAGCTTAGTGAGTTCCACAAAATACAACACATAGCTCATTATCCACTCGAGGCTATAACTCAGTAAGACCTTTCGGTCAATGTGTCTCAGTGGGACCCTCTGGTCTCACAGCTTGGTTTGGACCCTCCGGTCCTGTCTTGGTGGAAACCCTCCGGTACCACAACTCGGGTTGGACCATCTGGTCTGATCTTAGTAAACAAAAAATATAGCATACATATCACACAGACAAAATGCATAATATCACATAACTTAATAAGAAAATAAGACCCTCCGATCACACACAAATACCACTCATGGTAAAGTATAGTGAGAAGACTCACCTCGTAAGAACTCGGATAATAACGAACTCGAATCACTGGTGTAGCCTCCGCCTAACACATACGATAATTATCCCTGATTAATAACGGCTCTTATGAAGTTAGAGTAACCCTTCTATAACTCATAGAAGGGTAAACAATAATTTTACCGCTCCATGGGCTCAATGATAGGGAGTACGGTGCGCGTACCAGCTCTCTACATTGGGCGTACTCATCTTCCATGCAGGCATCGAGGATGCTCAACCCCTACGTTGCGTGTACTGGGATTATGCCCAACGTACGTGCCAGTTTCACTCTTCTCACTCATTTGGTCTTAATCGGTTAAGACCTTGGCTCATATCTCAGATCTGGACTCCCTAATAGCTTTTACTCTATAAAGTCAGAGACTTTAAGACTTTGCATGGCTTATATGGTCAAAAACACACAAAACACTCACTCTCTTATCTCAAAAAGCTCATAACTCATGCATGGCTTGATTCCAACGTCCAAGATTGGATTTTTATGACATTACACCACTAAATAAACTCAAAGGGTTGATCATAGTCTTTGAAGCTCAATATCACATAAAGCATCTAACTTTTGGGACAAAAACCCTAAAATACTCTACTATGATGCACAAACCAAAAGAGTAAGAAAGCTTGAAGCTTTATACCTTTATGTGAAGCTCCCAACACAGATATGCTTATATCCAAGGGCATGAACTCTCACTCCTTCTTCTCCAAAGCTTCTCCTTCACTTCAAGAACACACAAAGACTCTTAAAGGTTCTCAAATGCACTCACAAGCTCAAGAACGAAGGTTTAGGGCACAATAGGGCTTGTTGTCTGAGAATGGTGGCCATGAATGAGGCCATCATATCCTTTATATAGGGGACTCACCCTAAATTAAGGTTTTCACTCTGTGCCTAGTACGCCCAACGTACTAGGTGGCTTCCACGGCAAAATCATGCATACGAGTACTCTGAGCGTACACTCGCGTACGCCCCGCGTACTCATTCACCACCTTTTCTCAATAAGGGGCTAAAATGGACAAGTACTCAAAAGATCAAGGGTTTCAAGGTATACCTGGACTTAGGATGTTACAAGAAGTATGTTGGGCTACCAACTTGTATTATTACAAGTGGATTCAGTATATCGTTCCCGGTATATGAACAAATAGCCATGCCCTCTTCTTCTATTATCATGTTATGTAAAATAACATAAGCAGTCAACACCGTCATTAGTTTTTTCCTATCCTATGTTCGTGCTGGATGTTTGATTATGTTTTAATTTTGTTTTAGGACTCCAAACACTCATTCCACATCCTTCCGTGCATATTGTTGTGCTAACTTGAACAATTTTCGTTTTTCATCGGCTGGAAATGAATACGAGTTGACAATTGTAGCATAATCTAAATATATCCCATCATCTAGGTAATACCCATACTTATATTCATTTCCATTCACAATGTATGACATGTCTAGTGCTTTACCCTACAAAATATTGTTAAATAACGAAGACGCTTGAAGCACATTCAGGTCATTGTTGGACCCTGTCATACCACATAATGCATGCCAAAACCATAAGTCATGTGAAAACAACCACCTTAATTATAACAGCCGGGACCCCATTATCACCTTGCGTGAATTGACCACGCCACTCATTGGGACAATTTGCCCACTCCCAATGTCTACAATTAATACTACCAATCATCCCTAGAAAACCATGTTTAGCTTGATGCACGACATACAACTATTCAACATCACTTTTAGTTGGATGTCGCAGGTATATGTCACGGCTATGGCATATCTCAATTGTCTAAGAGCGGCCTTCAGACATTTTCAAATACTCATCAGAGGCGTCTACGACTATGGCATATCCCAATTGTCTAAGAGTGACCGTACATTTTTGTATTGTAGTAAAACCACGTTTACCTCTAGCATTCCATCTTAATTGGAAAAACTCATAATTACGTTCCAAATCTCTAGCTATACATAAGAATAAATTTCTACTAATACGAAAACATTATTCAAATTTTGATAGATCATATAAACTATCAGGGACAAAATAGTCACGTACCAAAAGTTCATTTGTCGCCTCTCGATCCCGATTGATCCATTTTTTATGTTTCTTCTCGCTGTGAACTGTCGACTCTCTTACGAACCATGTCTTGTACCGCAGACAATAGTGTGTGTAATACCAACTCGTCATGAGAATCACCATCTATTTTTCTTTGTTGAATGTATGTGTTTGATTTAAAAGAGTTTGTGGGTTTTGTTTTGAAATATTTGTGTAAAATTGATGTATATATAGAGAAATTAAATTAAAAAAAAACACATATTTTTTTATTAAATGCTCAACAGTCGAAAATTGACCAACCAATCAAATATTTCGTCTTCTTCCGTCCTCATCGCCACGACACGACCAACACACCAAAGTCAGGGGTAGTGTTCACGCGTGGAGATGACTTCCACGTAAGCAGCTCACACGTGGAGCCCTCCCAACTCCGGATAACCTTATTGCATTTTTGGATGTTATAAAACAAATTGTTTTTGGGGGTTTCCAAGCAAAAGAATGATGATCTTTTTGATAACATTGTTACCCGATTTTTTTTTTCTTCTTAGAGTAGTTTAGCTTGTTGGGTTTAGAGCTTCTTCAACCATAAACACAAAAATGATGATGGTTTAACACAAAAATAATGATTTCATTCTAACCAACCTTTAAAACGGTGATTTTTAAAGGTCTTTTATTCTTGGCCTTTATATTTGGTGTAAAAAATGAATCAACACAAAAATAATATGATATTTGAAGGTTGATTGGAGTCATTAGAGTTGGTCTTACAAACCCCGTTTTAGCTTTTTAAACTGGTTGATGAATTTTGTCTAATGAGATAAATATAATATACTTAGTAATTTATTTGATAACTGGTATAATAATATAAGAACCTCAAAACAAACAAGAGATCTAACTTATATTATAATAAAACATTTAAATTGTTTTATCATATTTGTTGTGGTTATCGTTGGAAGTGGAATAGCCGTTATTTTGACAAGAAGGGCATATAAGGGCTGTGAGGGTTCATGCGCCAACCATTGGTGTTTCACGTGATGGGGAGGAATGGTACAGATAGACTGGGGTTGGGCTCCTCCAACCGCTTGTTGTTTTGTAGAGAAGGAGCCTAACTGAAACCGATTTGACACCCTCTGCATAAAACTGACCAACTCCATTCATTGTTTTATTTTTATTTTAGTTTATTATTATTATTATTATTATTATTATTATTATTATATCTCAATTTTCCAAACCCACAAATTTCACTACTTTGATATTTGATATTTAATGTCGCAATAGAAAAAAAATCAAAACTTAATTTTAAAATTGAAATTTCATTTATAATATAAGAAAATGATAAAAATAGCCACTTTTCACAATGTTTTTTTCACCAAATAACAAAAAAATCTGAAAATACCAAAAATAGCAATAATTTATGCAGGCAACCATCTATGAAAATCCATTTGGTTTGCTATTTATTTTCACTAACTTTGAAATTTCATAACTTTTTTATACTCTTTTAAGTTCGCCTGAATTGATTTTTTTTGATCGTTATGTTTTTAGTTACAAAGACAACCAATGGCATGATAAACTCCTAAAGTGGAGGTCAGAAAATAATATATTTTTGCTCAAAAGTAGGATACCCGGTACAAATTATATATAAAAAACCCAGATCATTCATAAATTTCACATACAAACTACATTTGAGTTATTTTTTTTCATTGTATACTTCGTAACAGGAGCTATCTACGGAAATATCACATTCAATATTTAGATATCAGGAAATCGTATTTTCTAAGCTCCAAATTATGATGTTTGTGATTTTTTGTCTTTCTTAAACGATTGTTTGTTGGAGGTCACATTAAGTAGATACTATATTAGTGGATTATGACACATACTAATGGAAGCATATAACATTACATACACACTTAAGATATGTAAATATTTAAGTAACAGAGGTGGTGACACGACATATATATATATATATATATATATATATATATATATATATATATATATATATATATATATATATATATATATATCTTTGGTAGTTCCATTGAGGATGAGACGGTAGAGGGTTCACCGTTTTAGTTTGGTATGCAACTCGATATGCAATATATGTCAAATATAGTTAACAAGTTGGTGAATCTCTTGTTGGGTTTTATTCAAAATCGTTTTCCCAAAAGCGCTAAAAACGACAACGGAATCTTAAATTAGTAATAAAATTAAAACAATTAATAACCCGCCAATGATCATATTTTAAAGTATGGAAAGTTTAACAACCATAGAAAGAAAAACTGTTACAACCTTTGAAGATTTTGATTCTTCTCAGAAGGTTGTAAATTTGTAACGCCTTTTCAGGTATCATTTGATTTTCTAAGTTGTTTTAGGATTTTGTATTGGGACTCGACAAGTTGGGGAGCCCAACTCGACGAGTAGAGATCGATTTTGGATGCAGGACTAGGTTCTACTCGACGAGTAGGTACTGTAGAGAGAAACCCTAATTTTCAGGGGTTTGTACTAGGCCTGGTAATTGGGTTAGGTTCGGGTTGGCGGGTCAGAAAACATAAACTTAACCCAACGCATATAATATATGAGTTGACGGGTTGGCTGGTCACGGGTTGATTGGTTGGAAACCTCAAACCAACCTAACCCATATAACCCGTTTAACTATATGGGTTTGTTAATAATTAAATATATCATTTTTAAATGTAATATATATATATATATATATATATATATATATATATATATATATATATATATATATATATATATATATATATATATATATATATATATATATATATATATATATATATATATATATATATATATATATACGGGTTGGCAGGTTGACTCGCGAACCCAAATAGATAACCCAACCCAACCCATGAAATAAACGGGTTGACGGGTCAAAAATTTCAACACAAACCCGTTTATTTTTGGGTTGGGTTAGTGTCGGGTTACGGGTTGGGTCGATAGTTGCCACCCCTAGTTTGTACTCTATTTAAGGAGCTTATGGGTCATTTGTGGCCTCCCTCGTCGTCCTATCTGTCTAGAAAAAAACCCTAGCCATGCTTTAGTGTTTTCAGGAGTGTGTGTGAGCTTTGGAGAGTGAATCTTGTGCTTTTTGGAAGGAAACTTGAAGGTTGAAGAGATTGAAGTGAGGAGAGGGCTTTAGATCTGGCATCTACCTGGTGTTAGCATCCAGTTGGAGGTAAAAAGTTACTACCTTGATCTCTATTTGCTTAGATCTCATCTTATGAAAGAATATGGCCACTTTTGGTGAAAAAGGGTGTCATACTTGGATTTAGACTTGTCATGAGGACATGGTTCCAAATCTGGACACCTCTAGGTCTTCATGGACATAAAGTTGCTCCCTTTACCTAGTCTAGGCCATTTTCCATGTCCTAAACATTGTATGAACCCTAGTTTTAGTGTTTTAGCCATTTGATGCCATGCATGCACGTAAAGTTTGCAACTTTATGTGGTATTTCAGACTTAAGGGACTAGATCTGTAGTTTGGAGGTTTGGATTCGACTGGAAGGACTGCTTATGTTAAGACAAGGGAAAACTCGACGAGTTGCCCTGGCGACTTGGCGAGCTGGAGCGCGTTTTCCCGTATTCGGTCTAAAGAGTAAACTCGGCGAGTTGACAATATAGCTCGATGAGTTGGATCGAGTTTTTTCCTGTTTTCGGTCTGACGAGTAACTTGGCGAGTTGATGAGATAACTCGGTTTTCTAAACACTGTAGGAACTCGATGAGTTGCTAGATGCACTCGACGACTAGGGTCAACATGGACTGTTGACCTTGACTTTGACCAGGGTTGACCAAGTTTGACCTTAAGGGTTTTTTTGGTATTTTGGGATTTTGAAAAGACTAGTCACATGATGATTGTAGGCAGATGAGTTGGAGTCTCCTTACCATACCAATGGGTCGAAGGCACCAAGGCCGACCCTTTTTGTGATATATGGTACACTATTTGATGTAGTGATATATGGTATGATAGTTGGTTATATGCTAAGTGGTGTGCTAGTTATATATATATGTGATAATTGCAAGGAAGACCATGGGGGAGCCCATGATGCTTGGATGTAAGACCATGTGGGGGAGCCCATGGATTTCCAACTAAAGATGATGGGAGAGCCCATGGCACTTAGGTGTAAGACCATGTAGGGGAGCCCATGACATCATGGAGTAAGACCCTCAGAGGAGCCCACGACATCCTTATATGTTTGTATGCATGACTTATATGGTTTATGTAGCTTTTATAACTAATATGATTATATGATTATATGGATTGTGTGGGGTATGCTCTGGGGAACTCACTAAGCATTAGCTTTCAGTTGTTGATTTATTTCAGGTACTTCTGAGCCTAAGGGCAATGGCAAGGCTTAATGGCGCGACATGAACTCTCCCAGGCGTTTTTATAGGACACTCTGATAATTGAAATAAAATTGTTGATGTTATGATTTTGAAAACGATTGTACTTGAGATTTGGTGGTTTATTGGGATATGTTTTGATTATTTAAAAATGAAAATTTTATTTGAAAATTTTAGGTCATTACAAGTTGGTATTAGAGCCTTGGTTTGAGGGATTCGGACACACTCTCAGGTGTGTCAGGACTGAAAATAAGGAAATGGTAAATTTGTTTTAAAAAAATCAAAAGTTAAAAACTTCTTAAAATGGAAAAAAAGAGAGTGCAATGCGCGTGATCAGCCGAGCTCAAGTAAGTGGTTCCCCAATATGTTTGCCATGTGATACTGATATTTGGATTATGATAGTCGGATGGATATTGCTATGTGCATGCTTTTAAAATTGTATACGGTTAGGAGCTTATAGCCTTAGAATGATTGATTTGGACTTATTTCCTATTCCTTGCCTAGTTGTGGTCCTAGAGTAGAATCTGTTATTCGAAAGTCTATTTGATTCTGTTCTGTGTATAATTTGCATGGATAAAAACAACCTGTTATGATTAGATTCTGGTTTGTTATGGATGGAGCAAATCTTAGGATAGCCTAGGATTTGAGCTATGCGGTAGCCTACGAGATATATTTTGTTCTGGGACGAATTAGAGTCATCAGGTAGAGCCTTGGGGAAGGTACAGGTAGGCATGGAAGGTAGTATTGGGCATGTACTACTGAAAGAACAGTACCTGTACCCGAACCAATGTTAGATATGGAGGCACTAAGGAGAACCGATGTAGGAGGTTCCCTTTCCTGGATATACTGATAATTATGGCTTATGATATTGCAGTTCAGTATGGTAGTAACACAATTTGGAGTAGGGGGATTAGGATTAGGATCTAGATCTGGGTCTGACGACGATACCAAGCCCATTGATGAGAGGCTACGCGAGCTCATTGTAGTAGAGGTTACGAGGGGCATCCTTGACGCTACCCCAATGATTTTTTGCACGGTCAAGGAATGTATGAAGGAGATTATGGAGGAGAGGATCAAGTCATTCAGAGTCGATGTTGTTGCGGGCCAGGTTGGGGCCCGAACTCCCTCGTTCCGAGAGTTCAAGGCGTGCGGGATGCCGAATTTCTTCGGGTTTAGGGACTTCATAGTTAGCCGAAACTGGTTGGCAGACATGGAGAATGCACAACGCACGAGTTCTTCGCCTGATGCGAAAAAGGTGGGTTTTGCTTCATGTATGTTGAGGGATCGATCCCGTGATTGGTGGGGAGAGGTGACTAGCTAGGTGAGGGCAGTCGGTGTAGCTGAGATGACATGGGCAGAGTTTGTCAGACACTTTGATCTAGAGTTCGCACCACCTATTGAGGTGCATCGATTAGTAAGGGAGTTCCAAGAGCTCCAACAGACCACCGAGACTGTGGCAAAGATCTCCATCAAGTTTCGGGAACGAGCATTGTCGATCCTATAGTATGCTACAGATGAGGACAAGGTATCATTCCATGTTGAGGGATGATATCCGCAAGTTTGTGAGCTTTACAAAGTGAAAAACCATGAATGAGAGCAGACACAAACATCAGTAGGTCAGGCTAAAAAGCCTAAGACCTCGGATCCTTCCAATAGGGGCTACCAGGGTCGTAGCCGATGTTCTGAGTGCGGTAAACCACACAGTAGGGCTTGTTGAGCAGCAGGCTTAGGATGTTACGCCTATGGCCAGCCGGGTCACTTAAGTAGGGATTGACCTAAGAAGGGGTTGATGTGTTTTCACTGTAGCCAGACCGGCCATAAGCAGGCCGATTGTCCGAGGTTACAAGAAGGGGGAGGAGCAGTGGCGGCACCTGCGCCCGCCACAATGAGGATCATTGATGGCCGTCCTGCTAAGGTGGATGCTCCTGCGGTGAAGAGCCGCACATTTCAGTTGACCACTGAGGAGGCTCGGGCAGCGCCAGACGTTGTGGCTAGTACGTATTTTTATATTCATGCTCTATATTTATATTCATTTCTTATGCGTATATTGTGCTTATGTATAGGGACCTTTTTGGTCAATGGTATGTCGGCTCACGTTCTATTCGACTAAGGTGCTACCCGATCGTTTGTATCTCTTACACTTAGAAAGAATTTTCGGGATGCTCTGGGGACCTTGGATTCCCCACTTGAGGTTGAGATTATCGATGACTGTACCGTGAGTGATGTGAGGGTGTATCAGGACTGTGTCCTGAATGTGATTGGGGAGAGGTTTCGTGTTGATCTAGTCCCTATAACGTTGCAAAGGCTGAAGGTGATCATCAGGATGGACTAGTTGGGGGCCAATGGTGCCATGATAGATTCCGAGCACCAGTTGGTGAGGGTTCGAACCCCAGTTGGGGGAGAACTGGTTATTCATGAAGAGAGGGCCTCGCAAGGTCCAACCCTCTGTTCAGTTGTGAGGGATAGGATATTGCTTCATCAGGGTTGTTCGGGATTCTTGGCTTATATCTCAGACACGAGGGTTGAGACCACGATGGATTTGGGCAGTGTACCAGTTGTACAGGAGTTCTGGGATGTCTTTCCCGAGGAGTTACCTAGAGTGCCTTCGGAGAGGCAGGTGGAGTTTCGCATTGATTTGGTGTCGAGTGCCGCTCCGATAGCCAAGGCACCATACCGGCTAGCTTTGCTTGAGATGTAGGAGCTATTTACACAGTTTCAGGAGCTACTGGACCGAGGGTGTATTCGTCCGAGTAGTTCCCTGTGGGGAGCACCAATCCTGTTCGTGAAAAAAAAGGATGGGTCACACAGGATGTGTATTGATTATTGAGAGCTGAATAAGCTAAAGGTGAAAAACTGTTATCCACTCCCGAGGATAGACGATTTGTTCGATCAGCTTCAGGGTGCATCTTGGTTTTCCAAGATTGATCTTCGTATGGGGTACCATCAGATGAGGATTAGGGATGAGGATATACCGTAGACAGCTTTCAGGACCGAGTACAGGCACTACGAGTTTGTGGTGATGCCATTCAGGTTCACTAATGCCCCAACAACGTTCATGGATCTCATGAACATGGTGTGTAGGTCGATGTTGGATCGGTCAGTGATCATGTTTATCAATGATATTTTGGTCTAACCTAAGACCAAGGAGCAGCACGAGCAACATCTGAGGGAGGTATTGGAGACACTAAGAACGGAAAGGCTTTATGCGAAGTTCTTAAAGTGTAATTTCTGGTTGAGAGAGGTGCAGTTTCTGGGGCACATCATCAACCAGGAGGGTATTTCAGTTGATCCAACCATGGTGAAGGCAGTAATGCGGTGGGAAGTACTGAAGATCGCTTATGAGATTCGTAGCTTCTTGGGTCTAGCAGGGTATTATCAGAGATTCATTCAGGATTTCTCCAAGATCGTCGTGCGATTGACTCTTTTGACCAAGAAGAATGTGACTTTCCGATGGGGCCTGTACCAACAGGTAGCTTTCGAGACCTTGAGGTAGAGCTTATGTGAGGCTCCGATACTCGTACTAACTGAGGGGCTGGATAATTTGGTAGTGTACTGTTATGCATCGATCTCGGGGTTAAGCGTCGTACTGATGTAGAGAGGGCATGTGATCACGTACGCCTCGAGGCAGTTGAACCATCATGAGGCGAACTACCCCACTCATGACCTGGAATTAGGGGTAGTGGTGTTTGATCTCAAGATTTGGAGGCACTATTTATATAGATTTCGTTGCACCATCTTCACTGATCACAAAAGTTTGAAGTATTTGTAGATCAGCATAACCTAAACATGCGACAGAGGAGGTAGTTGGAAGTAATGAAAGATTATGATTGCCAGATTTTGTACCATCTAGGGAAGGCCAACATAGTGGCCGATGCTTTGAGCTGCAAGAAGACAAGTTCTCTTATCGGGAACGTTTGTCTGAGGATGACGGTGGTCTCTTAACTGCTGGATATGATGAAGAAGGCTCACATTAAGTACTTAATATATTAGTGGATCATGACACATACTAGTGGAACCATATAACATTACATATACACTTAATATATGTAAATATTTAAGTAACAGAGGTGGTGACATGACATATATATCTTTGGTAGTTTCATTGAGGATGAGACGATAGAGGGTTCACCATTTTAGTTTGGTATGCAACTCAATATGCAATATATGTCAAATATAGTTAATAAGTTGGTGAATCTCTTGTTGGGTTTTATTCAAAAGCATTTTCCCAAAAACACTAAAAACAACAACGGAAACTTAAAAAAGTAATAAAACTAAAACTATTTTAAATCCACTAATGATCATATTTTAAAGCATGGAAAGTTTAACAACAATAGAAAGAAAAAATGTTACAACCTTTTAAGACTTTGATTCCTCTCAGGAGGTTGGAAATTTGTAACGCCTGTTTCAGGTATCATTTGATTTTCTAAGTTTTTTTTTAGGATTTTGTACTGGGACTCAACGAGTTGGGGAGCCCAACTCAACGAATAGAGATCGATTTTGGATGTGGGACTTAAGGTCTACTTTACGAGTTGGAAGGCCCCAACTCGACGAGTAGGTATTGTAGAGAGAAACCCTAATTTTTAGGGGTTTGTACCCTATTTAAGGAACTTATGGGTCATTTGTGGCCTCCCTCTTCTTCCTATCTGTCTAGAGAGAAACCCTAGCCACGCTTTAGTGTCTTCTTGAGTCTGAGTGAGATTTGGAGAGTGAATCTTATGTTTTTTGGAAGGAAACTTAAAGGTTGAAGAGATTGAAGTGAGGAGAGGGCTTTAGATCTGGCATCTACCTGGTGTTAGATCCAGTTGGAGGTAAAAAGTTGCTACCTTGATCTCTATATGCTTAGATCTCATCTTATGAAAGAATATGGTCACTTTTGGTGCAAAAGGGTGTCATACTCGGATTTGGACTTGTCATGAGGACATGGTTCCAGATCTGGACACCTCTAGGTCTTCATGGACATAAAGTTACTCCCTTTACCTACTCTAGGTCCTTTTCCATGTCCTAAACATTGTATGAACCCTAGTTTTAGTGTTTTAGCCATTTAAGGCCATGCATGCACGTAAAGTTTGCAACTTTACGTGGTATTTTTGTCTTAAGGGACTGAATCTGTAGTTTGGAGGTTTGGATTTGACTGGAAGGGCTGATTATGTTAAGACAAGGGAAAAATCTATGAGTTGCTTTGGCGACTCGACGAGTTGGAGCGGGTTTTCCCGTTTTCAGTCTATAGAGTAAACACGGCGAGTTGGATCGGGGGTTTTCCCGTTTTTGGTCTGACGAGTAACTTGTCGAGTTGATGAGATAACTCAGTGAGTTGGTTAAGGTTTTCCCCCGGTTTTCTGAACACTAGAGGAACTCGACGAGTTGCTAGATGCACTCGACGTGTAGGGTCAACATGGACTATTGACCTTGACTAATGACCTTGACTTTGACTAGGGTTGACGAAGTTTGACCTTAAGGGTATTTTTGGTATTTTGGGATTTTGACAAGACAAGTCATATAATGATTGTAGGTAGGTGCGTTGGAGTTGCGCATTGGGACTTATCTTATCTTATTTCATCATTTTAACATTTTTGAGAGGTGAGTCTCCTCACCATACCAATGGGTCGAATACACAAAGGCCGACCCATTTTGTAATATGTGGTACACTAGTTGATTCAGTGATATGTGGTATGACAGTTGGTTATATGCTAAGTGGTATGCTTGTTATATATGTGATACTTGTAGGGAAGACCATGGGGGGAGCCTATAGCGCTTGGATGTAAGACCATATGGGGGAGCCCATGGATTTTCAAGTAAAGGCCATGGGGGGAGCCCATGACACTTGGATGTAAGACCACATGGGGGAGCCCATGGATTTTCAGCTAAAGACCATGGGGGATCCTATGGCACTTAGGTGTAAGACCATGTGGGGGAGCCCATGACATACTGGAGTAGGACCTTGGGAGGAGCCCACGACATCCTTATATCTTCGTATGCATGGCTTATGTGGTTTATGTAGCTTTTACAACTAATATGATTATGTGATTATGTGGATTGTGTGGGGTATGCTCTGGGGAACTCACAAAGAATTAGCTTACAATTGTTGATTTGTTTCAGGTATTACTGAGCCTAAGGGCAAGGGCATGGCTTGATGGCGAGACATGCACTCTCTCATGCGTGTTTATGGGATACTCTAATAATTGAAATAAAATTGTTGACGTGATCTGTAGATCTGAGGTTGCCATGTCTGTAGATCTGTGTGATTAGCTATAGACTATTATATGATTATTTGTTATATGTTCACATGTTTGGTCGGTAGCTGAGGCTTCACTGCTTTATGCGTATGCCAACAGGCCAGGGCATTCCAACCTGATGGTTGAGGGCCTATGGTATTCCATCCTAAGGATGATTGGACCGATAGTATATTGGTATTCCAATTCGATGGTTCAGGGGCCTGGGGTATTCCAACCTGATGGTTGATTGGACCCATAGTATGTTGGCATTCCAACCCGATGGTTGATGGGCCTAGGGTATTCCAACATGATGGTTGAGTGGACCTATAGTATGATGTTATTATATTTGTGTTATTGTTTGTGTATTGATATTTTAGGGAACTCACTAAATTTTAGGATTATAGTTTTGGATTATGTTTCAGGTACCTCAGGGAATCGCGGTAAGGCCAAGGCGTAATCGTACACCTCCTCATGTTTTGTTTCATGGTTTTGGGATTACTCTAATATTGAACCTGTTTTAAAAACTATTTGTAAACAATGATGATTTTTGGGTTGTTTTAAAAGTTTAAAATTTTCATGAATTTTATGGATTGGAGGAGCAATCGTGCGAATCCAATCTCAAACTAAGGAAAAAGATTTTTAAAATTATTTGTTTTTTCAAATGGTTTTCAAAATAATCAAGGAGGATGCAATGTGTACGATTAGCCGGAGCCAGTAAGTAGACCCCAAAATACCATACTGTTATTTGATATTGTGATATGTAAAAACAACATGCTAGCGATAGGATATGGATCTTTAGGATTTTGCATGATAGAATTGCCTAATTATATAATGCTTGATAGCCTAGGGTTCTTCTCTAATGAAATTGACATCATTACTGTAGTTGCTTAGTGTATACATGCTGGTCATACATAACTAAGATGTTAAAGCCTGAGAATATTTGGTCTAGCCTTATTTCCTGTTCTAGATTGATGAAGGGCTTAGGGTAGGATCATATATTCGACTATCTATAGGGTTCAGTGTTATGTATGGTTAGCATACACGAGTGTTGCAGGGTTGGTGGAAGTTTCATGGATGAGTTGTGTGGGGTCAGCCGACCAGTTTTGAGATATTTAGCCTTTCCTCTAAGGAGTGAGGATTGAGTGTATGGTGTAACACCCGTAGATATGGGCTAGTCAACTTAGAGACGATAAGCATCAAAAATGACTTTTTTATGGAAGATTATTTAGAAGGAGTAATCTTAACTAAGTTTTAGTATATGTCACAAGGTTTCCGTGCATATAAAGAACGCCGAAATCCGAGTTATAACGAAGAAGTTATGACCTATCGAAGTTTCGCGACAGAACCGGCACGACACATCGCGATGTAAATAGTGAATTTACGTTAGAGCGATATTTGGCCTTAGAGATCTAAATGAAAGTTGTAGAATATGTTAAACCGAGAGTGTGCATGGAAAGAACGCCTAAATCTGACTTCCTATGAGGAAGTTATGATTTTTCGAAGCTTCGGCTTAGCAGTGTACAACCCGAAGTTCGAATATGAGATCGAGCGATATTTAGCCAAAACTTTCTAAATGAGAATTGAAGATCTCATCAATAGTAGTCCAACGATAAAAAGACAGAGGAAAACAGAGTTTAGATGGAGTTATGAATTTCGAACAGAATTTTCCTATCCCGGCGTACTAAAATTAATATATTAATAATATATTAAAATTAAACTCAAACTTAGCTGAGGAAGTCTAAATGAAAGTTGTAGATCATGTTTTTACCTACGCATGGATATAAAGAATGTCAAAAAACGGAGTTCGTATGCGAAAGTTATGAATTTCTGAAGTTCGGGGCGCGAAACCCCAAAACTGTCAGAGTTCACGAGGTGAATACAGTGTTCACGACGTGAACTCAGTATTTATGACTTCTGGAGGCTGACAGACGCAACTTGCGATGACGCATGCAGTGACGACTGAACTCACAACGTGAATATTTGAAGTTCACGACGTGAATCCATAAAATCACCCCTATAAATAGAATTCAAGGGGCAGCCGAGTTTGGTTGCTCAATCTCTTCTGTCCCACTCCCAATACTCTCTCTATGCCCTATTTTAACCCCCCGAAGCCCTGGTATCATCCTGACACCCAAAGCAAGTCCCAAAGCCCGAAGATCCCGAGAAGAAAAGAGTTTCCAAGCCGAAGCTCTGCCCCCGAGAAGCCCGGTGTGTGAAGTGATCCTGGTTTCACCAAAGAAGTACTACTCTTAGAGCCGTAGTGCTGTCCGATCATCTTTTGATCAAGTGAGTGTATAGTTCCTTTCATAAACACAATTTTAATACAAGTATTGTTTGAATGTATTAAGTATATGTTTGGTGTGAGTGTGTAGTTACTTTCTTCTACTGCATAGATATGAAGTATTTGCTATGAAATACGTGCTATGTGTTTATATGTTGTTTGTTTACTTGAGATGGTTGTTGAATGAATGTTTTGTATAGGTTTTTAAATGATTTAAACTATATATATGTCATTTATCTCTACAAATATGTTGGGTAGAACATGGGTAGATGAAATAGTTGTGTGTGAGGAAAGATTAGTTTGAGGATGAGATGAAAGATGATATAGATCATGAGATGAGGGTGATAGGTGAAAAATGAGTGAAACCTTTACTCAAACGATGGCCCCGTCATTCATCAGAGTAGGGATGACAACCATGGACTATTCTAGACAGTCCTGTGGAACACTAGCAAGCTCGTAAGTTGTAGGTGTTGTGAACGATGTGTTCACCGGTGTACTCTAAAAACCCATTGATATGTATTGCTAGAGAAGTCTCAGAACCAATACTGTCAATAAACGAGGTAAACCCCGATGACTATGGAGTTAGTGCTTGGTAACTACGGATATAGTGTCTGTTGAGAAAACCCTGGCAACCATGGATTTCGTGCCGATTCCTTAAGATAATCCTAAGGAATAAATGAACGAGGAATAGTTGATTCTTAGGGTAATCTTTAAGAAATAAAATGGAGATAATAGGGTGGGTAATTTGGGTTGATTGTGTGATGATTAAATATAATAATAATTTAAATTATTGTGGGTTGAACACCCTATATGCTCACCAGGCTTCCAAGCCTGACCCACTCAGTTTTCTTTGTATTACAGCTAATGACACGAGAGTATAAGTCGGATGACTTGACGGGAGATTTTGGATTATAGACCAGTAGTTATAAATAATTGTTATGTTGTAAGGTCTGCATTGTACTGTTTATGCTTTTGGTCTGTATCGGAACATGATATCCCAAGATTTTGTTATTTAATTAAAATACATTCTCTTTGAGAAATGTTTTTATAAATTTTATCATATTTTGTTTTGGGAACAAATTCCTCAACTCTTTTATTCAAAGGATTACTCTAATTTTATAAGACAAATCATAAACAAATCGGTCTTTTCTGGCCGTGAAATTGGAGATGTCACAGTTGGTATCAGAGAATTAGTTTTAGCGAACTAGGAATTTGTAGGATTTCTAGACTTAAACTTAGAATGCTAAGCGATTATTGTGAGATGAGTGTCTACCATATTCTAAGAAACGAGCACTAGTATATTTTAGGAATGATGCCTAAAATGCTTTTATGTGCCAAATGTTATATGTTTGCGATATATGATGTTATTTGTTCGGATTTATGGTCTGTTGCCGACCGGATCTGGAAACCTTATGTGTTTAGGATTCTAAGCGTGCGTCTACGATATTAGAACTAGCATGTAAGCGTTTCAGAGTGATAAAGATGATTTGAATATCTACCATGAATGAAGATCTAAAATCACCTTATTCGGTGTATAGATAAAAAATGGCAAGAACCAGGAGCGGAGCTGGAAAGGTGAACGAAAACAGGAATCAACCAATTGTGGTTGAGCGAGTGGCGGTTGTAGCAGCAACACCTGAACCAATCACAATGGATGGAGTGTGAACCATGATTCAAACCATGATGGATGAACAAAAGGAGGAAATGAGACAATTATTACTGAACAATAGGAGTGAACCCTCAATACCAGGTGAACAGCCTGAGCTGAATGAGGGGCAGTCAAAAGGAGGGAACTATAGTGGGACCGTTGGTCAAGCCATCCCATCGATAGATAGACGAAACAATCAGGATGGAGAAAATGATAGACGTGGATGCAAATACAAAGATTTCATGGCATCCAAACCCCCATGTCTTTCTGGAAACCCAACGCTGGTACAAGTTATGGATTGGATCTCCGAGATGGAGACAATGTTTGAAAGTTGAGAATGCAGCAACAAGCAGAAGACCGCTCTTGCGATTCCTCTGTTAAAATCAGGAGTATTGATCTGGTGGAAGCTACTTGTTGGTTCTATGCATAAGGGGGAGCCCAGCAAGATGTCGTGGGAGGACTTTATGTTGCAATTGAAAATGCAATACTGCTCTGAGCAGGCTTCTGGAAATCAACAATGAGTTCCAGAATCTGAAGAAAGGGAAAAATGAGCGTCACTGAATACGCTACAAGCTTTGCGGAGAAGATGAAGCTTATTCAATACCTACTTCCAACTGAACTTTCCAAGGTTAACAAGTTTGCCAATGGATTACCAACGGACTTTGGTTCGATAGTCAAGCAAGCAACCACTCTGAAAGCGGCCATCTGGGTAGCCAAAATGTTGAGACCCAAATAAAAGAAAAGGGTCTGGAGAGAGATGAAGTTGGCGAGAAAAGAAAGTTTGAAGGATTCTCAAGGTCCGATGAGAAGATAAAATTTTGTAAGTCTGGTTTAAAGAAGTTGGAAGAAGAAGCACAATGGTGTGATAAGTGCAAGAGGAAGCACATTAGGAAATGCTCTAAAGAAATGACCTGCTTCAAATGCAGGAAGACGGGTCATTATGCCAGCAAATGCACAAACAAAAGAAAAGCCTATTTTAAGTGTGGGGAAGAAGGACACTTCAAGCAAAATTTCCCAAGAAGGGAAGAGATTACAAAGCCAAATGTGCTGCCAAAGCCAAAGGCAAGAGCATTTCAAATGATCCTTGATGAAGCATATGACAACGCGAGGAATCAAGGATGAGGATTTTATATCCAAAGATCAAGTTATGAAGTAGCAGTGTGAATAGTAACTTATGCTGTATCCTATTAGAGGCATAGTATAGGGTAAACTTGAACTTTTGTGTAGTAGTTTCAAGAAAATAATATAAACCCCACTTTTGTTATCTGGTGTGTTGAATGATTGTATGATTTTCTTGTAAGGTGACTTGGTCAACTGCGAGACAATACTTTGGACGAGTATGAGTAGGTGTGAATAGTAGTAGAGATCTATACTACCGGAAGAACATGACTCACGCTTGGATCTGGGAAAGTCACAAGGTTACCAAGAAGCTTGTAATTGAGTTCGTTTTTATTCAAGTATGACGTTACCATTTTTTCGGTAATGACTAAAAAGATGATTGATATTCTGACACTAGCAGTCATTTCAAATTGAGTCTGACTACGATGGGTTTGTTATGTAGTTCATAGAACCAAGTTCGAGGTAGTATCTGACTAAAGTCAGAAGATTGAAATCAATGTGATTGATAGCATCGTGCTGGTTGTTAAGGAAGCTTGTAGCTAGAAATGATACATGTAAAAATGTGATTATATCACATTATAATATGAAGGAAGGTATATTCCATTCTGGAATTTGACTCTAAGAGACTTGAGTCTAAGCGTTGAATCATACCATGAGAGGTCATTAGAACACGACCCAACGGTTTGTTACATTAGATAAAGGAAAGAAATTAGTCTAAAAAGAAGAAGAAGGAGCCCTCAGTAAGGATTTATTTTGTAACTCGAAGGTTACGATTGAAAGTCCAACATAGTACGAAGAGCAGATGCAGAATTGAGCACTACCTGCTATCGTGAAGTCCAAGAGTTAAATACTGTTTCGAGGAAACATAGAACTTATATTTATTACCTAGGATGAAGAGATAACGTAGGGAATTATTATACAAGTCCTATTTCGTTGATGATTCCGGGACGTAATCATCCTAAGGGGGAGATAATTATAACGCCCGTAGATCTGGGCTAGTCAATTTAGAGATGATAAGCATCAAAAATGATTTTTTATGGAAGATTATTTAGAAGGATTAATCTTAACTAAGTTTTAGTATATGTCACAAGGTTTCCGTGCATATAAAGAATGCTGAAATCTGAGTTATAACGAAGAAGTTAGGACCTGTCGAAGTTTCGTGACAGAACCGGCACGACACAACGCGACGTAAATAGTGAATTTACGTTAGAGCGATATTTGGCCTTAGCGATCTAAATGAAAGTTGTAGAATACGTTAAACCGAGAGTGTGCATAAAAAGAACGCCCAAATCTGACATCCTATGAGGAAGTTATGAATTTTCGAAGTTTCGGCTTAGTAGTGTACAACCCGAAGTTCGAATATGAGATCGAGCAATATTTAGCCAAAACTTTCTAAATGAGAATTGAATATATCATCAATAGTAGTTCAACAATAAAAAGACAAATAAAAACGGAGTTCAGATGAAGGAGTTATGAATTTCAACCGGAGTTTTCCTTTCCCGGCCTACTAAAAATAATATATTAATATTAAAATCAAAGTTAGCCGACGAAGTCTAAATGAAAGTTTTAGATCATGTTTTTACCTACGCGTGGATATAAATAACGTCAAAAACGAAGTTCGTATGCGAAAGTTATGAATTTCTGAAGTTCGGGGCGCGATACCCAAAGCAAGTCTCAAATCCCGAAGATCCCGAGAAGAAAAGAGTTTTCGAGCCGAAGCTCTGCCCGCGAGAAGCCCGGTGTGCGAAGTGATCCCGGTTTCACCAAAGAAGTACTACTCTTAGAGCCGTAGTGTTGTCCGATCATCTTCTGATCAAGTGAGTGTATAGTTCCTTTCATAAACACGATTTTAATACAAGTATTGTTTGAATGTATTAAGTATATGTTTGGTGTGAGTGTGTAGTTACTTTCTTCTACTGCATAGATATGAAGTATTTGCTATGAAATACGTGCTATGTGTTTATATGTTGTTTGTTTACTTGAGATGGTTGTTAAATGAATGTTTTATACAGGTTTTTTAATGATTTAAACTATATATGTAATTTATATCCACAAATATGTTGGGTAGAACATGGGTAGATGAAATAGTTGGTGTGTGAGGAAATATTAGTTTGAGGATGAGACGAAAGATGATATAGACCATGAGATGAGGGTGATAGGTGAAAAATGAGTGAAACCTTTACCCAAACGATGGCCCCGTTATTCATTAGAGTAGGGATGACAACCACGGACTATTCTAGACAGTCCTGTGGAACACTAGCAAGCTCGCAACTTGTAGGTGTTGTGAATGATTTGTTAACCGTTGTACTCTAAAACCCATTGATAAGTATTGCTAGAGAAGTATCGGAACCAATACTATCAATAAACGAGGTAAACCCCGACGACTATGGAGTTAGTGCTTGGTAACTACGAATATAGTGTCTGTTGAGAAAACCCTAGCAACGATGGATTTCGTGCCGATTCCTTAGGATAATCCTAAGAAATAAATGAACGAGGAATAGATGATTCTTAGGGTAATCTTTAATAAATAAAATGGAGATAATAGGGTGGGTAATTGGGGTTGATTGTGTGATGATTAAATATAATAATAATTTATATTATTGTGGGTTGAAAACCCTATATGCTCACCAGGCTTCCAAGCCTAACCCACTCAGTTTTATTTGTATTACAGGTAATGACACGAGAGTATAAGTTGGATGACTTGACGAGAGATTTTGGATTATAGATCAGTAGTTATAAATAATTGTTATGTTGTAAGGTCTGTAATGTACTGTTTATGCTTTTGGTCTGTATCGGAACATGACATCCCAATATTTAGTTATTTAATGAAAATAGTTTCTCTTTGAGAAATGTTTTCATAAATTTTTATCATATTTTGTTTTAGGAACAAATTCCGCAACTCTTTTAATCAAATGATTACTCTGATTTTATAAAACAAGTCATAAACAAATCGGTTTTTTCTGGCCGTGAAATTACGGATGTCACATATGGTGATGCTAGTGAATATTGTTAGGGTGTTGTGATGATCCTCTAAGACAAATATGGGCATGTGTGTAAGGCAGTATGAGCTTGTACTACTTAAAGCACAGGATCCGTACGCGTAGCAAGGAAGTCACAACCCTTAGGGCTTTGTTGGGAGTTGGTTCCTCTGTTATGATATGCGTGTTATTTGATATCTTCCTGGTTTATTTTCAGTATGGTGACTACACGTCAAGTTGAGGCAGGGTCCGGTTCAGGATCAGGAGCTGGCTGTCAGGGTGAGTCAGCTGCACTGGATGACTAGATCAGGGAGATCCTGCAGGAGGAGATTGTTGCTCATTTTTTAGCTCCGTTTCCATAGATGTTTGGGTCTATCAAGATCACCATGGTTGAGTACTTTGATGAGCACCATGTTTCTTTGTCTGAGGCTATTGCTGTTGTAGCCACTGCAGCCGTTGCGACTGCAAGGGTTGGATCGGGTTGGGCTTTTCAGTATCAGAACTTCGAAAATATGAATCCCCCGAATTTCAGAGGGGTGCAGGACCTGATCATCGCCATGATGTGGCTATCTGATGTGGAGGGATGTTTCTTCACTTGTACTTGTCCAACTGACCAGAAGGCCAAGTGAGCTCTAAACCTTCTGAGGACCGGAGCGAAGGATTGGTGGAGGCTTGCTAGTAGTTCTTATTCTGCTAAGCAGAGAGCTACTATGTCTTGGGAGTAGCTCTATGAGATGTTGCACTCCTGATATGTGCCGCTGGTGGAGCGTGAGAGGTTGGCCCGAGAGTACCTGGATTTGAGATAGGGTTCGGAGATGGTGATGGAGATCACAAAGATGTTTACGGAGAGGGCTAAGTTTTTCCCTGAGTTTGCTACATTTGAGCAGGCTCAGATGACCCGTTACTTGAGCATGCTCAACACAGAAATCATATAGTTTTTTTTCCATTCAGCGCTATGGTTTATTATTGGAGATGCAGGAGGCCGCTAGGTGGCGTGAGATTGAGATTGATTTGTAGACGATGGAATAGAGACTGGCCCTGGTGCAATCGCAGCCTGTGTTGAAGCGCTTTAGGGCCGCTGATTCTAGGTCGAGGAGTCAGAGGGGCCGCACTTGTGGGAAGTATGGTAAGGTGCATGATGGAGCTTGTCGATATTCTTTGGAATGCTACAAATGTAACGTCCCAAAATTTAAGGCCAAAAATTTCATTTTTAAATAAGTTGTTACATAAAACCAATAGTATAAAAACGTTCATAATAATATCTCGTGTCAAACCACAGTATTAGTAATCAAAACATATTATCATAAAACCATATCTAAGTGTAATCCCCAAAGATCTCATGTGCGGAAAACGTAGTGTGATGCGCTGCGATCAAGCCGAATCCTTTCCTTATAACACGAAGTACCTGAAACCAAAACTAAAAACCATAAGCATGAAGCTTAGTGAGTTACCCTATCATACCACATACCATACAATCACAAAGCATACATACTGTCGGGCAATTCTGGGGTGCCTGACCTACCCGGTATGGCCGTTCTGGGGTGCCGACCTACCCGTACGGCCATTCTGGGGTGCCGTGCGGCCATTCTGGGGTGTCGTCCTACCCGTGTCAAGCCATTCTCGGGTGCTGACCTACCCGTCGGTCCTAACAACCGACCCTCGGGGACTATTCCACCCCTACTACTACTATCACATATAACATATCATGCCATCATATAAACATATAATCACATATTATCAGACATATCTGGGGGGGGGGATGACCTACCCTTCGGTCCTAACAACCGAACTCTACTACGTCATGCCAGCACATAACATATCAGGTAGTAACAAACCTAGATGATATCACAAAGACAATCATCTAACATACAACTCCTACTGGTGGGCCGGCATTGTGGCCGTAGACCCACCGCTACTGGAAGGTAACTCACCTCACACTGCTGAAGTCTCGAAGACACAATCCCACACTGCTGAAGTCCCGCAGGCTGAGCCCCAGCTATTGGTTAACAGATTCCCGAACTGTCAACACCAAAATAACACCCAATTAATAATTGGGTCCCAACACATAACCATAATACATACTTGAATAATTACTACATTACCCTAGGCTTGGCTTATTTAAGTCGAACAAGGCCCAATCCAGAGGCCCAAAGTCAACTAGGAATCAAAGCCCGACATATGGCCCAATTTTCTAAATTGGGACCAAACCCTTACAAGGTCTTACCATAAGGCCCAACCATTTAGTCCAGTCCAACATTCAACATTATAATGGCCCAATATCATATAATCATAAAGGCCCAAACTATGGTCCATCTATGGCCCAATTTTCCAAATTGGGCCCAACTCCTCATATGGGCCTTACTACAAAGCCCATTAATTATTCTAGTCCATTTGCTTGATCTTGGATGGCCCATTTATAATCAAATCATGAAGGCCTAAATGAAAGGTCCAATAATAAATCCAAGTGAAATTAGGGTTTCACATAAAATGATGATTAGGGTTACGTTTCCTACTTAACCCATTAAGGACTTAACCCATTAAGGACTTAATCCATTAAGGACTTAATCCATTAAGTCCAATATTGCTTAGATTAATCTTTGCCAATGATTATTATTTAATATCTCAAGTTATTAAATAATTCTCGTGTGTGTGACCCCATTAATTCTTAAAGTTAGGTTTTCATTGGCATTAGGGTGTTCCAATCCAAATATTAGCCCATTTATCAATTTGTTGGCCTTTTATGACAATTAGGGCTTTATTGGGCCTAATAAGCCCACTAAAATCTTATTAAGCCTGTATGGGTTTTATTGGGTCCATTAGAGTCCATTGAGCTTCATTGGGCCCATTAGAGCTTCTTTGGCCCCATTAGGGTTTCAAGCATCCCCAATCGAGTCAACTCACAAGACAAGCACACCGCCACCCGATACGGCGGCCGGTGGCGGCAGGAGGCGGAAGCCACCACCCTAAGGTGGTGGTTTTCAATTCCTTTTATTATTCAAATTTCAGATTGCATTTTACAAGGCTAATAATTGAAATAAACACACAAAATCACTACGACACATGGTGTTTCAAGGTGGCAACCACCACCTCACAGTGGTGGCGGTGGTTGTTCTTGATATTCCGGCCAAACAAATCGCTTCCAGCAATATTATACCATCACGACACATGAGCACAAACATCATAATGCGTACACAAACACTTTTCACAGTGGCTAGTGGCAGCAGAAAAACATTTCCGGCGACAGAACAATTTATGCACACGCACTCACACAAACACGAGCAGGAACACCCGTGAAACACGACTCGACATCAAACAACTCTCTTCTTTCGATTGCTTGCCATCTCAGCTCCCATCATCAGTCCTTGACTCCAATAGGAACAGTGCACGATGGGTGTTCGGTGGTGAAAAGCAATGCACATTCGAACGAGAATAGTAACGACGCTACCATGGTCTCGTTTCTCCAGCTTCAAAGACGAGGAGGAGGCGGCGGCAGGGGTGGCAATGGACACCCATGGAAATCACATCGTTGACTGCACTCATCGGAGGATATGGACTGTGACGGTGCGGTTGGTTAGAATCGACAGAAATCGGTGGCGCGACAGTCGTTCAGGGATGTGAGCGGTCGGAGAGACGCAAACCAGTGGCGACAATGGCTGGGAAAGCTCACACATGGCGGCTGAGATGTACATGAGAGGTGGTGACGGCTGCTTTCCAACATTAGGGTTAGGGCTAGGAGGTAACGGGTTTATATACCCGAATTGTTTATGCTCTTTCCCATAATCGCAGAATGGTCCCTCTCTTTCATAAAACTTACAAATTAAGTCTGAATTTTACACTTTTAACCCCAATCTCTTAAAGTGTGACAATTAGCTCTATGAGACCATCATTTGATATATAATTATTTATTTTAGGGCTACTATTCGTTCATTAATTTATCTATTTAACTTAATAAATAAACGGGTGTTACAACAAATATGGAAAGCAGGGCCACATTGCGAGGGATTGTCGGCAGCAGAATCCAACTTCTGGCGTTAGGCTTTGTTACCATTGTGATCTAGTGGGCCATATGAAGGCCCAATGTCCCTTGCATGCTGCCAGGTCAGCGCAGGTTCCAACGCCGGTTACTTGAGGATCACAGATGGGAGTCAGGGCAGGCTGGAGCCATTGAGGGCTCAAGGTCATGCTTTCCAACTTACTACCGAGGAGGCCAGAGCAGCTCCACATGTTGTGACTGATATGTTTCTATTCCTTATTCTATTGGTTATGTTTTGTGTTATGCTTTTGTTGTACCTCTATTTGGTATGTTCCTAGTGAACACTTTGCCTGCTCTAGTGTTGTTTGACTTGGGTGTGAGTCTGTCCTTTGTGTCTTGATCGTTCAGTAGGGAGTTTAATCTGACCATTGAGGAGTTAGAGTGTTCGTTGCGAGTCTCTATCGCTAACGAACAAGGGGTTTCTGCACCATCAGTATATAAGGGTTGTATTCTGGAGATTTTTAGGGTGCCTCATCTGATCGATTTGATCCCTATACTCATGGGGATGTCTGTGTGATTGTGGGTATGGATTGGCTGAGCTGTTTCAGTGTTATGATTGATTGTTAGGGACAGGGCATGGTAGTTTAAACCTCAACTGGGGGGAGAATTGCTTATCTATGGGGAGGGCACCAAGATGGGTTCAGGGTTTTGTCTGCAGCTAGAGCTCGACAGTATATTCAACATGGATGTGCGGGTTATTTGGATTATGTGGTGGATATGCGTGTTGGGGAATTAAGTTTCAATTTCGGTGGTCTCAGTTGTCATGGAATTTTACGATGTATTTATGGAGGAGTTACCTGTTGTGCCTCCTGTGAGGCAGATCCAGTTCAGGATTGACCTTGTGCAAGGTGCGACCCCAATTGCCAAGGTGTCGTACCATTTGGCACCGCCTAAGATGCAAAATTTGTCATCACGGTTGCAAGAGCTACTAGGAAAGTGGTTCATCAGACCGAATAGTTCTACATGGGGAGCGCCGATTTTATTCGTCAAGAATAAGGATGGTTCACACCGGATGTGTATTGATTACCGGGAGTTGAACAAGCTGACGGTGAAGAACCGTTATCCCCTTCCATGGATTGATGATCTCTTTGATCAGTTGTAGGGATCATCTTGGTTCTCTAAGATAGACCTGAGGTCTGGGTACCATCAAGTAAGGGTGAGAGAGGAGGACGTGGAGAAGACTGCGTTACATACTCGTTATGGGCATTACAAGTTTGTGGTGATGCGATTCGGGCTCACCAATGCGTCTACGGTATTTATGGATTTGTTGAATCTGGTTTGCAGGACGATGCTCGATCGTTCGGTTATTCTACTTATTGATGGTATCTTGTTGTATTCCAAGACTAGAGAGCAGCATGAGGAGCATCTTCGCGAGCTTTTGGGGGTTCTTAGGCAAGATCGGTGTTATGCTAAGTTCTCAAAGTGCGAGTTTTGGTTATGAGAGGTTCAGTTCCTTGGATACCTCATTAACCAGGATGGGATATTGGTCGATCCTGCCAAGATTGAGGTAGTGATGCAGTGGGAGGTTCCGAAATATGTCTCAGATATCCGGTCAATGTGTCACATTAGGACCATCTGGTCCCATAACTTGGGTGGACCCTCCGGTCCTAACTCAGGAAGATCATAATAATAATACTCAACATAAATCACAAAGACATAATGCAAAATATCATGATATACAGATAAGCACATAAGACATGTCGTTCACACAAAGATACCACACATGGTAAGTATAGTGAGAAGACTCACCTCAAAAGCTTACAAGTAATAATCTCGCACACGAAAATCTCGAACTAGCTGCCGCCTATCACATAGGATAAATATCTCTAATTAATACTCTATTCATTCTCAATACCAAAAGGTTTCCCTCTCTTTCTCTTTATAACTCTTGGATTGGGTAAAAGATCATTTTATCCCTCCATGTTCTCCATTACTCATGTATGACCAAACCCTAAAGTCAACAGAAGTCAAACTCAAGTCAATAGTCCATGTTTGACTCGACTCGCCGAGTGCATCTATGTGACTCGTCGAGTCCCATTTTTCTTCTGTTATATCGCGAAAATTCACCTTGACTCGTCAAGTTGTCTCGCCAACTCGCCGAGTCACCCATATCCAGACCCATCAGGGAAAAACCCCAACCGACTCATCGAGTCAGCTCATAGACTCGGCAAGTCTCATTAATATAATTACTCATTCAGATGATTCATAGCAGCTTTACTACTCCAAGCACTAGATCTAGCATCCCAATACTTCCTTGTCATGTAAAGCTTCAATCTTTACATTCATGCATGGTAGTTTTTGCTCTAATATACCAAAACATGCTCTCACAAAGTGTCAAGCACAATATCCTTCATATGGGTGAATAAAGTTGGGACCTTTGGACTCTAGGGACCTCACAAGGTCCAGATATGAGGTCTAAACCTCAAGACAACTTTGTAAGCTTAAAACCCCAAATAAAGGTGGCATAAAACCTAACCTTCCAAAATCAAGAGATCTATCCATATGAATGATAAAGGTATGAATTTTTCACCTTTTACAGAAGATCTTGGATGAAAAGAAACATATCTAACAGCCTCTTCTTGTTCCTTGCTTGAATTCCATCTCTTCTCCTCCAAAGTTGCACAGAAAATACTCAATATAAGCTCAACATTCTCTCTTTTAGCTCAAGAAGGCGACTAGGGTTTCTCTCAGTGAAGTTGGGCAACTCACGAGTCGCAAATGAGGCTATAAGTTCCCTTATATAGACCCCAAACCCGGGGAATTAGGGTTTCACTACACAACACCTACTCGGCGAGTCGGCTCTCCAACTCATTGAGTCCACTCATTAAACCTACGCAGTCATCTCGACTCTACTCGACGAGTTGGACTCACAATTCGTCAAGTTACTCAATAAACCCCAAAATAAATACACCATTAATATACCTAGGATTCTGGATGTTATATTCCAAGTTTTTGTGGATTTGAGAATGAAGACCCACATAAGCACTTGAAGATGTTGCACATCATTTGCACTAGCATGAAGCCACAAGGGTCAACCGATGACCAAATCAAATTAAGGGCATTCCCTTTCTCATTGGCCGATAGAGCAAAATATTGGTTATTTTATATTCCACCAGTGTCAATTAACTCATGGACCGATATGGAACGAGATTTCTTTGATAATTTCTATCCCACCTTAAGAGTCTCGAATCTTAGAAATGAGATTTGTAGAATCCGCCAATGTCAAAATGAGACTTTCCATGACTATTAGGAGAGATTCAACAACTTGTGTTATAGTTGCCCACAAAACCAAATTTCAGAAAACTCCTCATTCAACACTTTTATGATGGATTATTACCAATGGAGAGAAGAATTGTTGATGCTTCAAGTGGTGGAGATATCTTTAGCAAAACTCCTCAACAAACTAGACAACTCTTCAGCACCATAGCCGCTAATTCCCAACAGTTTGTTCCCTGCCAATACATGAAGAGGGACACACATCAAAAAGTCAATGAAATGGTGACATCAAACATCTAATCTCAACTTAAAGACTTGACATCCTTTGTCCAAAAGCTAGCCATGGGAAAAACTCCACAATTAATGGTTAGTGGAATATGTGCAACAATGAGACATTCCACGGATATGTGTCCCATTCTTCAAGAAAATGCACAACATGTAAACACCACAGGGGAATTCCAAAAATACCACAACAAACCATCCGGCTAACAAAATGCCTACCATTCAAGTTGGAAGCCTAATCCTAATATGAGCTACAACCCAAGACTATTGCCTCAAAATGAAATGGTTAGACCTTCTTACCCACCACAACAGCCCTATTACCAATATTCACAACCTCCCTATCAACCCAAACCGCACCCTTCACATCATCACCAACAACCTCCTTAATCCCAACATAGTAGCTCTATGTCTCTTGAAGACATTATCAAGTCTCTTGCCACTAACACCCAACATGAAACATCCCAAAATACGACCCGAAAATATCATTTTTAGTTAGATAAAAATTAGTATTCCAAGCACAACATCAATACAATCCCAACACGATATACATAGCATATATCACATAATCATAATAACACATACAATGATGATAAAATAATATCATACGATACAGTCATCGGGCCTCGCCCGACAACGAGCCCAACCCGGTATACATAGCAGCATATATTCCTTCAAGGGTCATGCAGACTCCTAGCATCCTAACATAAATAACAAGGGCCAATATAGGTTCCATAAATCCGCTAAAGCTAGTGAAGAAACTTACCTTGACTGTTGATACATAACTGAATCTCTGGCTGCTGTCCGACGAATTCCCGAGCTATCAAAACCAAATAACTTCGAATTAACAATTGGATTCCAATCTATAACCATCAATCAATTCTAAGGGTAAAAAGACCATTTTACCCCTTACTTTGTTTGGTCCAAGACTAAGGCCCAAACTCACAAACTAAAAGGACCAAAAATCAACTAACCATCCAATGCTTAAACATGGCCCGATTTTTCCAAATTGGGCCTAAACCCTTACATGGGCCTTGCCCTAAGTCCCAACAATTTTTCCTAGTCCAAAAACTTGCAATTAGATGTACCAACAAGACCCCCAAGCACCTAATCCCAATAGAATGGCCCAAACTCGAAGCCCAAAATGTAAAGCCCATAAGACTGAGTACGCGGGGTGTACTCAGCTGTACGCTAAGCATACACGCTTTAGGGATTGTAAGTTGTGCGTATTAGCTTGTACGACTAACATACTCCTCCTATTCATCCAACTTTCACATTTAACCCTTAATCCCTTAAGACATTGCTCCAAAACGTAGATCTAACTTCCTTGAGCTGGATTATTACGTAAAGTTGCTAAGTTTACGTTCATGCATGGCTAAATGAAGCTCTTAAAGCTCAATAGGACTTAATAAATGACTTAATGCATGCATTTGACCAAAATCCCATGAAGCTTGCACCTTTGTGCTTAAGGGGTCCATAATAAGCTCAAATCTAAAAGAATAAGTCCTTAAAATGACCCAACTCCTCAAACCAACCCAAAAAGGGAAGAAAAGCATAAAAAATAAGAACTTAAGAGATTTAATCATGGAGAAGACAAGGTTTGAACTTGATACCTCAATAAGCTTGCAACGATGGTGATGATTATGGATCTATAACCTTCTCACCAAGCTAAGCACCTTTAATATTCTATACTTCCTTCATAAGTAGCAAAACAACCACCAAATACTTCTCAAGGACTCAAAAGCACAACAATAGAGGCTAAGGGATGATTTATAGGGTTTTGGAGGCTTAGAGACTGGTAAAGAGGCCAACCCTAAAGATTTAAGGTGCTTATATAGGGTGCATCACCCTAAATTAAGGTTTCATTAAATCTCACGTCCGCTCCACGTACATAAGTGTACGTCCCGCATACGTGTCCAGAGTCCCGATCTAGCCTCACATCAATATGCTAATTGTACCGTGTGGTACGCCCCACGTACTTGCTTCTCAGCTGATATGCTAAGCATACCAAGTGGTATGCCCTACGTACTCTCTAAGGATCAAAAGTGAAACTTCTAAATAATAAAGGGCAATAATGAAACATACCAAGATTCAAGTGTTACAATTCTCCCCCACTTGAATCAGATTTCTTCCTCATAGTCCGCTACCCGGAACAACTCCAAATAGTGCTCCATCATCACATCATCGGGCTCCCAAGTCCACTCCTAACCCTTGCGGTGAGGCCAATGCACTATCATCAGTTCGACAGCCTTGTTCCTCAAGTTTTAAGTCTTTCGATCCAGAGTCACCACTAGTCTCTCAATATAATTCAGGAAATCATCCACTTGAATATCCTCCAATGGTACCACTGCGGAATTATCCACTAAGAACTTCCATAGCTGAGAGACATGGAATGTGATATGATCCGATTGACCTCATTTGGAAGATCTAAGTGATAAGAAACCCTGCCCACCTGAGCTAAAAGCCTGAAAGGACCAATATACCTGGGGCCCAACTTGCCCCGCTTCTTGAACCAGATGAAACCTTTCGAAGGTGACACCTATAAGAGAACCATATCCCTCACCTGGAACTCTAAATTTGACCGGCTCCTATTGGCATAACTCTTCTGCCGACTCTGAGCTGTCTGGAGCCTATTCCTAATCTATTGAATCAGCTCAATGGTCTTACGTACCACCTCGGTACTCCCCATAACCCGCCGACCGACCTCGCCCCAATAAACTGGGGTCCTACACTTCCTCCCATAGAGCATCTCGAAAGGAGTTGGATCAATGTTGGCATTATAATTGTATTTATACGAAAATTCTGCTAACGGAAGATACATATCCCAACATCCACCAAAATCCAAAACACACGCCCGCATCATATCCTCAAGGGTCTGAATTGTCCGCTTGCTCTGACCATCAGTCTGCAGATGAAACGTTGTGCTGAAATGGAGACGAGTGCCCAAATCGTCATGAAACTTCTTCCAAAACCGAGAACTAAACTGGACATCTCTGTCAAAAACCACCAATATCATCACCCCATGCCGTGCCATGACCTCCTTGATATAATTCTCAGCCAACTTCTCTACAAATATACTCTTCTGAATCAAGATGAAATGGATGCTCTTGGTCAAGCGATCCACGATGATGTAAATCGAATCCACTATGCATGTATTCCGGGGTAGCTTCGTGATAAAATCCATGGTAATATCTTCCCATTTCCATACTAGATTCTCCAACGGTTTCATCTTGCCGTGAGGTCTCTCATTCTTAGCATTGACTTTCCTGCAAGTCACACACCGCTCCATATACAATGCCACATCCCTCTTCATACAGGGCCACCAATAATCAGGACGAAGATCCCTATACATCTCTATTTCCCCAGGATGAATGGAGAACCTCGACTTGTGAGCCTCCTCCTTCATAATCTGATGTACACTGCCCCAATACGAAACCTAATGTCGTCGATGTAGATTCAACAACCCAAGGCTATCATAATCGAAGGAAGCCAAATGACTCACAATTCGTTCGCTCTTTCGGCGCTCTTCTTTCATAGCATTTTCTTGTGCCACACGAATCCGATCCAACAATGGAATAATGATGGTCATCCTCAAACATATGTCTATGATTGGAGCCAAGACCGCCTTGCAGCTAAGAGAATTGGTAAAGGATCTCACAATCACAATCTTTCACCACATCCAACCATCGACACCGCTTCATATTTAGATTCAGATGATTCATCAAGTACCTCAGACTCTTCTGATCTATGTAAATAGTACAACAGACCCCATAGAGGTAATGCCACCAAATATTAAGGGCGAAAACCAAGAATCCCAACTCCAAATCATGTGTCAGATAATTCACCTCATGAGGCTTCAGCTGCCTCGAAGCGTGGGCGATCACGCGACCCATCTACATCAACACTCCCCTAATCCTATGATCAAAGCATCACAATAAACCTCAAAATCATCAACACCCTCTGACAGGGTCAGAGTCGATGCCTCGCACAACCGTTGTCTCAAAATATCAAAAGCTGCCTGTTGCTTTGGCCCCCAGCAAAATGTAACCGTCTTCTTTGTCAATTGGGTCAATGAAACATCTATCTTGAGGAAATCATGTATGAGTCTCCGATAATAACCCGCTAAACCATGAAAACTCCAAATCTCAGACGGATACCTCGGAACCACTCACTGTATCACGGCCTCAACGTTGGCCAGATCAAGCAGAATACCATTCTGGTTAATAAGGTGCCCCAAAAACTGCACCTCGCGCAACCAGAACTTGCACTTGGAGAACTTTGCGAAAAGTCTCACCCTCCTCAAAGTCTCTAGAACTTCCCTCAAGGTGCTCCTCGTGTTGCTCTTAAGTCTTGGAATAAACCAAGATATCATCGATGAATAAAATTACAGACCGATCCAGAATTGGCCTGCACACACGGTTTATGAGATCCATGAACGCAACCAGAGCATTGGTGAGCCCCAAAGTCATCACCATGAACGCGTAATGACCATAACGAGTCCGGAAGGCTGTCTTCTGCACACCCTCCTTCCTGACCCGCATCTGATGATAACCCGATTGCAAATCAGTCTTGGAGAACCAAGATGCACCCTGAAACTGGTAAAAAAGATAATCAATCCTCGTGAATGGATAATGGTTCTTCATCGTTACTTTATTCAGCTCTCGGTAGTCGATGCGCATACGGTGAGACCAATCCTCTTCTTTACAAACAAGATCAGTGCTCCCTAAGGAGAACTGATCGATCGAATGAACCCTTTGTCAAACAGCTATTGCAACTATGTAGACAACTCCTACATCTTAGGAAGAGCCAAACGGTATGGTGCTTTGGCTATCGGAGCCGCACCAGGAACCAGATCAATCCTGAACTCAACCTACCTCTCTGGAGGCACCCCGGGCGAATCCTCCGGGAACACATTTGGGTAGTCCCGCACAATCGGCACATCATCCACAATCACCTTACCCTTATCCTGGGTATCCATGACATAGGCAACATAACCGGAACATCCCTGCTAAAAATAGCTTACGACCCTCGTTGTTGAACACAAAATCGGCCCACACTAAGATCTCTCCCCATGAACCAGTAAATGGGTTTTAGCCATAAGAACATCCTATGTGCTCATGCAAACCCTAATGCTTGGATCTAGGTTTCTCTATTGTACATGCAATTCATCCAAGACTTTAAACCCTAGTTGTAGAATACAATTAATCATATTAACATGTGAAAGGGTTTTTAGATCTTACCTTGATTTTCATGTAGCAATAACAATCACAAATCCTCCTTGTAATGACTTTAGAAAGCTTAGAGTCACAAATGTCACTCGTCTAATGGTTCACAAACACCAAGAGCAAGAGGATGAAGAATAAGGAGAGGGGAGACTGCCCAAAACATGTGGAAACCCTAATGAATCATTTCACCACGTTTTTGAGTCTCAAGGGTCCTTTAAATAGTGAGGCTATTAGGGTTATCTAACAAGGAAACCCTAATTTGGATGCTTAGGCCCTAAGCAACCCATGGACTCCCTCCTTAGAGGCCTAAGACGATTTCTAATGGGTTTCCCCATAGAATTCGTCCACCCCTATAATTATGGAGTCCATTAGCCCAATATTCAACTATCACACAATTGACAGTTCTAGTCCCTTAAGTTTAATTAATGTCTTTTAGCCACAAACTTAATTCTTATTAATTCTTGACTAATATTAATTAAACAATATGATTTCTCCTTTAATATATTATTCTCATAATATATTAATAAATCATAGTTAATCCTTTCTCTCCATAATTCATCCTATGAAGTTGCTTTGGTGAAGGCAACCCAAAAGGACCATGCACCATCGGGCAAGTACATACCAAAATAGTTATGGACTTAGACACTAATCCAACAGTCTCCCACTTGGATAAGTCTAATAACTATTCTGTGTATGACTTCAATTCATGATCTGCAATCGTAGCTTTCCAAAGTCGTTGTCAACTCTAATCTTATCAGATACGCATGTCCTTTAGATAAGGAATCATATATTCCTCCATTCTAGATATTGTATAGATATAAGACAAGAATTCTAATCATTCTCTTTATACTATTTCCTAACTTCCGATTTATGACGACTGACAACAGACTACAATTGATCACATCAAATTAGTCCCGGCTCGGCCAAGCGCTTAGGTGCCATCACTAAATCATCGAGGGGCCCAAATATATTACTTTTATCCTAGTTTGGATAAAAGGAACGGATAAACTTTGACTCAATGCTCGCTTGCACTCACTTACCGAATTACATACAATAATATGTTTTATAACACCAAGTTACTGGTGCGTTTACATATTATCAATGTGTAACCGACTCGCAAGACACATCTCACACATCTCGGTTTCAAGAATATAAGATGTTATCGTCTCACCAATCACTCGTGATACAATTCATGAAGTGATCCAAGTGAGCGTGGGTTTAATCCAATGTTCAAATCATATTCATAAGCACTCATGAACGTTGCATCAAACAATTGCTTATGTCTAATACACTTTAGACAATCGACACACCAATTCACGACAGTCTTCATTCATACCTACTTCCAACATATGAACAACTGTGGTCCGTTCGAATAATTTGACTGTTCTGAACCAATTAAATTATTCAGGAAGTCAAAACATGCAAACTGAAACACAAGAATAATACTAATCCCATATGGCCCCAAACTTTTGAGTATAAATAAAACACCTTTTATCTATCACCATATTGATTACTCATTATTTGTTTTTTTAGGTAATCAACTTCTTACTTGAATTATACTATACTTGTCCCATGCTTTAGTATGCACACAATGTTTACCTACGGTTCTTACTTTGTGAAATAGATCAAATGAACACATTTTCAATCATACTCATTTCACAACTCCTAATCCTTTTTCACAACTGAAAGAATATGCTAGATTCTAACATTTTATGCAATTATCCTTTCATAATGTCATAGTACAAAAATCACTATGACTATTGCCAATGAAATTACGAAGTCCTCTATCTGAGATTGTTACAATACAATTCAATAGACTTGAGGTCTCTCACTCAAAGTACATTCCTTAAACATCCTTTTGCATAAAATTTTCTAATCTAGACATAGACTCTCAATATCCAACTCCTAATATGGAACCATTTCCATATTTTCCATATGACAACTCATTCTTAATAGAATCTTATCTATTCATAATAATGTCGATATGGTCCATCCAATACTATACTTCCAACTACTCACAAGCGACCAATCCTCGGTGAACTTTGGATCGTCCTTTGATAGTTGTTTAATCATCTTAGTCAAAACCGATTCTTGTGCTTTTTCCCTCTAAATCCGCTAGACATTTGGAAAATTTTGGAATGGTCAAATATTATAGCATCTGTAATCAATCCTTTACCCGAAGCGTATGGGATATGATGAATAATGTCTTACATAAAGATATGATACTTTATCAATCTTTTACCATAATATTTTATGTGTCACATTCTCACAATTTGAACTATGAAGAGGGATGCTACAGTCATAATCGAAATTTTGAGAACGCACTATGTATCCTTGACTAAATCTATTAACATTCCACAGCCTAAGCCTTTAGATTTGAAATGAAGTACAATATTCTCTCCCTTAATTATAGCAAAGCAACTATTCAACACTTACAACTTTGCAAAGTATAACTCTTGTTTTCTATAATTAATATTGCTAACTTACAATACTTGCCTTAATAATCATACAAGGATAATATTTATGCTCCTACTATCATGATGATTATTATTATATAAGCATAACACTTATGCTCCCACTAGCTTTGACATGTTTTAGAAAACAACTGAACTTCCAGAAAATAATACTTATTGAATTTCTGAAGTTCATATTTCTAATACCTAATGCTTTGATAATCCTTTATCAAATATTTTTAAACTTATACACCTTTGCCTTAGATAGTTCATATGTGTGTCTTAAACAATTCAAACTAACTGCCAATTCTCACAATTCGAATTATGGAAAGGGATACAGTAACCATAATCAAATTTGAGAATACAGTTTTACAATCGCTATCTTCTTAAAATCTCTCTTAGTGAAAGCATTTCTGTTGAAGATTAGTATGTTGCGTCTTGGGCCCTTTTGTTTTACAACCGGATTGGGCTTGTCGATCCGTGTTTATCTAGATTAGCCTTCTTTTTCTTAGAAAAATGGTTAGGGTTTTATTATAAATATATGCATGCATGTATGCGTATAGGAGCAGTCGTCACTCTCATTGATCATTGTAAACCCTAAAATCCTCTACAGTTGATGTTCTTCATCGAGCTTTTCTGAGGATTGTTTATTAAATCATTCGACACCTTTTGATCCATAAGCTTGTTCTTAATTGTTTATCTAGTCATTTATCTACCTGTTTCATAGATCTAATCGATCTTTAAGTTTGTTTTAAACTCATCAATTGGTATCAGAGCGGGAGGCTGTGTAATCGATACACTTCTTTTCTGTTAAAAAGCTTCAATTAGGGTTATTCCGCATTCATTGATATTTATTGAGCCGTCATCTCATAATTGACGTATCTCAATATTTATTATTTTTGCCCTAATTTGATATATTACAAGTCTGATCTTTGAACAGGTTATTCGATCAATTATGGACGAGTCGCAATCCAATCCCATCAATATTTCAAACAACATTGGATCAACAACGAAGATTCCCATCCTGTACACCCATGATTATGAAGTCTGGGCGAATCACTTTGAAGATTATGTCATAGGATCTGAGGATAATGGATACCTCATCTGGGAAGCAATTATCTCTGGACCGTTTTCTCATTCAGCAACTTCAAGGATTATTAAAACTCAAAAGGAGTATAATGATCTTCTGAAAGATGTTAAAGATGTAGCGCAAGATGAAAAAGTTAAATTTCAGTGCAATATCAAAGCGCTAAGATTGATTAGATTTGCTCTTTAATCCGATACTTTTAGGCTGGTAAGTTCATGCACGACTGCTAAAGAGATATGGGACAGGCTACGTGAATTGTACTCTACAGACGAAGATCTTGAACACTCTATTCAAACCTTACTCTTGTCTGAGTTTGGTGAGTTCAACCAAGGAACAGAAGAAATGGTGACTCAAACGTTCGATCGCTTCAATCATCTTCTTAGCAAGATGATCAAACATGACATCGAAAGGAAGCTTATTGAACAGAAGGTTACATTTTTAAATGGACTCAGGTCTGAGTGGAGAGCAATCGTGTCCACCGTTAAAGCACACGAGCAATTCAAATCCTATTCTTTGGCGAAACTGGTGGGCATCCTAAAATCTCAAGAAAAGATCGTACTGCAGGAGAAAACCGTGGTTTCAAGTCTAGGTTCATTAGCCCTCCTGTCGAAAAGCAAAGCTGTGATAGAGTCGAAGATCTCAACTTGGATGATTATGATCTCACGTCTGAAGACTATGCTATGATGGTGTCAAACCCTAAGAGATTCATCAAGAAGAGATTCCCCACCAATAGGAACCGAAACTGGCAAGGAAGCTATAGCACTGAAAAGGTCAAAGATGAACCAAAAGCTGAAGAATCAAAGAAGGAACCGAAGGCTGAAGGAGATTCTGGAGTGAGCTGCTATTATTGTGGAGGAAAGAACCACTATGCAAAAGATTGCGTCCTAAAAAAGATGGTAGAAAAGGATGAAGAAAATGATGAAGAAGCTGTGTTGATAAAAAAGCTTGAAGAGTTAAGGAAGAAGAAATCTGCTGCTAACCCTTCCATGAATGCTTTAATTGTGCAGGGTTCGGTAGCTGATGATGAGTTCGGTGGCGTGGAGGTATTGTCAACCGACTCTGAAGATGATGAAGTGAGGAAGCCTTCACATGGAAAGGCTTATGTAGCGAAAGAAGAGAGCAGTGGAGGAAGATGCTTGATGGTGTCCGACGTTTCTCAGATGAGAGGATACAACACTGATGGTGGGAATGATGACAAAGAACAGCAACATCTGTGCTTTACTGCCAAACCACTCAGCGAACTTGATGAACTGATCAAAAAGGTACAATCAGTTTTTGTCTCATTTAAAGTCCCACATTGCTCATATGAAAAGGAATTAAAAAGTGTTAATTCAAGAATCTCTCATCTAGATAGTAGTTTAACTCAAACTCGGGTCACCAATTCTAACCTAACTGATCAATTAAGCAGGGTGTCTTCGAAGAGTGAGGAACGACGGATGTGGATCGAACTGAAGGAGTCGGAGTTAATCAAAATAAAAGATGAAAACATTTATTTGCAAAGATACAATTTAAAGCTTTTAAAACAACGAAATGTTTTTTGTCTGATTGCCAAACGTCTTTATACTAATATTACTCAGCTTCATTTGAATTGTGAAATAGGGCAAAAGATTCATCGCATGATTTTACCCTTTCTTGAGTTTAAGGAAGATGAAATTGATGCTGATGCATATAATTGTGAGAGTGTTATTTCGTCTGAGGATGTTAATCCAACATATTTGTATGGACTGGACAAAATTGAATCTTTCATAAAATCCAAGGACCACAAGAATATGCTCAGAAATCTTTTGGATGAAAATGATAAACTGAAGCTAAGAACCGAAACCATACAAAAATTTGACTCACTGAATGTAAACTTAAGCTTGGAAAATAAAATTGATGTTGAAAATGCATCTGAGCTTAATGAGGACGATAATATGAGTGAAATTTCTGTAGAGGACACAGTTGATTGTTCAGAATTTGTCAAGAATGAACCCGAGAACCACAAAAATCTCATCTCAGAAAATTATGTGGAATTCGCTCGGTTGTCCCAACAAAAGTCCCCGATTCTTGTAGAGAAGGCAGTTGTATACCAAAAAGTTAGAACCACTCCGAATCAGGTGTACAAAGTCACAGGTGTAACCGAACATCAGACTGCTGAACTAACAGCTATTGTGAACGAAGATAATGCTGATGGCTGTGACGAGTTCTTCTGGTCGGCTCCCATTGACAATGCTGATGAAACGGTAGGTCTGTTTGAAAGGACTTCATGGAAAAGCAAAGGCAGATACGTACCAGAAGCTTTAAATAAACCTGATTGCTTCAACGTGGCAAGTACCAGTGGAACAAAAGATGTCCCTCAAGAGAAAGAAATTCCTGCAAAAGAAGTCACATCTCCAAGCAAAACAACATCGGTTCAGAGTGGATCAACCAATGAAAATCAAAAACATAAAGCTAACATCCATCATCAACCAAAGCAGATGAGAAGTCAAAAACGGGAAAGGAATCAGAGATACAGGAAAAATCTCTCAGAAAGAAAACAATTTTGGCAATCGCAAAATACCTATTTCTCACATCAAGACAGGAATTTAAAACCAGCGAAAAATCCTGTTGGATCGACGGAGAGAAACGACAACCGAACGCAGAGTCTCGGTTCTGAGCAGAACAACAACCGAAAGCAGAGGTTCGGTTCAGAGCATAATAACAACCGAAAGCAGAAGTTCGGTTTAGGGCACAATGACAACCGAAAGCTGAGGCTCGGTTCTGAGCAAAACAACAACCAAAAGCAGAGGTTCGGCTCAGAGCATAACAACAATCGAACGTATAGATTCGGTTCAGAGAATGATTTCAACCAAAAGCATACGTTTGGTTCGGGAATTAAAAGAGGTCAAAACTCTAAAGTTGGTCCTACCGTTAATCAGAAGCAAAAGAGTCACCTAGAATCTTCAATCAAGAAATCATACCGTTCTGAGTTATCTCATTCTAACTCTTCTAACTCTTCAAAATCCTTTGTCTCTTCTCGTCCTAAAGTCCACTCTGTTTCTTCTCAAAAATCTCAGCCATCAGCTGAAAAAAAAGGAAAGCAGAAGGTTCCAGATACTGAATCAGAATCAATACCAAAACCATTAAATCCAAATAAAATCACAGTTTTCACCATCAAAAGAAAAGATGAAACAACACTAATAAAAAGAACATATGTTGTTGACATCTCTCTTACTATTCCCGTAAAAAGCTCACGAGGACCCAAGAAGCTCTGGGTTCCTAAATCTGCTTAATTTTTGCAGGTTATCCGTGACGAGCAGTATGATGAAGAATGGTACATTGATAGTGGCTGCTCGCGTCACATGACAGGGTGGAAGGAAGAACTAAGGGAATTCAGATCTCTTTCAAATGATGGAAATGTCAAATTTGGGAACAATTCCTTCGGAACCATCAAAGGCTACGGGATGATTACAAACGGTGATTTCTCAATCAGGAAAGTTGCATATGTAGAGGGACTACAACACAATCTCATCAGTGTATCTCAGCTTGTTGGAGGTACTGGTCTCAAGGTCTCATTCGATGATGAAGGTTCGGAAATTATTGAGAAGAAGACGAACAAAGTTATTCTCAAATCAGAGCGCAAAGGTGAAATGTTTCCCCTAAATCTCAAACCAATCAAAGGAAACCCAGCCATCTGCCTGTTATCCAAAGCACAATCTGACGAAAGCTGGCTATGGCACCGAAGACTCTCTCATCTCAACTTCAAAGATATCAACAATCTTGTCACTGGAGGTCATGTGAGGGGTCTCCCATTGCTCAAGTATGACAGAGATCATCTGTGTGCTGCATGTGAAATGGGGAAGCAGAGTCGTCAAAGTCATCCATCTATAATAAACACTAAAGTCATTGAACCACTAGAATTACTTCATATTGATTTATGTGGTTCATCTTCTATAGAAAGCATTGGTGGTAGCAAGTATATTCTTGTTATTGTTGATGACTTTTCACGTTTTACATGGGTGTTCTTTCTGAAGCTTAAATCTGAAGCAACTCACAAGCTAAAAGTGTTCATCAAGCAGATTGAAGTACAACTGAAGAAGGTCGTTCGCAACATCAGAAGCGACAATGGGTTGGAGTTCAAAAATAAAGAATTTGAAGAATTCCTGGAAGAAAAGGGGATCAGTCACAACTTCTCAGCTCCCTACACACCTCAACAGAACGACATTGTCGAAAGACGAAATCGATCCTTATGTGAAGCTGCCCGAACAATGCTAAGTTTTGCTTCCTTACCTTTATATTTTTGGGCTGATGCTATTTCTGCTGCTTGTTTTACACAGAACAGGTCGTATCTTAACAAGCGCTTCACTCTCACTCCTTATGAGATCATCAACAATAGGAAGCCAAACGTGAAGTTTTTCCATGTGTTCGGTTCCAGATGCTTCATTTTCAATTCCAAAGAACACCGCAACAAGTTTGATGTCAAAGCTGACGAAGGGATAATTCTGGGTTATTCTCTTACTTCCAAAGCATACAGGGTGTTAAACAAGCGTTCAAGGAAGATAGAAGAAACTTACTACGTGACTTTTGATGATAACTATGTTAAAAAGCTAAAGGCCAACGAAGACACAACTGGAGAAATCTTTCCTCAAACTGGCCAAGTCACAACCTCGATCGCTAATCTATTCGAGAAATTCATGGAGCTTTTTGATGAACTAGAGAAGGTCACTCTTTCTGAAGCCAGTGCAGCAGACAACAGGGTAGATCACTTGAAGCAACTTATTGACGATGCTGCAAGAAGAATGAATGAAGAAGAATCGAGTTCACAAGACCCTCCCCAACACAATGCATCAGTCGAGGGGGAGCTAAGGTCTCAACCTTCAACCGAGAGTGTCTCACCAACCGAGAGTGCCTCACCAACCGAAAATGCCCCACCAACCGAAGGTACATCAACACCCGAAAGCTCAACACCACAAGAAACCACTGTAGCTCAAGATTCACAAGACATTCCTGCAAGATCATATGTCGAGGAGGAGCATGCTGATATGTCATACGACTTCGACAGTCTGTCCGAACCAGAAGAAATGATAAATGCTGAATTAGATCCATCTTTTGATCCAAACTTCCCTCCTCTCACCAAATGGACCAGAAATCATCTTGTCTCTCAAGTTGTCGGTAATATCTCAGAAACAGTTCTGACTCGATCACAACTCAAGGCAAAACAAGCATCCTTGTACTCAAAAGTCGAATTCTGCATGTTTAACTCATTCGTATCAAAAGTTGAACCAAAGACAGTTAAAACTGCTCTTGATCACTCCGATTGGGTTCAAGCTATGCAAGACGAACTGAATGAATTTGAAAGGAACAAGGTCTGGCGTCTTATTCCAACTCCTCCACATGCCTCGGTTGTTGGTCTCAAATGGGTCTTTAGGAACAAACTTGACAAGGAAGGGAACGTTATAAGAAACAAAGCACGTCTGGTTGTAAAAGGATACTGTCAGGAGGAAGGCATTGACTATGAAGAGACTTTCGCTCCGGTAGCTAGGCTGGAATCAGTGCGAATATTTCTTGCTTATGCTGCTCACAAAAACTTTGAGGTCTTTCAAATGGACGTCAAGTGTGCATTTCTCAATGGAGATCTTGAAGAAACTGTGTATGTGGAGCAACCTCCTGGATTCGTGAATGAAAAGTATCCCGATCATTGTTACATTTTGGATAAAGCCGTGTATGGTCAGAAACAAGCAGCGAGGGCCTGGTATGAAACGCTGACTAAATTTTTAAAGATGTCCAAATTCAAACAAGGTTCAGTTGACCCAACCTTCTTTCGCAAAAAGGAAGGTAACCACCTTATGATCGTTCAAATTTACGTCGATGATATCATCTTTGGCTCCATGAATCCAAGCCTAACAGCTGAATTCAGAAAGCTGATGGAGACTAAATTTGAAATGAGCTCGATGGGTCCCATTAACTTTTTTCTTGGCTTAAATATCAGACAGGGACCTGAAGGCATCTTTATCAACCAGGAAGCTTACACAAAGAATCTCTTAGCAAAATTTGGCATGATGGGAGATTCAAAGGTTAAAATCCCAATGGCGTTCGACACTAAGCTCACTCCATCCCTAGATAAACCGGCTGTTGATCTTACACTTTATCGTCAAATGATAGGCTCTCTAATGTATCTTACTACTAGCAGACCTGACATAATGTTTTCTGTTTGTTACTGTGCTCGGTTTCAGGCAAATCCACGGGAACCTCATATGCTTGCAGTGAAAAACATATTTCGTTATCTCAAGAGAACTACCTCTTTAGGTCTGTGGTACCCTTCTAACTCAAGCTTCTTCGTTCAAGCCTACTCAGATGCAGACCTTGGTGGTTGTGGTCTCGACAGGAAAAGCATCACTGGCGGTTGCCAATTCCTCGATGGGAAGTTGGTTAGCTGGCAGTCAAAGAAACAAACATGCGTGTCTCTGTCTACTGCTGAAGTAGAATACATTGCCGCTGCCTTCTGTACCTCTCAAGTGATTTGGATCCAGAGTCAACTCCGAGACTATGTACTCAATATGAAAAAGATCCCACTATATTGTGACTCTTAAAGTGCAATTAGGATTTGTCATAACCCAGTGCAACACTCTAAGACCAAGCACATCGCACTGAGGTATCACTTCATCAAAGATCACGTGGAAGACGGAAACGTTGAAGTACACTTTGTTCGAACCACTGATCAATTGGCCGATGTCTTTACCAAAGCTCTTCCTGAAACGACTTTCAACAAAATTCTACAAGGCTTGGGTATGATGGTAGGAGAGTCGGTCCCAAATCCTCAAATCTCCAACTAAGAATCAAGAACCGAAATAGGCAGACCGCTCGGTCTCTCTCTGCTCTGGAGATTTAATGGAACTGAAGTAGACAAACCGCTCGGTCTCTCTCTGCTCTGGTGATTTAATGGAACCGAAATAGACAGACCGCTCGGTTCCTCTCTGTTCTGAAATTGTCACCGAAATACACAGACCGCTCGGTCTATCTCTGTTTCATCATTTTTTTTATGTTGTACAATTTTATCTTTCTGTTTTTATTTCTTTTTCAGAAAAAATTCAAAATCACAAAAACATTTTTTTTTATTTCTTTTTCAAAAAATTTCAAAATCACAAATTTTTTTTTTATTTCTTTTTCAGAAAAACTTCAAAATCACAAAAACATTTTATCCTTCTGTTTTATTCCGTTTTCTTACTTATTTCCGCTACTCGCAAGTCCTGGCTGGTGTACGCTTTGCACAGGTATATACAAGTATCACCTTCTGTAGTGTTCACCCAGGTATGTTTTATCTTTCTCTTAGACTAGTTAGACGTCCCTAGAAGCATGCTGCTGTATGTTGTCGCAAGCCTCTATGACCTTGAGTACGCCTTAATGATTCGATCAATACCTATCGTTTCTTCCCAATCAGGCTATTCTCTAACACTCGGTCTAGAGCTACCTTACTCTAATCACTTGAAACATGAGTTGCTCTGCTTTGTCCCACTTCTGTAGCAGAAGGTACGTTCGGTCTCTTAACCACCTCCTCAAATTCTACATTTACCTTCGATTCCCTAAAGTAACCCTTGATGCATTCGGTCTTTACCACTGAAGCTTATGGTTACACAACCTATGTGTTTATGATCTTGGATTCGATTACCACGTTCTAAGTGAAACCCAAAATCCAATACCTAAAATGAATTGACGGTGAGTGATATACTCAAGATGTTACTTAGAAATCTCATTTTCTTTTTGTGTGACCTTTTATGAAATCGTCTCCGCCTAAGACATTTCTTCCCAAAGAGGTCCAGTTTATTTTTCCTTGAGATTTCTGTTTATCCCATGCTTGTCACCGATAATTCCCACCTACCTGTTCAACAGATCACATCGGTCTCACAGGTATCTCTGCCAACACTCAGTTTTATGTTAAGACTTGATGTTCGGTTAAGAGGACAGCTACCCCACAACCTATGATCAAAAGATGCCTTTCATTGTTTATTAATAGACAATTGATCATATTTCCAGGGAAACCACACAAGCACTTCAAGTCTCTCTTGGCTTTGAAGGAAGTGATTCTTGCCTGGAATCTTCTGCTTTCTGTCTTCTTAATAGACAACACTCACATCTCAAACACCTTTGATTTATTTCTTTATCTTTTGCACTCTTATGCACGGAAATTAATTCTTTCCAACATTCTGACTACTGTTTGGTATATGGTTTTAAGTTTCAGTTGTAACCAAACAAGGGCACAAGGAATTTCAAACGATACAAAAATATGATTTGGGCGCGTGCAATTGATTCGTTTCACACCCACGTGTGCTGACGTATTCCTGGGATACACCATAACTTCCAATCGCGCTTTTTCAGGCGATGTTTTGGTTCCCTCATCTGATGGGTTTTGGTCATAAGACATCCTATGTGCTCATACAAACCCTAATGCTTGGATCTAGGTTTCTCTATTATACATGCTTTGAATCCAAGACTATAAACCCTAATTCTAGCATACATATAATCATATTAACATGAGAATAAGTTTATAGTGTTACCTTGATTGTTATGTAGCAATAACAATCCCAATTCCTCCTTGTATTGACTTTGGAAGGCTTAGAGTCACAAGTGTCACTCCTCTAATGGCTCACAAACACCATAAGCAAGAGGATGAAGAGGAGAGAGGTTGGAGGCTACCAAAAACGTGTAGAAACCCTAGCAAGATCATTAGCCACGTTTTTGAGCCTTAAGGGGTCTTTATATAGTTGGGCTATTAGGGTTATCTAACAAGGAAACCCTAATTTGGATGCTTAAGCCCTAAGCAACCCACAGACTCCTTTTATTAAGCCCATGGACGATTTCCTTATGGGTTTCCCATTAGAATTCGTCCATCCCTTAATACAAGGCAATCCATGGCCCAAATTGCAAGTATCTTATAATTACAATTCCAGTCCCTTAAGTTTAATTAATCTCTTTTAGTCACAAAACTAATTACCAATTAATTATTGACTAATATTAATTAAACAATATGATTTCTCCTTTAATATATTATTCCCATAATATATTAATAAATCATATTTAATCCTTACTCTCCATAAATCATCCTATCAAGTTGCTTTGGTGAAGGCAACCCAAAAGGACCATGCACCATCGGGTCAAGTACATACCAAAATAGTTATGGACTTAGACACTAATCCAACATCATTTTCATGAAGGAGGAAATCTTATGGAAATCTTTCTTAGTGAAAGCATTTTCTCACAATCATTTTCATGAAGGAGGAAATCTTATGACACTTAGATTTAAACGGTGTATGTGTTCCTATCCATGTGAATTTGTTAAAACTAAAGTTTACGACAAATTCAAACTCATATGGATCGAACTTCCTTAATCTTGATTTCTTGCCTTATGGTAGCACAGCTGCCCACCACGTCTTCCAAGTAGTTAAGCAGCTCACCTTTTCCTATCAATGTACTTTCCATTGATCAAGGTCCTTGCCTTTTATGCATTCAAATGAGAACTCATAGGACTCACATGCATAATTAACTCGATTGGATTGGCACAGAAATAAAATAATGTCTTTACGATGGGTTGTAAACCTCAACTCGTGTGCTAGTGATGATCGATAAGGTTTATTTGATTTGTTCTTGAAACTTTTCAAGACTATTAAGACTCCCACTGACTCCTTGACATATACGATTCTCTTATCAAAACATTTCTTGACAAACAAATATTCTAGAGTTAGTGTAGCTTATATCAAAACAAAACACTTCATAATTTTGGTCTTAGTTGGTCTTTATCTTATCTAAGACATCACAACTTTCCACAATTGATGAATGTTATAAACCTTTAATACTTTTCACTCATTGTCACAATCTTAACTTTAAGACTTGTTATGGAACGAAGTATGATAGACTTCTTGATTTAACCATTTCTTCAATCCTTGACTCCTCTTCTTAAACATACAATTGTACTAAGACTCACTTAGAGGATCAATTGAGATATGGTTCTTAATCATTAAGACCTATCATAAAGCATAAAAGCTACTCTCCCTTCTTCTTAGAATGGAGAAACTTTTATCTTTTGCCTACATGATTCTTCTTATTCGTTCTACTATTGATCTAAACCCTTTAATCAATTTAGAATTACACTTAATCTTGTAAGTATAATCATATTTACTAAGCCTTTTAGTAAATCATGATGAATATCTTTGTTATTCTTATGGTGAACTTGATCAACACACAACTTTGTGTACTCGATCTCCTAGTCCTTCACTTGACACTTTGTCAATGAGTTAGTCTAATTTCCAAATATGTAATTTCTCATTCATCGTGCATCCATGTTGCATGATTCCAAGTTTCTGTCCAATTGAAACTTGGGCGATGAGAAACTCTCCCTATTTGGTAAATTCTCGACATTTCCATAAATAACATAACTAAGAATCATATCCATTCGTTGTAGAAATATGCAAACATCAATTTTCACATAACGATTTCATTGCAAGGAAGTAAACAAATAAATAAGTCAAACAAAATTTATTTTATTTATAAAAGCAGCGGAAAAACATTTGTCCTTACAATGCAAAATCTATTGAAAACTATGTAAAAAGAAAATTTCTAACAACTCTATCATAACTATCTAAGCTCAAAATCCAATCTTCAAGTCCATGCGATCGAGATCCATCACTTGTGATTAGATTCATCTTGCTCTCTTATCAAGCTTCCTTTCTTTTCACCGATCCTTCAAAACATTCAAATGCAATCTTATCACATCATGTATTAAGAATCAATGAATAGGAACTTAATGGAGTTAGATAGTGGATTCTTACCTAAAGCGTAGTCATACTTTTGACTCTCCCATCTCTTAGATCTCTTAGGTAAATAGGTCAACTTCGTCTCGAATGCCCCTTCTTTTGGCAATAAAAGCAAACTGACTCTTTTGGAACAACACATGGAACTACCTCAGACATCGCCTTTCTCTTATGATCAAACTTTTCGATCATTGCATGTCTTTCATTGTCATTGTCTATATCCATAGAGGTCTTGAAGGCAGATTCACCAATCAACTTTGCTTTTCTATTGCGCCAAACCATTGCTGATTCAGCAGCAATAAGCATATAGGTGAGATCTATAAGGGTCACATCGCGGTTCATCATATAGTACTCTCTTACGAACTCACTATACGAGTTAGGAAGTGACTGAAGAACCCAATCAACAGCCATCGCTTCACCGACAACGGATCCCATCATTCTTAATCTATCAATGTGTGACTTCATCCCTAAGACGTGTGCACACACCGACTTGCCTTCTTGCCAAAAGGGCTTGAGTGATATTGAACCTTTCAATTTTACAATCTTGTGGGTTAGGGAGAATAATTGGAGGAGGAGGAGGAAGTGAAGCATGATTTCTTGTTCCTCAATCGAATCGTGGAATATCATCTTCATGTGGAATGCTTGTTCCACGGGATTTGAAAAGACCATAGTTGTTGAACTTTAACATCGGGAGAAAAACGAATTCAAGTTAGTTGATTGATTGAGTCCTTGGTAAATCACCCAAATGAAATTCCAAGGCTAGGACCCAACACAATATCCTACAACTCGGGAGAGGGATGCCGTAACCCAAATTGCAGAACATTTGAAGGTAAGTGAATGACGATTCACTAATTTCCACCATGAAAAACGAAAAAGAAATTTAAGTTTTAAATCTATGAAAACTCCTAGATCCTTTGAGATTCATTGAACATTTCAATGGCATGTTTAAATCTCGATATGTCCCTCTTGTTTGTGACTGGGATGCCGAGGATCACAAAGCGGGTGTGAATAACCATGCAAACTACATGGTGCCCTCACATGTTACAATCACCTATTCGATGTGCCGGTAAACCACACACGCTCCACCGAAATATGACAAACATTGAGTCACCCTTTGCTACCTTTGCTTAGAACCATTTAGTGTGCCGGTAAACCACACACGCTCCACTAACGTCTTCGCAAGGGCACAAAGTGTAATTTCATGGAATTGCATCAATTCACTTTTGCCTAAGTAACTAAGATTGGGAATTTGAAAAACATTTAGTTACTTTGTATTTCATTATACTTATAATGGAAGGTTTCGTCCTATCCTACCCGTTCGGCTAACGACCCTCCACTAGTCAAGACTGCGGTGGGTAAGAGTGGATACCCATTCAATCGCCATTTTATAGGCAATTTCCTTAAACACCCCTTATAGACCAGCTTCGTGAATGAGGCCTACTAATGGTAAGACTGACTTTTACTCATACATATATATAACGTTAGACTTTTAATATTATATGTAGTATAGGGTGTATTTTATACTTTTAAAATACTATATGGTTAACTTTAACAATTACACTTTTAATTCAATTAAAAGGTTAACCTAAACTTTTATGGATTTATTAAATCTCTTTTAATTATACACCTTAATTAATTAATAAAACCATAAGGGTGTGATTTGAACTTTTTCAAAACACTACAAGAGTTTTAGAATTTAACATTTCTAATTAACCTTTTAATCAACCTTTAAATTCCATAACTTGAGGGCAAGTTTTGAAACATTTCAAACCATAAGGGTTTAGAATTTAAATATGTATCAAAATTAAACTATTCAATCAAAATTTAAATTCCAAAACTTGAGGGCAAGTTTTGAAACCTTTTTCAAAACATTAGGGTTTTAACTATTTAAATTTCAAAACAACAAAACTTTTGGGTTCAAATTTAAAATATAAAACCTAAAGGGATTAATTTGAAACTATTCCAAACTTTGTCAAGAATATTCTAGATCACATAATTCAAATAAGGCAATTAACTATAATTGGTGGTTATCTAATTAGATCTAGTTCAAATTCTTGCAAGATAATGATCAAATAATTTCCATAACTTAACATATATCAAATAAGGTAACAATTATCTAATTAGATGACCAAAATCTTTTATTTTGACAAGGATAATCATAAGGGATTAACAAAATTCGAATTTTATTAAGTTTAAACAATTATGGTAATTATCCTAAGTCATAATAGGTAAAAAATCCCGAAAATCCGCCTGTTTGACGAGTTGACTCGTCGAGTCAGCCTTGGACTCGTCGAGTCTGCATGGACTCGGCGAGTTCAGCCATGGACTCGGCGAGTCCAGCCTCCAGAATCCAAAAAATTGAATTTTCCAGTTGTATCAAGCATCAATACAATAGAAACCAATCCAGGCTCTGATACCACTGATGGGTTTTGGTCATAAGACATCCTATGTGCTCATACAAACCCTAATGCTTGGATCTAGGTTTCTCTATTATACATGCTTTGAATCCAAGACTATAAACCCTAATTCTAGCATACATATAATCATATTAACATGAGAATAAGTTTATAGTGTTACCTTGATTGTTATGTAGCAATAACAATCCCAATTCCTCCTTGTATTGACTTTGGAAGGCTTAGAGTCACAAGTGTCACTCCTCTAATGGCTCACAAACACCATAAGCAAGAGGATGAAGAGGAGAGAGGTTGGAGGCTACCAAAAACGTGTAGAAACCCTAGCAAGATCATTAGCCACGTTTTTGAGCCTTAAGGGGTCTTTATATAGTTGGGCTATTAGGGTTATCTAACAAGGAAACCCTAATTTGGATGCTTAAGCCCTAAGCAACCCACAGACTCCTTTTATTAAGCCCATGGACGATTTCCTTATGGGTTTCCCATTAGAATTCGTCCATCCCTTAATACAAGGCAATCCATGGCCCAAATTGCAAGTATCTTATAATTACAATTCCAGTCCCTTAAGTTTAATTAATCTCTTTTAGTCACAAAACTAATTACCAATTAATTATTGACTAATATTAATTAAACAATATGATTTCTCCTTTAATATATTATTCCCATAATATATTAATAAATCATATTTAATCCTTACTCTCCATAAATCATCCTATCAAGTTGCTTTGGTGAAGGCAACCCAAAAGGACCATGCACCATCGGGTCAAGTACATACCAAAATAGTTATGGACTTAGACACTAATCCAACATCATCATCACGATTTTCTCTCTCCAGTGAACGGTATAAATAAGGGATGATCGTGTTCTTTGGCATTTACCTCCCACGTAATCTCTCTCTCTGAAAAGTTTCCACTGTTCATCTTCTTCTTCAATTCAACAATGGCGACTTCTTCTTCTGCACAAGATCAAACTGCATCTTCATCTTTGCTCTCCATCAAGCCTAATCAGAATATGATTATCGAGATGACCCCTTTCTTATATGATGCGTACATGCTCCATGTGGTGGAATGCCTAAAATATTCCCCATTGCTGTTGGCACTCACGCAGGTGGAAGCCGTTCCAATGTCCCTGCTTTCTCAAGTCTATACAACAGCAAATTATGACAAACACAAAGATCGCATCTACTTCACCATCCATGACAAGAAAACCTCTGTGTCCAAAACCAAGTTTTGCTCTCTTCTAGGGCTTGCAGTTGATTCTTCCGTCATCTCACCGGATTTTGTCACCACTACTCAACTTTTCTCGATGATGTACGAGATGGGTTATACGGATGTTCTTATGACAATCGCGAAGGTCAAGAAATCTTGTCTTCCTTCTCAGTGGAATGGATTGCTTACCCTTTTGATCAAGGGTTTAGCGGAGCGTTGTGGTGGTTCCGATACCACGAGTAAAGGATTTCTCACCATTCTTTATGGTCTTTACAACGGCATCAACCTAGATTATGGCTCCATAATCTGGTCTCAAGTCGTTCAGAGTCTAAACACCTCCACCCGGTACTCTGAGATCTCATGCGGCCGTTTCTGGACGCTCATCACAAAGAAGGCCATGGATTCCCTTGAAATCCTAGTGATGAAGGATGCTCTTCTTGCTTCAATAGCCTCTTACCACACTAAGAAGATCATCATTTCTGATCCAAGTAAGTTTCTCCATTATGGATTAATCGCTGAATCCATGTACAGGTGTGTCACGCCTCACAGCAAAATCATGGCTGACTATAGCACTAGAACACCCTTGCCTCCAAGGGTTCTGTCCGAAGAACAGAAAGCTGCCTTGGAAGCCCTTGATCAACCTGCCAACCGTGGCAAAAGGGCTAGTAAAAAGGAGAAACAGGAGAAGAAAGAAACTGAACCGAAAAAGGAGAGGAAGCTAAGATCCTCCAAACGAAAACATGATGCAGAGGAACCTTCTCAGTCCAAATCCAAGAAGGTTAAGAAAATGGCTAAAAGGGCCAAAGGATCCCCTTCTCCTGGCTCTGCTCCTAATGACCAATCCGACACAGAGGCTGCTGCTCCTCATGCTTCTCCAACAGAGACTACTATTGCTCAGTCTCCTCAACAACCATCTTCTCCTGTAGGCACTTATCTTCCCTCTCCACCAGCATCTCCTAAAATTACCAAATCACCCACTCCTCCACCTTCTCCTAAAATTCCTACCCCACCCCAATCACCAAAACAGAAGGTCCCACTTTCTGTTCCTATAACCATCCCTCCCACTACAACAGAACCAACCATTCCTTTCTCTGTTACTCAACCTACATCTTCTATCCCCACTCCAATCATCACCGAATCAGTTACTATCACCTCTTCCCAACCACCAGTTACAGTCAATGTATCTGATACAGGGGCTTCTACTGTGGTTGAAACTCCAGTCATCAACATCCCACCATCCCCTTTTCCATCCTCCAACTCCGGTGCTACCTTGGGCGGTGATGATGAAGAGTACGATTCTCTTTATTATAGCCCATATCGGATTCCCACAGATACTGATGCTGATACCCCTGTTACCAGTCAGCAGCTTCAAGAAATTCACGACAAACTCGATAGTCTGTTGGCTGATAATAAAGCCTATGGGGGTGTGGTGCTGAAAGCCTTCATCGAGTCTGCGATCAAGACGTATACTGACGCTCTGGATCGTTCCACTGATGCCATCGACAACTCAGCCGCTTCATGCTCCAAAGCTACAAAGGAAGTTTCTGAGGTTGTTCACACAACTCAGATCTTTCTTGATTCTCTCAAAGCACATGCTGATACTAGTGCGGCCAAGTGTCAGACGTCAGTCGACTCCTTTTCGGCTACCCTTCAGGGTGAAACCTCCAAGTTTGAGGCTCTGCATGCTGACCTCAAAACTGAATCCACCTCTTTTCTCCAATCTTTGGATTCACGTTTTGCTTCTCTAGCAGCAGATAGCACCTTAAAAGAAGATCTTGTCAAGCATCATGCAACTATAGACCTTCAGAAGATACAACTGGCCCAGGCACAACAAGAAATCTCTTTGCTGAAAACTCAGCGGGCAGTTCTTCAAGGTTGCGCTGGTGATGTCAAGAATATATTGATAACTGTCCTTGACACTCATGATCCCTTCCTTACCCTTACTATCAGACAGCATCTCCAGGCTAAACTCCTTCCTGCGATTAACATCTTGAGCGAAATGAAGGGTGTCTCGGAGAAGCTGTTGGGTTATGAGCATTCTAACACTCCTAAGTGTACATGCAACCCTAAATACCTTGGATCTATGTTTTCTCTATTATACATGCAAATATGAACATCCAAGGTATTATCCTAATCTAGCATACAAAACAATGGATATAACAAGATAGAATACATACCTTTTTCATGTAGAAAGTCTTCATGAAGCTTGAGTGCCTAGTGCCCCAAGTGTGACACCTCAAATGGTTCACACAACACCAAATACACTTGGAATAACTTGAGAGAATTCTACACTTCATGAAAAATCAGCTAGCCCTCTCTAGAATAATACTAGTGCCGATTTTGTCAAGAATAATATCTTTATATAGTGTTACAATTAGGGTAAACCCTAATTGTCATGACTTTCCATTTCCTTGGATCCATGGGTTCAAATACACCATGGAGCATCCATGGAGCATCATATGGGTTTTGGCCCAACTAGATAATCCATGGAGCATTAGCCCACTATACAAGTATGGATGATTTACACAATCAACCCATATATTTAATTAGTCTTCTTTTGATCACTTAATTAATCCTAGATTAATTCTTGATCAATACTAATTAAATAATCTTATTATTCTTATTATTAATATACTAGAACTTATAATATATTAATAACCATAAGTGTCTTATTTCTCTCATTATAGTCTATCCAAGTGCATGATGCCATGCAACCCAAATGGACCATGCCGGGTCGGGTCAAGTCTTACCAATTATAGTTATGGACTTAGACATTAATCCAATAGTCTCCCACTTGGATAAGTCTAAAACTATTATTGCGTATGACTTCAGGAACCAACTGGCAATCGTAGCTCACAAAAGCTTCTGTCGAACTCTAACCTTGTCGATAAACTTTGACCTTTGTCAATGACTTGTCCATTAGATAAGGGATCATATATTCCTCCCATCTAGATATCATATGGACTGAGACATGGATTATAATCATTCTCTCTATCCATTTGTTGTTTCCCGATTTCCGATTTATGACGACTGACTAATTGAACAAATCAAATCAGTCCTGTCCCGGCCGAGCACTTCCATTTGTCATCATCAAATCATCGAGGGGTCCACAGATATCGCTTTTATCCCGAAGGTAAAAGGAATGGATAAAATTCGACTCATATGGCTTGTTCTACTACTTGTTGAATCATACACAAAGGCACGTTTTATAGCACCGAGTTACCAAATGCGGTTTCGTGCAATCAATGTACAACCAACTCATAGTAACAACTCATATCTCTAGGTTTGAAGAATATAAGATATTATCGTCTCATGATCACTCGTGATAAAATCCATGAAGTGATTCCAATGAGCGCGGGTTGAATCCAATACTCAGAACTTATGAGTACTCATGAGTGTTGTAGCCCTTTGTCCAACATCTTAGACCTCTACAAGCCAACCCATAACAGTCTTTATTCATATCTACTTCCAACATATGACCGACTGTGGATGGTTTGAATAACTTAGTCATTCCGGAAGAATAACCTAGTTTATTCGGGAAGTCAAAACATGCAAAGTGAAACACAATAATAATTGAATCCAATATGGTATCAAAACCTATGAACATAAATAAAACACCTTTTATTTATCACCATATGATTACACATTATTCATTGTATACTGTTTCAGCTATCAACTTTATTCTTGAATTTAAAACAATAGTTGTCCCATGCTCCAAGCATGTACACTATGTTTTCTAAACATTAGTCATGCCATACACCAAGTATGCATACTATGTTTGTCTATGATCTTTACTTTGTGAACTAGATCAATTGAACATAACTTCAATGATTCTCTTTTCACACTCCCAAATCCTTACTGCAAATGCAAGAATTCCAAATTCATGCCATTTACTGAAATCTGTTAGATTCTAAACTTATATGCATTGATCCACTTGTAACGATTATGCACAAATTCACAAAGACTTGGAAACAATCATTACAGAGTATTCCAAAGGAGATCATTTCCTTGGAAACATCCTTTTTGCATTAAGTTTCCTTAATTTTACACAGATTGATAATTTCTGACTTTGAAACATTTCCAGATTCATTTTGACTATCACTTCTGAATAAGAGTTGCCTCCTTACAGATTATGTCAATATGGTCCTTCCAGAATTATCACTATACTTCCAATTGTCCTTGAGCAACCAATCTTTGGTAAACCTTAGATTATCCTCGACAATTGTTTAATCCTTTTAGTCATATCCAGTTCTAAACCTTTTCCCTTCTTAATACCCCAGGCATTTGGAAACTTTGAGACAGGATGAATATAGCACATGTAATCGATCCTATATCCGAAGCATATGGGACACGATTCATGATGTCTCACATAAAGACTAAACCAGTCTTTTGCTATAACATTTCCATTTCTATTTGCCAAGTTCCATAATTCAGATTATGAAAAAGGGATGCTGTAATCATAATCGAATTTTAGAACGCAAATAATGGACCCATATACAGAATTTCCTTATGTTGAGCCATTCCAACATGAAATTCATATATATATATATATATATATATATATATATATATATATATATCCTTGACTAAATGATTAAAACCTCACGATCTAAGCTTATAGATTTGAGATGAAGTATAATTTCCTCTCCCTTAATTATAGCAAAACAACTCTTTCCCAGTTGAAACTTTTTTGTTTTCTATAATTAACATTGCTAACTTGCAATCTTTATCATAATTATTATTCTCCCACTAACATGATGATTATTAGCATAACACTTATGCTCCCACTAGCTTTGACATGTACTCAAAAATCAGCTGGACTTCTAAAAATCAATACTTTATTGACTTTCTTACCAAAGTTCAGATTTCTGATACTAGATTGTTTTGATAAGACTTTATCAAAAACATACACCTTCCCTTAGATAGCACACTTGTGTGTCTAAACAATTATGAAGAGGGATTCCGTAATCATAATGCTTAGACCTTTTTGCCACTTCTCACAAGTCCAGGTTAGTGTGCCGGTAAACCACACACGCTCCACTAACGACTTTGAGAATGCAAATATCACAATTGCTATCTAACTAAAATCTACTTAGTGAAAGTGTATCCTCACCATCATTTTCATGAATCGGAGAGAAACCTTATGACACTTAGATTTAATGGTGTATGTGTTCTTATCCACGTGAATTGTCAAAACCATAGTCACAAGACAAGGATAATGACAAATCCAAACTCATATGGACTGAACTCAATCTTAACTTCTTGCCACCTGGCAGCTCAAGGGCCTATCATTGCTTCCAAGTTGTTGTGCAACCAATTGAGAACTCTAAGAACTCATATGCAAAGCCAAATTTAACTGGAATGGGCACAGAATATGTCAACACGATAGGTTATAAACCTTAAGTCGTGTGCTAGTGAAGAACTTTAGGTTTTATTCTTGATTAGTTCTTGAGACTTTCAAGACCTTTAAGACTCCCACTGTCCTCTTGACATATAAGACTTCCTTGTCAAACATCCAAGAGATAGTGTGGATTCTAATCAAGACAAACACTTCACACAATTGGCCGAAGTTGGTCTTTGTTTTATCCAAAACATCACAACTTACCAACTTCAAATGAACAAGAGTAGGACACTTTTACTCTTACATTTGACACGTGTTTTAAACCTTCTTAAAGACATATCACTCAAATTACAATCTTGGAGTATGACTCTAAGACTTGTATTGGAACGAAGTATGACTCATCTTCTTGATTTAACCATTTCAACAATTCAAGATCCCTTCTTCTTAGTCATAAGAATGCACTAAGACTTCCTTAGAGAAATAATTTTGGTATGGTTTCTTAATCATTAAGATGATCACAAAACTGATACTAAAGTACTCTCCCATCTTTTCAGATTTGAGAAACTTTTATCCTTCTGCCTAATTTGATTCTTCTTATTCGCTCTGCCTTACATTGGAACCTTTTCCAATGTCTCAGAGTTACACTTAAGCTTGTAAGTATAATCATATTTACTGAGCTTTAGTAAACTATGACGAATAGCCTTATATCTTTTGTGGTGGACTTAATCAGTGCACATGACTATGTACTTGATCCTTTAGTCCATTACTTGACTCACACATCCATGTGAACAAGTAATTAGTCTTAATTTTTTCCAATACTTGAAAGTTCTCATTCATCATGCTATACAACTTGCATGATTCCAAGTTCCGGTCCAACTGAAACTTGGATGATGAGAATCTTACCTTACTTGGTAAATTTAGACATTACCACAAATGAAAGAATCAATTTCATACTTCCACTCTTGCTATTAATGGAATCATATAAGCAACAATTTTTTCTCAAATGCCATTGTAAGGATATTTTAAAATAACTAAAATGAAAAAATTTCTTTTATTTTAAAACTATGCGGAAAAACTTATCCTTACAATCCATATGAAAACTTGTTGTTATCTATTCCTAAGCAATATCTCGTAACTCCTAAGAAGTAGCTCAAGAATCCGATTTTCAAACTACGCGATAGAAATCCATCTATGCGATCAGATTCAGCATATTCTTTCTTTAAGTTTCTTCACTTTTCTTTGATTCTTAAAACATTACCATGTGACCCAGTCACATCATGTATCAGGAATCTCAGAATAGAAACTTAACAAAGTTAGATTAGTGGACTTTACTTGAACTAGAGTCAAACTTATTGACTTTAACATCCTTAGGTAAATTTGGCAGCTTCGCAACTAATGACCCTTCCTTTGGCAATATAAACATATGGACCCTTTGATAATGGTACACGGGACTATCACATACTTAGCTTTTCTCTTTACCATTTGTTCAACCGAGTTGACTATGGCCGATCCCTTTCCATTGGGAAGAGAATGCTTTTCTGGATTTCCTGTGTCACTATTGTCAATGTCCATAAAGTTTTAGGAAGTTGATCTTAGCAAATAGATAAGATCATTAAGGGTCTTGTCATAGTCTGTTTCATAGATGTCCCAAAGGAACTCACTATGTGACTTAGAAAGTAGTTGAGCCACTAACTTTCTCAAGACTTTGACACCCAACTCTCCCGGTTTGTCAATATGTGACTACATCTCCAAGATGTGATCACACCTAGACCTTGCCTTGCCATTAGGGCTTGAGTGACCTTAAATTTTTCAAGAACTTGTGGGTTTGGGAGAATAATTGGAAGAGGTGAAAGAAGTATGATATCCATGGGAACATCATCTTCATTTGTTTCAAGAGATTTGGGAAGATCATAAATGTCTAAACCAGACATGTTTTGGGAGATATTCAAGATAGTTGATCTTAAAGTCCTTAATATAACACCCAATATGAAATATTAAGGCTAGGACCCATCAAACTATTTTATAACTTAGAAGAGGTATGCCGTAATCCAAGCTATAAAATATTTGAAGGTAGGTGAATGACGATTCACCAATTTCCACCAAGATAAACGAAATGTATTATTAGGTTTTAATTGGTTTTGAAACTCCTAGATCTTTAGAGATTCATTGAACTGTTCAATGGCATGTTTCAATCTCGAGTGTGCCCTTCAGGTTTTGTGACTGGGATGCCGAGGATCACAAAACAAGGTGTGAAGTAACCATGCAAATTACTTGGTACCCTTAAGTGTTTACCCCTCAATCGATGTGCCAGTTAACCACACACGCTCCATCGATACTATGATAAACATTAAGTCACCCTTTGCCTACCTTGTTAAATACGAGTTAGTGTGCCGGTTAACCACACACGCTCCACTAACCGACTTAAACAAAGTGCAAAGTGTAATTTCATGGATTAGCACCTTATTCACATTTTCCTAAGTAACTAAGATTGGGTATTATTAAGAGTTTAGTTACTTAGTATTTATCATTAATACTTTTAATGAAGGGAGAATTATAGTCCTGTCAAACCCGTTCGGCTAACGACCCTCCACCGGTCAAGCAAGCGGTGGGTGAGAGTGGACACCCATTAAGTTGCCATTTTATAGGCAACAACCTTATACCCACCTTATAGACCGGCTTCGTGAATGAGGCGTACTAGCGGTAAGACCGACTTTACTCTTATACATACATATATATATATATATATATATATATATATATATATATATATATATTATTAACTTATAATATTATAAAGTATAAGGGTTGAATTTTAACTTTTAAAATTCTAAGGGCTAACTTGGAATTAAAGTATTCATAAGAGAAAACTTTACAAATTCCAAAACTTGAGGGAAAGTTTTGAAACTATTCAAAACTAATTAATTCCATAACTTATGTGTTTAAAGTAGTTTTAATCCAAAAACTCTTCAAGTTCCATAACTTTAGGACAACTTATGGAAGACTTTAAACTAATAAAAGAATTAACTTTTCTTTATTTTATAACTTATGGAATTAATTAAGGTTACATTATTTTTTTTATTTATTTAATGAAGAGACTCTTGGTCCTCCATAACTTGAGGACAAATTATGGAGTCATAACTCCAATTAATTAGAACTAAACTCTTCATTTTTGTAACCTTTTCCAACTTTTATGAGTTTTATGAAACTTAAATGTGACTTTTCATATAACTTGAGGACAAGTTACAAAAACACATTTTAGAATCAACTCTTAGATTAATTTGGATTGAAAACAACTATTTCATTCAACTTTTCTATTAATCTAAGCAACTCATAAGAACAAGATAATTCAAATCAAACTTTTTCATGTAATTAGTCTAACCTTTAAACTAATACAAAACATGAATCTATTGATAATTATCTTTGAAAATGGATTAGCATGAACATTACCACATTAAAAAAAAAGTTTATAAGTTCAAAAACAACTTAGGGTAATGTTCCTAGTCCATTTCTAGCCAAAAACCTCGAAAATATGTTGTCTGGGGTCCAACTCGTCGAGTGCATGAACATAACTCGGCGAGTTGGATGCATTTTGCCTTGGACTCGTCGAGTCCCTTCATGGACTCGGCGAGTCTGCTGGGCTGACAGCACCAATTTTGATTTTTCAGCTTCTATTGCAGGTATAACAAGAAAACAAGCCTAGGCTCTGATACCACTGTTGGGTTATGAGCATTCTAACACTCCTAGGTGTACATGCAACCCTAAATACCTTGGATCTATGTTTTCTCTATTATACATGCAAATATGAACATCCAAGGTATTATCCTAATCTAGCATACAAAACAATGGATATAACAAGATAGAATACATACCTTTTTCATGTAGAAAGTCTTCATGAAGCTTGAGTGCCTAGTGCCCCAAGTGTGACACCTCAAATGGTTCACACAACACCAAATACACTTGTAATAACTTGAGAGAATTCTACACTTCATGAAAAATCGGCTAGCCCTCTCTAGAATAATACTAGTGCCGATTTTTTCAAGAATAATATCTTTATATAGAGTTACAATTAGGGAAAACCCTAATTGTCATGACTTTCCATTTACTTGGATCCATGGGTTCAAATACACCATGGAGCATCCATGGAGCATCATATGGGTTTTAGCCCAACTAGATAATCCATGGAGCATTAGCCCACTATACAAGTATGGATGATTTACACAATCAACCCATATATTTAATTAGTCTTCTTTTGATCACTTAATTAATCCTAGATTAATTCTTGATCAATACTAATTAAATAATCTTATTATTCTTATTATTAATATACTAGAACTTATAATATATTAATAACCATAAGTGTCTTATTTCTCTCATTATAGTCTATCCAAGTGCATGATGCCATGCAACCCAAATGGACCATACCGGGTCGGGTCAAGTCTTACCAATTATAGTTATGGACTTAGACATTAATCCAACATAAGCTTGTTCTTCCGAGACAAGGGGGAGAGGAGGGTTTATCAAAGACAGAACCGAAGGTTAATGTAGCTTCGGGTTCTAGAAAACAGTTCCTTGTTGAGAGTGAGTCAGATACTAATGAAACTATCGCTGAAGCTCTTCAACGAAAGAAAAGGGAAAAAGAGCTGGATGAAACACTTAAAATAGCTCGAGAGGCCGAGGCCAAAGAAAGAAAAATCAAGGAGGATGAGGTTGTTCTTCAAGCCAAGAAGACTCTGTTCCCAGAATGGGACAGAGACACACTCATCAATCAAGCGATTTGACTTGCCAATCATTCGAAAAGCTTTTACATTTCATTGCTTTGATGTCACTGCCGATGTCCCTCATCCAAACTTGAAGGTTGACAGAGAATTAATAGATTTTTATTTGCAGTATGGTCAACCACAGTACTTGACATGGAGTGCACAGAAGATAATTAAAGTCAAGGTACTGAAACCAACACAGGCTGGGAAATTTGTGAACGTTAACTTCAAAATCAACAGAGGAACGACCAACACAGAACATTTTATTTCTCTGGCAGATCTTCCCAGTCTGAATCCGCATGATTGGATTCTGCTATACAACATTCTTCTCTCCAATCATAGAGAGTATTAACCGATTCTGAAACATCTCAAAAGAATGTTGGCTTCCTCCATCCATGAGCTCGCCACTATGGATCAGGAAATAGCAAAAATAATGAACAAGAAACCGACCGTCAAGCCTACTTCCAAGACAGGAGACGTTCACAAAATGAAGTTAGGGCAAATTGACTCTTCAAATCTGACAGTCATGTTCACAAGAGGCGACAAGCATAAGTTTCTATTTGCTTTGGTAGACAAGCATCTATTTTCAACAGATTGTCTGGAGCATATTATAAACATCATTCACCGATGCAAGCAGAACTCCACAACAGACAAGAAGAACTTCACTGATATGCTTCGATGGTATATTACCTTCAGGCATCACATTCTGGCTATTATACCGAGGATTTTTGAGACGGTGAAGAAGCCTTCTGCTGTTAAAAGGGAATGAAGATTCTGTGCCAAAGACTCAAAGGGGGAGATTGTTGAAGATTAGTATGTTGCGTCTTGGGCCCTTTTGTTTTACAACCGGATTGGGCTTGTCGATCCGTGTTTATCTAGATTAGCCTTCTTTTTCTTAGAAAAATGGTTAGCCTTCTTTTTCATGCATGTATGCGTATAGGAGCAGTCGTCACTCTCATTGATCATTGTAAACCCTAAAATCCTCTACAGTTGATGTTCTTCATCGAGCTCTTCTGAGGATTGTTTATTAAATCATTCGACACCTTTTGATCCATAAGCTTGTTCTTAATTGTTTATCTAGTCATTTATCTACCTGTTTCATAGATCTAATCGATCTTTAAGTTTGTTTTAAACTCATCAATTTCCTCACAGTCATCTTCATGAAGGAGAAAATCTTATGGCACTTAGATTTTAATGGTGTATGTGTTCCTATCCATGCGAATTGTCAAAACCAAAGTTTGCGAGAAATCCAAACTCTTATGGACCGAACTTTCTTAATCTTGATCTCTTGCCTTATGGTAACACGACTGCCTACCATGTCTTCCAAGTAGTTAAGCAGCTCACCCTTTCTTATCAATGTACTTTTCATTGATCAAGGTTCTTGCCTTTTATGCGTTCAAATGAGAACTCATCGACCTTACATGCATAATTAACTCAAATGGAATGACATAGAAAAAAAATAGTGTCAACACGATAGGTTGTAAACCTCAAGTCGTGTGCTAGTGATGTTCGATAAGGTTTATTTTGATTTGTTCTTGAACCCTTTCAAGACCATTAAGACTTCCATTGACTCCTTGACATATAAGATTCTCTTGTCAATAAACATTTCCTGACAAACAATTATTCAAGAGTTAGTGTAGCTTTTATCAAGACATAACACTTCATAAAATTGGTCCTAGTTGGTCTTTGTCTTATCCAAGACATCACAACTTTCCACATTTGATGAATGTTATAAACCTTCTTAAGACTTGTCACTCAATGTCACAATCTTAACTCTAAGACTTGTTTTGGAATGAAGTATGATTGACTTCTTGATTTAACCATTTCTTCAATTCTTGATTCCTCTTCTCAGACATACAATTGTACTAAGACTCACTTGGAGGATCAATTGAGATATGGTTCTTAATCATTATGACCTTATCATAAAACATAATAAAAGGTACTCTCCCTTCTTCTTAGAATGGAGAAACTTTTATCTTTCTGCCTACTTGATTCTTCTTATTCGTTCTGCTATTGATTTAAACTCTTTCAAATCAACTCGGAATTACACTTAATCTTATAAGCATAATCATATCCACTAAACCTTTAGTAAATCATGACGAATATCTTTGTGACTCTTGTGGTGGACTTGATCAACACACAACCTTGTGTACTTGATCTCCTAGTCCTTCACTTGAATTAGTCTAATTTCCAAATATGAAATTTCTCATTCATCATGCAACCAAGTTGTATGATTCCAAGACTCTATCCAATTGAAACTTGGGCGATGAGAAACTTTCCCTATTTGGTAAATTCTTGACCTTTCCACAAATAACATAATTAAGAATCAAATCCATTATTGCTAATAATAGAAACTTACAAACATCAATTTTTCATACACGCCATTGCAAGGATAAATAAATAATATAAAATCAATATTTATTTTATTTCAGAAAAATTTGTCCTTACATTGCAATTCAATTGAAAAACTATGTTAATACATATTTCTTAGCAATCTTATTCTAACTCCAAGTAGTAGCTCAAGATTCTAATCTTCCAGTAATGCGATCGAAATCCATTTCTTCACGATTAGATTCCGCTCACTTCTTCTCTTAAGCTTCCTTTCTTTTCTTTGATCCTACAAAACATCGAAATGCAATCTTATTACATCATGTATTAAGAATCTAGAATAGGAACTTAAAAGAGTTAGTTAATGGAATTTACCTAAAGTAGAACCATACGTTTTGACTCTCCCATCTCTTAGATCTCTTAGGTAAATTGGGCAGTTTCGTCTCCAATGCCCCTTCTCTTGGCAATAAAAGAAAATCGACTCTTTTGGAACAGCACATGGAACTACTTCTGACGTTGCCTTTCTCTTATGATCAAACTTTTCGATCATGGCATGCCTTTCATTTCCATTTCCTATATCCATAGAGGTCTGGAAGGTAGATCCATCAATCAACTTTTCTTTTCCAGTGCGCGAAATCATTGCGGATTCAGCAGCAATAAGCATATAGGTGAGATCAATGAGGGTTATGTCGTGGTTTATCATATAGTACTTTCTTACGAACTCACTATATGAGTTAGGAAGTGACTGAAGAACCCATTCAACAGCCAACTCCTCACAGACAATAGATCCCAACATTCTTAATCTATCAATGTGTGACTTCATCTCTAGGATGTGTGCACACACTGACTTTCCTTCTTCATGTTTACTTGCCAAAAGGGCTTGAGTGAGTTTGAACTTTTCAATATTTTGAACTTGTGGGTTAGGGAGAACAATAGGAGGAGGTGGAGGAAGTGAAGCATGATCTTATGTTCCTCGATCGAATCGTGGAATATCATCTTCATGTGAAAATCTTGTTCCACGGGATTTGGGAAGACCATAGTTGTCATACTTTGACATCTACAAAACAGGAGAAAAATTAAATTCAAGTTAGTAGATCGATTGAGTCCTTAATAAATCACCCAAATGAGATATTAAGGCTAGGACCCAACACAATACTCTACAACTTCGGAGAGGGATGTCGTAACCCAAATTGCAGAACATTTGAAGGTAAGTGAATGACGATTCACTAATTTCCACCATGAAAAACGAAACAAAATTAAGTTGTAAATCTATTGAAAATTCCTAGATCTTTTGAGATTCATTGAACTTTTCAATGGCATGTTTAAATCTCGATATGCCCCTCGATTTGTGACTGGGATGCCGAGGATCACAATTCACAAAACAGGGTATGAATAACCATGAAACTTACATGGTGCCCCCACATGTTACAATCACCTATTCGATGTGCCGGTTAACCACACACGCTCCACCTAACTATGACAAACATTGAGTCACCATTTGCTACCTTTTCTTAGAACCATTTAGTGTGCCGATTGTAACACCCCGAAATATCAAGAGTAGAGTTGAAGGGCTAAAAGTGTAAATCTTGAAGGGCAACTCGGCGAGTCCATGGATGGACTCGGCGAGTAGGTTCGCGACTTTGGTTGCGTGTCAAGTGGCCTACTCGGCGAGTCCAAAGATGGACTCAGCAAGTAGGTGCTGAGTGGAGAAAACCTTAATTCTCGGGGTTGAGCCCTATATAAAGAACTTAACATCCATTCCCCTAGTCTCTTTACTCATCCTCAAGTCCAGAAACCCTTAGTATTCATGTGTGTGTGGATCAAAGTGCATTTGGGAGCTTGAAGGGTATTTGTTGAAGAAATCTTGGGAGTTTGGAGGTTTAGAGCAAGGGGCTTTGCTTGGATTCGAGTTTCATTGCAGTTGGGGCGTTCTTTTGAGGTAATATCTTGTTCTTGGGCTGTTACTCTATGGATTCATCATTTTGGGGTTTATGGGAGCTTATCTTGGTATGTTTTGGAGTTTAGAGGTTAGATCTGAGGTTGCTACCTCAGATTTGGAATGGGGAAGGTCTAGAGTGCATTAAAGTCCCTGTGTTTGAGTGCTTAGTGAAGCCATCATGTCCCAAACCCTATCTCTAAAGTGTATAAGGCCTAGATCTCTTTGGATTCACGTAAAGTTTGCCACTTTCCGTGATGGATGGGTTGTATGAGGCTAGATCTATGTTTTGGATTAATTGCATGGCCTGGAACGCTTCTGTAGGGATTCAGACTGGTGGTACTCGGCAAGTCACAAGGGTGGACTCGACGAGTTGCTTGAAGATGAGCTGGAACTCGACGAGTTGGATGAACAACTCGGCGAGTAGGTTGAAGATAACCTTAGACTCGGCGAGTCTGTTCTTGGACTCTGCGAGTCTTGTCGAAGAGTCCCAATATTTTCTGGTTGAGTCGAGAATCGGTGAGTCAAGGGATGACTTGGTGAGTTGGGTGCGAGTGGACTCAGAGTTGTTGGACTCGGCGAGTCTCGGGGTGACTCGGCGAGTCAGTTCGCGAATTGAGGGAAGTTTTGAGCTTGGGGACTCGGCGAGTCATCGGGTTGACTCGGCGAGTAGAGTCAGTCAGGGATTAACTTTGACCGTTGTCCAGAGTTGACTAGTTTGACTTTTTAGTGTTAGTCAGCCAGGATCAAGGTGGTATTAAGTAGAGATATGCTTGTGTTGTAGGAGGATGATAGCTCAGGAGATCGAGCGCTAGTGATTCCGAGATACGCGAGGTGAGTCTTCTCACTATACTTTACCTTGAGTAGGTACCCAGAGTTATGTGACAGAGTATTTGTATGCTATGTATGTTATGTGTTGTACTGCATTATTTCTATGTGATTTATGTTGTGCATGTTTATAGAGTTAGAACCGTAACGTTCATAGAGTTAGAACCTGAGGGTTCATAGAGTTGGGTGCACGGACCTATATAGTTATAGCCTCGAGTGGCTAATATGTGTTATATGTGGTATTTTGGGGAACTCACTAAGCTTTGTGCTTATAGTGTTTGATGTTAATTGTTTCAGGTACTAGTGACGACCGCGGGAAGGCGCCGACTTGATTAGTACACACGCGTGGGATTTATGATTTTGAGATCTTGGGATTTTGTATTACTTGGATTGAACGATTGAAAATGGTTGTTTTCTGAATATTAAATGAATTATGTTTTATAAAAATTTGAAAATTTTGTTTTGAAATTTACGGTGTTACACCGGTTAACCACACACGCTCCACTAACGTCTTCGCAAGGGCACAAAGTGTAATTTCATGGAATTGTATCAATTCACTTTTGCCTAAAGTAACTAAGATTGGGAATTTGTAAAAGAATTTTACTTACTTTTGTATTTCATTATACTTATAATGGAAGGTTTCTGTCCTATCCTACCCGTTCGGCTAACGACCCTCCACTAGTCAAGAGTGCGGTGGGTAAGAGTATATACCCATTCAATCGCCATTTTATAGGGAAGTTCCTTAAACACCCCTTATAGACCAGCTTCGTGAATGAGGCCTACTAATGGTAAGACTGACTTTTACTCATACATATAATATTAGACATTTAATGTTATATACAGTATAGGGTGTATTTCAAACCTTTTAAAATACTAGGTGGTTAAATTTAATAATTGTACTTTTAATTTAATTAAATTGTACACCAAAACATTATGGATTTATTAAATCTCTTTTAATTATACACTTTAATTAATTAATAAAACCATAAGGGTGCGATTTGAACTTTTCAAAACAATACTAGGGTTTTAGAATTTAACATATCTAAATTAAACTTTTAATCAACTTTTAAATTCCAAAACTTAAGGGCAAGTTTTGAAATATTTCAAAACATTAGGGTTTAACTTATTTAAATTTCAAAAACAAAACTTTTAAGTTCAAATTTAAACTACAAAACCTAAAGGGGGAAAATAGAAACTTTTTCACAAGATAATTCAAATCTAAATTGCAAATAATCAAACTTTATCTAATAAAACAAATGATTATCTAAAATTTGACAATTATCTTCTATTTTGGTAAGGATAATCACCAAATATTGATAAAATTCGGATTTTATTATAAAAACATGTTTATGGTAATCATCCAAAACCAAAACAGGAAGAAAATCGCGAAAACGAGTTGTCAGACCCTTTGACTCGTCGAGTCTGGACTTGGATTCGTCGAGTACAACTGACTTGGCGAGTTCACCAAGTGACTCAGCGATTCAAACACTCAGAAGAAAAAAATTTCGATTTTCAATGATAATTTCGATCAAATATTCATCAATACAATAGAAACCAATCAAGTCTCTGATACTACTTGTGGGTTTTAGCCATAAGAACATCCTATGTGCTCATGCAAACCCTAATGCTTGGATCTAGGTTTCTTTATTGTACATGCAATTCATCCAAGACTTTAAACCCTAGTTCTAGAATACAATTAATCATATTAACATGTGAAAGGGTTTTTAGATCTTACCTTGATTGTCATGTAGCAATAACAATCACAAATCCTCCTTGTAATGACTGTAGAAAGCTTAGAGTCACAAATGTCACTCCTCTAATGATTCACAAACATCAAGAGCAAGAGGATGAAGAATAAGGAGAGGGGAGGCTGCCCAAAATGTGTGTAAACCCTAATGAATCAGTTCACCACGTTTTTGAGTCTCAAGGGTCCTTTAAATAGTGAGGCTATTAGGGTTATCTAACAAGGAAACCCTAATTTGGATGCTTAGGCCCTAAGCAACCCATCGACTCCCTCGTTAGAGGCCTAGGACGATTTCTAATGGGTTTCCCCATAGAATTCATCCACCCTCTAATTATGGAGTCCATTAGCCCAATATTCAACTATCACACAATTTACAGTTCTAGTCCCTTAAGTTTAATTAATGTCTTTTAGCAACAAACTTAATTCTTATTAATTGTTGACTAATATTAATTAAACAATATGATTTCTCCTTTAATATATTATTCTCATAATATATTGGTAAATCATAATTAATCCTTTCTCTCCATAATTCATCCTATCAAGTTGCTTTGGTGAAGGCAACCCAAAAGGACCATGCACCATCGGGCCAAGTACATACCAAAATAGTTATGGACTTAGACACTAATCCAACACCAGTAACTCTCCCCCACTCGATATTCGAACCCGTACCAACTGCTGCTCACAATCAATCACTGTCCCATTAGGGCTCAAGCAATCCATGCCCACGATAACCTTGTATCCACATAACAGAATGTGAACCAAATCCACCAAATACTAGACTCTAAACAACTGAAGAGTACAAGCCCGATGAAGTCTCGCAACATGAACGGAGCTCTCATCAGCAATCTCAACATGATGAGGACAATCCAACTCCCTCGAAGCTCCAACAAATCTCTTGCTAAGCACAAGCAGTACAAAAGATCGTGTAGCCCCCGAATCAAAAAATATGATTGTATAAATATCGTTCACAAGGAACAGTCCTAAAATAAAACACATAAACAAACACAAGCAATCCAATATAAATAGATAGATAAGGAGAAGATACATACCCTTCACCACATCAGGAGCTGCATACACCTCCTTGGTTGTCAACTGAAAAGCCTTGATCTTCTCCACAAGCGCATCTGCCTGACCCTAGCGGCCGCCAGTAATCTGAAGAGTTGTAGGAGTGGGTGCTGACACCAGTCCTGCTCCACCCAAACTTGGAAAATGGGCCTTCTCGTAGCCCATATGATTGCAATGAAAGAAAATTAGATCAGATACCGAGGTGGTGGTAGCAATACAATCCCTACTATAATGACCCGTATGGCCGCACTTGAAGCAGCCAAAACTACCAAACCTACACGGTTCCTTGTGCACCTTCCCATACTTGCTATAACAGCTCTAACCCTAATGGCCTCTCAGTTTAGACTCAGATACCTTGGGCCTCTTGCCCAAAACCTCAGAATACAGCACAAAATGTGGCTTCCTCTTCTTCTCCATCACCAGATCAATCTCCCTCTCCCTAGCTCGCGCTATCAGATCATCCAACGTCTTGCAATTAGATCGGCTTACAAACTACCAAATGTCATTCCTGAACATCTCATGATATCGTGCCTCCTTCATCTCCTCATCTGCCACATATTGCAGAAGCAGAGCGCCCTATCCCGAAACATTGCAGTGATCTTACCCACCATCTTTGTAGTTTGGTGGAATCCTGAAACTCTCACGCCAACTGCTGCACCTCGATCACCGGTACAAATTCACCTCGGAACCTAGTCGAGAAATCATCCCACGTGATCATAGAAACAACATCATCACCCACCGCACGTCCTACCTCCTTGCACCAGTCTTGTGTTATGTCCTTCAAAAGACATGAGGCAAGCCTAACCTTTGCCTCATCAAGGCAACTACTGGTAAGGAAGGCGTTAGCAATGTCTACTAACCACCTACACCTCACTATCAGGTACTTCTCCCCGTGGTAGTCTAGAGCCCCACATGCCCAGAAATCCTTGAATGTCAAAGAATGTGCTCCCACTAGTGCCACGACCTTAAAACGAAACGAGCTCAACATCTTGTAACACTGAAAATTTTCATATAAAATTTTCATTTTTAAAATCACAAAAATATCATCAACACATCTCACAAAATCTTAATATATCAATTATCAAAAACATGTATTCATAATTATTTGAATAAAATCCAGGATCCTTGAATACAACTCCATATCATGTGTACAATCAAGCCGACGCCTTCCCATGATCCTGAGAAGTACCTGAAACACATAACACATAACACGGTAAGCACAAAGCTTAGTGAGTTCCCCAAAATACCACATACAACTCATTAGCCCCTCAAGGCTATAACTCTATAAGACCCTCCGATCAATGTGTCTCAATGGGGCGCTTTAGTCCTACAATTCTGATGAACCCTCCGGACCTAAATTTGTGGACCCTCTGGTCCTGACTCCATAAACTCAGAATAATACATAGCATAAAGCACATAATGTTGGATATGATAGTACTCAAATAAACACATAATATCAACATATACACAAATTACTAAAACAACATAAGTCACAAAGACAGTATGCACGATAACACGTAACACATTATAAACAAATAAGATCCTCTGGTCTATAATGTACTAGACCCTCTGGTCTATATGTACTGGGAACCTCTGGTAAATAATGTACTAAGACCCTTCGATCTATATGTACCGAGACCCTCCGGTCAATAATGTACTAAGACCCTCCGGTCTATATGTACTGAGACCCTCCAGTTAATAATGTACTAAGACCCTCCGGTCTATATGTACTGAGACCCTCCGGTCAATAATGTACTAAGACCCTCCGGTTAATAGTGTAATAAGACCCTCCGGTTGCACAAAAATCACCACACAGGTAAGTATAGTGAGATGACTCACCTCGGATGGCGAACAGATCCTATAAATGTTGTTGTTGTACTCCGACTTCTAACACTGAGCCGAACCCACAATTAACCCCATTAGGATCTAAGACCATCCTTCACATGTTAGGTCTAAATATGGTCCACCAATCCAGTCCATAAATAACCCAAGCCCAATGGGCCCACTAAGGCCTAATACCAAATGGGTCCACAAAAGCCCACTAATGGCCCAACTATGGCCCAATTTTCCAAATTGGGCCCGAACCCTCATATGGGCCTTACCTTAAAGCCTATCTAAATATTCCAATCCACATGGTTGCTCTTGGATGGCCCAACTCAAAGCCCAAGCATACTTAGGGTTTTCACATAAAATGATGATTAGGGTTAAGTGTTTCTCATTTAACCCATTAAGGACTTAACCCATTAAGTCCACCACTCCACTAGGTCATTCACACAATGAAGTCAAACATAATTCACAATATCGATTTAACAGTCCAGTCGCAGGTCCCGGTAAAATCCAAACTAACAAACCCAAAATTAGGGTTTTCTAAACCCAAATTAGGGTTTCTATCCCATTCACAAAGTAGACCAGTCCAAGATTAAGTGTTTAGGTCCATTAGAGCTCCACCAGGCCGGGCACCACCAACTGCCACCTCGGGCGGTGGTGATAGGTGGCGGCAGACGGTGGCGGCCACCATTTCTAGTGATGGTGGTGGTGGCTCCTGCCCAAAAAGTGCTTAAACATCCTCACACATAAAATACACACGCATAAAACCACCAACCATGGCAGCTGGTGGTGGCAGAAAGCGGCAATGGGTGGCAGCCATCACCTTGAGGTGGTGATCGGGGATTTTCTGGTCCATTACTTCACATATAACACATTAAACACCGAGAATAGCCAAAATACTCGATCATACACTTGCTTAGCCACCTCACAGGCGGCTTCCATAATCGGAATGGGCAGGAACGGTGGCCATAATATCACCGGCGGCAGGCTGTGACATCCCATGGCGTCCGAACAGTAGAAACGAAGAAGAAGATAGAAGATGGGCGGCTAGCAGTCTTACCAAGAGCTTTCCCTTCACGCACTAATAGCACAGCGACGCACATGATCTCTTCCTACCGTTCTCTTCGGTTCTTCGATTGCCACAATGTCTCCGACATTAAAGTGCGTTCTCGGCGGTGAATTAGTTGCTGACGGAGGGTGGTGCTCGGAGATGACAAGGGTGGCGGCTGGAGGTGCTACAATGGGATGGTGGCGGCCGATAAACAACAGTGTAGAGTTAGGGTTTCATTATCCCACAGAAATGGAAGGAAAAGAAGGATGCGGGGTTAAACCCGTGTCCATCCCAAACTATGCTTCCAAATAAGCACTTTTGGTCCCTCGCCACTAAATTATTTTCAAAGCAAATCCTAAAAATTACCCTTTAGCCGCTGATTGTAAAAATTCCTCTCAATTTAAATCCAAAACTTACTCTTTTAACCCTCAAAATCCAAAATTATATCAATTAGCTCCCCAACACCAACACCCCGCTAAATATTATTTACTTTAGGATTATTATTTACATTAACCCTTATCAATTTATTTATTTAATACACGAGATGTTACATCGCTCATCCAAAATCTCCAAATTACCCTCCTTGAGCATGCCAAATATCACAGGAGTCTGCTCAAGAATGCCATGAGTAATATCAGATGAGATGAACTCCCTAGTCTAATTATCTAGTTGCTCGGCTCCAGATCCTAAGCTCGTTCCCTCTCCAGCACTAGAACTTCCAACATGCCTGACTCGCAATTTCACCACACCGAAAATAGACCATATAAACCATCAAAATATATATCGAGGTATCACAAACTCAACAAGCTTCCTTGTTTCATAGCAACTCTCCTTGAATCGAGTACGGATCCTCTGCTTCCATTAGTATGGGCCCATACTACCTTCCATATCTATCTATATTTTCCTCAAGAACTACCTTAACTTTACCAAGTCACTTTATATCCATAGAACTTCCCCTCACAGACAAGGCTCCCAACACTAGATCTCATCCTAGGGAACACTCCATACCACTCTCCGCCATCAGTTATAGAAGCAACTCCTAGTAACTCCCTCTAACTAGCTCACGAATACAATTACATACCATCAAAACCAGATAATTATTCAAATGAAAGGTCTCACACTAGAATGGTTCGACTGAAATAAGAGCTGCACAATAGAGTTAAAACGTAACCTTCTAAAATTATTTAGTTCCCATAATATGTAACTGAGCATATTCGCTTACTAGTTAGCTGAAGTTAGTAAGAACTCATAGAAGCACAAAGCATGCAACATTCAGACATCAAGTAACCAAAATCAATCATCACCTAATCATGCCACCCTATCACTGACTAATCAGTATTAGCATGCAAGTCTACAAGATCATATAACAGGCATACAAAGGCATCTCGTCTATCATTCTATCAAGATAAATGAGCATATCCTTAGCCAAACTAGCATGCGATTCATAGATTCACAGATCAAATCGTATCAGATAACTTGTATGGATAATTTGGGAAAACTTACTTGAGCTCGGTTGATTGCATGCACACTCTTTCTTGTCACAGGAAAACTCTTTTCTAAGAAAAAAATATTTCTTTTTGAAAAACTTTACCAAATCCTCATATTGAGTTCAGAAACACCTGAGAGTATGTCAGAATCCCTCAAACTAAGGCTCTGAGCCCAACTTGAAACATCCCAAAAATACGATCCAAAAATTTCATTTTTAGTTTAATAAAAATCAGTATTCCAAACACATGTGAATATAATCTCAATAAAATCTGTGTATTAAACATCATCTTGAATCAAAGTAAAACACAAAAGGCAGAACTAGATGGTGCGTGCCCTGCAATCATCCTGAGCCCTTCCTTTTGGAATTGGAAGTACCTGAAACATAAACTGAAAACCATAAGCACAAAGCTTAGTGACTTCCCCAAACTACCTCATACTATACATAATAAATCACATATGGGATCCCCCGCCGTCCATCGGTCCCCGCCTGGTATTGAGTCCTACTCGGCTTTGGGCCCCGCTCGACATCGAGCTCCACTCGGTATACAGAACAATTATTCATAGGCCCTGTCTGAAATCGGTCCCCCCTATACACATATATCACATAATCATACTAACACAAACAATGATCATAAAAAATAGCATACGATACAATTATTGGGTCTCGCCCAAGATCGAGCTACACCCAGTATACATAACAATACATATCACATGCAAGGGTCATGCAGACTCCTACCGTCCTAACCGAAATAACAAGGGTCAGTATTGGTGCCTTAGACCCGCTAAACCCAGTGAGGAAACTCACTTCGACTGTTGAATCACACGATTGGGTCTTTTTCTACTGTCAAAAGAATCTCCAAGCTATCAATACCAAATATCATTCAATTGACAATTGGATTCCAGTATATATAACCATCAATCCATTCTTAGGTTAAAAAGACCATTTTACCGCTTACCTAGTTTTGTCCAAAACTAAAGCCCAAACTCACAATCTAAAAGGCCTAAAAATCAACTAACCATCCAAGGCCCAAACATGGCCTAATTATCCAAATTGGGCGTAAACCCTTACATGGGCCTTACCCTAAGACCTCCCAATTTTTCCTAGTCCAAACACTTGCATTCAAATGGCCCAACAATACTCCAAGAACCTAAGCCCAATAGAATGACCCAAACTCAAAGCCTAAAATGCAAAGCCCATCAGACTGAGTACGCGGAACATACTCAACTGTATGCTAAGCGTACATGCTTGATGGCTTTTACGCTATGCGTACTGGCTTGTATGCCAAACGAACTCCTACTATTGAGCCACCTTTCACATTTAGCCCTTAATCCCTTAAGACATTGCTCCAAAACATAGATCTAACTTCCCTGAGCTGGATTATCACGTAAAGTTGCTAACTTTACATTTATGCATGGCTAAATGAAGCTCTTAAAGCTCAAGAGGACTTTATAAGTGACTTAATGCATGCATGTGACCGAAAATCCCTTCAAGTTTGCACCTTTATGCTTAAGGAGTCCATAATAAGCTCATATCTAAAAGAATAAGTCCTTAAAACGATCTAACTCCTGAAACCAGCCCAAAAAGGGACCAAAAGCACAAAAACTAAGAAATAAGGAGATCTAATTAGGGAGAAGATAAGGTTTAAACTTGATACCTCAATAAGCTTGCAACAAGGGTGATGATTCTTGATCTATAACCTTCTCACCAAGCAAAGCACCTTCAATCTTCTATACTTCCTGCAAAAGGATCAAAACACCCACCGAATACATCTTAAGGACTCAAAAGCACAATAATGGAGCTTAAGGGATGATTTCTATGGTTTTGGAAGCTTAGAGACTGGTAAAAAGAGGTCAGTTCTAAAGACTTAAGGTGCTTATATAGGGTGCATCCCCCTAAATTAGGGTTTCATTAAATCTAGGGTACACCTCGCGTACGTGTCCAGAGTCCCGATCAAGCCTCGCATCAGTACGCTAAGCGTACCATGTGGTACGCCCCATGTACTAGCTTCTCAGCTAGTACGCTAAGAGTGCCATGTGGTACGCCCCACCTACTACCCAAGGAACAAAAATGCAGCTTTTAAATAACAAAGGGAAATAATGAAAGATACCTAGATTCAAGTGTTCCAGAACAATTCCAAAAAGAGACAAGAACTAGTATTTCCTGCCTTGAAGCAGAAGTAGGAGATATAGTTATATCCTTAAGCAAGTTGGAGTCCCATGGAAAACTACCTTCTCAAACCGAAAAGAACCCAAATGTCAATGTGGTAACTTTGAGAAGCGGTAAACAAACCGGAGAGAGTAGCTCAAAGAACAAGTCAATGGAATATGTGGAAGAAATAGAGATCACTCCTATTGAAGATCATATTATCAAGAACGATGAACAAATCAGAGTACCAAAAAAGACTACCCTTCTACTGACTCCAATAGCCACTTAACCACCACTTCCCTCTTGACTTGGAACTTCAAAGAAAAATGTGGAGGAGAAAGAGATTTTGGACACCTTCCCAAAGGTGGAGGTAAACATTCCTTTGCTTGATGTAATCAAACAAATCCCTATATATGAAATTTTTTAAAGAACTTTGCACAAACAAAAGAAAATTGAAAGGGAATGAAAAGATTTTAATGAACGAAAATGCATATGCGGTTTTATAAAGAAAACTTCCACCTAAAAGCAAAGACTTCAGAATGTTTACGATTCATTGCAATATAGTGGATGTTACTTTTAGTAGTGTCATGCTTGATCTTGGTGCTTCTAATAATGTCATGCCCTATTTGGTATATGAATCGCAAAATGTTGGTCCTTTAAATGGAACAAGTGTCATACTTTTACTTGTGGATAAATCGAGTATTTTTCTTAGAGGTGTCTTAGAAGATGTTTTGATGCAAGTAAATCAATTGATTTTTCCAGTGGATTTCTATGCGATTGATTTAGAGGAACAAGTTTCCTCCAAATCGGCTCTACTATTTCTTTGAAAACCATTTTTGTAAACGGCTAGGACAAAGATTGATGTGGATGCGAGTAACTTAACAATGCAATTTGATGGGGAAACAGTAAGCTTTAATATTTATGATGCTATGAGATACGCTAGTGATGTCTCATCTTTATATTTTTTTGATATTGTTGAAACACTAAACCAAGAGTTGTTTGAGTTGACAAATGGTGACATGTTGGAGATGATTCTAAGCAAATGTTTAGATTGCAGGAAGCTAGCCAAGAAATTGAAGCTTATTCTTTAGATTCGGAAGTTTAAAAGTTAGTTAAGAATTTGGAGGTCAAAACAACTACACAATTCTATGTCAAGTAAATTGAGTTGCCTCAAACTCACACAAAGTTGCCACCTTCCCTCGTTCATCCACCGGAATTGGAATTGAAGGTCCTACCTCAACACTTGAAATATGCTTATTTGGGAAATAATGCGACTTTGTCAGTTATCATTTCTTCTCACTCAACCAAATATGAAGAAGATAACTCCTCAAAGTGTTGAAGGAACACAAAGAAGCCATGGGTTGGACGATTGTGGATATCAAAGGATTGAGCCCTTCCACTTGTATGCATAAAATTTTGATTGAGGATGAATGCAAGCGAAGCTTGGATGCACAAAGAAGATTTAATCCGCCTATGATGGAAATTGTGAAGAAAGAAATATTGAAGCTTCTTGATGTGGGGATGATCTATCCAATCTCAGATAACAAGTGGGTTAGCTTAGTGCAAGTGGTACAAAAGAATATGGGAATCATGGTGGTCAATAACAACAAGGGTATTATGGGCCCCACCCACGTGCAAAACGGGTGGAGATTATGTATTGTCTACCCAAAGCTTAATGCAAGCACGAGAAAAGACCATTTCCCGTTGCCTTTCATTGATCAAATGTTAGAAAGGTTGGCCAGAAAATCTCATTATTGTTGTTTAGAGGGGTATTCCAGTTTTCACCAAATCCTGGTGGCACCGGAAGACCAAGAAAAGACAACCTTTACATGTCCATTTGACACTTTCGTATACCAGAGAATGCCATTTGGATTGTGTAATGCCCCATCCACTTCCCAACATTGTATGGTTAGTATTTTCTCGGAATATGTCGAAAACATAATTGATGTTTTTATGGATGATTTTGTAGTATACAAAAACTCCTTTCAAGAACGTTTGACTAATCTCACCAAGGTCTTGAAAAGCTGCATTGAAACAAATTTGGTTTTGAATTTTGAAAAATGTCATTTTATGGTGAGTCAAAGTCTTATTCTAGGCCATATTGTGTCAAAGAAAGGAATTCAGGTAGATAAAGCTAAAATTGATGTTATTTAAAGCTTACCTTACCTAACTTGTGTTCAGAAGTTCGTTCCTTTTTAGGTTTTGCGAGTTTCTACCGAATATCATCAAATCTTTTCAAAGATAACAAGACCAATGTGCCAACTCTTGCAAAATGAAGTTGATTTCGAGTTCAATAAGGCTTGCAAAGAGCTTTTTGACAAGCTTAAGGAGTTGGTTACATCCATTCCTATCATACAAGCACCAAATTGGGATCTCCCCCTTGAGACCATGTATGATGCAAGAAACTATGTTATAGGCTCCGTTTTGGGTCAAGTAATGGAAGAGCTTCTCATGTGATCTACTATGAATCAAGAACACCAGACATTGCTCAAAGCAACTACTCTACCACGGAGAAGGCACTATTGGCCATAATGTTTGCCTTGGAGAAATTTAGGCAATATAGACTCGGTACCAAAGTCGTTGTATATTCGTATCATGCGGATCTCAAGTAATTGATGACAAATAAAGATGCAAAGAAAAGACTCATCCAGTGGATCATATTTCTGCAAGAATTTGATTTGGAGATTCGGAACAAGAGTGGGTGCGAAAACCTTGCTGCCGACCACCTAAGCCAGATGATTTCAAATGAAACTGCCCTCCAAATGCAGGACGAGTTTTCGGATGAGCAACTCATTACCCTTACTCAATCTATTCCTTGGTATGCTGATATATTTAACATTTTGGTCATAAAAAGGTATCCTGACTCATTCACACGTGCTCAAAAAGATAAATTGAAAAGTGATGCAAAATACTATGTGTAGGATGAACCTTATTTGTGGAAACATTGTTCCGATCAAATAATTAAGAGATGTGTACCCCAACAAGAGCATCAATCCATTTTGTAATTTTGACACAAACTTGCTTGAGGGGGACACTTCAGACCCAATCGAACTTTGAGAAAAGTTCTTGAATGTGGATTATTTTGACCAAACATGACACGTGATTGCTATTTGTTTTGTAAAAGTTGTGAGTAGTACCAAAGAATGGGAAATATTTCTTAAATGAATCAAATGCCACAAAATCCAATCCTTGTTTCTGAAGTTTTTGACATATAAGGGATTGATTTTATAGGCCCATTTTTCCTGTTTCATTTGGTCACGTTTACATCTTATTCGTGACTGATTATATTTATAAATGTGTTGAGTCCAAGCCACAAGGTCGGATGATGCCAAAATGGTTATCGAGTTTTTAAAGTCTAATATTTTTGTGAGATTTGGTGTGCCTAGGGAATTGATTAGAGATAGAGGGATACATTTTGGTAATAAGATGATGGAGGCTTTATTGAAGAAATATAATGTGACTCATCGTGTCTCTACCCCCTATCACCCACAAACGAATGGTCAAGCGGAGCTTTTGAATTGGGAAGTCAAGTCCATCCTTGAGAAAACGGCGCCAAAAATTATGTGGTTGTCGAGGCCAAAAAAATAAATACCCTTGATATTGCACACTAGAATAGTGGATAGTGGTAAAGGGATCGTATCCATGGAGATTAGTTCAATTTATTACTTCTATGAAAATCATGTTATAGAAATACTTGTAAAACTAAAATAAAATTAGGGGATTTTGATCTTTTGAGACGTTTAAAAGAAAAATAAAGTTACTCTTAGATTTAAAAAAACAAACTCAATTCAAAAAAAAGTTTGATGTAAAATCAGTAAGAGAGAGATGGTTGACCTTGGAGACCTTGGACTTTCATTACTTGAACATTTGGTTAAATAATCATGAGAATGAGAAATGATTGGAGTTTAAGGATTGATGATGCCTTGTGGACCTACTGAACCACTTACAAGACCCGAATAGGCATGTCCCATTTTGATTGGTTTTTGGAAAGCCATGTCATCTTCCTGTGGAACTAGAGCACCGTGCATTTTGGGCGGTCAAGCAATGTAATTTCAACATTGATGAAGAGGGAAGGCATAGAAAACATCAACTCCAAGAGTTAGAAAAGTCAAGGAATGGCTCTTATGAGAATACAAGGATATAAAAAGAGAAACCCAAGGCCTTCCATGATGATTCCATCGCCCGAAAACATTTCAATATGGGACACAAAGTCTTATTCTATCATTCTCGTTTGAAGTTATTTCCCAGTAATTTAAGGTCAATATGGATAGGACCATTCATAGTGATAAAAGTCATTGAACACGGAGCAGTGGCAATCCAAAGCAAACAAATGGAACAAAAATTTTAAGTCAATAGGCACCGGTTAAACCCCTTTCTATGAAGGTTTCAATGCAAATGTCCTAGACATCATCCATTTGGATGTCCCAGGATACTAAAGCGAAAGTTGGAAGTCGTCTCGCCAATGTCGTTAAAGAAGGAAACTTTTGGAAAGCACTGTGCTTTCGTGTCTTTTAAAACAAAACAAAATGATTTTTTAATGTTTTGAAATTTTAAAAAATGTTTTTTTAATAGTCTAGTTTTTACCATGTTCGGAGTCCCATTTTTGTTGAAAATTTTCAAACCGGGACTTGACAGGATTCATCCTGGGGTTAAAATAATTTTTGAACACCCAATTTTTGTGTTAGTGTGTTCAGTTCACAAAGTTGTGCCTTAATTTTCACTTGAAATCGCGTGAAACAAACATAGAGTCGAGAAGAATTTTTTTTAGCTATCTAGCCCTAATGGAAAACCATCGAGATCGCATGGGGTCCCATCGAGGCATCTCCTTGACTTCTTCTTTAGCCCGAGTAAATCAAACAAAAGCCCAAAAAACTCTTCAACCTAGTTTACGCAACCATGCGGAATCCTCCAGTAAACCATTGAGATTGTGTAGAGCCCATCGACTGTTTGTTGATCGACGAGACCGCGCAGAGCTTCACTCGGCCGTGTCCTGTACCTTCAGCCCCCGTTGACCCTCTATGAACTAGTTGTTGACTCCCTGACTTGTTTTTCACTTCACCAACCCAGCTTCACTCAAACCTACATTCAGCCGGCCCTACCCTTCTTCCCCATTCTCTCTTTCACAGCTCCACCTTCCATAACCCAATTTCACCAGAAAAACGTGTATTTTTGGAGTTCTACCGGTCGAATTTTCACAAAATCACCGCCAATCTTCTCATTTTATTCTCCTCTATGAACGCCACTAAAGCTCCCCCGATTCATGGTCGGACCTGCCATCGCCGACCACCACCCTTCGCCGCCTTCTCGGGCACTTTCCGACCATCTCCAACCAACATTTCTAATTCCAAAAACCAACGTTGTAATCCACTCACATTCCTCTACGAGCCTCACTGGAAAGTTCCAAAAAAACTCACCAAAACTTAAACATCCAAAAAACTAGATAAAAAGTTTCATTTTAAAAATAGGAATTATAATTGTAATTTATTCCCAAAAATCCATTACATCATATCATGTCAAAATATCAGAGTATCAATATCAATAGATGCGGAAAATGCTGGAGAGTGAATGTTGTGCCATCAATTCAGGCCCTTCCCTTTAGTACCAGAAGTACCTGTAAACACCCAAATAAACTGTAAGCAAAAGCTTAGTGAATTCCCAAAATATCACATAACATACAACCATAAAATACTATCCAACTTACATATAGTTGCCATGGGCTACCCCCATGGTCTTTACCTGGAATGCCATGGGCTCCCCCATGGTCTGACATCCAAGTGTCATGGGCTACCCCATGGTCTTTACCTGAAAGCCATGGGATCCCTCTATTGTCTTTACCTGGAATGTTATGGGCTCCCCTCATGGCTTGACATCCAAGTGCCATGGGTTACCCCCATGGTCTTCATACAAGTGCTCCTAGCTACCCCCGGGGTCTTCAAACAATTAAATACATAACAATTGTCAATCCACATGTCACATAATGGGCCGGCATTGGTGCCTTCAACCCATTGATACAGTGAGAAAACTCACCTCATACTGATGATAAATAATAACTACTCGGCTACCAGTTCGGAAATCTTACGCTCCAAAAGCTTTCCAAGATGAAGTTGATGCGGGATCTAGAAGCTAAACCACGTCCAAGGCTTACACACCAAGCTCCTCTTCTTGAAAACTCACCCAAATGGCCACCAAAGATACTTTAAAGCTCAAGGATCACACTCACTAGCAAACTAGCGTTTATGGGACGAAAACAAGCAATGTAGGCTGATAAGGGTGAGGTCCAAAAGCCATAAGTGAGCTTAAATAGGGCTCATGCCCTTATATTAAGGTTTTGTCTCTGGCCACGTATGCCATGTGTACACCTTAGTATGCTTAGTGTACGTGGTTGAAGTCTGTATCCAAAACTCCCATGTACACTAAGCGTACACATATGTATGACCAGCGTGCGGAGGTGCCTCCAATGCAAAAATAAATTTATTCCAAGGTTTAAAAGGTAACATACTGAATTTCGAGTGTTACAAATCTCCCCCACTTAAATTAGACTTCGTCCTCGAACTCTGCCATCGCGAATAATTTTAGGTAGTGTTCTCTCATCTCATCTGCCGGTTCCCACGACCACTCGGAGCCCTTCGGTGCTGCCATTGCACCGTTACCAGATTCACCACCTTATTACACCGAGTTTTAGTCTTCTTATCAACAATCACGATGGATTTCTCCACATAATTTAGGCGCTCATTCACCTGAATATCATCTAACAAGACCACTGCAGAATCAACGGCTACACATTCTCATAGCTAAGATACGTGGAAAGTGTTATGGATATGAATGAGCTCATCCAAAATATCCAACCGATATGAAACCATGCCGACCCGGGAAAAAATCTTGAATGGACCAATGAATCAAGGGACCAGCTTGCCCCTCTTCCAAAATCGGATGACACCTTTCCAAGGTGACACCTTTAGCAACACCAGGTCTCCCACCTGAAACTCGAGATCCTAACAGCGTCGGTCACCATAAATCTTTTGGCAACTCTGTACGACCCGCAGCCTGTCACGCACCTGCTAAATCAACTCAGTGGTCTTAAGCACTACCTCCGTGCTTCCCATGACCCGATGCCCGACCTCTCCCCAACAAACTGGGGTCCTACACCTCCTTCCATACAACATCTCGAAAGGACGTCGATCAATACTAGCATGATAACTGTTGTTGTAGGAGAATTCTGCCAATGGAAGGAAAATATCCCAACTCCCTCCAAAATCTAGCATACAAGCCCTAAGCATATCCTCAAGCGTTTGGATTGTCCACTCGCTCTGATCGTCAGTCCGGGGGTAGTATGTTGTACTGAAATGAAACTGAGTGCCTAACTCCTCATGGAACTTCCTCCAAATCATGATCCGATACCACATAAATTGGCACCCATGCCTGACTACCACCTCCTGAACATAAATATCTGCTAACTTTTCTACGGATATGCTCTCGGCAATCAGAATGAAATGCGTACTCTTAGTCAGTCTATCGACAATAACCCATATAGAATCAACACCACATGCCATCCTGGGTAACTTGCTGATGAAGTACATAGTTATCTCCTCCTATTTCCGCATAGGGATGGGTAACGGCTACACCTTGTCGTGAGGTCTCTGATGTTCGGCTTTGACCTTCCGGCAAGTCAATCACCTCTAAAAAAAACCAAGCAACGTCCCACTTCATAAAGGGCTAGTAGTAGCTTAACCTCAAATCTCAATGCATCTTTGTGGCCCCCGAATGGATAGAGAACTTGGACTTGTGTGCCTCCTCCAAAATAATATGTCTCACCCTACCTGATTCTGGAACCCAAACTCTACCACACTGGGTCAATAATCCCTGACTGTGTGTAACAAACAACAAAATCTACCCCCTAATCCACTCATTCTTCCAATTTTCCTTCTTCAATCCTTTTACTTGAGCCTCCTTGATCAAAATCATCAAGGGTGAAGTAATAGTCATTTTTAAGAAAATATTCCAAAGTGGTGAGCACACCGCCTTACGGCTCAAAGCATTGGCCATGACATTGGCCTTCTTGCTGCTGTACAAAATCTTGCAATCGTAGTCTTTCACCACATCTACCACCTCCATTGTCGCATTTTTAAATTCGGCCGATCCATCAAATACTTCAAGCTTTTGTGATCGGTGTAGATAGTGCATCGGACCCCGTGCAAGTAATGCCTCCAGATTTTGAGGGCAAACGCCACCGCCCCCAACTCCAAATCATGCGTGGGGTAATTCGCCTCATGAGGCTTCAGCTGCCTCGAGGCATAAGCAATCACATGCCTTCTTTGCATAAGGACAACTCCCTAACCCAAAATAGAAGCATCACAATAAACCACAAAATAATCCAATCCCTTGATTAACCCAAGAATCGGGGCCTCACACAATCTCTGCCTCAAGGTCTCGAAAACCAACTGCTGATCTGAACCCCATCGAAAGGTCACATTCTTCTTGGTTAAGTGGGTCAAAGCTACTGCAATCTTAGAGGAGTCCTGAATAAGTCTCCGATAATACCTCGCAAGACCTAAGAAACTCCAAATCTCCGATGCATGTTTTAGGACCTCCCAACGCATCACAACCTTGATCTTGGTCGGATCCACCAAGATACCAACCTAATTAATGATGTGCCACAAAAATTGCACCTCACGCAACCAAAACTCGCATTCAGAGAAATTGGCATAAAGCCTCTCCCTCACTAAGGTTTCCAACACCTCTCGCAAATGTTGCTCATGCTGCTCCTTGGTTTTGGAGTAGACCAAAATATCATAAATGAAATCAATCACAGACTGATCCAACATCGGTCTGGAAACTTGTTTCATGAGATCCATGAACATTACTGGTGCATTGGTGAGCCCGAATGGCATCACCACGAACTCGTAATGCCCGAATGGCATCTACACATCCTCATCTCTGATCTTCGTCTGATGGTATCCCGACCAAAGATCAATCTTGCAGAACCAAGATGCACTCTGAAGCAAATCAAATAAATCATCGATCCTCAGCAGTGGGTAATGGCTCTTCATCGTCAGCTTGTTTAATTCCTAATAATCGATACACATCCTGTGTGACCCATCCTTCTTTTTCATGAACAGGATTGGTGCTCCCCATCGGAAACTACACGGGTGAATAATACCCTTTTCTAGTAGGTCCTGCAGCTGCGTAGACAATTCCTGCATCTCAGGTGGGGCTAGGCGATATGACACCTTGGCGATAGGAGCTGAACCAGGCATCGAATCAGTTTGGAACTCAACTTGCCTCTCAGGAGGCACTCCCAGAAACTCCTCTGGAAAAACATCAGGAAAGTCCCACATAATGGCTACCCTACTCAAATATCTCGTGGCCTCAACCCGTGTATCCGAAACATAAGAAAAAAACCCAGAACAACCTTGCTGAAGAAACCTCCTATCCCTTGCAGCTGAACAGAGAGCTTGCCCATGCGAAGCTCTATCACTAGGAATAACCAAATCTCCCCCGCTTGTGGCGAAATCTCACCAACTACCACTCATAATCAATCACAGCTCCATTGGGCCCCAACCAGTCCATCTCGATGATCACCTTCAATCCCCTCAAAGGAATTGGTGGCAAGTCGATCAGAAGCCTATCACTGAACATGTTCAGAACACATACTTGGAATACCGTCACGATGCTCACAATACGATCATCCGCAATCTCCAACTCCAGAGGGGAATCCATAGTCCCCGAAGCATCTCAAAACTTCTTGTTGGGCGCAAGAGATACAAAGGATCGGGTAATTAAAACATGATTCGATAACCCATTGACCAAAAAGGTCCCTATATAAAATCACAACTAACATAAGCAGAACAAGAAAACAATAAAGAAAGAGATAAGTCGCATACCAGCAACGACATATGGTGCTGCTCGAGCCTCATCAATGGTTAACTGAAACGCATAGCTCTTAACTATAGTAGCCTCTGCCTTTCCCCGATGGCCATTTGTAATCCTCAAGGTGGTTAGCACATGTGCCACCACTGCTCCATCGAACAACCTCGGACCATCAGCATTTTTATGGCGGGTTTGGTTGCAGTGGAAACAAATCAAGCCCTTCTGGGGCACTTCTGCTCATGTGTCCTGATTGGCGACAACCATAACATACCGAGCCTGCTACCCAACATGCTGCACTGTGTAGCTTGTCGCACTTGGCACAACGACCCTGGCCCTGCTGGCCTCTATTGGAAGTATCGGAGGTATTGGGCTTCGTAGCCTGTCCCACTGCTGTCTGAACCTGTTGGGTTTTGAGCACTATACAACTCCTATGGTGCACATGCAACGCTAAATGATTTGGATCTATGTTTTCTCTAATTATACATGCATTTTCAATTTTTACATAGCACTCTCCCTAGCTAGCATACAATAAAAGCTATACAATATAAATTTAGTTTGGAGGCTTACCTTTTCAGTAGGGTATTGTTCTTGACCTTTGAAAGCTTGATCACCCCAAGTGTGATGCCTCTAATGGTTCACAAACACCAAATACAAGAGGTGGCTTGAGAGAATAGGTTACTTAGCACAAAATCAACTTCACCCTCTTGGAAAGTAAGTGGCAACCGGTTTTGGCTCTAGAGGGGGTTTACTTTTAGTGTAGCAAATGCTAGGGTTACACCTTGTAAACCCTCATGACCCATGACTTTTGATGGATTAGTTTAGCCGCTATGGACTATCCATGGATTAGTTTAGCCCATCTACATAATCATGGATTATTGGCCCACACTATAAGAATCATTGATTTACATAATCAATCCCCATATATTTAATTAGTCTCTTTTGACCACAAAATTAATTCCAAATTAATTCTTGATCAATACTAATTAAATAATATGATTTCGTATTAATATATTATACTTATAATATATTAATAAATCGTAAATAACCTTATTCTCAAATGTCCATCCTATCGAATTGCACTGGTGAAGGCAACCCAAAAGGACCATGCTACAATCGGTTCAAGTACATCCCAATTATAGTTATGAGCTTAGACACCAAATCCGACAGTCTCTCACTTGGATAAGTCTAGTAACTATAGATGTCAATGTCACTTCAGGATCCGACTTAGTAATCGTAAGCTTTCAAAAGATGTTGTCAACTCTGACCCATTGAGTTACACATCCTTTAGATAAGGGATCATATACTCCTATGTTCTCAAGATATCAGCCGGACAAATACATGGAACAATGTCATACTTATTGTCCAGCAGTTTGTTTCTTGATATCTGATTCGTCTGATATAGAACATAACTGAAAACATCAATTTAGTTATGACCAGGCCCAACACATAAGTCAAAACAAACTTATCAAGGGGCCCAAGATATCGCTTTTAATCCTCTTAGGATAAAAGGGAGCATATAAACATCGACATTATATGCATGTACTAACTACTCATCAAATCATGCACAACGACACGTTTTATAACATCAAGTTACTAATGTGTTTTCGTGCCATCAATGCACAACCAACTCGCAGTCAACAACTCATATATCTTGGTTTGAAGACCATATGATATTATCTTTTCACAATTACTCGTGATAAATTCCATGAAGTAATTCAGGTGAGTGCGGGTTGATCCAATACTTAAATCTTATTTCTGAAGTACTCATGAATGGTGTAGCAATTGTTGCTATGCCTAACGCCTTAGAAAATCTACAAGTCAACTCATGACAATCTTCTTTCGTACCTACTTCCAATGTATGATCGACAGTGGATGGTTTGAATAAATCTTATTATTCTAGAAGTCAAAACATGCAAAGTGAAACACTAGTAAATAATTAATACAAGACAGTAACTCTACTTATAAATAAAACATTTATTCATCATCAAATGTCAATTACAATTTAGCTATTACAAGTTTAGGTTTATCTAATCACTAAAACTAATATTGTCCCTTAGCCTAATGCCCCTTGCATGCTGCAAGTGATTAGCCTTAGTCAGTCCCTTTGTATGGGGATCTGCTGGGTTGTCCTCTGACAATATCTTCTTCACAACGAGGTGTCCTTCTTCTACTTGATGTATTATGAAGTGGTACTTTTTGTCAATATTCCTGGATCTTTCATGATCTCTCAGTTCCTTGGTTAAGGCAACTACCCCTTCATTATCGCAGAAAATTTCCACAGGCTCCTTTATGGATGGAATTACTCTAAGGTCTCCGATGAAGTTTTTCAACCATATCGCCTCCTTAGATGCTTCTCTTTCTACTATGTACTCTGATTCGCATGTTGAATCAGCTATAGTTTCCCGCTTGGAACTTTTCCATGTCACTGCTCCTCCATTTAGGGTAAACACCCAGCCTGAATGAGAGCGGAAATTATCTTTGTCGGTTTCAAAGCTGGGATAACTATACCCTGTCACTCTTACGTCATCACTCCCACCGAGGGTAAGGACCCTGTCCTTAGTCCTTCACAGGTACTTAAGAATGTTCTTAACCGCAGTCCAATGAGCTTTACCAGGGTTCCCTTGATATATGCTGACCATGCTCAAAGCAAAGTCCACATCAGGGCGAGCACAAGTCATCGCATACATGATCGAGCCAATTACGGAAGCATATGGTATTCGACTCATCTCTGCTATCCCAGCCTCTGTACTCGAACTCTGAGTCTTAATTAGTTTGGCATTGCTTTGGATAGGTAAGTCACCTTTCTTGGACTCCTCCATCCCGAAACGTTTCAACACCTTGTCCAAGTAGGTATTTTGACTAAGTCCTATTAGTCTTTTACTTATGCTTTTCAATATCCTTATCCCTAGGATATAGGCAGCTTCTCCGAGGTCCTTCATAGTGAAACACTTCCCAAGCTAGGACTTGACCTCTTGAAAGTTTGGGATGTCATTTACTATGAGCAGTATGTCATCTACATACAATACCAGAAAGCTGACTATACTCCCACTATCTTTGACATATACACAGGACTCATCCTCGCTTCTCGAAAATCCAAACTCTTTGACATTCTCATTAAAATAAAGATTCCATCTATGCGATGCTTGTTTTAATCCATAAATGGATTTTTCAAGCTTACACACTCTACTAGGGTACTTTGCATTGACAAAACCCTGTGACTGACTCATGTAAACATCTTCAGTCAACTTTCCCTTAAGGAAAGAAGTTTTAACACCCATTTGCCGTATTTCATAATCATGAAATACAGTTATAGCCAACATAACCCTTATAGTTTTAATCTTTGCTACTAGTGAGAAGGTCCCATCATAGTCAACTCTTGGTTTCAATAAATCCCTTCGCAACTAGTCACGCTTTATATGTGTGTACTTTACCATCCATGTCGGTCTTCTTCTTGAAGGTCCATTTACACCAGACTATCTTATGACCGGGCACATTGTCAACCAAGTTCCAAACTTGATTGTCATACATGGACTGAATCTTGCTGTCTATAGCCTCTTTCCATTTAGCAGACTCAGGGCCTACCATGGCTTCCTTGTAGTTGTTCGGTTCATCCAAATTTACCAGTGTGCTATCACTAATAAATGTATCACCTTCTGCAGTAATATGGAAACCATATAATTCAGGTGGAACTTTAACTCTACTGGAACGCCTCAGAGGTACAAACTTGTTGTGAGAACCGTCAAATTGCGGTCAAGTCAAAGTAATAAAAGTCAACAAGTCAAACCGATAAACTCATGTAGTGCTTGTATGATAGGATATATTCTACGCCTTCTTATGTACAACCCTCTATCATAATATAAAGTATCACTTAGAAGTTTCAAATGTTCAGAAATTCTAAACCCTAACCAAGGTAAGTGAGGTAATGACTCTATAAAGCACTATTAAGTACCCTCCGGGGGTGTGAATCACTCATGACAAGGTATAATGGGGTTTATGAACCGTGCATTACGAGGCTAAACTCTAGCAAACGTCACAAACAAAGTCTCTCTCAATCTCTCCCACTCTCTCTCTCTCTCTCTCCCAAATCTCACTCAAAACCCTCTCCTAACTTCTTAATAATCACTCGGGGCATCTCGACCTTTAACATAGTCAAAAACCACTCGAAACGGGAATATTCGTTGAAAAATTGCAAAATAGGACTGAATCCCCTTAGGATCGAAGCCCACTCAGAATCAAAGCCCATACAACCCAACCCTCCTTTAGATCGAACCTACATTCGGTCCGAGACCCACCTTCGGTTCGGGTCCATCTTCGCTCCGAAACCCATTTTCGGTTCGTTTCGCTCTCGGTTCCAATTGCTTCCGGATCGGTTCGATTCAAGCCCCTTTGGTTGAAGCTGCTTTCGGTTCTATCTGAGAACCTTGGCCTCCCAACCTCATGGACCAATACCTTCGATTCTGACCCTCAGAACTTCTTAGATTCGCCTCTTGGTCCCGGTTTTTGACCTCTTTTGCGTTTTAAGCTTATTTTTGATGATTTTGACGGGGGATTTTCACCCAAACTCATATTTTGACATATAAGACCCCATAAATTCATATTTTAATCATATTTTAGGGAAATATTTACTATAGATAATGTCTTTTGTACAAGACATTATCTAAGAGTTGGTTGACTTTTTCAAGAAGTTATGACACCATACCCACTTTATGTCACTATTCACACCTTACCATGTCAAATCACTGTCCTTTTTATGCATTTCCAACACTCCATCAGCTTACTTCCACAAAATCCACTCAAGACCCTATATTCTTCACCTTTCTGAAAAGTTCCATTCATCACATTCAAAGATCACACACACTCTCTCTTTCTTTCTCAACTATTTCTTCCTAGAACCAAGAACTTCAGGAGGTCATGCGTTCTTCCCCCCACATTTGTTAAGATATTCATTCCCACTCTTGAATATTCTACACACCCTCACTCAAGTCATGTATTTTTTATGCAAATATAGTAATATTAGTTCTTAGATCTTCAAATCCTCAAGCATTCGCTAAGACTTCTTGACTTGGAAACCCCTCTTCTTCAACCATCCATCTCAGGAAACCACTCAAGGTGAGTTCATACCCCTTTTCTTTTCACATTTTCATCCATATTTATGGGGGAGAATACAAGTTACAACACCAAAACATGCTTAAATTTAAATGACAGCTTTTAAAAAAAAAAAGTGATGACTCAATCACGAACTGTTTTGACCATTTTAACTCCATAACTTTCAAAACTGTTCAATATTAAAATATTTTAGTTCTATACCTTTAAATTGACTACTTGCACATGTTCATACGATTTTTCTACAATTTATGGTGATTTTTACAAAACTGTCTATCACTGTAGCAAAGATTATGGACGAGCCAGTGAAAATGGTCATTTTGACACTAGTTAGGAATCATTTTGTATTAAATGAAGTTAGAGATCGATTCAGAGCTTTTTTGTTCGGACCTCCATAAGAACTCTACAAGTTCTATATGAACTCGACGAGTTCATGACCCTGTGATGCAGATTTTTTTTAACATTCTCTATGTCGTTGTAGTATAGTGGTAAGTATTCTCGCCTGTCACGCAGGTGACTCAGGTTCGATCCCCGGCAACGGAACCAAAAACTTGATGTGTGTAAAACGCACTAGTTTTAATCCTATTACTTCAAACACCAATTAAACACACGAAAGGCAGTGAACCTATCGATTAATAGTATAGTTCAAGCAAGTAGGGTATCGAACACAGAGAACGGTAACAATCAAATTAAATACTAGTATTATCTAATTAAAAACAATTAATAAAAGAGGGGGGGTTTTCTCTAGTTTGCAAGAGTAGAAACTTAAACAAGCACTTTAGAACTCAAACAAAGACAATTAACAACTAAGAAGAACAAGAAAGGACAACTAGATTCAATGATAAAAGAGAATTCTGTTCAGATTTGATTCACTTATTCATATGGTTGATTTCGTGGCAAGTGCAATGAATTAATATGTCAATGGTTACCGATTCCTAACGTGATTGGGTTCATGTTCATTATTACCAATCCTTTAGTAGACAAGTTAATTCAAACAGTGATCAAGTGATTAAATTAACAAATTTCCTAGTGTTCAGTTCGTATCAAGCAAGACTTATAACAATAGTTAATCAAATTTGTTCAATTAAATCAACTCATGAATGGTTGTTCATCACACATGCTCACACATTTATTTACACATTTTCTAGTTAACCCTAGTTTTATATTCACTATTCCTAGGCATAAAATCTTATATTCATAAAACTATATGAATCAACTAATCAAGAAGATATTCATGCACCTCAATCACTTATTTGTTAACTAAAAACATTTATCATCAATACATGAGGATCTTTAATAAGCTTAACAAGATGAATAACCAAATTAATATCAATTCAACCACTCAATCAAACCATGTTCATAAGATTATCTCATCCAAACAGAAGTAAAAAGCTTTTACTCATATCTACAGCAAATAATAACCTAATTTCAAAACCTAATGATCCAAACATGGTTCAAAACAAAGATTAATAAAAGAAGAATGATTGTTTGCCTTTGATTCTCTTTGAAATTGTCTCTTATGTTGAAATCTCGAAAATAGTAGCTTCAAGAATCCTTCTGATCTTTAAAAGTCGCAGCTAGCCTCTAGCAAAAGTTAGGTTTTCGGGCCTAGAAGTTATCTACTTATAGTTACCAAAGATCGATCCAACTCGTCAAGTTTTTTAGAATAACTCGACGAGTTTCTTCATTAATTCGCGTATACAGCGTGTACGAAGAGGCATCCTTAAATCGAGAATATTCTAACCAATTCATCGAGTTTGTATTATTAACTCGTCGAGTTCCTTCTTTTTTTTAGATTCTTTGTTTAATCTTCAATCTCTAAGCATCCAATCACTCAATCCTCTTCCTTTTTCACCCGAGCATGTCTTTTATTGCTGAAATTGAAATATTAAGCTAACTAAGTACCTTTTGTCCATAAAATGATATAAAATCAACAATAATTAATAAGATAACGAATGATTTCTATTACTAAATAAGCCCATATCAAAATCATAATATAAATTGTGAGTATACTAGACACATTTTATGAACTTTTGGTGTTTACAAATTTAGATTTCTACTCTATATACAAAATCTTATGCACTCACCAACGTAATCCTTGAAACTCTTTCAAAATTTACTTATATTGTCAGGTAATCAATAAATACAAGTGACTACTAGCTTTTGAGGATGGAACGCTTCAGTGTTAATCAAAACATTTTGTGATTATATTGTAATCGCTTTTGAAACATGTACTCTTATAAAACTATGTAACCTTCTCGATTATATTTATAATGATTGTATCTACTTTGAGCACTATTATACTCATTGTTGTGATACTATACATGAAGTCCTCCACCCCCCGATGTTTCCGCCATCCTTTGTTTGGGGGTGTGACACTCGTCAATCGATTTAACCGGAGTTTCCTCCTCGGGTTAAGTGCTAGTGTTTGAGGTTCCTTCATCACTTAACTCTTGAATCTCTTGATGGTTAATTTTCCTTCCACTATCCTCTTGGCATACGAGTTCTTTCTCACGAAAGACTCCTCTCCTCGCAATGAAGACAACATTGTTACTCGGTTTATAGAAGATATATCCAAAGGACTTCTGTGGATGGCCGATGAAAATACATCGCTCACTTCAAGGTCGAGCTTGTCGTGAGTCTCGCATCTCACAAAAGCCTCGCATCCCCAAACCTTGATGTGGTCTAATGAGGGAACCTTCCCTATCCACATCTCGTGAGGTGTTTTGGAAACCTTTGTAGTAGGGACTAGATTAAGGATATGGGCGGCAGTCTCTAAGGCACACCCCCAGAATGAGATAGGTAACGAAGCTCGACTCATCATGGAACGAACCATGTCTAGCAAGGTTCTACTGCACCTCTCAGCAACACCATTAAGCTGTGGTGTCCTCGTTGGCGTCAGTTGTGAAACAATTCCAGATTCCTTAAGATAGTCAAGGAACTCGATACTAAGATACTCTCCTCCACGATCGGATCACAACATCTTTATCTTCCTGCCCAATTGATTCTCCACTTCTTTCTTAAACTCTTTGAACTTTTCAAAGGTTTATTACTTATGCTTCATTAAGTACATATAGCCATACCTACTATAATCGTCAGTAAAAGTCACATAGAAGCGGTTAGCATCCCTTGTGGCGGTTCTCAATGGTCCACACACATCAGTGTGTATAAGATCCAACAGACCTTCACCCATTTCACAAGTACCAGTAAAAGGTGACTTGGTCATCTTTCCAAGTAAACAAGATTCGCAAGTGTCATTTGACTTTAAGTTGGATGACTCCAACATCCTTTTGGAATTGGGCTATGCACTTCTTGTTGACATGTCTAAGACGACAATGCCACAAGCATGCCTTGTCCAAAACATTGGACGAATCAATATTCAACACATTATTTCCTAAGTTATCGACAACCATTACAGTCTCATATATACCATTAAAAGGTAATGCTTCAAAATAAAATACACCATTGTAATAAGCATTAATAGTACCAACTTCAGTATCAAAAGAAAAGGTAAAACCTTGTTTATACAAACTGTGAAAGGAAATAATATTTCTCGCCATATCGGCCGAGTAACAAAAATTATTCAAATCTAAATTTAAATCATTTCTAAGCAATAAAGAATAAACTCCAATCTTGGTCACAGATGACATTTTCCTATTTCCCATGATTAAGTTTATCTTCCCATGCTCCACATCCATGCTTCTTTTTAGTCCCTGCAAATCAGAACAAATGTGAAATACACAACCTGTATCAAGGACCCCAAGAATTAGCATGCGATTTCTTATTAGATTGAATAGTGTAACTACCTGGAAAGGAGGGCTTGATCTTCCCATACTTTATGTCCTGCAAGTACTTGGGGCAGCTTCGTTTCTAGTGCCCTTTTTCATGGCAATGGAAGTAATCAGCATCCTTTGGATTGGAGGAGGAATTAGCAGAACCATCTTTGGTCTCACTAGAAGAGGATCCATCAAGAGACGTTCCCTTGCGGCTCCTTGATGGAGCCTTCCTCTTCTTTCCCTTCCCATGTCTGATTGCCAGAACAGGGGCAGAAGCAGTAGTAGGAGTAAACACAACCGAATCACCTTTTAGGTTGCTTTCTGCAGTCCTTAGAAGGCCCTGAAGCTTGCCAAGAGTGACCTCCTCCTTGTTCATATGATAAGTCATACAAAACTGATCATAACAAGAAGGTAAATAGTGTAGAATTATATATATATATATATATATATATATATATATATATATATATATATATATATATATGTCCAACTCTTCATCAAAATTGACATTCAATTTAAGCAAGCGGTCCACATATATTTGCATCTTTTGCAATTGGGCTGTGATGGACTCTCCATCCTTCATTTTGGTTGTGATCATAGAGGCAATGATCTCATACCTCTCCTGCCGAACACTTTGATGGTATATTTCCATCAAATCTGGATACATTTCATAGGGATTGTAGTCCTCATAGGACTTCTGCAGCTCATCAGTCGTGGTAGAAATCATTAGACACGACACATTTGTCGCATCCCTCTCATGAATAGTGTGTTTAGTGATTTGTTCGAGAGTGGCAATGGTTACATCAATCTCCTTTAGCTCTTTGTCTAGGATATATTCTTTTTCCTCATAATGAATAGCCATTCATATGTTACGAATCCAGTCACTAAAGTTCAAGCTATTGAAAATGACCCTCCCATATAGGTCCATGAGGGATAAAGAGTTGAAGGAATTGGTGTGGAAGCCTTGTTTGGGATAGACATCTGAAAAAAAAGAAGAACAAAGTTTAGGTTAGATGATAATCCTTAATATTACACCCAATATAAAATATTAAGGCTAGGACCAACACAATATTCTACAATTGCGAAGAGGGATGTCGTAATCCAATTGTTAAATATTTGAAGGTATGTAAATGATGATTTACCAATTTCCACAATGAAAAACAAAATATATTATTAAGTTTTAATTGGATTTGAAATTCCTAGATCCTTTGAGACTCTTGAACTTTTCAATGGCATGTTTAAATCTCGATTGTGCCCTTCAAGTTTGTGACTGGGATGTCGAGGATCACAAACAAGGTATGAATAATCATGCAAATTAACTCGGTACACCCGATGTTCCAAATCACCTAATCAATGTGCCGGTTAACCACACACGCTCTATTGATCTATGATTAACACCAAGGTACCCTTTGCCACACATTGTCAGTCCCAGATTAGTGTGTTGGTTAACCACACACACTCCACTAACGACTTAACAAGTTGCAAAGTGTAATTTCATGGATTAGCACCATTTTCACATTTTTCCTAAAGTAACTAAAATTGGGATTTTAATAAAAGTTTAGTTACTTTATATTTACCATTATACTTTTAATGAGGGAGAATTAGTGTCCTATCCTAACCCGTTCAACTAACGACCCTCCACCAGTCAAGGAAGTCGTGGGTGAGCGTGGACACCCATTAGGCCACCATTTCATAGGAGCAACCTTATACCCCCTTATACACCGGCTTCGTGAATGAGGCGTACTAACGGTAAGACTGACTAGTCTTATATATATATATATATATATATATATATATATATATATATATATATATATATATATATATATATATATATATATATATATTAAAATTATATTATTATAAAGTATAAGGGTTGAATTTTAACTTATAAAACTCTTGGGTTTGGAATTAAAGTTTCATTGATTAGACTCTACAAATTCCAAAACTTGAGGGCAAGTTTTGAAACTTGTCAAAACTCTTCACATTCATAACTTATGAGTTTAATTGGATTTTAATGAATGAGACCTTTCATTTTCCATAACTTGAGGACAAGTTATGGAGGTCATTAAAAATCATTTAGATCATTTTCTAACATCTAAAATTATCACATAATTTATGATCTAACTAAACTCAAAATCAAGATAATTTTCAAGTCAACAATTTGAAAGAAATTTTGTTTATCATATAAAGCAACAATTATTTTAAAACTTTGACAATTATCTTTCAGTTGATTGAGTACAAACACTACCATATCGTAAAAAAACATTTCCAATGATCCAAAACAGTTTGTGGTAGTGTTCCCAATCCAAACCAGGCCAAGAAACTCGAAAATCTGCAAACAGAGCCTTCAACTCGTCGAGTGCATGAACTGGACTCGACGAGTTGCTCTGTTACTGAGTGGACTTGTCGATTCAGTTCATGGACTTGGTGAGTTCATCAGTCAAAGGCCAGAATTTCAACTTTTTCAGCTTTGAAAAACTAGTAGGCATCAAATATAATAGAAAACAAACCTAGCTTTGATACCACTGTTGGGTTTTGAGCACTATAACACTCCTATGGTGCACATGAAACCCTAAATTCTTTGGATCTACGTTCTCTCTAATTATACATGAATTTTCAATTTTTCTAAAGCATTCTCCCTAGCTAGCATACAATAGAAGCTATACAATATAAACTTAGTTTGGATGCTTACCTCTTGAGTAGGGTAGAGTTCTTGACCTTTGAAAGCTTGAGTACCCCAAGTGTGATGCCTCTAATGGTTCATAAACACTAAATGCAAGAGGAGGCTTGATAGAATAGGTTACTTAGCACAAAATCAACTTCACCCTCTTGGAAATTAAGTGGCAACTGGTTTTGGCTCTAGAGGGGGTTTATTTATAGTGTAGAAAATGCTACGGTTACACCTTATAAACCCTAATGACCCATGACTTTCCACATTCTTATGTTCCATGGGTTTAACCTCCATGGACTATCCATGGCTTAGTTTATCCCATCTACATAATCATGGATCATTGGCCCATACTATAAGAATCATTGATTTACAAGTATAATATATTAATATGAAATCCTATTATTTATCAGTCTCTTTTGACCACAAAATTAACTCCAAATTAATTCTTGATAAATACTAATTAAATAATATGATTTCATATTAATATATTATACTTTTAATATATTAATAAATCATAAATAACCTTATTCACAAAAGTCCATCCTATCAAATTGCACTGGTGAAGTCAACCCAAAAGGACCATGCTACAATCAGGTCAAGTACATCCCAGTTATAATTTTGGGCTTAGACACCAAATCCAACAGAACCTGCTCCAGCTTCCACTTCGTCCAGAGCTCTAACTCAAGTTCCCGCTCACATGACTTCTCAATCATGTCATTTAGGGTCTTGCACCCTGAAAAACTCACAAACTCCCGGATATCATCCCTCAGCATGCCATGATACCACGTCTTCCTCACCTCCTCGTCTGTGGTGTGTTGTGGAACTAGAAATTCCCTCTCCCTGAACTTGGCAGTAATCTATTCCACAGTCTCTATAGCCAGGTGAAAGTCCTGGAATCCCTCACCAACTGTTGCACCTTAATGGCTAGTGCAAACTCCCGGTCAAAACTCCACACAAAATTCTCCGATGTCATCACTGCCACACCCTCCGACCCTACCTCACGGGTAACCTCCTCCCACCAGTTCCACGCTTAGTCGGTCAACATAGAGGATGCAAATGCCACCTTTGTCGCCTCGGGGCAAGAGCTCGTATACTGAGAATTCTCCATGTTAGCAATCCAGCAGCGACTAGTGATGGGGTCCTTATCCCCAAAGAACTCAGGCGCTCCGCATTCCTTGAACTCCGAGAATGAGGGAGTTTGAGTCCCAATATGACCCGCAATGATCTCGGTACGGTAATACCATATCCACTCATCCATAATCTCCATAATCCCCTCCTTGACAGTTCTGAAAATCACCAGGGTAGCATTAAGGATGTCGCGGGTAACCTCGACTGCAATAATCCCGCGTAGCCTCTCATCAATCAGCTCTGCACCAAAACCTGAACCCGATCTTGAACTGATCCCGAACCTGATCCTCCTCGAGTAGCCATCGCCATCCTTAAACTAAAAATACAACATAAAAAGCAATCGATAAGGAAGTTTGAAGGGATTCCTCCTCACTGGACTCCGTAGAGTTTCAAGGTCTGCCCTTGTCTTAAGTACAGGTCCTATGCTTTCAGCAGTATGAGCCCAATACTACCTTCCACACCTACCTATACCTTCCCCAAGGTCATACCTGATACCCCTAATTCACCCAATGATACTCAAAACATGACCCACAAAACATAGAACATACATATATCCTATACTCTTCTAGGATTTCTCAATCCCCACAGAACAAGAAACCTCAATCAACACCGCAAGTTGCCATATGCATGCATGTTATACATAAATAGAATCATATAGACTATCAAATAAAGTCTCTATCCTAAGTCTATAACCAAACAAGGAACAAAAAATGAGGCGGAATCCGTCATTTTAGGGCTATGCAATCCTAAGCATATATAACTTAGAAAGCATACACTTAGCAAATAACAAAGTCAAAATTGATTCCAAGAATATATAGCATCGAATTTTCCTAGGCTACGAGGCATCACACAAATCAGATAATTTTATCACATAACTCCTGGAGGTATCCTTAGCCCTACTCTATCATGCACTTCAGATATTAACATACTAGTTGCAATTAATAAGCATGGTTTAATTTTGGGAAACACTTACTTGAGCTCGGCCGATCGCACACATTGCACTCTCCCTTTTTGCTTAAGAAACCTGGTTTTAGGAAAAACTTGAATGTTGTTCTTTTGGAAAGGTTACCATTTCCTCAGTTTGAGTTCTGACACACCCGAGGGTGTGCCCGAATCCCTCAAAACCAATGATCTGATACCAACTTGAAACAACCCAAAAACCACATAATTTTTTTAATTTTAAAAATAGGAATTACAATCATAATTTGGTACCAAAAATCCATTACATCATATCATGTCAAAATATCATAGTATCAATATCAATAGATGCAGAAAATGTTGAAGAGTGGATGTTGCACCATCAAGCCGAGTCCTTCCCTTTAGTACCGGAAGTCCCTGAAAAACACCAAAATAAATTGTAAGCAAAAGCTTAGTGAATTCCCAAAATATCACATTGTTGGATTAGGTGTCTAAGCCCATAACTATAATTGGTATGTACTTCAATTGATAGCAGCACAGTCCTTTTGGGTTGCCCTCAAACCTAGCAACCGGATAAGGAAATTATGAAAGGAGAGATATTGATGTATTATAAGATTAATAAATCAATATAAATGATTTATTAATATGTTAAAAGATTAATATATTAATTAATCATTATTTTTAATTAATAGTTAGCCAGAAATTAATCAGAATTAATTTTGGGGTTAAAAGTATTAATTATAAAGTGCAAGGACTAGGTTGCAATTATCAGATAGTTGAGTGGAAGGCTCCATAACCTCCTTGGAAGGAGGTGGATGAAATCTATAGTGGAAACCCTAAGGATTTCGTCCAAGGGGTTTTAGATAAGGCCCTTGGGGTTGCTTAGGCCCTAAGTAAAGGAGCATTAGGGTTTTCCCTAAACCCTAGATCCCTTAGCTATATAAGGAGCCTCCCAGCTCCTAAAATCAGCAACTCCTACCTTGGAAGAAACCCTAGGCCGAAAATTGCATACTCCCTCCCTCTCTCTCCTTCTAGTTTCCTTCTTGCTAGTTCTTGGGTTTGATTCCATTAGGCGCATTACATTTGTGGTGCTAAGCTTCCAAGAAGATCAAAATCAAGTTCAAGAGGATTATCAATTGTTTACTATAACAATTGAAAGGTATGTAACTCTTAAACCCTAGTTTGTTATTTTTGAAAATAGCCTCTCTCATCTAGGGTTCTTATTTTGCAATTCAAAGTTATATGTTCAATAGTTAAAACATAGATCCAAAGTAGGTTGCATGTGAACTTAGGAATTGTTTTCTAGTTTATTTGTTTTGCAATTCAAAGTTATATGTTCATATAGTTGCTATGGGCTACCCCCATGGTCTTTACCTGGAATGTTATGGGCTCCCCCCATGGTCTGACATCCAAGTGTCATGAACTAACCCCATGGTCGTTACCTGGAATTCCATGTGCTCCCACCATGGTCTAATATCCAAGTGCCATAGGTTACCCCTATGGTCTTCCTACAAGTGCCCCGGGCTACCCTCGGGATCTTCAGACAATTAAATACATAACAATTGTCATTCCAAATGTCACATAATGGGTTGATATTGGTACCTCTGACCCATTGATATAGTGCGAAAACTCACCTCAGACTGCTGATAAATAATAACTGCTCGACTACCGGTCCGAAAATATCACACTCCAAAAGCTTTCCAAGATGAAGTAGATGTGGGATCTAGAAGCTCAGTCACGTCCAAGGCTTGCACACCAAGCTCCTCTTCTTGCAAACCGACTAAAAGGGCCACCAAAGACACTTTTAAGCTCAAAGATCACACTCTCTAGTAAACTAGGGTTTATGGGATGAAAATAAGCAATGAAGTCTGATAAGGTGAGGTCTAAAATCCATAAGTGAGCTTAAATAGGGCTCATACACTAAGATTAGGGTTTTGTCTCTGGCCACGTATGCCTCGTGTACACCTTAGTACGTCCAATGCACATGGTTGAAGTCCACTTCCAAAACTCCAATTTAAAATAAATTTAATACAAGGGTTAAAAGGTAACATACCGAATTCTGAGTGTATTAGAAAGTTTTACCGAAAAACGAAACTGCCACCAGAAATCTCAACTTTTAATGGAGAAATCGTTTTGATGCACCCTTAGGCAAGACTCAAGCTTGGCATTGTTGATTTCAAAGAACTTTTCAGATTTCGAGTGACCCAACAGTTCCCACCATTTCCAATTCTGAGTTTGAGCTCTCAATGGATTTGGTATATTCATTCATTCATGCTCTTATCTTGAATTTGCATTTTATTTTTCAAACACATAGGAATTTAGTGTACCTTGTCTATTGAATTGGCAGTTTGTGAATTGTTTGTCTTGAATCATACATAAGGCTGTTTTGGTTGGTATAAATCGCTTGTAGATACGCTTTGCACATGTCAAAATCATGCAAGCATCCCACACCGAACACGAACAAAGGGTCAGGAAAAGAACCTAGTGGCTCAAAATTTTCTAATAGTCAACATCATGAAGCCTATCAAGCCCTTTTGGAAAGAAAGATCAAACAATCTATATTCATTTTCCATGACACGTTTGATGGGTTATGAGCATATCTACATTCCTATGTGATCATGCAACCCTAATTGCTTTGGGTCTAAGTTTTTATCTATTGAACATGCAAATTGAATACCAAAGCAATAACCCTAGAAACTAGCATAAAAATTCGAAATTCACATGAAAATAGGGGTAGAATGTAACCTCACTTGTTATATAGTAATAACAATACAATCCTTGAAGATCCTTGACTCGTGAAATCTAACTGCCCCTAGTGTTGCACCTCTAATGGAGTCACAAACACTCAATGCAAAAGATGAAAAGGAGAGACACTAGAAAAGTCAGCTAGGGTTTTTCAAAGAAGCATTGACCAAAATTACTAAAATTATAATGCATGAGGGTTGCTTATATAGTTGTAGGCTGCTAGGGTTTTTGGAGGAAACCCTAATTACTGCTTAAGGCCTAAGCAACCCATGGACTCCTCCTTATGAGGCCTTAGACAAAATCTATAGGGCCTCCCTATATGATTTCGTCTGCTCCTAATTAAGGAGTCTAATAGCCCAGTTTTGCAACTATCAATGATTGTAAAACAACCCTTCCATTACTAATTAGTTCCTTTAATCCCAAAATTAATATCAAATTAATTTTTGATATATTACTAATTAATAATATGATTTCGAAATAATATATTAATCTTGTAATATATTAATAAAATCATTTTGAGTACCAATTTATTATTTCACATAGTAAATTTTACTCTCTCTCCACTAGTCATCCTGTCAAGTTGCATGAGTGAAGGCAACCCAAAAGGACCATGCTACTATCAAATCAAGTACATACCAATTATAGTTATGGGCTTAAACACCTAATTCAACAGTCTCCCACTTGGATAAATCTAATAATTATTATTTCAAGTTTGACTTCTAAATTTGACCAGCAATCCTAGCTTTCAAAAGCCATTGTCGAACTCTGATCTAATCAATGACGCGTCCTTTAGATAAGTGATCAAATATTCCCCCATTCTACAAGATATCATATGGACATGAGACATGGACCATAATCATTCTCTGTGTCCAATGTTTGTTTCCCGATTTCCGATTTATGATGATTGGCTAATTGAACAAATCAAATCAGTCAAGGCTTGGCCAAGAGCTTCAAGTGTCATCAATAAATCATCGGGAAGGCCCATATATATTGTTTTTATCCCATTTAGGGTAAAAGGAACGGATAAACTTTGACTCATATGCTTCCATAATTTACTCATCAAATCACACACAATAATACATTTTATAACATCAAGTTAGTGATGCGTTTACGTATTATCAACGTACAACTGACTCGTAAACAACAGCCCATATGTCTCCGTTTCAACAATATAAGATATTATCATCTCAAAATTACTCGTGATAACATCCATGAAGTAATACTTGAGCGTGGGTTAATCCAATACTCAAATTCTTATTTCACGAGTACTCATGAACACTGCAAACATTTGCTATGTCTAAGCACTTAGACAATCTACAGTCAGATTCATGACAGTCTAAATTCACTACTTACTTCCAAAAGTATGATTGACTGTGGATGTTTGAATAATCCTATTATTCGGGAAGTAAAACATGTGAACTGAAACACAAGAATAACCTAATCCAATATGATTTCAAAACTTTTGAATATAAATAAAACACTTATTATTTAATCACCATATTAATTATACCTTATTCATTGTATAATGTTTCTATTAATCAACTAAATACTTGAATTAAAACATTAGTCATGCCATGCAATAAACACGCACACTATGTTTATCTATGGCCCTTTCTTTGTGAAATAGATCAATTGAATACATTCCCAATGATGCTCATTTTACAATTCCAAATCATTATCACAAGTGTAAGAATACCAAATTCTTGCCACTACTAGAATCCGTTAGAGTCTAAACTTACATGCAATGATCCTTTTGTAATGTCTAGGCACCAAAGTTACAGAGACTTGGCCACTGAAACTACAAAAAGTTCTATTGGAGATTTGTTACAAAACAATTCCATGGAATGAAGTCTCACATTCAAAGAGCATTCCATGAACATCCTTCTTGCATTAAAGTTTCTAACTCACACATATATCTCAATATCCAACTCCCATAATGGAAACACTTCCGTATGTCCATATTTCCATATGACTATCAATTCTGAACAAGAGTTACCTCTACTCAGAAAAAGTCAATATGGTTTTTCCAAAAATATACTATACTTCCAACTTTCCACAAGCAACTAATCTTTAGCGAACCTCATATTGTCCTTGACAGTTGTTATCAACTTTAGTCATATCTAGTTCTAGTCTTTTTTTTCCCTCTTAATGCGCTAGGCATTTGGAAAAATCAGAACAAGTGAATATTATAGCATATGCAATCGATCCTATACCCGAAGCATATGGGATACGATTCATAATGTCTTACATAAAGACCTAACAGTCTCTTGCTATAATATTTCCATATATCGAATCTTCCTATGTTGAATCACTTCACCATGATATTCATACATGTTCATGACTAAGTTCCATTAAAATTTGAGTAAATTACATGAATAGTCCCTATGGTTTAGGATAATTTGCACGTTTGGTCCCTAACTTATTTTTTTAACTCGGAAGGTCCCTACTATTTGTTTTTGTTACGCGCTTGGTCCCTGAATTACCTAAAAATACTATTTTTCCCTTGATTTTTTTAATTATTTAAATAAACACACCCGCAATTCCACCTCATTCACCTTACCTTACCTACCCCACCATTTTTCCCTTTTTAAAAATAGTCTTTTTAGGTATGATAGGGACCAAACGTGTAACAAAAACAAACAGTAAGCACCAAACGCGTAACAAAAACAAATAGTAGGGACCTTCCGAGTTAAAAAAATAAGTTAGGGACTAAACGTGCAAATTACCCCAAACCATAGGGACCATTCGTGTAATTTACTCTTAAAATTTCAATCTAAGCTTTTAGATTCGAAATAAAGTATTAATGCCCTCTCTCCCTTAATCCTTACTATAGCAAAACAATTTCCAAATTCTGCAACTTTGTAAATTTAGAACTTTGTTTCCTATAAATAGCATTGCTACCTTACAACACATTACATAATAATCATGTTCCCACTAGCATAACAATTATGTTCTTACCAACATAACAATTATGCTTCTACTAGTCTTTACATGTACTCAGAAATCAGCTGGACTTCTAGAAATCAATACCTATTGCATTTCTTACCAAAGTTCAGATTTCTAATACGTGGTGCTTCGATAAGTCTTTACCTAGACTTTCCAAGCTCATGCACCTTTCATTAGATAGCTTATTTGAGTGTCTAAACCCTTTCATAACTTATAGCAATAAGTCCCGAATGTTCAAACTATTTTCCATTTCTCATAATTCGAACTATGAAAAGGGATGCGGTAATCATACTCGAATTTGAGAATGCAATTATCACAACTGTTGACTCTAATCCTTTAAATCTATTAGTGAAAGTTTCTCATCACAATCATTTTCATGAAGTAGAGAGAAACTTCTTGTCACCTAGATTTTATGGTGTATGTGTTCCTATCCATACAAAATTTTCATTTCCAACCACTATCACAAGACAAGTTCATGACAAATTCAAACTCATACAGACTAAACTTACTTAATCTTAATTTCTTCCCATCTGGCAGCACAAGAGGCCTACCATTGCTTCAAGGTTATTGTGCAACTCACCCATACAGATCAACGTACCTTCATTGATCAAGGTGCTTTGCCTTATGCAATCAAATGAGAACTCATAGAACTCACATGCATAGTCAACTTAACTGGATTGGGCATAGAAACAAGAATATGTTAACACGATAGGTTGTAAACCTCAGGTCGTGTGCTAGTGCTAACTAAAAAGTTTATTCATGATTAGTTCCTGAAGCTATTCAAGAGCATTTATACTCCCACTTACCACTTAACATGTAAGATTATCTGTTAAGGAACATTCCTTGACAAACAAATATTCAAGAGTTAGTGTGGGTTCTTATCAAGAAACACTTCATATAATTGGTCTTTGTTTTAACCAAAAAAATCACAACTATCAATTTCAAATGTGCAAGAGTAAGAAAACATTTCTACTCCACATTTCATGAGGGGTTATAAACCTACCTAGAACATGTTACTCAAGGTGCAACTTGGAGTCACTAGAGTATGACTCTAAAATTTGATTTTAGAATGAAGTATGACTCATCCTTTGATCTAACCATTTCAACAATACATGATTCCTCTTCCTAGTCATATAAATGCACTAAGGTGTCCTTAGAGGATCAATTGTGACGTGGTTTCATAATCATTAGGATGATCAAAAAACATGATATTAAAGTACTCTCCTTTCCTTTCAGATTGGAGAAACTTTTATCTTTCTGCCCAATAGATTCTTCTTATTTGTTCTGCTACACCTTGAAACTTGTCAAGATATCCGAATTATACTTAATAAGTGTAATCATATTTACCGAGTCAACAATAAATCATGATGAATAGAGTTTATCGTCCTTTGTGGTGGATCTGACCAGTTCACATCAATGTGTACTAGATCCTTTAATCCTTCACTTGACTCATACATACATGTGAATAAGGAATTAGTCTTAATTTCACAAAGATCAAGATTCTCATACATCACACAATACAAATTGCATGATTCCAAGTTTCTGTCTAATTGAAACTTGGGTGATGAGAATCCTTCCTCACTTGGTAAATTATGACACTACCACAAGCGATATAACTAAGAATCAAATCCATTTTCAACATTGCCAACAATAGAAATATAAACACCCATTTTCATAAATGCCATTGCAAGGAAACGTAAAATAAGATAAAATCAAATTTTATTTAATTGATATAATGCGGAAAACTTGTCCTTACAATGCAAATACATATGAAAACTATGTTTCTAAATATTCCTAAGCAATCTATCATAACTCCTAAGTAGCAGTTCCAAATTCCGATCTTTTGAACCATGTGACAAAAATCCATTTGTCCAAATCAGAATTAGCCTTTACTTCCTCTTAAGCTTCCTTTATTTTCTTTGATCCTACAAAATATCAAAATGTGATTAACACATCATGTAATAAGAATCTATCAAGAGGAACTTAATAGAGTTAGATAGTGGATGTACCTGAAGTAGAGTCATACAATTTGACTTTACCATCTCTAAGATCTCTCAGGTGGTCAGGGCCGTTTCGCTTCCAATTTCCTTTTACTTGGCAATAGAAACGCATGGAATCTTCAGGAACAACAGATGAGACTATCTCAGAACTGGCCTTTCTCTTTACCATATGGTCAAACAGCTTGACGTTGGACGATCCCCTTCTATTGGGAAGAGACACCTTTTTTGGACTACCAATGTTACCATTGTTAAGGTCCATGGAAATTTGGGAGGTAGATCTTCCAAACAAATTTTCTTGACCAGTATGCCAAAGCAATGTTGCTTCAGCAACAATTACCAAAAATGTCAGATCAATAAGGGTCACGTCCTGATCTATTATATAGTAGATTTTAAGGAAGTGACTGTATAACTTAGGAAGCGATTGAAGAACCATGTCAACAGCTAGCTTCCTTGGAAAAATGATACCCAACATTCCCAGTCTGTCAATGTGCGACTTCATCTTCATGATGTGTGCACAGACAGAACTTCCATCTCGGTGTTTGAATGCCAATAGGGCTTGAGCGACCTTGAACTTTTCAAGTCGACAAAAATGTGGATCAGGGAGAATCAATGGAAGAGGTGGAGGAAGAGAATTATGATTTCCAGTTCCACCAATGCATGAAAAAAGGAATGATCATTCACCTTGATCGACACGTGGAAGATCATTTTCAGATGGAAAGCTTTTTCCAAAAGAATGAGGAAGACCATAGTTGTCTGAACTAGACATCTACAAAAGGGAGAAATTCAAGTTAGTTTATTTAATCCTTAATATAACACCCAAATGAAATATTAAGGCTAGGACCCAACACAATAATTCACAATTCGGAAGAGGGATGACGTAATCTAATTGTAAATTATTTGAAGGTAGGTAAACGACGATTTACCAATTCCACCATGAAAATGAAATTTTAACGAATTAGGTTTTAAGTTAAATTCCTAGATCTTTTGTGATTCATTGAGCTTTTCAATGGCATGTTTAATCTCGATTATGCCCATCAAGTTTGTTACTGGGATACCGAGGATCACAAACAAGGTATGAATAACCATGCAAATTAGCTTGGTACTCTCAATGTCATTTATCATCTAAGCAATGTGCCGCATAACCGCACTTGCTCCATTGATCAACGATAATTTACCCATTGTCATCCTTCAATAGTCCCATATTAGTGTGGTAGTTAACCACGCACGCTCCACTAACGACCAATAAGGTGCAATGTTTAATTTCATAGGTTAGCATCAAATTCACATTTTCCTAAAGTAACTAAGATTGGGAATTTATAAAAGTATTTAGTTACTTTATAATTCATCATACTTTTAATGAGGATTTAGAATTATATCATATCCGTTCGGCTAACGACTCTCCACTAGTCAAGAGTGCGGTGGGTAAGAGTGGATACCCAATGATAGTCATTTTACAGGCTGCTTTCTTAAACACCCATTTTAGACCAGCTTCGTGAATGAGGCCTACTAACGGTAACACTGACTTTTCTTATACATATATAATATATTAGACTTTTAATTTTATATAGTATAAAGGTGTATTTTAAACTTTTAAAATACTATGGTTTAATCTTTCAATAAATTAAACCTTTAATTTAATTAAATCTAAACCATATTATGGATTTATGAATTCTCTCTTTTAATTAAACACTTTATTAATTTAATAAAATCCATGAGGGTGTATTTTTTTTAAACAATCCAAAAGTACCATGGTTTCACCATTTAAATTTCCAAAATCAAAACCTTTTAATTTCAGCTTTAAACTATAAAACCAAAGAGGTGTATTTTAAAACTTTTCAAAAACACTAGGTTAAATTTGAAGTCAAAATAATCTTATATTATCCAAATTTAACCAAATCCTTCAATTTTGATAAGGATATCACATTACCATTTAAAAAATTCGATTTTAAGCAGTAAAAGCGAAATATAGTAATTATCGTAATCAAAACGAAATCTAAAAATCAAAAATTTAGGGGACAGACGAGTCAACTCATCGAGTTGCCAAGTGAACGCATCGAGTTTATGTTCCAGACAGCAAGTTTCGACTTTCTTGGTCTTTGGAAAATTCATTATTGCATCAGTTCAATTGAAAAACATCCTAGGCTCTGATACCATTGATGGGTTATGAGCATATCTACATTCCTATGTGATCATGCAACCCTAATTGCTTTGGATCTAAGTTTTTCTCTATTGAACATGCAAATTGAATACCAAAACAATAACCCTAGAAATTAGCATACAAATTCAAAATTCACATGAAAATATGGTTAGAATGTAACCTCACTTGTTATATAGTAATAACAAGACAATCTTTGAAGATCCTTGACTTTTGAAAGCTTAGTGCCCCAAGTCTTGCACCTCTAATGGAGTCACAAACACTCAATGCAAAGGATGAGAATAAGAGACACTAGAAAAGTCAGTTAGGGTTCTTCAAAAAAAGCATCACCTGAAATTCTAATGCCTGGGAGGTTCCTTATATAGTTGTGAGTTGCCAGGGTTTCTGGAGGAAACCTTAATTCCTGCTTAAGGCCTAAGCAGCCCATGGACTCCTCGTTATGAGGCCTTGGACGAAATCTATAGGGCCACCCTATAGGATTTCATCCACTCCTAATCAAGGAGTCCAATAGCCCAGTTCTGCAACTATCAATGATTTGCAAAACAGCCCATTAATCAGTTCCTTTAATCCCAAAATTAATATCAAATTAATTTTTGATTAAATACTAATTAGTAATATGATATCCAAATATTATATTAATATTGTAAGATATTAATAAAATCATTTTGAGTACCAATTTATTATTTCACATAATAAATTCTACTCTCTCTCCACTAATCATCATGTGAAGTTGCATGAGTGAAGGCAACCCAAAAGGATTATGCTACTATCAAATCAAGTACATACCAATTATAGTTATGGGATTAGACACCTAATCTAACAGCATTTACGTCATTGTGGGTGTTGAATGGTGTCACCTTTTTGTTTGAAAATATTGGTTGGGGAAACTTCCTGTTTCTCTATGCCAAGACGTTTGAGCGCCCTACACGTGAGTTCCTGCCTCCAAGAGCCATGACAACAATGAGAAAACAGCTGAATTTCAAATTCCTGGCCAATTATTCGATGTCTCTTTTAAAAACTTAAATACCATCATGCAAACTCCTAGAAAGGGTCCTCTATTTTACACTATGTCATACCCGGACGAGTTCGAAGAGGATTTCTTTTGGGGTGAAATAACAAGTGAGTCATCTCTCGCATTGGGTCGAGATCGAGTCAACCATATCATTCATCCATGTATCCAGCTCGCTAATCGCATTTTGGTTTGCTTGATTTTTTCCAGAAAGGAGATCAGTCAAATTATGAAAGCCGAACTTTTTTCCTTTGGTGTATGACCCATAGAAATGGTCCTCGCCCCGATTTCTCATCCTATTTCTTCCAAAAATGCTTCGAGACCAGGGCACGACCCACTGGCAATATCAACATCGGTGGTTTGATCACCATTATAGCAAATGGTCTCAAATGTGGCGTTACTTCTCCACCCCATTCTCCATTCCACGGCTCTGGTTTGTTAGACATACCTTGTTTAATCAACATGTGTCAGATTAGTACACATTCCCAAATCATTATTACTGGGCTACCACCATATCCAAAACACATTGTGTGCTTCTGGCGCGTCTTATGGATGCTTTCTACATTCACGATAGTTACATGTGACTGCCAGTTTGTGATACGATTTCAATCCACCCATCTCCGCTCCTGCTACCAACACCAATGACGAACATGTACCCATGGACGCTAAACCTTCAACCTCGCAGCTTCCACAATATTTCCCATCAGATTTTTTTTGAAAACTTTAATAAGCTTTGTCTTCAAACCAGAAGATGTGGGACTGGCACAATAGGGGGCACTTTGATCTGCAATCCTCTTTTCCTCCCAACTCTCTGATATAGGTTATTTCTACCCTTACCTTAAGCATTGAGGACAATGTTTGTTCTTAAGCTTGGGATGGGGTATTCCCTTTTCTTTTTGCATTATCATGCATTTTAGTTAGGTTACACAACATTTTAGCCTTTAATCTGCATTCATTTTTTGTTTTATTTTATAAAATTCCAAAAATATTTTATTTATTTATTTATTTTTGCATTACATTTAGTTTAGGACATTAGCATTCATGCATTTTTGTTACCACTTTATTCTCATCCTCGAGCATCTTTACTTGAAAGACTCGACACACCTTAACTACAATTTTTGGAAACTCACATAACATATAAGAATCGCTCATAGGGACGTTCAGTTTTTGCATCTTCTTTTATATATATACGTAGGGAAGGAGTACAAGTAGTTATGCCGATGAATCGACTTATGTGTCACTTGTTCTTTTTATGTTAGAAGATTCATATTTTGATCATTTGAAAAGTTTTATTTTTGTTGATTTAGGTTTTTAAAATTCTCTAAAATTCCTTAGAAAAGTGGGATATTATCGCAATCATAAAATGCGAATATAGTTAGAAGTTTTTAGTATTTTTGTTATTTTATGTTTAAAGGTTTTTATGACAATAGTTTATATTTTTGTTTATTGTAATTGCAATTGTATCTTGGGGTTCATAAAAAATAAAAATAAAATAAATTATAAAAAGGGTCGGACCACGAAGTTTCATCCATTTTCCATTCGTTAGATGTTTAGATTATTTTAGATTCTATTTTATGTAGCTCGTTTCTATTTTGATATAGTTCTAGTTTAGATTTCATCTTTTGTTGGCAACTATAATGACGCGCATTACTCATCACGTGCTCGATGCTTCGCTCTACATGGATCTCATTTTGGTTGGAGCACTTATACTTCTAGATGATTGTAGTTTTCCAACCTTTGTAGAAACCTTGTTCCTTGCCATTTTTGGCCCGAGTTATCTTTTTTTCGGTTTTCTGCCTTAGCATGAGGTGGAAATTGTGGGGGTAAGGAACATTCCAACCGAGGAACACTTTCTTATGGCTTTTGGGATATATCGGACCGCGAAACAATGTCACATAACCCATATTAGTGAAATGTGCATGCTCGTTTTGTATCTCGTGCAACATGTATCTCTTGCTAGAAGTGTAACAAAGGCTTATCCCTTGAAGCGATTTTTATCTCTAAAAATGGATTATACGTTTTTTATTTTAAGGGTGTTTTCATGAATGTCTGCCTAGGATGTTCATTCTTTTTTTTCTTTTTAGGTTAGTTCATCCCGAGTTCATTTTAGTCTTGTCTTACTTGAGGACAAGTAATGTTTAATCTTGGGGTGATTTGATAGTTTCATTTTATTTACTTCTTTTTTTAGTTTATTTTAGCATATTTTATTTTATTTTATTAGTTAATCTTCATGCATTTTTTCCTTTTTGTTATTTTATATCTATATTAGGTACTTTAGAGTTTTTGAGCTTTATTGCAGATATTTGGAGAAATGTAGCAGAGCATGGAAGAAGATTCGGAAGACTAACAAAGTTCGAGCGAGTAATCGAGATTTTTGAATTATCAAAGAGAGTTGGATTGAAGATTGATGTCATTGGAGCTTACTTTGAAGATTTTATAGAAGATACTTGAGCTTGGTGGATTGGAAGATGGAGTCAAATGGGCTTGATCAAGAATAGATGGAAGAAGTTTGGACTTGATTAATTGGGCTAAATGATATGATATTTGGGCTATGGAGTCTTTGGACCTATATTCATTAATTTTGGGCTAACTTATGTGGTATTTGGACTATTATAATCAGTCAAAGCTAGAAGACAAAATTTGACCAAAGAGGAAAAGGGGACAACAAACTTTCCTTGATTAGAATTTCTCACGAGGTTGCATGAGATTTTACTCTACAGATGACGAGACCGTGTGGCTCCTACAGGGGTACTCCAGGTATTTAACTTTTATGGCTATTTGAAGGTAGTTTGGTAGGGGCTTTTCATACAACTTTTAGATCTGATTTTTCTCACTTTTCTGTGGAGTTTGAAGCTTGAAGAACACCAACGGCATTGTGAAGAACATCATTTTTTCACTCTAAAATCTTGCTACATGTTTAGTACAATCTATTTTCATTTTAGTTTCTTGAGTTTAGCTATGCTAGGCTAAATTTCTTTTGGTTGACGTGGATGTAATTTCTTGAATGATTTGGTTATTTTGAAGAACTCCATGAACTTGTGTTGAATATCTATGATTATATTTTCCATGAAAACCTCTTTCATGTTTATATATCTCTAGTCATGAATATTGATATGTGAATGTTATTTTTGTTGGTTAAATTCTTGGCTCAGTAACGAGTCTTCAATTTAACACGCAACAATCAGATTAAATTATTGTTTTCATTTCACTTGAAACCTAATACTAATTGATTTACACAAAATTACACGTTTCATTAGTTTTGTGACTTTGACTTAGAAAATGTGTTATGTGCTTCTTTAGTCATTTTAATAAAAAAAAAAGAGTTAAGACAAGTTATGCTTATAAATTACTATAGTCATGTTAGATTATAAGCACAAATACTGCACCTTAGTATTCTAATGATTATTTAACCAAATGTTCAAGTAATGAAAGTCCAAAATCAACCATTTTTCTCTTATTGATTTTACATAAAACTTTGCTTTTGTTGAATTGTGTTTGTTTAAATCTTAGAGTAATTCTAGTTTTCTTTTAAATGACTCAAAGGATAAAAAAAATCCTCCGATTTCATTTTATTTTAGTTTTACAAGTATTTGTATAACAAGATTTTCATAGAAGTAACACATTGAACCAATCTCCGTGTATACGATCCCTTTACCATTATACACTATTCTAGTATGTAATATTAAGGGTATTTATTTTGTTGGTGTCAAAAACCACCAATACCATGATGTGGCTGTTAGCACTTGTATATGGTGTGGCAAGGGAAGACCATGATTTGGCTCATTGTTAATAGCGATAGTAAGACTATGGTTCGTCCCATAGAATTCCCTATTATATGTATGTTATGTTGTATTTTGGGAACTCACTAAACTTTTTGCTTATAGTTTTTCGCTTTAAATATTTTTCAGGTACTTCCAGTTCCAAATGGAAGGTCTCGACTTGACTGCACAACATCCCGTTGTGGCTTTTTCCACATTGAATATTATTGTTTTACTCTGATGTGTGAAAGATACATTTTACTCTGATCAGTTTTGGAACAAATGTTTGTATGGATTTGATGGTTTAAAAATGAAAGTTTTATTGTTGTTTTTGGGATGTTACACTAATAGTTTAGATAAGAACGCACTTATGGCATAATCACCTTGGCCACAATAAGTAATAATCTCGTCACCAAGCTCCAATTGCACCAGAATTATAATTATTTGACTTTGGTTTGGATGATGTATGTAAGTCTTCTTTGTTGGCAAGACGACTTAATCACTATTCACATGAACATGTGAAGAAGATGAAGGATTATTAGATCTTGTACACACTAATGTGTGTGGACCATCCAGATCCGCCACAAGGGACGACGAACACTACTATATCTTTTTTACTAATAGTTTCAATATATATGATTATATTTATATGATTAAGCATAAGTGTAACATTTTTCATAGCTCAAGATTATCAACACAAGTAAGGAATAAATTAGACAAGAAAATAAAAGGGTTTCCTATTCGAAAGGAAAGGAGAATACCTTAGTATTGATTTCTACGATTATATTTGAGATTGTAGAAGTTTCCATAATTGGCTTCTCCAAGGACAATATAATGTAATAATGTTGGCAAAAAGGAGAAACAAATGTTATATGGTTCGATCTATAACGAGTCATGCTTTGCTACCAATTACATTTTTAGGGAATATACACTTGAAATAGTATAGTGTTTTTGAACCTTGTATCTGACTAAGTAGGTTTACAAACACTTCATGAAATGTGGACTTTGAAAGCTCTCTCACATTTAGGTATGGTGGTGTGAGGTCTTTCATTAGACAAGAAACCAATAACCAACTTAAATCGAGATCTAAGAAGTGAAGTGTTATGTTGTTGGGTATTCACTATAGACTTTTAATACTTGTTTTAAAGACCCATGAGAATGTGGTGCTTATAAATCAAAAAGAATGTTCCTTGAGCGAAGAATAGATAAATATCAAGAAGTTAGTAGGAGTCATATTGACTTTGAAGAAATTAAAGAAATGACCAACAATGAACTTATAGTCGACACTAACTCTAAACTTGGAGTTGAAATGTCAGCTGAGTCAAATAACATTGCTTTTAATGGCCTTTTGTTTGATCATAACCCAACCTATATGTATATATGTACGTGCCATTTCTAAAGATATATAACGTGTTCGACATTAAGTTTTTAATAGCTTTTAAGAAATTTTAGGTAAAACCTCAAAAAATAAGAAATACAAAATTCAGTTATAGATACTTTTAGTTTTTATTTTATACAAAAACATTTATAATCTAAAAGTTACTTTAATTAATGTTTTATTATTATTATTATTATTATATATATATATATATATATATATATATATATATATATATATATATATATATATATATATATATATATATATATATATATATATATAGGGTTAGGTTCATGTGATACTATCATATTTTGTGAGACATGAAGATGCAATTTTAGCCATTCATTTTGGAGATAAGAAAATATTTTTAAAATACAAAATAAATAAAAGTATTTGAATTTTTTTAAATATTATTTTCTTCATTTTTTTATCCAAAAAAAATTATTATTTTTTTCGAAAAAAAATACATGAAAAATTCTAATAAAAAGTAGAATGTTAGAATATTCTACTAGAATATTAAACTATAAATATTCAAAAAGTTTTAATAGAATATTATAATATTTTAACAAATCTAAAAATTCAAATAGAATATGATAATATTTTAACATATCCATCAATTTTAGTAGAATATTAGAATAATATAACATTCTAAATTTTTGATTTGATTATTTACAATGTAAGATTTTATTAGAATATTTCACTCATATTTCGAAAAAATGATGATTTTTTTATTATTTATTTTAATTCTTTTTGGATAAACTAAATAATGAAAAAAAATATTTAAAAAAAGAATTTTTGGATTTTTCCTATTATTTTGCATTTTATAACTTTTCTTTATCGCTAGGATCACGTCTTATGTTTCACAAAATTAGTATGGTATGATTATATATATATATATATATATATATATATATATATATATATATATATATATATATATATATATATATATATATATATATATATATATATATATATATATATATAGGTAAAGGTTTAAATGAAAACCAAAAAAAGGTTTAGGGCCTAAACCCTAAACCCTAAACCCTAAACTCTTTATAAACATCTAAAATTAGAGTTCTTAGGGTTTTAAACCTTTTTTGGTTCTCATTTGAACCACTCCATATATATATATATATATATATATATATATATATATATATATATATATATATATATATATATATATATATATATATATATATATATATATGTTCAGGTTCATTTGAGACCATTCTAATTTTGTGAAACCGTAAGATCAAATCTAAAAATAATTTTAAAATGCAAAATAAATGGAAGAATCCAAAAATTCTTTTTTTTAAATATTATTTTGGGAACTTAAATTAACTAAAAAAAATTAAAAAATTAAAAAAAATTCCGTTTTTTTTTTTTGAAAAATAAGTGAAATATTCTAATAGAATATTACACTGACATATTCTAAAAAATAATTTTAAAATGCAGAATAAATGGAAAAATCAAAAAAATTCCTTTTTTAAATATTATTTTCAGAACTTGAATTAACTAAAATAAATAAAAATAAATTTCATTTTTTTTTGAAAAATACGTGAAATATTCTAATAGAATATTACACTGACATATTCTAAAAAATAATTTTAAAATGCAAAATAAATGGAAAAATTTAAAAATTCTTTTTTTAAATATTATTTTCGGAACTTGAATTAACTAAAAAATAAAAAATAAATAAAAAAAATCATCTCACGGTCTCACAAAATTAGGTCGTCTCACATGAACCTAACCTTATATATATATATATATATATATATATATATATATATATATATATATATATATATATATATATATATATATATGTGGGAAAAGTGAATATACCCTTAAGGGTATATACGCTTAGGTACCGAAAGTCACCATACTATGTTGTTTATATCATATGTATACATTGTAATTGTCCAATGTTCTTATAATTCAACTGCTAACTTGATTTACTTCTAAGATTTTTATAAATTTCACATTTATCTTCATCTTACATAATTTTCATTTTTAACTCTAATATATATAACCTAATAGGTGTTCGGCAAAAATATGTGATATAAGAGGAAAACAATAGTGAAATTTCGAAAATCTTCAAAGTAGGTTTCTAAAGTTCGTCTCGAACGATTTAAAAAATTTATATGTTTATATTTTCTTGTTCGAAGCTGGTGTCCCAGCCCTTGTATTATGCCTTGTTCTTTTCGTCGTTTTTTAAAATTTTGGTGTAACTCGTTTATTAATTTGTATGACCATCGAGGGGGTTTTTTACCGATTTCGTTTATTCCACTAGAGTTTTTTTGACCTCTAAGTTTAGCTATAATTGTGGTCCATAAAAAAATGAACCGATTTTTTAAATCAATTTGGGCTTGGATTTTTTCTAATTTCTGTTCATAGTCTGGAGAATTAGGATCTATTTTATGTTCATATTCTCGAGAATTAGGATAGGGAAGAAGGCTATAATGAATTTTATTTAGTTCATATGTTTTTGCGCAATCAAGTTAAGGTTGAAGTTTAATAACATTATAATGAATATATCAAACAAAACAACTAATTATAGTGAGTTTGGGTACTAAAGTTTATATACCTTTAAGGGTATATTCACTTCCCATATATATATATATATATATAAAGTACCTCGTGATCGGCGAAGAGTAGATCACTGAGAGACTGTTTCCCCTGGTCACGTGCCCTCTTTTGACCATTCCATACCACTCTTACCTTTTTCCCAATTCACTGTGTTAATTTTCATTGTAAATTGTTTAAATATAATTTTCTTTACTTATGTTATAGAAATACTACTAGTTGTAAAATGCTTCTAGACTCGTCTTTACCAAATTGGCATTTAAAATTATTTTGCATTGTAAAAACCTGACGCTTCACAAGCTCTCATTCTTCTCTAGAAACTCTTTATTTAGCCATATTAAACTTTATTTCTGGATATTCTCATAAACTGGAATCTTTAGCCAACTTATAGAGTTTTAAAGCTAAGAATATGATATCTAAACTTGAATCATATGCCTCAATTATGGACTTTATTTCTAACTACTACTAAAACAACTTTTACTCTTTTAGGACCACTCAAATTTAAAGAAAAACAAAATTCAAGGCAAAAATATCTCGATTACGCCATGGGGTATAGCGGACATGCACTTTTACGTCAGTTTCCCTCCATCCCACCACCATTTGCTTCCACTCAACACCATCTTCTTCAATGGTATACCTGCAACAAAGAGAGAGGAAGTGAGGTAGAGAGAAAAAGAGAGAGGAAGAGAAGAAGAGAAGTTGTATGCACGACTGTGTCCAAGATGCCACCTAAGCCATATACTATACTCCCATTTTTGCAAAACCAAGATTTGAATGATCTAGATATTATTTTATCATGTTACAAAAAATCTACTATAATAAATGAAGGTTTTTTTACCACATGTCATCTTCTTATTCATTTGGACACATGATATTTTTCTAAAATTTTTAAATTTTCTATTTTCCACTTGTCATTTTATTGTATTTTTCATTTTATTAAATTAAAATTCCACATTTAATGTGTAAGGTAATGTATATGTAAAGTATTTATTAAAAAAAGTTTATATATGTAATGTATTCAATACATTAAAGTGTCATTAATTTTAATAATTCAAATTTTTTTTATTTTTCTTATAAATTCAAACTTTTCAAATTGTTAAAATTTTGTATTTATTTTTTTAGTTAAACCCATGTAATACATGGGTCTCACACCTAGTACATAATAATATACGTAGATTATATCCGTCGGATACCACACATAAAAAATAATCTATATATGGACATCTTTTGCAATCTTGTACTCTCGAAATTTTCTTCAATTTCTATTACTAAAAATGACATCCTTAATTACAAGCTTTTACTTCCACCTATGTTGGTAGTATCGACGTAACCTCAGAAAAGTATACGAATGAAAATGTGGTGGAAGTTCGTCCATGTATTTGAAACCCGACAATTTTATGTAATTTCGACGTATGCATTATCAATGAAGAATAAGAGAAAGAGCCTTGATAAAAATGTCGTAAGTAAGTTTTATAACTTTACTGGAAACTCGACATTGAAAAATCATTTGTGAGCCGGCTTTCCAAATGATCAAAGAAGGTTCTTCCCACCCAATGTGAACTAATATCGGACCATATTTCGGAGTAACCACAAAAAATTGTATGAATGACAATATGGTGGAAGTTTGTCCATGTCCTTGAAACCCATACAATTTGATGTAGCTTTGATTTGTGTATATTAATGATGAAGAGAAAGAAGCTCGACAAAAAAATGCTGTCAAACTTTATATAGGGAAAATATTTAGATAGTACAAAAGAAAATATGAAATTTATGAGGCATTTAACACATTATTTTTAAAATAAATCTGTCTACACTCGTATGTTTGTTTTCCATGATACAACAGTATGAACGGTCTTCAAGACCCCTCACTAGGAATGGATGTTAAATTTTCAGTAGCAAGAAAATGCAGTAGTAGAAGTGGAAGAAGAGAGAAATGAACGGCATTTAGGGGCATCTAAAATAGTTGTAGATACGTTGTATATTTTTATACAACAAAACCATAATCGATCCTTAATGATACCCTTTATTACAGAGTCATAACCAACAAATAAATCAACGATACAACACAAATTGTAACGGATAATTAAATGGAAGATTTTAATATCAGTATTAATCAATTTTAGATATAGAACTCCTCAACTTCGGCGATTAATTTCATATATCTTTATTTTTTTCAACAATTCTCCATATGAATGAAAATTGATTTATATATTTTTCAAGTTACCTAGACAAAATCTCGTAATTAAAACAAACATAAGATGAATAGTTGTTATCCTTGATTTTTCATATGATATACTTCTAAAATTCAAGAAGATACATCTATATATCATTGTAAAAGAAGAGCATTAAAGAATTCAATATATTCTTATGTTTGTAATCCAACCATATAGTTCAAATATGCCATTGATATTACTTCCCATTTGGAATTCTATTGAACCTTAGTGATTTTTGGAATTTCATTTAACCTTAGTGATTTTTTTCTTGTTGAAACCTCATTAGTACGAAATAATGATAGAAGAATTTTTAGCTTTTATAACTTAATCCATGGTGATATGATAAGAGAACATTAAACTATATCTCAAATTCTAAATTTAGAATACTCATCTTTTCGTCCACGTTCCTTTCAACTTCGTGTTGAATGCTTTAATGTTTATATAAATTCTTCACTAAAAGCTTATATATTTATTAGTTGGGTATAATAATTTAAAAGATTAGTATATTTTTTGATTTGTATACATTTTGTCACTAATTTTTATTTCGTTCACATTTACCGCTTTAACTTGTTAAACTGTATACATTCAGTCATATTATGAACGGCTACTCTAGGTTAGTCAGTAAAAATGACTTAATAGGATAATATATTTATCACTTTGTACACATTTAGTCTTTAATATTTTTTTGTTGCAAAATAAGTCATTTTTGTTTTTGTACTCATTTAGTACTTATAAATGATTTCTTTATATTTTTCTCACGACATCTTACGTGGGACAATCATTAATGAGGTATTTGGGGCCTTTGATGCTTATGTTCATCGGGATCCCGACTATTTGGTTACTCAAGTCATGTGTTCTGAACGTTATAACTTCTTCATGCGATCTCGAATTTTAACGATCTTTATATCAATGCGTTCGTATTTTAGTCTACTACAACTTTTGTTTAGACTACTCACATTAAAAAGTAATATATTTTTACTTATGATCTTTATATCTATATGTTTTTTTTATGAATGCATGTATAATTTTTTTTATACAATCTTAAGTAAAAATATATTGAATTTTAGCGGGAGTGATCTTAAAGAAAGTTGTAGTAGACTCAAAAAACAAAACACGTGGATATAAAGATCGTTAAATTTTGATATCGTATGAAGAAGTTATGACGTTCAAAACACAAGACCTAAACCAAACCACAAGATATACGCAACTACTTGTCGAGGTCGCAATAGATATAAACATCAGCAGCCTCAAACACCTCATCAATGATTGTCCTACGTAAGATGTAATGAGAAAACCCTAAAAAATCATTCTTAAATACTGAATGAGTAAAAAAAAACTTATTTTGAAATAAAAAATATTAAAGATTAAATGTGTATAAAAATATTAATAACTACATGTGTACAAAATGAGAAATATATTATCTATTAAGTCATTTTTTTTCTGACTAACATGGAGTAATCGATCATAAGGACTTAATGTGTACAGTTTAACAAGTTGAAGAGGTAAATACGAACGAAAAAAACTCAATGATTAAATATATATAAATCAAAAAATATATTACCATTCAAGTCATTATCCCTTACTAGTTACTAGGTGATTCATGAGTGGTGAGATATGAGCAACATGAACACTATTTAATGAAAAATGTTTTGAAACGTTACTCCATGGAATTGTTCGGTGAGTGTCGAGCTACATTACTCTCTTGTTTTTTTTACCTTTTAACGTCCCATGTTTTGAAACAGATCACACTCACGCTAAAAAAAAAAAAAAAAAAAAAAAAAAAAAAAAAAACACAATAATAATAACTGAAACTACACATTGTTTCATGCATGTAAAAGGAAGTATTTATTTGCATAGAGTTGTGTATCACATGTGATGATGAGAAAGAGTACAAGCATAGATTTCTTTCCCCAAAATTGGGGTGTTTTTTGAGTTGGTGGATCCCAGTCACTGTCAACCTCTGTGCTATAAATGCAAGTAAAACGTACACCTTTTAAGTAAACCCTTTCACCACAACGTGCTACACTGCCAACTGCTTGACTCTTATTTCATCTTCTTACTACCCACCCCATCCTTATATATCCCCAACTCTTCCTTTCTTTTCAAACTCTTCCATCATTACATTTTCGTACACCCCCTTTGCATCCTCCTTATAAACAAACAAACAAAAACATCTTTCAACGAGAAAGTATCTACATATATACACACATACAACCCTAATATGTATATGTGTGGAGGTTCAAATAATGCCATGGTGTTTTCCATGCCATACGATGGAGAGTCACCTACTTCCTCCGCCGTTGATTGCACGCTTTCTTTGGGTACGCCGGCCACCCGTTTAGCCGGAGATTACGAGAGGAACACTCACCATGAGAGAAGACCTTCTTGGTCCGCTAGTTTCTGTTGGGATATTTTACAAAACACGACGGCGGTGGTACCTTCACAGAAAGCTAACCTTGGTGGTGGTAATGGCGGAGCATCCGCCGCCGGTGACCCTTTACTCGCTAGGCGGTGCGCTAACTGTGACACCACTTCCACCCCACTTTGGAGGAATGGCCCCCGCGGCCCTAAGGTAGGTTAATTAATTTTTCTGGTGACTCGATTCCAAATCCATGAAAGGTTTTTTTAACCGTTTTGAAATTTTTATCAATTTCAATCTGCAGTCGCTGTGTAATGCATGTGGAATCAGATTCAAGAAGGAAGAGAGGAGAGCCAACGCGGCGGCGACTGGTGGCGGCGATATGGCGGAGATTCAACATTACCAACCGGTGATGAACGGGAACCCGTGGCTTCACCACCCTCAATCTACCCATAAACTATCGTCATGCTATTCTCCGGCGGCGGCGGCGGCGGCGAAAGGGAACGAGTTTAGGTTCATTGATGACGTGGACGACAGAGATTCTCCGTTTCTATCATGGCGTCTCAACGTTACTGACAGACCAGGCCTCGTCCACGGGTTTACGAGATGAAGTGGGCCCGTATTAGTTACACGATGACGTAGACGCTAATTTGATTTATTATATTTCCAGAGTAAAATAGTTTTAGTCCAGAGCATTACTTTTGTGATTACTAGTACTTTGTGCATTGGTACTCGTACATCGGTTGTCGATTTCTGCTTTGGAAAAGGACCCGCTTTATTTATTTAGTTTAATTAATAGTGTCCTTTTTTGTTTATTCGGTCAAACGTATATGTTTCGGTCTCAAGAAATAACTTTTTCCCAAATGTATCTCATGAGTGAATTTCGTTTTATATTATTAAACTTCCTTTAATACTTTATAATTTTGATATTCCGTATTTTGCTTCGGATTACAATTCAATGCATAATATAGGCAATAATGAAATTCCTGAATCCTGAAAGCGTTCTTTCTATATGAAATATCTCATGAAGTTACTTCCCAGTGTCATCTGAAGGACCATTGTATTTCTTCCAACGTTTTTCCTTTGGTTTCAGGAACCCATAGTTTCACAAAAACTAGAGTAAAAGTTGACACAGCTGCATAGATGATGAAAGTTCCTAAAAAGAAAAGGAAAAAAAAAAACTATCACTTCAATAATTATGATCACAAATTTACACACAGAGAGAAAGAGTACCTCCACTACTCCAGTCCAAGAGTAGCGGTGCTGTCATTGTAATAATCGATGCCGCCAGCCAATTAAAAAGTGTTGCAACACTGCCCGCAAGGCTCTTAATATTCACAGGAAGTATCTGAGATGATTAAAGATTTAAAACCTCCAATTAATTATTTAAATTAATTAGTGAGAAAAATAATTAATTGTTTTTATTACTAAATCAGCGTATGTATATTTACCTCGGACATTATAACCCAAGGAATAGGTCCGAGTCCTAGAGAGAAGCCAGTCACCATAATCTGAGTGGTCAAAGTAACAATGATGAAGTCAACATTAACATTCTGATAAAAAAAAAGTTATTGTTCCAGCAACCCCTGAGTTGGCTCATACTGTCTGTGTACTATCAGCATTGAAATTGAAAAACTCTCGTACTGTAGACCTTTGTCTTAGCCTGAAAACAACTCAAAGTTTTTAAGAAAACATACCAATAGTCCAACGAGCGACAATATTCCCAAGAACCCATAGAGGGACGAATCTTTAGCAACAAGATGCTGAAATTTAACATAAGTGTTAATATATATATATATATATATATATATATATATATATATATATATATATATATAGTCAAGGGACTATTTTTGTCAATTATATATAGTTGAGGGACTGTTATTGCGATTTATGTATAGTTGAGGGACTAGTTTTCCATTTATGTATAGTTGAGGGGGTAGAGAATATACAAAGTATAAATGTGGATATCAACTATACATAAATGACAAAATGGTCCCTCAACTATACATATCAAAAATAGTGAAGTAAACTAAGAGTATTTGAAAATTGAAATAGCAACACACTAAAAAGTAAAAAAAAAAAAAAAGTAACTAGCCTTCAAAAAGAAACTCATTGAAACAAGAAGATTGCTTGCAACCATTAGAATTGAAGACAACTGCATCATGAAAAAATGGTTTTTTTTTTTTTTTTGTCAGTTTAAACTTTAAATCTGTCATAAAAAGATTGAGCAAAGTTTTTAGCGATTTATTACCATTAAAAGAACTCTTCGACCACTTTTGTCCACCAAGGATGTTGTAACTGCAGTAGCAACAACCTAAATATATGCCAAATGCTGACCAAATTGATAAGTGTTTTTGCATTAAAAACTTTGAAAAAAATATTATTTAGTAAAAGTGAAATACCTGAATTGCACCAAGTCCAAATGTTGCAGCTTTGCTGGATGAAATTCCTGTTCACAATAAAGTTGACTGGTCAATCTCAAAAGGGTTATTCTTCCAGCAACCTCTTAAATCAGATATACAGTGGGCCCACTAGGTGACAGTATGTAAAGTGTAAACTAACCAGCTGATTTGAAAATGTCACTAGAGTAGAATAGAACACCATTTATACCACTGAGTTGTTGAAGAAGAAGTAACCCTATTCCTACCTACATGACATAGTAAGAAAAAAGAAAAAAAAAAAAACAGAAATTTTTAAATGTTTTTAAAGTTTAAAGAAAGTTAAATTTCAATGTAGAAAAACTGGTGAATCATACCATTAAAGGATACCAATATCTTCTTCTCTTAAGTTCAGAAAATCGAATTGTAGCTCGTTTTCCTGAGTTTGCTACAGATCTCTGTTGGAATTGCATTATAGATATCAAGTAAATGGGAATTTAGGATAAGTTTCAGAAATGTGAAATTGATACTAATTAAATCTTATACCTTGATCTCATTAAACTCAGAGGAAATGTCTGAATCGAATCCTCGCAAAACTTGCAAAGATGTTTCACAATCTTCAATAAACCCCATCTTGGCCTAAATAAAAGACAAATATAGATCAAATTACATGAAATTAAGGTAGTTAATTAATTGATTAAGCACAAATTTATGAATCTTACCAACCAACGAGGAGATTCAGGAATGAAAAAAAGACCAGGTATCAGAAAGATGCATGGCAAAGTACCAAAAGCTGCCAATACTCTCCATGGAAGAAAAAGCCCCAAAAGGTATGCCAATAGTATTCCAATAGTAACAGAAAGCTAAAAATAGGAGAATACATGGTAAATTACATTATGTATTTATAATGAAGAAAGAAAAAGAATCATAACTAAGTAACTAACCTGGTTAACAGATCCTAAGCTACCTCTCATGTTTTGAGGTGAGATCTCAGCAATGTATACAGGAACCTATAGATCATATGTGAATTGGAAAATTAATCTTAGTTGAGTTTTATAGCAGATGGAAAAGAAGAATGGTTAAAGTAGAAGAAGCCTAAGATTCACCGCATAAGATATTACACCAACACCAAAGCCTTCCAATAATCTTCCCATATACAAGAATGAGTAATCCTATGAACAGATTACACAGAAATTATGAGTATTGCTGACAGAAAGGTATACAAGATGATTGATTTGATTTCAAGGCTAGAAATGAGGTTAAAATGGTCGCTTACTTTGGAAAATGAAATAGCAAGCCATCCAAGTATGTTGGGAATAGCAGCAATCATCAATGACTGCAACAAATTTACACCATTGATGAGGTTTAATCGTTTTACAGCATCATGAGCAATATAGATGGAGATTAAATAATACCAAATTGATAAGATTATCTTACCCCTTTTCGTCCAATGTATTCTGCAATTTGACCACTAGCTATTGCACCCACCATAGCACCCACATTTGCTAAAGAACCAAACACGGAGAACTGTTCATCAACAAAACTTTACGTTTAAAAAAGCAACTCTAGTTTCACTGGTAAAAGTATTAGAATGGTGGTAGTGGATTTTTTTAAGATCAAACCTCCGAAATTTTAAGTTTAAGATCGGTTATGATGTCTGCCTGCGTAGGATTTGAATACCCACACTGTGTAAGAGAAAACAAACACTCGTAAGTCTGAGAACATACACATTTTCAATTTCTGATTATACATCGAAAGAGCGGGAGAGATTACAGTGAACCCAAACTGAATGGGGCCTAAGGCGACGATGAAAACGCAGAGGAAAATGGAGACTGATTCACGAAGGATTTGAGCGGAAGAGGCAAACATGCTAGACTGCCTGGAGCTCATACCAGCCATGCGGTACCAACTTCCGGTGTGGAGGAGCGGCTTCTTGAGACTGCCGCCTCCGCCTCCACCTCCGCCCCCTTCTTCGATCTCCGGATCTCGTGACGCCATCGGAAAGATAATAGCTAGAGAGTGTAAGAGAGAATGAATGTAATGAGTACATAGGGATATGGTGTTATGAGCTCTTTCTGTTCGACGAAATGCGAAAGTGACGGACAAGCTGAGAAGAGGCCGGAAGACAAAGTCTGTTGCGGACAGGGGGATACGAGTACGATTTTCGCGGGACTTTTCTTGAATACTACAATACATATAGTGAACTACTTGTACCAATTATGGAATAATTTTTGTTTGGTCACCGTGGTTTGATAAAAGTGACATATGTAGTCCATAATATTTATCCCTCAGCATTTTTTGACCTTATTTTGTAGTTTGGTTGTACCTTCGGTCCCTCACTCCAACTGCCATTAGTGTGGAACCGTTAAGACCCATCATGTGCCATACACATGAGGGTAGTCATGTTCTTTCACATAACACTGCTACAAATGTTCACCATAATTAGTTGATAACTCATTGAATCTTAAAAAGTAATCATGGTATTCGTAGCATGACGAGTTTGTACATCGTGGATCATATTATTCTTATCGGCCTTATGGATTATGGTGTACTCAAAGGGCTAGAGTGTGATTATGTTTACATCGACAAGTCGTTTATAAACGTTGATGATCTCTAACATTGTGTAGACCAAAGCACAAATATATATGGTATTTGTGTTTGCTTATGATACTGAAGGTTTAGGGAGAATCACACATGTAAATGGAATGTTGAAAAGCTTTGAATGGTGAATCTGCAAAGTGTTTATTTGTCTAAACTACAAATCATGTATTTACCTAAGACCATTTACAATCTTTTTAGCATACAATGGCTAGTCACTAAGAAATGTTGTCATTTGAAAAGCTTACGTCTTGAGAAGCTTGAACGCTTATCTCATTTTACATAATGTTGCAAAAATGACTAGGTGGTCCCAAGTTGGTTGACTGGCGAGTAACGAGTGCTCGACCTAGATGGGAAGTACTTGATGAGTACTCTGATAAGATATATTATAAAGCGATTAATTTTCGAAATTATAAGCAAGTTCAGTGATGAACTTTAGTATCGTGTTTTATGTTCAACCTAATGATTATGGAATGGTTAAACCTAATGGTTTAAGTTTAATTTTGACACCAAATTTCACATGAATGTTGTGTTGGATTAAGGTGTCTAAGCTAATAACTAAATTGATATATTCTTATAATTAGAAACAAAATCATTTTTGGGTTGCCCTCGTGACTAGAAATAGCTAGAAATAATATTAGGAGAAAGAAGTATAATTTATTATATTATTATATAATTAATAAACTAATTGAAAATTATGGAAAATTGATTTCTTAATATATTATGTGATTAATATATTAATTGGAAATAAACAGTTGATTTGTTGATTTATTATGTGATTAATAAATTAATATAAGATCAGTTGTTAAATAATTGATTTGCTAATTTATATCATTAATAAACTAATGTGAAATCAATTAAAATTGATTAATTATTAATAAGAATTAATCTAGAATTAATTAGGGATTACTTGGAATTAATTGAAGGTGCAGTTGGTGAATTACAATTGTTCAATAGTTGAACAAAATAGAAAATTCTAGAAGCATCCATATCATGGATGGATTTGTGGAGTTACTTATGGTTTCCAAAAGCCTCCTGGTTGCATAAATGAAAAAGATTTGAATTAGGATTAAATATATTATTTGATCAATCTCTTGATTTGCCTACAAGTTACCTAAACTATAAATAGGACTCATTGGCTTGTAATTTTCGTTCACCGCATTACCTAAAGGCTTAGGAACGAAATTAGTTTCATATCTCTCCTCTCATCCTTATTCTAGGGTTTCTGGTTTTGGGTGTGAGTCATTAGAGGCATCATCCTTTTGGTGCTTGCTTTCTAGGGAACTTCAAGAGGATTTGATCTGATTATTTGCTATAATAATCAAAAGGTATGTAACCATAATCTTTAAGTTAATTTTGATTTTCATAGTCTCTCTCTGGGATTCTTCATGTTCATAGATTATTGCTATTAATAGAGAAATATAGATCATTTCTATGTTGGATGTGAACTTAAGGGTTTAAATGTTTTTCCACAACATGAATTTTCTTATAATCTACAAAACTCATCAGTGGTATCAGAGCCTTAGTTTTCTAACTGATTGTTCATAATATTGAACTGATCAATATTAAAGTTTATGGAAATCAAACCCTAACGTCCTTAATTTTTCGAAAAATGATAGGGTTCTTGAAACCATAGCCTCCACCCCTATTTTTGAAAATGTAGGGTTTTCCATAGGGTTTCTGGTTTCCTTAATTATAATTTTAAATGCATTTTTAAAACTTGGATAACTAAAACCAACTCACTTTAATCCCTTTATTTTCAAAAATTATAAGGGTTAATGGATTAGCATTAAATTTGAATTATTTTATTAGTTGTTTAATTGAAGATAAATATTTAATCCCTAATGATTTAAATTTGAATTTTTTTTATTAATTGTTTAATTAAAGATAATTATTTAACTCCTTAATGATTTAATTAAAGGATAATTGTTAAATTATTAATTGTTTAAAAATAATTAATAACTAAAACTTTAATTAAAAAATTAATTTAAACCATAGTATTGTAACGCTCGCAGATTCGGACAAGTCAATTTAGAGACAGTAAGCATCAAAAATCTCTTTTTACTAGAAAGTTCTTTATAATAAATAATCTTAACCAAGTTATAGAGTATGTCACAAGGGTTTCGTACATATAAAGAACGTCAAAATCCGAGTTATAACGAAGAAGTTATGACATGTCGAAGTTTCACGGCAAAACTGGTACGGCACCGGAAATCGTAAAAAGGGATTTTTTGATAAACTAATTTTTATCCTTATATATCTAAATGAAAGTTGTAGTATATGTTAAACCGAGAACATACATAAAAAGAATGCTCAAGTCTAACTTCGTATGAGGAAGTTATGATTTATCTAAGATTTGGCATAACCGTGCACATCCTGAAATTCGAATTTTAGATCGATCGATTTTTGGCCAACACAACCTAAATGGGAATTGAAGATCTCATTAGTAAGAGCTCAACGATAAAATACAGACAAAAACGGAGTCTCTACGTAGAAGTTATGAATTATACACAATCATTTAACAGTATAATCTTCTCATACTGTTAAATTTAAAACCATATAAGAATTAGCCAACGAAGTTAAAAGGATAGTTTTAGATCTTGTCAATACCTATGCGTGGATATAAAGAACGTCAAAAACGGAGCTCGCATGCGAAAGTTACATGGTTTAGAAGTCGGGAGTGTGCTGCTGCGAAGGGGGTGACGTGGCGCGATATGAGCCATTGCTTTCTCCCCAAGTCTTGCCACCAAATGATGACATGTGGCACCCAACTAGACAAGTTGGAGGACTAACTCGATGAGTTTAGGTGTATTTCAGCCTATAAATACCATGCAAGAGTGCCTTCATTCTTTACACCAAAACCCCTTTAAGAAACATCCATTTAAATTTATAATCCTTTTGCAGCTCCCTCTCCACCCTTGATTTAGCCCATCAAAAAACAAGTAAAACTTGCAAAAAATAATTCTTACCATCTGGCATAGAATTGAAATCCATTTTGACTGTTGATCTTGGATTTGATCTTCTAATCGTTCACTGTATGACTAGTGCTTTGCGTAGTGTTCCACTAGTGTACCTTTAATCAATTCAGTTGCATACTTCTTTCTTTTCTACACTGTCCTATACTCATATCAATACCAAATTTCTCTTTAACCTCATCCATAATTAGCTTGGCACTAACCTTTTGTTTCTTTAAGAATTGTGTTATGTAATGACTACCTATCCAGGAATAGTTCACAATTGAACCTGTCACACCCCCGAACCATTTACAACAAACGGCGAAAACGTTCGCGGGCGGGTGACGTCATGCGTAATACCACAACAATCGTATCATAGCAATCAAAGTAAACACAACCATTACATTACAATATGAATATTTACATCTGTTTGAAAACATAGTTTGTACACATCAAAAGTATCAAAAGATAAAGACAAGACTCTAAAAATGCTCCGTCTTCTCCAAAAGCTGGCAAGAGTACCTGTCTATCGTTGTCCTGAGAATACAAGCGGTTTTAAAAATATATCAGCATAAAGCTGGTGAGTTCATAATCATATTGTATTGGAAACTAGTCACTGAATTTGTACAAATGATTTCTTTTCATTATAAGTAAATATCGTTTATATCGAAACCCCGGCTGCCACCAGTATGTTTCGTTTGAAAACCATGGTTACCACCAGTATGTAAAATATGTTTCGTATGAAAACCCTGGCTACCACCAGTATGTAAAGTATGTTTCGTTTGAAAACCATGGCTACTAGCAGTATGTAAAGTATGAAGTTTGACTAGGAAAATCCCTTATTTTCCCTTGTGTTTTCTTTGTTGCTTTAATATTTCCGAAACGGTAAGGCATAAATATAATCCATATTCATGTGATTAAAGCAATGATTCGTAAAGGATGTATTATTACGTAAATGTGTCGTACTATTGGCGAGTTTTATGACCATACTGAAAAACGTAATGTTCTTGTGTACTTGAATTCGAGGTAAGTTTTTGTAGAGTAGAAATAATTATACTTAAATAATTATTAACGTTTGTAGTCTTGTAATATGTGTGTCATAAACTAAATATGTCATAATGTCATTGGTCAACTATGTAATCAGTTCGTATCTGTAAAACTGGTAAAGAAGTTCCCAAACTATACCTATTATAGTTTGATTGAAATGTTATGTTCACGATGTGTTCTGAAAATTTTGCAATTTTGTTTAGAAAATGACCCTCATGCTCCGCATGATACAAAAGGGATAAGTATCTAAATACTTTGTGAAAACTATTGGTTTGCATAAATTGCATAAGTTTTTGATTCATTTAAAATCCTTTATGTTTGGCTTGTATTCCCCCCGGAAAACGTTTGAAAATCATAAAAGCGTAGGGGTATGAACTCACTGCTTGACGTAGGATTCAAATGTATGATCGGTATGGGTGATGGGTGTCAACTGATGTTTCGTACGCAAGTGAATCCTGGTAACACATATATGTATTAGATTAGGGTATTTGATGACTAAACATGACGGGAAATCACCCTAAGGACCTGGAAATGCTTGAACTAAGTGTCGGAACTATATATGTGTCACACCTCGGCCGTCGGCGGAAACATCGGGCATGTAACGTCATTTCTCGTATCATAGTTATCAACTTCCTAAAAACACATGCATTTTAAAATACATCAACATATACTTGGTGAGTTCACAGGTTTTGACTCCATATAAAAATTGTAACGCCGTAAATTTTAAAACCAATTTTTCATTTAGCAAACATCAAAACATCGATTAATATTTCAAATTCAAACATAAACAATATTGTCACAACCGAATACATCACAAAGATCATAAAAATAGTTTTCCCCGATAATGTGTACGATCACGCCGGCGCCTTCCCACGGTCCTCGCTAGTACCTGAAACACATAACACAACAACTGCAAGCATAATTGCTTAGTGAGTTCCCCAAAATACAACATACGCACATGCACCTTCCCACGGTCTATGTGTCTCAGGGGACTCCAGTCCCGAGTAGGTAAACCTTTCAGTCCTACCCACGTCAACCTTACGGTCCACATCACAACGCCTTCCGACCCATAACATATACGCCTTCCGGCCCATAACATAATGCCTTCCGGCCCATATCAAACATAACATACATGGCACATATAACGAATAACTTATCACACATGATACATTTATTTCACAGCATATCCGACCTTCCGGTCACACATAACCCTTCCGGGTATAGTATAGTGAGAAAACTCACCTTGTGGAAAGTCTAAGATCTCGCGTCCTCGCTATCACCGAACCCGAACGACGGCTCAACCTCGCCTAAACATAAAAATATCATTTAATACACAAGGACTTCCACCACTAAAACTTTTGTAACGCCCGCAGATCCGGGCTAGTCAATTTAGAGGCAATAGGGGTCAAAAATGACTTTTCGACAAAAGATTATTTAGAATGAATAGTCTTAACCAAGTTGTAAAATATGTCACAAGGTTTCCGTACATATAAAGAACGCCAAAATCCGAGTTATAACGAAGAAGTTATGGCCCGCCGAAGTTTTACGGCAAAACCGGCACAACACCGGAAGACGTAAATAGTGAATTTACGATAGAAGACTTTTTAGCCTTAGCAATCTAAACAAAAGTCTTAGAATATGTTAGACTAAGAGCGTCGATAAAAAGAACGCCCAAATCTGACTTCGTATGAGGAAGTTATGATTTTTCTAAGATTCGGCTTAGCAGTATACAGCCCGAAACTCGAATTTTAGTTCGAGCGGTTTTTGGCTTACGTGAAATAAATGAGAGTTGAAGATCTCATTAATAGGAACTCAACGGTAAAAAGACAGACGAAAACGGAGTCCGTATGAAGGAGTTACGAATTCTTCGCGGTCATTTAACAGTCTAAACGCCTCGTACTGTTAAATTTAAGATCGGTCGAGAATTAGCCGACGGAGTCAAAATGAAAGTTGTAGAAATTATTTTTACCTACACGTGGATATAAATAACGTCAAAAACGGAGGTCGTATGTGAAAGTTACGGATTTTAGAAGTTGGAAGTGTGTTGTGCGAAAATGGGTGATGTGGCACAATCTTGGCCATTGCTTTCTCCCCAAGTCTTGCCACTAGATGGTGACATGTGGCACCAAGTTCAGCCATTTTCACCCTATAAATACCACCTCTCCCACCCTCATTTTCTTCACACCTTTCCCATTCTTTCTTCTCTTTACTCTCTCTCTAGAACCTCTCTCTAGCCCCGAAAAGCCTAGGGAACCTCCCTAGCACGAGGCGGAAGCCCCGGAGTGCTCGACGGCTCCGAGAAGAAGAGCTTTTCGGCTCGGAAACGCTGCTCCAAGCAAAGCCTGGTTTTCTATAAAACCCGCTGTAAGTGAGCTACGCCTACGCTATTTTTAATATAGTTTTTATTTAATTATATTAACGTTATTAAGAACATATAATAAATACTTGGGCTATTATTATGGGTTATATAAGTATTTTTTTAACGCTTATATAATAGTAATAATAGCTAGACTATTAATTAGTCTCGGAAAATAATAGACTAAAATCTATTGGTGATAATACTAGGTTTCGTCGAAGGAAATTATTTTAAAGTAAACGAAGCGCTGTCCGAGTACCGAGTCACCACCTTCTCAGGTGAGTGCATAGTTCCTTTCATCTTACACATAGATATGAAGTATTTTAATATAAATTACGTGCTATGTGATGGAGACGATGTTTGAGAGTTGCGAGTGTAGCAACAGACAAAAGACCGCTCTCGCGGTTCCTTTGTTGAAATCTGGAGTACTAAGCTGGTGGAAGCTACTAGCCGATTCGATGCCCAAAGGAGAAGCGAGAAGGATGTCATGGGAGGATTTTCTAGTGCAGTTAAAAATGCAGTACTGCTCTGAGCAGGATCTTCTGGAGATCAACAATGAGTTTCAGAATCTAAAGAAGGGAAAGATGAGTGTCATCGAGTATGCTGCAAGTTTTACAGAGAAAATGAAGCTTGTTCCTTATCTAGTTCCAACTGAGCTCTCCAAGGTCAATAAGTTTGCCCATGGATTACCAGCAGACTTTGGACCAATGGTCAAGCAAGCAACCACTTTGAAAGGAGCCATCTGGGCAGCCAGGAATGTTGAGACCCAGATTAGGGAAAAAGGTCTGGAGAGAGCTGAAGTTGGCGAGAAAAGGAAACATGAAGGATCATCAAAATCCAACAAGGAAAAGAAATTCTCAAAGATTGAAGAAGGAGGAGGAGGTGAAACCAAGTGGTGCGAGAAGTGTAAAAAGAAGCACTTCGGGAAATGTAGCGAGGAGGTGACTTGCTACAAATGTGGGAAGACAGGGCATTACGCCAGCAAGTGTGCGTCCAACAAGAAGGTGTGTTATGGATGTAACAAGGAAGGGCATATTTCCAGGGACTGTCCGGGGAAAAATAAGGCAGCAAGACCAGAAACACCACCGAGGCTAAGGGCATTCCACATGATCCTCGACGAAGCAGAAAATCGTGCAAGGAATCAATGATGAGGACTTCATATCCGAAGATCAAGTTATGCAGTAGCCATAGTGTCGTATGATGTAGCCTATTAGAGGCATAGTCTAGGGTGAACATGGACACCTATGTAACAGTTTCAAGAAATAATAAAACCTTCGTTTTGTTATCTGATGTGTTAAAATGTTATGTGATTTTCTTGTATGGTGACTTGGGAAACTGCGGGACAATACTTGGGACGAGTATGAGTAGGTGTGAATGGTAGTAGAGGCCTATACTACCGGAAGCACAGGACTCACACTTGGATCAGGGAAAGTCACAAGGTTACCAAGAAGCCAGTAATTCATTTCGTTTTATTCAAGTATGCCGTTACCATTGTTTTGGTAATGACTAAGAAGATTGTTGTTATCCCGACCCTAGTGGTCATATCACCTTGAGTCCGACTACGATGAGTAGGTTACGTGGTTCAGAGAACCAAGTTTGATATAGCGTCCGACTTAAACCAAACGATTAAAAATCAAAGCGATCAATAGAAGTATCGCGCTCGTTGGTAGCTAGAAATGCTACATGTTAAAGTATGATTATATCACATTAGAACATGAAGGAAGGCTTAGTCTGTTTTACAATTTAAGAGACCTGAGTCTAAACGTACATCACATGATGATAGGTCATAATTTGAAGTCTAATATGAGGTAGAGCGCAGGTGCACGATCAAGTACTGCTTACAGTCAATAAGTCTAAGAGATAGACTTGAAGGAATAAAGAAGTTATAATTATTACCTAGGATGAAGAGATGACGTATGGAGTCATTATACGATCCTTGTTTTGTTGATGATTCCGGGACGTAATCATCCTAAGGGGGAGATAATTGTAACGCCCGCAGATCCGGGCTAGTCAATTTAGAGGCAATAGGGGTCAAAAATGACTTTTCGACAAAAGATTATTTAGAATGAATAGTCTTAACCAAGTTTTAGAATATGTCACAAGGTTTCCGTACATAAAAAGAACGCCAAAATCCGAGTTATAACGAAGAAGTTATGGCCCGCCGAAGTTTTACGGCAAAACCGGCACGGCACCGGAAGACGTAAATAGTCAATTTACGATAGAAGACTTTTTAGCCTTAGCAATCTAAACAAAAGTCGTAGAATATGTTAGACTAAGAGCGTCGATAAAAAGAACGCCCAAATCTGACTTCGTATGAGGAAGTTATGATTTTTCTAAGATTCGGCTTAGCAGTGTACAACCCGAAACTCGAATTTTAGTTCGAGCGGTTTTTGGCTTACGTGAAATAAATGAGAGTTGAAGATCTCATTAATAGGAACTCAACGGTAAAAAGACAGACAAAAACGGAGTCCGTATGAAGGAGTTACGAATTCTTCGCGGTCATTTAACAGTCTAAACGCCTCGTACTGTTAAATTTAAGATCGGTCGAGAATTAGCCAACGGAGTCAAAATGAAAGTTGTAGAAATTATTTTTACCTACGCGTGGATATAAAGAACGTGAAAAACGGAGGTCGTATGTGAAAGTTACGGATTTTAGAAGTCGGAAGTGTGTTGTGCGAAAATGGGTGATGTGGCACAATCTTGGCCATTGCTTTCTCCCCAAGTCTTGCCACTAGATGGTGACATGTGGCACCAAGTTCAGCCATTTTCACCCTATAAATACCACCTCTCCCGCCCTCATTTTCTTCACACCTTTCCCATTCTTTCTTCTCTTTACTCTCTCTCTAGAACCTCTCTCTAGCCCCGAAATCCCCCGAAAAGCCTAGGGAACCTCCCTAGCACGAGGCGGAAGCCCCGGAGTGCTCGACGGCTCCGAAAAGAAGAGCTTTTCAGCTCGGAAACGCTGCTCCAAGCAAATCCTGGTTTTCTATAAAACCCGCTGTAAGTGAGCTACGCCTACGCTATTTTTAATATAGTTTTTATTTAATTATATTAACGTTATTAAGAACATATAATAAATACTTGGGCTATTATTATGGGTTATATAAGTATTTTTTTTAACGCTTATATAATAGTAATAATAGCTAGACTATTAATTAGTCTCGGCAAATAATAGACTAAAATCTATTGGTGATAATACTAGGTTTCGTCGAAGGAAATTATTTTAAAGTAAACGAAGCGCTGTCCGAGTACCGAGTCACCACCTTCTCAGGTGAGTGCATAGTCCCTTTCATGAACATGATTTTAATACAAGTATTGATTGAAGTATTAATTATATGTTTATGTGCGAGTTAATTGATGTTGCTTGAAATTCGTGTTAAAGAACATACCTGATTATATTTGATAATTTAGGATAAAGAGTAGACCTAAAGTAAATATGAGGAATATTGGGTAGTATATTCTTACGAGTACAAGTGAGTTAAACTCAGAGAATAGAAGTTAGTATATGTCACTTATCCGGGAGTATGGATTAGACATAGTCATTGTCCCTAGTCCGAGAATATGGATTAGGCATAATCATTCGTCGTTAATCCGAGAGTATGGATTAGCTATTGTCCCTAGTCCGAGAGTATGGATTAGGCATAATCATTCATCTTTAATCCGAGAGTATGGATTAGTCATTCGTCCCTAGTCCGAGAGTATGGATTTGGTAAATTCGTTCATTTCTGATCCGAGAGTATGGAGTAGGTAAAACGACTAATCTTAGGTCCGAGAGTATGGATAGCCTCGTTGCGAGGATCGACGGGGTGGGATAAGAGTTGTTTATATATATATGTATGGTGAAATTGTATATTTTGTGAATTTTAAACTATATATATGGTATAACATTGTGGGATTGAAATCCCTATGTGCTCACCAGGTTTCCCAACCTGACCCACTCAGTTTATTTATATCACAGGTGTTGATATGAAGTGACATTACACTGAGAGATTTAAAGAGATGTAGACCACTAGTGTGAATAATTGTAAGTTCTGTTTATGCTTATGTTCCTGTATTAACGATGACATCCCAAACGTTTTAAAATGAAATAAATACGTTTCTTCAAAAATGTTTTAATAACGTATTTACCATGTTTTTCTGGGAACAAATTCTGCAACCTTTTTATAAAATGAAGTACTCTGATTTTTATAAAGCATAAACAAAATCGGTCTTTTCTGGCCGTGATTTTTGGGGATGTCACAACTTTACCCCTTATCATCATTCCTCAGAGGGTAAAAGACCATTTTACCCTTCCTTGACCTAAAGTCCTCATGTTGACCAAAACCCTAAAAGTCAACAAAAGTCAAACCCTGAGAGTACGCGGGGCGTACTCTAGATGTACGCGGGGTGTACATCGCCAACCCCTCCCTGATCGGGGTCTCCACCCAATACGCTGCGCATACTGGAAGTTACGCCCAGCGTAACCACTAGAATCAGCCACTCTCCATTTCTGGTCTTAATCGGTTAAGCCATTACTTCCACTTCTAGATCCGACTCCTCTAGTGTGTCCAAACCCATAAAGTCGAGACCTTTAAGCCTTCGCACGGCTGTAAAGGCTCCAACAACACATAACAAACTTTTATTCAAACTCAAGGACCTAGATCTCATGCATGGTGCAATCCCCACGTCCAAGATGCCATTTTTATGAGTCTACAACTCCAATAGATCAGAAATACGAAGTATCTAAGCTTATGGAGGCCATTTGCACAAAAGTCTCCACCTTTGGGACTTAAACCCTAGAAAATGACCTTTTAAGCATACAACATGAACCAAGTGACAAGATCCGAACTTTATACCTGGAAATGAAGCTTTAGCCCTTGCAAAGCTCAGATCTATACTTGAGCACCACTTCTAGCCTCTCCAACAAGCTCTTCTTCTCCTTTACAACCTTGAAATGGCACCACCAAGCTTAGAATACACACACAATGGCCAAATATCGAGGGTACACTCTTTTTAGGGTTTCACTCTGAGGGATGGTGGCTGGGAAGACCAGCCACACATTCCTTTTATAGCCCCATCAAAGGAAATTAGGGTTTGGATCTGAATGAGTTACGTCGGGCGTAACCTTGGGTACGCCCCGCGTACCTAAGGGGGAACGCGTACAAAAGAGGCGCGCGAGTACGCGCAGCATACACCTTGTACGCCCAACGTACTCACTTACCATGCAAACCCTAAATTTAACAATTTAATCCAAAACAGAAGAATACCTGAATTCGGGCTGTTACAAAAATAGTACATTTTCCAAGTTCAAAAGTATAGTTTTGAAAGTATCATTTTGACTCTCAAATATTTAGTATATATATCCTAGGTATAACGGTTTACTTACCAAATATGTGTTATACCTAAACATTCTTTGAACCTAGAGTATAAGTATAAATGTTTGTAATTCCATACAAACTAAGTTGCTACGTATAAATCTTATTTCAATTCTATACGAGTAAAACCGCTACGTATAAATCTATTTCAATTCTATACGAGTATGTAGGATAGGTATAGTGGTCTACTTAATATACAAGTAATATACCTACTAGATTCTTATACTTGGAGTATAAGTCATTGGGAAACTTATACTTAACATTCATACTTGTATATCGACAAAGTATAATGCTTCTAAAGTTGTGCTACCATGAGTCCGTAGCTGCGACTGTATGACTTAGTCATATACCTCCTATTATTATTACAAGGATCACACATTGCGGTAGTACAAGGATTGCACCTTGCGGTAGTACAAGGATTACACCATGTGGTAGTACAAGGATCACACCTTGTGGTAGTACAAGGATCACACGTTGCGGTAGTACAAGGATCACACCTTGCGGCAGGACAAGAATCACACCTTGCGGTAGTTTCCGCACGTTTCATCAACGCCGAAACAATAACAAATAAAAGGAGAGTTCATCACTTGCTTTTGGTTAACTGTAGCTAACAGTCACACGTGGGGTGGTCAACCTGTATACTAATTATACACGACTTCCTCGCTCACACGGGATTAACGAATACAGGTCAGAGGACTTTCACTAAGATCCCCAGGTAGACTTTGACGACGTTCTATATTTCTAACAACAAAAGCATTTTCGTGTCTAAAACCCTAAGTTACTAGACTATGCTTTTAAACATTACTCCTAATTTCATAACATTTAGGCAGTATAACAGCTATAACTTGAAGCAAAACTAGGTTTTATCTTGACATAAAACCAACAATAATAACATACTTAGAAATCAATATATATAACTCTCGAGTATAGCATCGAGGCTATATCACACATAGTATATATAGAACTCCCGAGTATAACTCAAGTTCTACATTAGTATAATAACATGCTAAAAAGTTTACGATAGTTGTATGTTTCAAAAATATCATATATACTTTAGGTATATATGAGGCAAAACAACTATATCATGGTTAATATAACTATATATGTTGATACGAACATACTATCATATAAACATAATATTAGATTTTATTCAATATTTAACATGTGTTTTCCCCCGAAAATATTAGAAAGTGGGGCCGTGAAACTCACCTTAGTAGTGAAATTATAGAATCTAAACGGTCAGAGGCTTGTCGTACTCAAGCTCGGCAAGGGAAAACGACCTTCGGAAACGAGAGAGAATGAAAGGAGAAGGAGTAAGGATTGAATGAGCTTTGATCACTATTTATAGGGTGTTCTGGGGCCATTCACGTCATGAACATGATAGGTTCACGTCGTGAACTTCCATGAGTCATCCCATAGACTTAACGTGTGTTTTCTAGCTCCGATTAGTGTCTGTTGACTCCTCACGTCGTGAGTCAAATTAGGGTTCTGACAGCTGCATCTTCGGAAGGCCATAACTTTTGCATACGAAATCTGTTTTTGATGTTCTTTATATCCACACGTAGGTATTTATGAGCACTACAACTCTCTTTTAGATTCCAATAGCTAATTCTAAGCCTATTTTAAATTCCTTATGTTATAGAGATTTTATAGTGTTCGGTTATCATAACATCTTCATGCAAAGTCAGATTTAGATGTTCTCTATATTTTTGGAATCGTGTGGACGTATACTTTGATTTATACCATAAGGTATGTATGAAAGTTCATATTTATATTAGAATTATCATGAAATACATAGTGAGTTTACTACATTACTAGTTTAACAAAATCACATTACATGATTGGTATAATCACATGTGATCGTTATTGACCTACTTTTGACTAGTGTTACAATATGATAGAATGAGGGAGGTGTACGGCCACCCTTTGGGTGTGTACGGCCATGGGTGTATGGCCCATTCATGATGGGGGAGTGTTTTTGAGGTGTCTCCAAGGTTCTACAAGCATCCACAGAGTGTTCTAGGTCCCATACTTAGTGGTTTTGCAAGTTTAAAGCCAAATATGAACATCAAAGTGGGTTTACGGCCCTGAGGATATGTGTGTGGCCGTACAAAGGGGTGTGTAACCGTACAGAGGGATGTGAGGTTGTGACTATCCGAATATTCTTACCTTGTAAAGCCCAACCATTCAACTCAACTGAGTGTTAGACTCATTTATGCTATCATTTAGCCTTGTTTAAAATCCGTTCAAAGGTTCAAAGCTCAGTACATTCAAGGAATGGGTGATAAGAAGTACATGCTAAAGATTTAAACCAACAATCAATCCATACACTCCATTTGAGGGAGTGTATGGTCGTACACCCATGTTTGGGTCGTACACCCCCTCCATAAGATTGATACCTTTCATTTTCAAGCCATTATTCAGTTTCCAACTCAAGAACATCGAGTTTTCTCTCAATTATGATTCGTTTTTCATCCTGATCTTCAAGAATGTAAGCCTTTCTTCCATTTTTATTTGTTGTTAATCCTTTTAACCTAGTAACAACCTCTTGATTCATCCATGAAAACATCTGTTTTGGCTAGATCTTCAAGTCTCACCAAGAACACACACTTGTTCTTGGTTATTGTGAACCCTTTTGAGCCTTCATATCGTAAGTACTCTTTCCCTAAGATTGAATCTTGTTTAGAACACCTGATTAACACCTTAGAAATTGCCCAAACATGATCATCAAGGAGTGTACGACCGTACACACCCCATGTGGTCGTACACCCCTTTGTTTGGTGCTATTTGGCTTCAAACTCTTGTTTTATGCTAAGCACATGATCAAGAACACTCAGGGGATTCAAGTTAGAGGCTTAGGACCAAATTTTGACCACTTTTTACAAGTTGATAAGGTGTGTACGGCCGCACACCCATGTGTGGCCGTATACCCCTCAAAACACCCTTAAAGGGACTTCAAAATGCATTTCCAGCTTCACCACTTGTTGAGCAGTCGTCCCATAATCCTCCCTACCTTTGGAAAACACTTTTGTGCACTCATTACCATGAGTGTGCGGACGCACACTCTGTCGCCGCACACCCATGGTCGTACACTCCTCATATTGCCCGTACACTCCCCTTAGTTCAATCACATGTGATTCCAACACTTGGTCAAAGTGTTTCCTTCGTGAGGTGTTTTCCTTGCATCTGGTTGCTTCTAAACATTATATTTATGCCAATATATGTCATTATATGTCATTTAGGACTTGTTAAGTGTAACTCCCCATTTTTGGTATGTAATTTAAATAAAGTATTTTCCTTTCTTAAGAGGTACTCGACAAGTCTGTAGCCTAACTCGTCGAGTAGAGGCGGGATTTACACGCGTCTTTAGTAGGCGACTCGATGAGTCTGTATCCCGAACTTGGCAAGTCCGCTAGTCTAGATGAAACCTTGAATCCCAGGGTTTCCACCCTATTTAAACGTCATTATAGCCTCCTACCCCAGCCTCCAGCACCTTTAGAGCATTTCTCTATAAAACCCTAGTCCCTATTGTTGAGCTTAAGTGTTTTGTGAGAGCTTGGGAGCTGTAGAAGAGAAAGAAGGAAAGAAGATCGATAGAAGAGGAAGGAGATCCAAGAACTAGCTTGCATCTGCTTCATATTCTGGTAATAAAGTTATTACCTTGCTTATTTTTTCCATTAAACCCTCTTTTATACTTGTTTATGTCTCTTTTGGAGCCTTATGTGATTCAAACTCGAGATTTGAACTCTCCTTGGGATGGAGACCATAGATCTGGATGTTATTAAGCTCTAGAAACTCAATATAGCTACCTTTATGCAAATATAGCCTTATTCCAAACCCTAAGTTCTTAGTGTTGAAGGATTTTTGTGTTTTAGCCCCATTCACGTGTGCATGCATGTAAAGTTGGAAACTTTACGTGCAAAACCAACCCTATAAGCCCAAATCTATGAATTGGATGCACTGAGATTGACTAGAAGCGACTGTATAGTAGTGGCATGTAGGAGACTCGACGAGTCCACGCCGTGACTCGGCGAGTCCAAGGCAATATTCTTGCCTCAAGAACATAATCAACGAGTTGTTCATAAAACTCGACGAGTCACATCCTGGATGTGTTCATATGATGAAGGAGAACTCGACGAGTTTTTCATACAACTCGAAGAGTCGAATGAAGATAGATTTGATGTTAACCCGAAAGAAGAACTCACCGAGTTGTTGCCAAAATCAACGAGTTGAAGCGAGTAGAGGATTAGAAAAGGTGTTAGGGACTCGGCGAGTTGGTGGCCCAACTCGGCGAGTCCAGTCAACTGAAAGTTGACTTTGACCAGGTATAACAGCCCGAAATTCAGGTAAGCTTTATAACCCCTTTTATATTGAGAGAGTTGGCAAGACGAGTCCTTTAAGGTTGTGTTGGTTGTGAGTACGCTGGGCGTAATGAGGCGTACGCCGCACGTACTCACGCGCTTATTTTGAACGCGGACTCGCCCGGGTACGCTGGGCGTAATGTGTCCAGATGCAAACCCTAAATTCTGGATTATGCACTATAAAAGGAACGTCTAGTCCCTTACCCCAGCCACCATACCCCCTTGAGTGAGCCCTTAGAGTGCATAAATCCGTGTATAAGCTTGTGTGTGTGATTCTTGTGCTTGAAGGTACCTTTTTGAGGTGAAGAAGGAGAATAGGAAGCCATTGCTGGAGCTAGAGGTGGAAGAGCAAGAGTAGATCCGATTTCTACAGTGGTTGGAGATCCCTTTTGAGGTAAAAAGCTTCAAGCTTTGCATCTTTTTTGTTCATGCTTTGTAGAGAGCAGTTTTAGGGTTTTTGGTCCCCAAGTCATAGCTTTTTGAGTGGTTGAGCTCTTAGAAGCTGAGATCTATCCCATACTAGCTCATTTAGTGTTGAGGATTCATAAAAATCCAATCTTGGTCGTGGACATTGAGTCATACATGAGTTAGGGTCTTAATATGGAAAGAGGAAAGGTGTTTTGAGTGATAGATGATCTTTACAGCCATGCAAGGCTTAAAGGTTTCAACTTTATGGAGTAAGGACCCTTAGAGAAGTCAGATTTGGAATATGAGTTCTTGTCTTAACCATTTAAGACCTCAATATTCAATATGGCTGAACCGGGATTTACGCTGGGCGTAATCCCAGTACGCACAGCGTAAGGGGTGGTGCACCCCGATTCTATGAAGGCGCCGGGTACGCCCAGCATACATGCTTGGTACACGCAGCGTAACCTGGAGGGTTGACTTTTGTTGACTTTTAGGGTTTGGTCAACTTAGGGTATTTGCGCCATGTGAGGGGTAAAATGGTCTTTTACCCTCCTAAGAGTGCTCAGAGAGGGAATGGTCTAGCCTTGGGGAATGTTTTGATGCCGAGTGTGTTATTTCGTATGATTAGGCGGAGGCTAGATCCCATTTTCATGGAGTATGAGATTTCCGAGTTACCGAGTTACGCGAGGTGAGTCTTATCACTATACATTACCTAGAGTGGTATTATGAGTTGACCGGAAGGTCTTATGTGCTATGTATGAGATTGTGTGCCATGTATGAGATTATGTGGTATGTGATGTATGTATGATATATAATTGTATAGACCGGACCAGAGGGTCCAACGAGACAGACCGGGCCGGAGGGCCCAACGAGCTATGACCGGACCAGAGGGTCCAATGAGCTACGGGACCGGAGGGTCCCGCTGAGACACATCGGTCGGAGGGTCGTACAGTAGCCTCGAGTGGTGTATATGTTGTATGTGGTATTTTAGGGAACCCACTAAGAATTTATGCTTAGAGTTGTTGTGTTATGTGTTTCAGGTACTAGCGAGGACCGTGGAAAGGCGACGGCGTGAACCGTACACACAGAAATGAGATTTGATTTGTGATCTTGGGATATGTTTGTTTTGATAACTATTGTGAAATAATTTTTGAGAATGTTTTATATTTAAAAACTGAAAAATTTGTTTTGAAAATCTCGTCGTTACACCAGGAGGTTGACTTTGACTATGGGTAAATTAGTCATTTTACCCTGAGAACAGTTATCAGTATCTGATTTAGTGTCTATGAAATTTATAGCCAAGGAGTTTCGGAGCAGTGGTCAGCCAACTTCAGATTTAGCATCTCAGCAGCCAACGTTACGAGGTGAGTTTTCCTTTTAGTGGGAACGGGTCTACGATCATAATGCTGGCCCGTTTAGTTAGTAGTAGTTCCAGACTTTAGTCTGATGCAATAGCTTAGTGTGCTTGATTTCTTTGTGATTCAAGCATGTTTTGTATTATGTGTTCCGGACTTCGATCTGATGCAGTATGCCTTATATGTGTTTAGGCTATTAGTCATGTTACATCATGTTACGTCATGCTATGTTCAGTTAGTTTCCAGAACTTGGTCCGATGCAGAGGGCAAGGCCCTGGTTAGTTCCGGACTTCGGTCCGATGTAGTTTTCGGACTTCGGTCTGATGCAGAGGGCAATGCCCTGGTTAGTTTCCGGACTTCGGTCCGATGCAGAGGGCAAGGCTCTGGTTAGTTTTGAACTTTGGTCCGATGCAGTTTCCGGACTTCGGTCTGATGCAGTGGGCAAGGCCCAGTAGTTGCTTTATATATTATTGCATGGTATGTGGTAGATTGGGGCAATTCACTAAGCTTTGTGCTTACAGTTTCATTTTTTGGTTTCAGGTACTTCCGCAAGTAAAGTGAAGAGCTCGGGATGATGGCATGGCACACACCACAACTTCAATTTTGCATGGGAGTTAGACTCTGATATTTTTGACATGATCTTGACATCAGTTTTGATATGAGACATATTTCATGACATTTTGAGACACACGACTTATGGTATTCTTATATGATATTTGGATATTATGGTTTTAGTAATGTTTTCAAACGAAATTTTTGGCTTGTACTTTTGGGTTGTTTCATTAAGTCTTGGGACTTCATTCGTGGAAATTCTCATCCTTACGCACATATTCGTTTGAATCACCCACATTAGGTGAGTTCATACCCTGTAATTAATCTTTTAAACTGTTTTAAATGCTTTTAAGGGGCGGGGGGGGGGGGGGGGGGGATACAATTTGAACACAATAATAATTGAATAAATGTTTGCTATAAATATCTTTCAAAAGATTGCTTATGTCTTTTATAAGTGCTCAAAACATTTCAAAAGCTCTTTTCAAGTTATGATACTTTATAGTTAAACAAAACTCCATTTTTAAAGTACAAGCATAACTTAGTAGTAAAATGAGTCTTTTCAATATCAGTTCAAGTACATACTAGTAAACTATAATAGGTATACTTTAGGGGTTCAGTTCATGCTATAACAAGTACAGAGATAAACATGCGATAACAAGTACAGAGATGAACATACTATAACAAGTACTGGGAAAAACACATTGATATATCTTTCCGAGTTTGCATTGACACTAGTACGATTTCACGTACCAGGGTTAGTAGACACGAGGTGATAAAACTTAATAATATATATTTCCGGGTTTGCGTTGACATCAGTACGATTTCACGTATCAGGGTTAGCAGGCACGAGCTGATAATTATATCCAACCTAAGTTATTTGTAACGGGTACATCTGTGAAATACCTGATGATAATAAACAAGATACATAACGTATTCGTAACATGAACATTCAGTATAAAGGGACCTATAATGCTAAGCTTATGATTCCTCAATGTATACAGCAAGGGATATATATTAATAGGATCTGACAGGTAATATGATGTGTGCTTTCTGCTTCATTTCATGTTCCTTATTTGGTCGTGGGCTTAGAGCAGATTCACCCAACCTATTATCCATTCGATCTTAGTTATATATATATATATATATATATATATATATATATATATATATATATATATATATATATTGCATATACATTAAGTCATCGTAAGGGGTATTAGTTATGGTTTAGGTCATAAGACAGTAACCCAATGCACAGTTTTCTAGTATGAAACATACTTTCCAAATAGAACTTTTGATATACAAAACTAGAAACTTACTAGTCAAAGGTTTAATCCATTTTTATTAAACCAGTATAACTTAAAGGACCTTAGGTGATTAATTCTATAATACCTTAGTTTATACATCAGGGTTATATATAATTAATACCTGATAGATAGTTAGATGTGTGTCTTCCACTTCATTTCCTGTTCCTTGTTTGGTTGTGCGCTTAGGGCAGATTCACACAATTAACTATCTATTGAATATTTGATTATATATAGCTAGTATAAACTAAGTGACTATAGAAGGAACCATTTTGGTTACTATTTTATTATAAGAAATAAGGGTTTTCTTAAAGGATATTTTCATCAAATATAAAGGAACTATTGCAATTAACTCTGGGAGTACCAAGTGAATACACCATGGTTATATACAACAATGATCTAACAACCAATGGGGTGTGTGCCATCCGCCTCCTTCCCTGTTCCTTGTTTGGTTGTGGGCTTAGGGAAGATACACACAATCAATTGGTTGTTTACTCTGAGTTTTATATAACTTGTATTCATTTAGTACTCATAGAAAGGATTGTAGAGTCATTTTTACTTATCTTTCATCAGAGTAGGAAACATAGGATTTTCTGGAGGAACAGACGAACTTTTTCTAAACAAAACTTACAACTTACTAAACTTTCTACAACTTACTTACATCACTAAAATCTTATGAACTCACCAGCTTAATTGCTGATCAACTCTTTCAAAATAACTTGTATTCTCAAGGAACTAGTAGACAGGTACTCGCGCTGGGAATTCAGAAGATGGAGTAGTATAGCTTCAAGTCTTGTTTTGTTATTTGCTTATGTATTCTATGTTTTGTGAACCCACACTTTGTAAACACTTTCTTTCTAACGAAATGGTTGTTTATTACTTTGATTACTATTATGCATGTCTTGTGATACTAAACATGACATCCTCCACCCTCGAACGTTTCCACCGTTTCGGTTTTGGGGTGTGACAGTGGCCGTACACTCCTCATCTATGCCCAAAAAGTCGATTTTGAGGTGCTTCAAGGCTAATACCAAGTCCAACTCGCAGATAGGGGCCAAACTCTCACTTTGGAGAGCCTTTTAAGGTATGTACGACCACCTTATGAAGGTGTTTAGTTGTACACCTTCAAGGGGATGAGGAACATCGGTAAATCATGAAAAATCAAAGGTTCTTTCAAGCATAATGAGCTAGGGGATGAATCACTTACGTTTCTGAAGCCTTTGGAAGGTCCTTAGATGAAGATTCTAGAGAGAGAGAAAGTAGTAATGGGTAGCCAAATGAAGAAAAGAGTGAAAGAGAGGATGTATCCTTATATTTATAGGGGTGGGCGACCCACCACCCCGAGTGTGCGGTCATGGGGGTGGGTGTGCGGTCGCACACCCGTGTGTATGGCCGTACACTCCTCCCAAGAGGGTGTATGGCTCAGTTGTTGTACTATGACTTGGTATTACTCGACCTAGAACCCAAACTTTGATTGTACTAGGATTAGAATACTTTAACAAGCCCTTAAATGGTGCTAAAAGGTGACAAAATCGACTTTGATATTGATGTAATTGACCAATCGTACAGAATAAAAGTTTCGGGTTGTCACATCATCCCCCCGTTAGAGGGAATTTTGTCCTAGAAGTCAAGAATAAAGATATAAATCATGCACTTGGAAAGAGATGGGGGTACTTCCGTTTCATTGAATTCTCGTGCTCCCAAGTGAATTTAGGTCCCCGCTTGGCATTCCAGTGAACCTTCACTATCGGGATGCGACTTTGTTTTGTTCATTTGACCTCTCGATCCATGATTTCAATTGGTTCTTCCAGAAAGTTTAAGTTCTCGTTGATTTTAATCTCCTCGAGAGGGATCATAAGGGTTTCATCGGATAAACACTTTTTAAGATTCGAGACGTGGAAGACGGGATGAATGTTACTAAGCTCTTTAGGTAAACGGAGTTTGTATGCTACGGGACTGTAACGCCCGCAGATCCGGGCTAGTTAATTTAGAGGCAATAAGGGTTGAAAATGAATTTTTGGACAAAATATTATTTAGAATAAATAATCTTAACCAAATTGTATAATATGTCACAAGGTTTCCGTACATATAAAGAACGCCGAAATCCGAGTTATAACGAAGAAGTTATGGCCCGTCGAAGTTTTACGGCAAAACCGGCACGACACCGGGAAGCGTAAATAGTGAATTTACGATAGAGCGAGATTTATCCTTAGCAATCTAAACAAAAGTCGTAGAATATGTTAAACTAAGAGCGTCGATAAAAAGAACACCCAAATCTGACTTCGTATGAGGAAGTTATGATTTTTCTAAGATTCGGCTTAGCAGTGCACGACCCGAAACTCGAATTTTAGTTCGAGTGGTATTTGGCTTACGTAACCTAAATGAGAGTTCAATATCTCATTAATAGGAACTCAACGGTAAAAAGAGAGACGAAAACGGAGTCGGTATAAAGGAGTTACGAATTCTTCGCGGTCATTTAACAGTCTAAGCGCCTCGTACTGTTAAATTTAAGATCGGTCGAGAATTAGCCGACGGAGTCAAAATGAAAATTGTAGATATTATTTTTACCTACGCGTGGATATAAAGAACGTCAAAAACGAAGGTCGTATGTGAAAGTTACAGATTTTAGAAGTCGGAAGTGTGTTGTGCGAAAATGGGTGATGTGGCACAATCTTGGCCATTGCTTTCTCCCCAAGTCTTGCCACTAGATGGTGACATGTGGCACCAAGTTCAGCCATTTTCACCCTATAAATACCACCTCTCCCACCCTCATTTTCTTCACACCTTTCCCATTCTTTCTTCTCTTTACTCTCTCTCTCTAGAACCTCTCTCTAGCCCCGAAATCCCCCGAAAAGCCTAGGGAACCTCCCTAGCACGAGGCGGAAGCCCCGGATTGCTCGACGGCTTCGAGAAGAAGAGCTTTTCGGCTCGGAAACGCTGCTCCAAGCAAAGTCTGATTTTCTATAAAACCCGCTGTAAGTGAGCTACGCCTACGCTATTTTTAATATAGTTTTTATTTAATTATATTAACGTTATTAAGAGCATATAATAAATACTTGGGCTATTATTATGGGTTATATAAGTATTTTTTTTAACGCATATATAATAGTAATAATAGCTAGACTATTAATTAGTCTCGGCGAATAATAGACTAAAATCTATTGGTGATAATACTAGGTTTCGTCGAAGGAAATTATTTTAAAGTAAACGAAGCGTTGTCCGAGTACTGAGTCACCACCTTCTCAGGTGAGTGCATGGTCCCTTTCATCTTACACATAGATATGAAGTATTTATTATATAATTTACGTGTTGTGAGTGCATGGTCCCTTTCATCTTACACATAGATATGAAGTATTTATTATATAATTTACGTGTTGTGAGTGCATGGTCCCTTTCATCTTACACATAGATATGAAGTATTTATTATATAATTTGCGTGTTGTGAGTGCATGGTCCCTTTCATCTTACACATAGATATGAAGTATTTATTATATAATTTACGTGTTGTGAGTGCATGGTCTCTTTCATCTTACACATAGATATGAAGTATTTTAATATAAATTACGTGTTATGTGTGCATATTGTCTGAATACTTGTTGTCTATGCTGGTGAAAGATTTTTATACATGTTTTAAATGATGTAAACTGTATAAAGTATTTTATATCTACAAAGTATGTTGGGTAAAACATGGGTAGATGAATGATGATGGATAAAAGCTGAAATAGAGGAACATTACTAGTACAGACCTAGTGCCCTATAGGTATACATTGGCAGCAGTGGACCTAGTACCCTATAGATGAGCACTGGCAGCTGCGCCGCAACCCGTAGATGATTTAGATCTACGGTAAACATCCTAGCAGCTGCGCTCTAAGGATAGTATCGGCAGCTGCGCCTAATAGGGAGCCTTATGACCATGACAGTAGTGTTTAAAGGTCAATACCGGCAGAAGCGCCTCATAGAAAATGTCCTAATTCTGGCAGCTGAGCCTAAGTGACAATATTAGCAGCTGCGCTTGACCAATGTGTCATTGGCAACAATGGACTTCATGTTGTTTCCTTAGGATGATCCTTAGGAATGAATGAATGAGAAATAGCTGATTCTTAGGGTAGATCCTTAAGAATAAAGAAGATAATGGGGATGGGTAATTGGGTTGATTGCTTGATTGTTTAAACATAATAATTATATTATTGTGGGTTGAAAACCCTATGTACTCACCAGGTTTCCCAACCTGACCCACTCAGTTTATTTATATCACAGGTGTTGATATGAAGTGACATTACACTGAGAGATTTAAAGAGATGTAGATCACTAGTGTAAATAAATGTAAGTTCTGTTTATGCTTATGTTTCTGTATTAACGATGACATCCCAAACGTTTTAAGATGAATAAAAATACAATTCTTTGAAAATGTTTTAATAACGTATTTATCGTGTTTTTCTGGGAACAAATTCCGCAACCTTTTTATAAAATGAAGTACTCTGATTTTTATAAAGCATAAACAAAATCGGTCTTTTCTAGCCGTGATTTTGGGGATGTCACAGGGACCTATCCTAGAAAGGATCTCGAATGGTCCTACGTATCTTGGATTCATCTTTCCATGCTTTCCAAAGCGTATCTTGCCTTTCAAGGGTGATGTTGGGTTTTGAGCAATCTAACACTTCCTAAGTGTGCATGCAACCCTAATAAACCTTGGATCTATGTTTGTCTAAATACATGCAAAATAATAATTTTTCCAAGGTTCATAACCTATCTAACATGGCATGGGGTACTTTTAAACATAAAAGAATTAGATGAGATTACATACCTTTTGATGATGAGTTTGATTCCTAAGGAGTTTGAGGGCCAAGCACCAATAGTGTGAATGCCTCAAATGGAATCACAAATCACCACAAACTCTTGGAAAATTTTGAGAGAGTGTATACACACTATAAAATCGGCCACACACAAACACACATACACTAGTGACACTAGTAGCTATTTCATGCAACATAAGCATGCTTATATAGTGTACATGATTAGGGTGAAACCCTAATAACCCATGGCCTTTCCTTTTCCAAGTATCCATGGGTTAAAAGCTCCATGGATCATCCATGGACTTCCATACAAGCCTAGCCCATTAACAAATGAGTGTTAGCCCACACCATATAAAACCAATAACCCACAATCTAATTAGTCTTCCTTTTAATCTCTAAATTAATTCATAATTAATTTAAGACTAAGACTAATTAAATAACATGACTTCATATTAATATATTATAACTTATAATATATTAATAATCATATGTGTATAACTCTCATAAAATTATCCATAAATAGTTTGGATGAAATGCAACCCAAATGGACCATGCCGGGTCGGGTCAAGTTTATACCAAATAAGTTATGGACTTAGACACCTTATCCAACAGACTCCCACTTGGATAAGTCTAATAACTATATTTGCGTATGTTACTTCAGGAACCAACCAGCAATCGTAGCTCTCGAAAACTCTGTTGAACTATGAAGCGCTATTTTAGATAAGTAATCATATAATCCTCTGTTCTCATGATATCAGCCAGAAAAATACATGGAACAACGTCGTACTTATTGTCCAACAGTTTGTTTCCCGATTTTCGATTTGTTTGACAAAGAACTTAATCGAACACATCAATTTAGTGCTGACCGGCCGGTACATAGGTCACAACAAAATCATCGAGGGGCCCAGATATCGCTTCTATTTCTAGAAGGAACAGATAAACTTCGACTCATATGCTTGTTCTACTACTTGTTGAATTGTACACAAAGGCACGTTTTATAACATCAAGTTACTGATGCGTTTACGTGCAATCAATGCACAACCAACTCATAGGTAACAACTCATATCTCTACGTTTGAAGATTTATATGATATTACCATCTCACGATCACTCGAGATAAATTCCACAAAGTGATACAAGTGAGCGTGGGTTTATTCCAATACTCATAACTTATGAGCACTCATGAATGTTGTAGCAACCATTGCTATGACTAAACCCATTTAGCCATCTACAAACTCAATTCATGACAGTCTTGATTCATACCTACTTCCAACATATGAACGACTGTGGAGTGTTTAAACAACTTAGTCATTCGGAAAGAATAACCTAGCTATTTTGGAAGTTAAAACATGCAAAGTGAAACACAATAATAATCGAATCCAATACGGTCTCAGAACCCTTTTGAATATAAATAAAATCACCTTTTATTTATCACCATATTGATTACACATTATTCATTGTATCATGTTTCAAACAATCAACTTAAGACTTGAATAAAAACAACAGTCGTCCCATGCTCCTAGCATGTACACTTTGTTTTTCTAAACAATAGTTATGCCATACTCCAAGTATGCACACTATGTTTGTCTATTATCCTTACATTGTGATGTAGATCAATTGAACACGATTCCAATGATACTCATTTCACAACCCCAAATCCTTATTGTAAATGTGAGAATCCCCGATTCCTATCATTTACCAAAAAATCTGTTAGATTTTAAACTTTTATGCAATGTTCCTCTTGTAATGATTATTCACAAAGTCACCAAAACCTTGTCACCAGTCATTACAGAGTATTCCAAATAAGGTCAACTTCTATGGAACGAAAGTCTCATATTCAAAGTACATTGCTTTGAACATCCTTCTTGCATTAAGGTTTTCTAATCTTACATAGATTGAATAACTTCCACCTATGGAGACATTTCCATAGTCCCATTTTGACTATCACTTCCGAACAGAAGTTACTTCTTTTCAGAACATGTCAATACGGTCCTTTCCAACAACTTACATCATACTTCCAACTTTCCCTGAGCAACCAATCTTTGGTGAACCTCAGATTGTCCTCGACAATTGCTTAATCACTTTAGTCATATCCAGTTTTAGACTTTTCCATTCTCAATGCCCTGAGCATTTGGAAATTTTAGATAGGATGAATATTATAACACATGAAATCGATCCTATATCCGAAGCATATGGGACACGATTCATAATGTCTCACATAAAGACATGATACTAGACCAGTCTTTTGCTACAATATTTTTTATTTTCCATGTTCTCAAAATTTAACTATGAAGAGGGATGCCGTAGTCATAATTGAATTTTGAGAACGCAATATATATAGGATTTCCTTAAGTCGAACCATTCAGACATAAAATTCATATATATGTCCTTGACTAAAGATGATTAAAATCTCAATCTAAGCTTTAGAATTGAAATGAAGTATAATTTCCTCTCCCTTAATTATAGCAAAACAACTTTTCAACCCCTGCAACTTCACGAATTGAAACTTTGTTTTCTATAATTAACATTGCTAACTTGCAACACTAAACGTAATAATCATGCTCCCACTAACATGATGATTATCAGCATAACACTTATGCTCCCACTAGCTCTGACATATTTCCAGAAATTTGCTGGACTTCTGAAATTTAGATTCATACACCCTTTCTTAGATAGCTCACATGTGTGTCTAAACAATTTTCATAACTATGAAAAGGGATGCCGTAATCATAGTCTCAATTGCTTATGCATTTTCCATTTCTCACAAGTCCATGTTAGTGTGCCGGTTAACCACACGCGCTCCACTAACGACTTTTGAAAATGCAAATAACACAATTGATATCTACGTAAAATCTACTTAGTGAAAGCGTTTCCTCACCATCATTTTCATGAATCGGAGAGAAACCTTATGACACTTAGATTTTGTAGTGTATGAGTTCCTATCCATGTGAATTTGTCAAAACCATAATCACAAGATAAGGTTAGTGACAAATTCAGCCTTACATGGATTAAACTTGCTCAATCTTAGTTTCTTGTCACCTTGGTAGCACAAGGCCCACCAATGCTTCCAAGTTGAACTCTGATAACTCACATGCAAATTCAACTTATTTGAAGTAGGTACATAAGTAAAAATTATGTCAAGACGATAGGTTGCAAACCTTAAGTCGTGTGCTAGTGATAAATTACAAGTTTTACTCTTGATTAAATCTTGAAACTCTTTCAGGATCTTTAAGGCTCCCACTGTCCCCTTGACATATAAGTTTCCCCAGTCAAGAACCATTCCTTGACAAAACAAATATTCAAGGGATAGTGCGGATTCTTATCAAGACTAACACTTCACACAATTGGTCTTAGTTGGTCTTTGTCTCATCCAAGACATCACAACTTACCAATCTCAAATGTACAAGAGTAGAAAACATTTTACTCTTACATTTGACTAGTGTTAATAAATCTTCCTTTATGTCACTCAAGGTTACAATCTTGGAGTATGACTCTAAGAATTGTTTTGGAACGAAGTATGACTCATCTTCTTGATTTTAACCAATCCAACAATTCATGACCTTTCTTCTTAGCCATAACAATGCACTAAGACGTCCTTAGAGTATGAATTTGTGATATGGTTTCATCATCATTAAGATGATCATGAAATATGATACTAAAGTACTCTCCCATCCTTTCAGATTTGAGAAACTTTTATCTTTCTGCCTAATTTGATTCTTCTCATTTGTTTTGTCATACATTGTAACCTTTCCAATGTTACAGAATTATGCTTAACCTTATAAGTATAATGATATTTACTAATCTTTAGTAAATCATGACAAATCAATCTTTGTGGTGGACCTTGACCAGCGCACACCCAGTGTACCTAATTCCTTAGTCCTTCAATTGACTCACATATACATGTGATCAAAGAATTAGTCTTAATTTTCAAAGATGAAAATTCTCATTCATCATACAATACAACTTGTATGATTCCAAGTTTCTGTCCAATTGAAACTTGGGTGATGAAAAACTTTCTTCATTTGGTAAATTCAGACACTACCACAAATGAAAGAATCAAATCCACTTTCCAATATTGCTATTACTGGAAACATATAAGCAACAATTTTCCACAGATGCCATTATAAGGATATTTTTTAAAATAAATAAAATTAAAACCTTTTTTTTCTTTTATTTTAAAACTTTGCGGAAAAACTTATCCTTACAATCCACATGAAAACCTTGTTGTTATCTATTCATAAGCAATATACTATAACTCTTAAGCAACAGCTCAAAATTCTGATTACCGAAGCATGCGATCGAAACCCACTTTCACAATCAGAATCAACATATGCTTACTTTAAGCTTCCTATCTTTTCTTTGATTCTTAAAACATCAGCATGTGACCCATTCACATTATGTAATAAGAATCTCCAACTAGGAACTTAATAGAGTTAGTCAGTGGACTTTAATTGAAGTAGAGTCAAACTTTTTGACTTGATCAATCTTTTGATCTTTCAGGTAAATATGGCAGCTTCGCAATCAGTGTCCCTCCCTTTGGCAATAAAACATATAGACCCTTTGGTAATGGCACATGTGACTATCTCAGACTTAGCCTTTCTCTTTACCATTTGGTCAACCAAGTTGACTATGGCCGATCCCTTTCCATTGGGAAGAGAAATGCTTTTCTAGATATCTAATGCTACCATTGTCAATGTCCATTTAAGACTTGGGAAGTTGTTATTTTAATCAAATTTGCTTTACTGGTGTTCTAAATCATTGCTGATTCCACAACACCAAGCAAATACATAACATCATTAAGGGTCATGTCATAGTCTGTCTCATAGTAGTCCCAAAGAGACTCACTATGTTACTAAGAAAGTGATTGAACATCCAACTTTCACGAGACTTTGACACCCAAATCTCCCGACTTGTCAATATGTGACTTTATCTCCAAGATGTGAGCACATGTAGACTATGCTTACCATTAGGGATTGAGTGACTTTAAACTTTTCAAGAACTTGTGGGTGAGGGAGAATAATTGGAGGAGGTGGAGGAAGTGAAGCATGATGTTGAGGGACACCACCTTCAAGAGATTTGGGAAGATCATAGTTGTCTGAACCAGACATCTATAATGGGAGAAAATCAAGTTAGTTGATTCAAAGTCCGTAATATAACACCCAATATGAAATATTAAGGATAGGACCCAACACAATATTTTATAACTTGGAAGAGGGATGCCGTAATCCAAGCTATAGAATATTTGAAGGTAGGCAAATGACGATTCACCAATTTCCATCATGAAAAACGAAATAATTTATTAGGTTTTAATTGGATTTGAAATTCCTAGATCTTTTGAGATTCATTGAACTTTTCAATGGCATGTTTCAATCTCGAGTGTGCCCTCTCAAATTTTGTGACTGGGATGCCGAGGATCACAAAACAAGGTGTGAATAACCATACCAATTCATTTGGTACCATTAATATTATCACCTAATCAATGTGCCGGTTAACCACACACGCTCCATTGATCTATGACAAACATTAAGTCACCCTTCATGATCCTTACTAGTCCAAGTTAGTGTGCCGGTTAACCACACACGCTCCACCAATGACTTGGTAAGGTACAAAGTGTGAATTCCATGGGCTAGCACCAAATTCACATTTTTCCTAAAGTAACTAGATTGGGAATTAAATAAAAAATATTTAGTTACTTTATAATAATCATTATACTTTTAATGAGAATTTAAAGTCATTGTCCTACCCGTTCGGCTAACGACCCTCCACCGATCAAGCAAGCGGTGGGTGAGAGTATACACCCATTAAGTCGCCATTTTATAGGCAACAACCTTATACCCACCTTATAGACCGACTTTGTGAATGAGGCCTACTAACGGTAAAACGACTTGTTCTTATACATATATATATATATATATATATATATATATATAAAATTAACCATTAATGTTATAAATAGTATAAGTGTCGAATTTTAACTTTTAAAATTCTAAGTGTTGGAATTAAAGTTTATTAAAGTGTGTGAAACTTTTCCAAATTCCAAAACTTGAGGGCAAGTTTTGTAACTCTTCAAAACTTTGCATTTCATAACTTATGAATTAAAGGTTCATAAAATGAAGACTCTTCATTTTATGTAACTTATGTGTTTTTAATGTGTGTTAAAGAAAAGTGACCTTTGGATATCCATAACTTGAGGACAAATTATGGACTCCATTAAAATACATAAATGATCAAGAATTAATCCTAAACAATTCAGCAAATAATTCCTATCATCTTCTAAATTTATAAGAACATGAACATGATTATCAAAGTTTCAAGAATTATATGAACACATACAAAGCATGAAATTGTGATATATGCTATTGTAAATGGATTAGAACAACCATTACACCAACTAAAATAAGTTTTAAAACATCAAAACAGTTTAGGGTAAAGTTTCTAGTCCATTTCTAGCAGCAAAAGTCGAAAATCTGCATTCTGAACCTTCTACTCGCCGAGTGCACGAACCTACTCGGCGAGTAGGATGAATTTTGCCTTGGACTCGGCGAGTCCATCATGCAGACAACAAACATTTCGACTTTTTTCACTATTTTGCATCAAGTATCAAACAAGCAAGCCTAGGCTCTGATACCACTGTTGGGTTTTGAGCAATCTAACACTTCCTAAGTGTGCATGCAACCCTAATAAACCTTGGATCTATGTTTGTCTAAATACATGCAAAATAATAATTTTTCCAAGGTTGATAACCTATCTAACATGGCATGGGGCTTTTAAACATAAAAGAATTAGATGAGAATACATACCTTTTGATGATGAGTTTGATTCCTAAGGAGTTTGAGGGCCAAGCACCAATAGTGTGAATGCCTCAAATGGAATCACAAATCACCACAAACTCTTGGAAAACTTTGAGAGAGTGTATACACACTATAAAATCGGCCACACACAAACACACATACACTAGTGACACTAGTAGCTATTTCATGCAACATAAGCATGCTTATATAGTGTACATGATTAGGGTGAAACCCTAATAACCCATGACCTTTCCTTTTCCAAGGATCCATGGGTTAAAAGCTCCATGGATCATCCATGGACTTCCATACAAGCCTAGCCCATTAACAAATGAGTGTTAGCCCACACCATATAAAACCAATAACCCACAATCTAATTAGTCTTCCTTTTAATCTCTAAATTAATTCATAATTAATTTAAGACTAAGACTAATTAAATAACATGACTTCATATTAATATATTATAACTTATAATATATTAATAATCATATGTGTATAACTCTCATAAAATTATCCATAAATAGTTTGGATGAAATGCAACCCAAATGGACCATACCGGGTCGGGTCAAGTATATACCAAATAAGTTATGGACTTAGACACCTTATCCAACAGGTGAGACCTTCAGCTGAACACGGTCTCCAACCTAGATATCCAAGGGTTTTCGTCGTTTATCGGCGTAGCTCTTTTGTCTGTCTCATGAGGCTTTTAGTCGTTCCTGGATTTGTACGATCTTTTTTGTAGTTTCACGGATGATCTCTGGGCCTATGAGAGTGTTGTCGAGGACTTGTCCCTTGACTAGCTGCGTGTTGCCCTCCTCAGCCCATCACGGAGGGGATCTGCAGTTACGACCATAGAGGGCTTCAAAAGGCGCAACCTTGATGCTGGTATGGTGACTGTTGTTGTAGAAGAATTCAACCAAGGAAAATGGGTGTCCCACGCCTTACCGAAGTCAATGACACATGCTCTCAACATGTCTTCCAAGATCTGGATGGTTCTCTTACTCTGCCCATCCGTTTGAGGATGGTAGGTTGTGCTTATATCCAAATTAGTTCCAAGAGCTTTCTGTAGGGATTGCCAAAATCTCGAGGTGAACCTACTATCTCGATCGGAGATAATGGATACAGGCACCCCGTGCAGTTGAACTATCTCTTGAATGTAGATCCGCGTGAGTCTCTCCCATTTGAAAGTCTCCTTGATTGGAAGGAAGTGACAAATTTTTTCAATCAGTCGACTATTACCCATATGGTATCGTACCCACTCTGAGATCTGGGTAATTTAGTGATGAAATCCATAGTAATCCTCTCCCACTTCCACTAAGGTATCTCTGGCTGCTGTAGCAAACCTGAGGGCTTTTGATATTCGACCTTCACCTTGGCACAAGTCAGACACTTTCCCACGAAGGTAGCGATCTCCACTTTCATGTTTGGCCACCAATATAGTTTCTTGAGATCAAGGTACATCTTATCCGACCCTGGGTGAATGTAGTACCTAGACTTGTGAGCTTCGTTCATGACGACCTCTCTGTAACCCCCGAACTTTAGGGTCCAGATCCAGCTCATGAAATAATATACTTCGTCTCCCTTGACCTCTAAGTTTTTCTCCATTCCTCTCAAGGCTTCATCTGCCACGTTCTATGGTTTTAGGGCTTCTAGCTGAGCCTCTCTGATTTGTGCGGATAAATGGGAATGGATAGTCATAGTTAGTGCTTTCACACTGCGACCTGAGTACTCTTTCCAGCTGAGGGCATCTACTACCACATTGGCCTTGTCGAGATGGTAGCGTATTTCTCACTCGTAATCACAGAGTAGCTCTACCCATCGCCGTTGTCTCATGTTCAACTCTTTCTTATCGAAGATATGTTATAAGCTCTTGTGATCGGTAAAGACGGTGCATTTGATTATGTAGAGGTAATGTCTCCATATCCTCAATGCAAAGACCACTGCTCCCAACTCTAGGTCGTGAGTTGTATAATTGACTTCGTGTGCCTTCAGCTGTCTCGAGGCATAAGCAATAAATTTTCCTCGCTGCATGAGCACACAGCCTAAGCCCTGATTCGATGCATCACAGTAGACAACGAAGTCCTCTGTCCCTTCGGGCAGAGACATGATAGGTGCTGTGCATAGGGTATGCTTCAATATTTGGAATGCAATGTCTTGCTTTTCACTCCAACCAAAAGGTACACCCTTCTAATTCAGAGTGGTTAAGGGTTTGGCAATTCTAGAGAAATTTTGGATAATCCTGCAATAATAGCCAGCGAGACCCAAGAATTGACGAATTTCTGTGGGCGTCTTATGTGCTGACCAGTTCTCTATCGCTTTGATTTTGGACGGGTCCACGTGTATGCCTTCCTCGCTCACCACGTGATCTAGGAAGGTTACCTTTCGAATCCAGAATTCGCACTTGGAGAATTTAGCATATAGTTTCTCTGTCCTTAGAGTTTCCAGCACAAATCTCAAGTGCTATATGTGATCTTCCTCACTTCTAGAATAGACAAGTATATCGTCAATGAATACGATAACGAACTTGCCAAGGAATGAATGACACACCCAATTCATCAGGTCCATGAATATCGTCGGTGTGTTGGTTAGACCGAAAGGCATTACTATGAACTCGTAGTGACCATATCGAGTCCAAAATGCTATTTTAGGAACATCACTCTCGTGAACTCGCAGGTGATGGTACCTTGATCTTAGGTCTATTTTGGAAAAGTAGCTGGCTCCTTGAAGTTGGTAAAAAAGGTTGTCCATTCGAGGAAGAGGGTAACGGTTTTTTTACGGTGAGCTTGTTTAGTTCGCGGTAGTAAATACACATTCTAAAAGATCCATCATTCTTTTTCACAAATAGGACCGGAGCTCCCCAGGGTGTAACGCCCGTAGATCCGGGCTAGTCAAATTAGAGGCAATAGGGGTCGAAAATGACTTTTTGACAAAAGATTATTTAGAAAAAATAATCTTAACCAAGTTTTATAGTATGTTACAAGGTTTTCGTGCATATAAAGAACGCCGAAATCCGAGTTATAACGAAGAAGTTATGACCCGTCGAAGTTTCGTGTCAGAACCGACACGATACCAGAAAGCGTAAATAGTGTATTTACGATAGAGCGAGATTTAGCCTTAGAGATCTAAACAAAAGTGGTAGAATATGTTAAACTAAGAACATCGATAAAAAGAACGCCCAAATCTGACTTCGTATGAAGAAGTTATGATTTTTCGAAGTTTCGGATTAGCAGTGTACAACCCGAAATTCGAATATTAGATCGGGTGATTTTTAGCCGACACGACCTAAATGAGAATCGAAGATCTCGATAAGAGTAGCGTAACGAGAAAAAGATGGGCGAAAACGGATGTCGGATGAAGAAGTTATGAGAATTTAATGGACCAATCCTGTCCCCGTCTGTTAATAATATAAAATTTAAAATCAAGTCAAAATTAGCCGACGAAGTCTAAACGAAAGTTGTAGAGTACGTTCTCACCTTCACGTGGATATAAAGAACGTCGAAAACGGAGCTCGTATGCGAAAGTTACGATTTTTAGAAGTCGAGAGTGAAATTTGCGAAGTCTGTTGCTAAATCGATGACGTGGGATGATCTGGACCGTTGCTTGCTGACTACGCCTCGCATCCGATGATCGCCACGAAGTATCGCTTACGCCTAGCATCCGAAGCTGAGTACGCGCCGCGTACAGCTGTCACCCTCGGTCCACAAGAAGCCGCGTAGCTCCAGCCGATGTCCGACGCGTGTGTCGTACAAAGCCATCTGGTAGCCCAATGCGAACTACGCCCAGCGTACCTCGGAAATACGCCCAGCGTAACCGAGGCTGCTGAGGCTATAAATAGAAGCGAGGGTTGCCAAGCAAAACACACCATTTCTCATTCTCTCTCTAAAATCTTTCTCTCTCTAGGGTTTCTAAACACCCCTAAGCCCTAGATAAAACCCCTAGCCCCCGAGGGAAGCCCCGAGGCTCCCGGAGTCCTGAGAAAAAGAGCCTTTCGGTTTCGAAACGCTGCTCCAATTAAGTTCTGGTTTTCGATAAAATTCGCTGTAAGTGTGCTACGCTTACGCAATTTTTAATATAGCTTTCAAATAATTATAGGAATGTTATTAGGTCCTTAAAATAATTATTTGGGCTATTATTATGAGTTATATTGAGTGTTATTAATGCTTATATAATATTAATAATAATAGTTAGACTAATTAAATTGTTGCGGTTATCGTTAGACTAAACCCTAGTGGTATTGGTACTAGGTTTTATCGAAGGAATATCGTTTTGAGACTATCGAAGCACTGTCCGAGTGCTAGTCGCCACCTAATCAAGTGAGTGCATAGTTACTTTCAGCTTACACATAGATATGAAGTATCTTATATAAATTACGTGCTATGTGTGCACATTATCTGAATACTTGCTATCTATGCCGGATGAATGTTTTATACATGTTTTTAATGATTTAAACTGTATATGTATTTTATATCTACAAAATGTGTTGGGTAAAACATGGGTAGATGTAATAGTTGTTGTGTGACAAAATAAAATAATGAGAGGCCTCGTTGTAGCTGTTCTTGATGATCTAGTCATCTATCGGAGTAAAGATGATGACCACGGACTATTCTAGACAGTCCAGTGGAACACTAGCAGGCTCGCAACCTGTAGGTGTTTATTCGAACTGTGTGTTTATTCGAACTGTATGTTTATTTGAACTGTGTGTTTATTCGAACTGTATGTTCATTCGAACTGTGTGAACTGTGTGCTCACCAGGTACACTCCATCCCAATGATAGTCCTTTGACTAAGTCCCTTGTGTTAGATGTTTTAGAGACGTAATGTGAGGATAACGAAAATGGGTAATTGGGTTGATTGTTTGATGTTTAAAAATAATAATTATATTATTGTGGGTTGAAAACCCTATGTGTTCACCAGGTTTCCCAACCTGACCCACTCAGTTTATTTATATCACAGGTGTTGATATGAAGTGACATTACACTGAGAGATTTAAAGAGATATAGATCACTAGTGTAAATAATTGTAAGTTTATTTTATGCTTATGTTTCTGTATTAACGATGACATCCCAAACATTTTAAAATGAAATAAATATGTTTCTTCGAAAATGTTTTAATAACGTATTTACCATGTTTTTCTGGGAACAAATTCCGCAACATTTTTATAAAATGAAGTACTCTGGTTTTTATAAAGCATAAACAAAATCGGTCTTTTCTGGCCGTGATTTTGGGGATGTCACAGTTGGTATCAGAGCATTAGTTTAAGCGAACTAGGAATATGGATTTATTTCTAGACTTAAACTTAGAATGCTAAGCGATGATTGTGAGGTGTGAGCACTAGATTATTTTAGGAATTGTGCCTAAAATGCTTTTATGTGCTAAATGCTTTGTGCATGATATGTTGTTAATTGTTCGGATCTATGGTCTATTGCCGACCGGATCTGGAAACCTTATGTGTTTAGGATTCTAAGCGTTTAACTACGATATTAGAACTAGCATATAAACGTTTCGGAGTGATAAGGATGATTTAACCGTCAATCCTAAGTAAAGGTCTAGATTCACCTTATTCGGTGTATAGATCAAGATGGCAAGAACCCGTAGCGGAAACGTGAATGCAAATGGGAACCGAAACCAGCACCCAGTGATTGAGCAAATACCGGTTGTGGTAGCCGCTGCTGAACCAATAACGATGTCCGGAGTGCAAGCAATGATCCAGGCGATGTTGGATCGTCAAATGGAGGAAACCAGACGTTTGCTCCAGCAAAATCGAGAGGAAGCGACTATTCAGATCGAACGGCCCGAGTTGAATGAAGGGCAGACTGAGGAGGAGAACTACAGTGGGACTGTTGGTCAAGTCAACCCACCAATAGTTCGACAAAACAACCACGATGACAAAGTCGAGGGGAATGGATGCAAGTACAAGGATTTTCTGACTTGCAAGCCATCGAATTTCATCGGAAAGGAGGATCCGATCGGGGTCATGGATTGGATCTCGGAGATGGAATTAGCTTTCATGACGTGCGGTTGCAAGGGAAATGTGACAATCGTCAATCTTGAGTCAAGTCAAGTCATCAAGTCAAACCGGTCAACTCGATTAAACCTTGTGTATTAGGGTTTGTGTTATGTTCATACTGTATAACTTGCTGTATTAATGGGAAAACATCACTTGGGAAAAGTCTTGTGTTAAAATTTCCTAAGCCCTAGTGCTAATCAATGAACTAAACTGATAAAAACCATGTTGCATACTCATCGGGAGTGTGTGGGATCCTTAATCATGACTTAACGGGGCTCAAGAACCTTGCATTGCGGAGCCAAACACTCACAAATGCCACACTTGAAATCTCTATCAAATATCTCTTGGAATGAGAAATCTCTCCAAGAATGTCAAATCTCTCCCAAATCTCTCCAAGTATGTGAAATCTCTCTCAAATATCTCTTTGTATGAGAAATCTCTCCAAGAATGTCAAATCTCTCCCAAATCTCTCTCAAAAGTTCCCGTAACTTTTTAGAATCATTCGGGTCATTCCGACCCTTAACCGGGTCAAAAACGGCTTAAAACGGGGCGAAAACGAGAAAAATAGGCTTTAGGAACCGAAACCAAGAAGAGAGGCCTCTTAGGACCAGAACCGAGCCTCTGTTGGCTGAGGCATGCGAGACCGAGCCTCTGTCTCTGCCCATCTCGGTCTCTCTTCTGGTCGCTCGGTCTCTGCCTTCTCACTCTCGGTCTCTCTTCTGGTCGCTCGGTCTCTGCCTTCTCACTCTCGGTCTCTCTTCTGGTCGCTCGGTCTCTGCCTTCTCACTCTCGGTCTCTCTTCTGGTCGCTCGGTCTCTGCCTTCTCACTCTCTGTCTCTTCTGGTCGCTCAGTCTCTGTCTCTTCCCTTCTCTTCTCTCGGTCTCTGTCCTCTCGCCTCTCTGCTCCTTCTCTCCTCTCTGTCTCCTCGCGCACTCTCTGTTCCCTCTTCACCCCTCTCGGTTCCTACCCTCTCTCTTCCCTCCTCTCGGTTTCTGCCTTCCCTCCTCTCGGTTTCAGCATCAGAAGGCCGAACCTCGGCCAGATTTCGGAAATTTGTCACTTTTAGCCCATTTTTGATATTTTTAACATTTTAAGCCCGTTTTTCGTGATTTTTAAAGCGGGATTTTTTCCAGAAATTATATTTTAACATAATAAACCCTAAATATTCATAATTTAAACATATTTTAATAGAAATCATTATCTAAATGATAAAAATCTAATGGGGGATTTATTTAAGGTGGAGTGTTGACTTTGCCTTAACTTATATCACAAGCAACCACCCCACACCAACTCTATGACCAGCCATACTTCCCCACCTTACCTATGTCACTTCAATGTCCCTTACACTCAAATTACACTCATTCCCACATTTTTAGAGCTGGAACAAACATCCACTCTCCTCATTTTCTCTCATTTGCTCTCATTCCACTAAGTAACAAACACCACTTTTCTCTTAAAATTTTTTCTACACAAATTTCGAGATTCAAGGCTGATTTCAAGTGTTCTACCACTCTTAGTAAGTAAAAATTCACCCTCCCTATTATTATTTCACTTCATTCTACTCAAATCTTTGATTGCTTACACAAACTCCATAACTATAATGTTAGATTCTCGAAAATCTTCAAGGCATCTCCAAGTGTTCTTGAATTAAACACTTCCATTCTTCAACAATCATCTACTGAAATCACTTAAGGTGAGTTCATACCCCTACATTTTCATGTTTTCTCAAGTTTTCAGGGGGGAATACAATTTAAGACACCAAAAACATAACTAAATTTTTCTAACAGCCTTCATCAGAAAAGTTCAACTCCATTCACGGACTGTTTTGGGCATCTTAAACATTTTTGTTTTCAAAACTGTACAAGGTGCAAATAGTTCAAGTTCTTAGCTTTAAGATGGCTACTTGCACATCTCCATACGATTTTTCTACAATTTATGGTGATTTTTACAAAACTGCCTATCATTTCAAACAACAATCCGAACCAGTCTGTGATTTTGAACTTATTCACCCAAGTTGGAGGTCCTTAAAAATCGTGATAAAAATTATGAGTAAACTAGACACATTTTGTGAACTCTCAAAATTTACGGATCTAGTTTTTGACCTCGTATGATTTTTCTATGATTTTTCCAAAACAGGGCAGAATGGCTAAAGTTAGCCAACAGCATGTAAATATCATAACACTTTGTAATATGTTGAGCAAAGTGTATAATCATAAGTTATAATTATTGAATGTGTTTCTTTGTTAGTTTATCATCATGAACTGAAACTAAGTCATTCATAATAAATATTATTCATTCATTTTAGAACACGTATATTAAACTATAAAGGTTTAGTTTGATAAGTTCATAACACTAATACATTTTCATAAAAGAGTTTCTACATATTACATACATTTTAGATAAACTATAATAGGTATAGTTTATGATACATCACTCAACACACTCGTACAAAAAGGGTACATTCATACAAGAAAGATTTATATTCACACACATTTCACGTAAACTTGTTAACCTATATAGTGAGACTCTCTCTCTCTCTCTCCCCGTACGTCCGAGTGCGGGATATAATTCCTGGTAGTTATAATCAGAATCTCCTTGAGGGAGAACGTGATACTTGTATATAGATCTATATTGGGTTTGACACCCCACACCTTGCTGCTAGCTACAGTGGGACCTACAGGTCTACGGGTGACAAATGTCATTTCATTTTCGCGACGCCTGAGAAACGTTGTGGCAGGTTCACATAGTCACAGTATGATTATAGCGACTCACCTAGGGAGATAACAATTCATAAAGTTTACGGGATTTCATAAAACCGAATTAGGTTTTAGGTTGATTTAAAAATTTACTTTCCATATCATTTCAAACTCACGACATTTCTACTAAGTAAGGATGATTTCTTATACATTTTGGTCTTTGGTTATAAGGTTACATTTTACGAATTTCAAGGAAATTATCGGATTTTTCTGAAACAAACACGATATTTACATGCGAAAGACTTCTACTAAGTTTTATAATAAAAGCTTATTAACTCACCAACCTTTGTGTTGAAACTTTTCAAACAACTTGTATTCTCAGGAAAACACTAAACAGGTAATCAAGTGCTTTTGAGGATGGGACGTTAAGGCGTCAAACTTTTCATATTTTGTCAACATGTTGTAATTGATTTTGAACCATGTAATTCATACAAGTGGTGTAACTTTTTCAATTATATATATGTTGGTTGTGTTTGCTTAAATTACTATTGAAATTGTGGTTATGATACTATACATGAAGTCCTCTACCCCCGGACGTTTCCGCCATCCTTGGTTTGGAGGTGTGACAGGAAAACAACAGACCACATTTGCAGTGCGTCAGTTTCGAGGAGGCGCTGTACGTTGGTGGAATACCTTGGGAAAGACTCTGAACCCCAATGAGCCCCTGCAATTGACATGGGCAGAATTTCTGGTGCAATTCAAACGTAGGTACTGCTCAGCCCAAAATCTGCTCGAGCTAGAAAACCAATTCCTTACCTTGAAGAAAGGAAGCATGTCTGTTGATGAATACACCAAAAACTTCACAGAAAAGATGGAGTTTGCCTTGCGTCTTGTTCCGGATGAGCTGACGAAAGTCGACAAGTACGCAAAGGGACTTCCATGGGAGTACGCGGTGCCAGTGCGTCAGGCACCTACTTTGGAGGTAGCTATCTGGGCTGCCAAGTCGGTTGAGGAGATGATCTAGGGAAGAGCTGCCAACAAGACCGAGGTTGGCGAAAAGAGAAAGTTTGAGGGGCCTGCGAAGCCCGATGAGAAAAGCAAGGCCAGTACCAGGAAGTTTAGAGGAGGGAGTGAAGAAAGATGGTGCGAGAAGTGCAAAAAGAAACACTCTAGAAAATGTGGTGAGGACTTGACTTGTTTCAAGTGTGGGAAGCATGGGCATTATGCCAATGAGTGTAAATTCAACAAAAGGGTGTGTTACGAATGTAACAAGGAAGGGCATTCAAGCAAGATTGCCCAAAGAGAGAAGGGGCTACAAAGTCAAATGTGCCGCCAAAACCAAAGGCAAGAGCATTTCAAATGATCCTTGACGAAGCAGCTGACGATGCAAGGAATCAGGAGTAAGAATGGATATATAGAGATCAAGTTATGAAGAAGCCATATAGATAGTGTCATATGATGTAGCCTATTAGAGGCATAATCTAGGGTGAACTTGAACACCCATGTAATCGTTTCAAGAAATAATATAACACCTTTGTTTTGTTATCTGATGTGTTAAGTTGCTGTGTGGTTTTCTGGTATGGTGACTTGGAAGAACTGCGGGACAATACTTGGAACGAGTATGAGTAGGTGTGAATGGTAGTAGAGGCCTATACTACCGGAAGCATAGGACTCACACTTGGATCAGGGAAAGTCACAAGGTTACCAAGAAGCTAGTAATTGATTTCGTTTTATTCAAGTGTGTTGTTACCATCGTTTTGGTAGTGACTAAGAAGATTGTTGATAATCTGACCCTAGTGGTCATATCGAATTGAGTCCGACTACGCTAAGTATGCTATGTGGTTTAGAAAATAGAGGTCGATGTAGCGTCCGACTTAAACCAAGCGATTGAAATCAAAGCGATCAATAGAAATATCGCGCTCGTTGTTAAAGAAGCTAGAAATGCCAAATGTTAAAGTGTGATTATATCACATTAGAACATGAAGGAAGGCATAACTTGTTTTAAAATTGAACTCTAAGAGACCTAAGTTTAAGTGTTGCAACATACGATGATAGGTCATTATAATATGACACATCGATCTATAGTGGTAATAAAAGAACTTATCTCAAGTTCGTATCCAGTAAGGATCGAGATTGTGACTTAAAGATCATAATTTGGAGTCTAACCTGAGGTAGAGAGCAGGTGTACGATCGAGTACTGCTTACAGTCAATGAGTCTAAGAGATAGACTTGAAGGAATACAGAAGTTATAATTACCTAGGATGAAGAGATGACGTATGGAGTCATTATAAGACCCTGTTTCATTGATGATTCCGGGATGTAATCATCCTAAGGGGGAGATAATTGTAACGCCCGTAGATCCGGGCTAGTCAAATTAGAGGCAATAGGGGTCGAAAACGACAAAAGATTATTTAGAAAAAATAATCTTAACCAAGTTGTAGAGTATGTTACAAGGTTTTCGTGCATATGAAGAATGCCGAAATCGGAGTTATAATGAAGAAGTTATGACCCGTCGAAGTTTCGCGTCAGAACCGGCACGATACCGGAAAGCGTAAATAGTGAATTTACGATAGAGCGAGATTTAGCCTTAGCGATCTAAACAAAAGTGGTAGAATATGTTAAACTAAGAACATCGATAAAAAGAACGCCCAAATCTGACTTCGTATGAAGAAGTTATGATTTTTCGAAGTTTCAGATTAGCAGTGTACAGCCCGAAATTCGAATATTAGATCGAGTGATTTTTAGCCGATATGACCTAAACGAGAATCGAAGATCTCGATAAGAGTAGCGTAACGAGAAAAAGATGGGCGAAAACGGATGTCGGATGAAGAAGTTATGAGAAGTTAACGGACCAATCCTGTCTCGGTCTGTTAATAATATAAAATTTAAAATAGAGTCAAAATTAGCTAACGAAGTCTAAACGAAAGTTGTAGAGTACGTTCTCACCTTTGCGTGGATATAAAGAACGTCGAAAACGAAGCTCGTATGCGAAAGTTAAGATTTTTAGAAGTCGAGAGTGAAATTTGCGAAGTCTGTTGCTAAATCGATGACGTGGCATGATCTAGACCGTTGCTTGCTGCCCACACCTCGCATCTGATGATCGCCACGAAGTATCGCTTACGCCCAACATCCGAAGCTGAGTACGCGCTGCGTACAGCTGCCACCCTCGGTCCACAAGAAGCCGCGTAGCTCCAGCCGATGTCTGACGCGTGTGTCGTACGAAGCCATCTGGTAGCCCAATGCGAACTACGCCCAGCGTACCTCGGAACTACGCCCAGCGTAACCGAGGCTGCTGAGGCTATAAATAGAAGCGAGGGTTGCCAAGCAAAACACACCATTTCTCATTCTCTCTCTAAAATCTTTCTCTCTCTAGGGTTTCTAAACACCCCTAAGCCCTAGATAAAACCTCTAGCCCCCGAGGGAAGCCCCGAGGCTCCCGGAGTCCCGAGAAAAAGAGCCTTTCGGTTTCGAAACGCTGCTCCACTTAAGTTCCGATTTTCGATAAAATTCGCTGTAAGTGTGCTACGCTTACGCAATTTTTAATATAGCTTTCAAATAATTATAGGAATGTTATTAGGTCCTTAAAATAATTATTTGGGCTATTATTATGAGTTATATTGAGTGTTATTAACGCTTATATAATATTAATAATAATAGTCAGACTAATTAAATTGTCGCGGTTATCGTTAGACTAAACCCTAGTGGTATTGGTACTAGGTTTTATCGAAGGAATATCGTTTTGAGAGTATCGAAGCGTTGTCCGAGTGCTAGTCGCCACCTAATCAAGTGAGTGCATAGTTACTTTCAGCTTACACATAGATATGAAGTATCTTATATAAATTACGTGATATGTGTGCACATTATCTGAATACTTGCTATCTATGCCGGATGAACGTTTTATACATGTTTTCAATGATTTAAACTGTATATGTATTTTATATCTACAAAATGTGTTGGGTAAAACATGGGTAGATGTAATAGTTGCTGTGTGACAAAATAAAATAATGAGAGGCCTCGTTGTAGCTGTTCTTGATGATCTAGTCATCTAGCGGAGTAAAGATGACGAGCACGGACTATTCTAGACAGTCCAGTGGAACACTAGCAGGCTCACAACCTGTAGGTGTTTATTCGAACTGTGTGTTTATTTGAACTGTGTGTTTATTTGAACTGTGTGTTCATTTGAACTGTGTGAACTGTGTGCTCACCAGGTACACTCCATCCCAATGATAGTCCTTTGACTAAGTCCCTTGTGTTAGATGTTTTAGAGACGTAATGTGAGGATAACGGGAATGGGTAATTGGGTTGATTGTTTGATGTTTAAAAATAATAATTATATTATTGTGGGTTGAAAACCCTATGTGCTCACCAGGTTTCCCAACCTGACCCACTCAGTTTATTTATATCACAGGTGTTGATATGAAGTGACATTACACTGAGAGATTTAAAGAGATGTAGATCACTAGTGTAAATAATTGTAAGTTCTGTTTATGCTTATGTTTCTGTATTAACGATGACATACCAAACATTTTAAAATGAAATAAATACGTTTCTTCGAAAATGTTTTAATAACGTATTTACCATGTTTTTCTGGGAACAAAATCCGCAACATTTTTATAAAATGAAGTACTCTGATTTTTATAAAACATAAACAAAATCGGTCTTTTCTGGCCGTGATTTTGGGGATGTCACATAGGGTGAGGAACTCAGTCTGATGAATCCTTTGCTGAGCAGCTCGTTGAGCTAACTGGATAACTCTTTCATTTCTGTTGGCGCTAGGCGGTAAGGGGATTTAGCTACGGGGGTAGCTCCGGGGATTAAGTCGATGCGAAATTCGACTTGGCGCTCAGGAGGGATTCCCGAAAGCTCTTCGTGAAAGACATCAAGAAAGTTGCAGACTTCGGGGATGCTCTCAAGGTCTTTAACTTCCTGCTTCTCGTTAATGATGTGGGTAGGAATGCATGACACTCCTTTCGTAGAAGTTTTTAGGCCTTGATGCATGAAATGATACCGAGGTTTGAACTCAGTTTATCGCCGTAAATCATGAGGGTTTCGCCAGAGGGTAAATTAACACAAATAGCTTTTCCATAACAAAGGATATTAACATGATTGGGGCTCAACCAATCCATACCGATGATGGCATCGAAGCTCTTTATGGAAACTGGCATAAGATCGATGGGAAAAGAATGATCGTTTGTGGTAAGGGTGCAGCCTATGAATACGTCGTTAGTGCTCTCTTTCTCACCGTTAGCCATCTCAACGGTAAATGTTTCGGTTAAGGGTTGAAGTTTATGTTTGAGAAGGTGTTTGAATGCATGACTAACAAAACTTCTCTCCACACCAGAATCGAAAAGAATGCATGTATAAGAGTTGTCGAGGAGGAACATACCCGTAACAACTGTGGGATCTGCAACTGCTTCCTTTTTCCCCATAGTCATTACTCTCCCCGTGCTTCCAGTCGTTGCTATCTTGGGGGAGTTTCTCTTGTAGTGCCCTACTTCTCCACAACCATAACAAGCTTGACTGACACCTACTCCAGATGCCTGATTGGTTGGTTGGATTGATGCCCTACAAACCCGAGCTGTGTGCCCCCTTTTGTCGCAGTTGTTGTAGAGCATTTCATGGCATGGGGTGGGATTATGATGATAGTTGAACTTGTTGAACTGGGGAAGGGTACCAACATATGTACTGGTAGGTGCTTGGGTGGCAGGAGCAGCAACAGGAGTAGTAGCAGCTTGAACGGCCACCGTTTGTTGTTTCTTTGAGGGCTCCTACGAAGGCTGTCCCTTTCGCTGCCTCCAAAATTTCCTTTTCTCACCACTCACCTTCGCTGATTCGGGAGCGACTATCACTTTATCAAGATCAACTTTGTGATCTATGAGAGTCTACGCCAGACATTTGGCGCTGTCAAAAGTGGTTAGCCTAGTAGCCAAGACATTTCATTGCGTTGGGGGCGTCAATCCTCAAATGTACCTCTCTATTTTCTTACTCTCCGGGATGACCATTACTGGACAGAGGAGAGATAGATCACAAAATCTAGCGGTGTAGGCAACGATATCAGAACCCTTCATCTTTAGGTTCCAGAGTTCGTGCTCCAGCTTCTGCATCTCGCCCCTTGGACAGTACTCAGCAAGCATGAGCTCTTTCAAGCTCTCCCAACCCATAGCATTTGCTACCGATAGGGTTAGGGATTTGACCCGACCATTCCACCAAGTCAGGGCTCTGTTGGTGAAAGTGCAAGCGATGAATTTCACCTTACTGGATTCAGAATAAGAGCAAATTTCGAAGATAGACTCGATCTTTTTGAACCATTGATTCAAGGCAATAACACCTCTATTTCCGTCGAATGATGTGGGTTTTTCATTCATGAAGTCTTTTTAGGAACACTCCTTCTGGTGTCCCTGGCTTCCATTGAGATTGAGGGGTTGGGCACCACTTCCCGACCCGCTAGAGCCAACAAAATTTATCTGTGACATTACGACAACTACTGCGACAGTAACAGCTGCCTGAAACATGGCAGGATCGAACTAAGGAGGTGGAGGAGGTGGATCTGTTGGAGGATTGTTGTTCTTTTTGTTGGATCTTTTCTTTGGAGGCATCTTGTTCTATATCAGGAAGAAGAAGATAATAAGTTACTTTAACTTTTGAATCAAGAAATATGAAACAAGGTATATCTCTATTTGATAGATAAAGTGTTCTACTAAGCGATAAACAAGAAAGGGTTACTAACGCGATGTAATTTATCGCTAAGAAAGAATAAGTAGCAACACTTGGAATGAATCTCTACAATGTATTTCTGCTCTGACTAAAATACTCCTATAGTATTTTAAGTTGTCTATTTTGCTCTATCGATATCTTGTTGTATGGATACTTGGTAAGTTTTTGGTTTGCTGCAACACCATAGTCACTCCCAAGCACATGTTGGCCATGTCTCTAAACGTGATTACATAACTGCCTAGGTTTAACCGTGATTACATAACTGCTTAGGTTTAACCGTAGTGTCCAACATCCAAATACTTTTGTTTTGTTCTACACATGATTTTGTTTCTGGTATGTAGGTATACTTGTATACTTTTCGTAAAATACTTATATTTTAAAAGTATACTTTTAGTTCATAGCGCTTCGGCCCCTTAGTGTTTATAGTTGTATACCATGTAAGGTTCGATATACTTAGTTCACTATAAACAATAGCTCTGATACCAATCTGTCACACTCCCGAACCGTCTGAGCACACATAGTAAGATCCACATTCCAAAGCTTAAAACACACAAGAATGGAGCACACACACACGGATTAGGGTTTGCTGGACTCTCAAGAGGCTGTAAGGGGGCTAAAGGAGGCTAATGATCCTTTAAATAGGGTGCAAACCCCAGAAATTAGGGTTTCATCCTCCAACTCCTACTCGTCGAGTCCTAACTTGGACTCGATGAGTAGGTCACTTAAACACGTGTCTCAACCCGCTGCTACTCGACGAGTCAGGGAATCAAACTCGTTGAGTAGACCTTGCACTTATGAAAAAGATTAAAGCCATAATTTAATACCCGACATTACATTTTAAAACAAGAAAACATAAGTAAATGCCCTTAAAATGCAAAAATAAATAAATAAATAAATAAATAAATAAATAAAAAATCATGAGGGATCATTTAAACCATTATACATGTTTGTAGGGCTACCGTGACAATAACCTGACCCAGAATATATAAAGTTCAAAATTTTATTTTTCTCATTTTGTGTGTGTTTTAAGTCTGAAATTTTCTCTCAATTGAGCCTTTAAAGAAAAGTCAGGTGTGTCTCTGAATCTAGAACTTTTTTTGTTTATCTTGTTTATTACGGTTGGTAGTATAAGGTTCTATTTTTGGTGGAAAAAAGCGAAAAAAAAACCCCGTAGGTTCTTAAGAAACCTACGGTGTACAAGGCTCCAATGCACAAAGCGTGCATTGAATACTTGTAAATCGTAGGTTTCGTTTGCACCTACGGTTTTCATATTTTTTTGTTTGTAGCTTGTATAAAACATCATATATAATGCGTTGTTGTGATTTTTGTTAAAAAAAACACAAAATCGTAGGTTTTGAGAGGATTCTATAGACCATAAAATGGTCTACTATTTTGTTTTTGAAAAATGATTTATAATTTTTTTTTATAACAAGGCCGAAACCATAAGCAATATAGGTAAAACAGTAGACGATCTTAAGGGGATATGATTGTTGGTAAGGGTGAACAAACCCAAATCAAGAAACTGAGAAATCGACTAAAATGAACGAAATCGAAACTGAAAAACCCGAAACCGAAGGTTAGGGTTTAAATTTTTTTAAATACTGAAAACTCAGGTTCGGGTTTGGTTTTTACCCAGAAACCGACCCATCAAACCTGAGAAACCAAGCCATACTTAAAATCGACAATCCGTCCCAAAAAAATCGACCCATCCAACCCGGGAAACCGACTTATAATTGATTGTGTTTTGAAAACCAGAGGTCCAAGGGGCGGCAACCCCCTGGCGGGGTCCAAGGGGTAGAGGCCCTGGCTGGGGTTGAGTTGCCAAGTCAGCGCGATTTTTTTTTTTTATATGAATTATATTACTATATAAAAAATGCCTTAGAAATTTGAATTTTCTGAAAATGAACCCAGTTTTTTGACTTCGTTTTGACCTTTGTTAATGATCTGATTTTGTAACAGTTTATGACAGTTGGAGTAGTTTTTTGACAAAGAAAACTGCCTTGACAGTTTTTAGACAAATGAAGTACTTATTTATTTTGGTCATCATTTTCCTGGTACAACAATCACGAAAATCATACTTCATATTCTCTGTTTTTGAAACTCTTCTGAGTCTTATCTGATTAAATGTTGGGAGTACCACCCAAATACGTTAATCTGAAAGTGTAGACACGATTCTTAGAATTTTCAAACCTTTTACTACCCCGAATTCTAACAAACGGGTTAAAACCCAAAACTCATGGGTTTAAACCCAAAACACGTGAGTGTATGGGTTGAACCCAAGAAAGTGAAAAACCATTCAAACCGACCTCAGAACCCGAGAACCAAATCGACCATAACCAATTCTACTGAGTTTTGAAAACCAGAAACCGACCATTTATGAGTTGGGTTGAGTTTGGTTCTAAAACAGACTCAAACCGACCCATACAGCTTTAGAGGCTATTTCCGATTAATGACTTAATTTTGGCTAAAAACAGAAAAATAATTAATAAAATGGGTTGGTTTAGGAATTATCCGAAATATAAGTATTATCCTTAAATAATACTAACAATTCCTCCGGTACTCAATATTTTTTCGTTAACAATATAAAATTTGAGATTTTTGTGACCAGTCAATTTCCCTAAGAAATTACAACAATATTTTCACTTAACCAAAGAAAAACGGTTTTCAGAAACTTCATCAAAGCACGTGATTTCATCACCGTGTATCACATTCCTATGAACCAGAAACTATCAGCAAACAGGAACACACCTCTCCATCGGTCTCTTTACCATTCCGCCGCCGCCGTCGCGCCGTAACCACCATTAACGTATAACCAACCCAAGAAAACTTCAAATCAGGATCCATATCTAACATTGCTGTATACACAAGACAATTCCCCACATGGAGGAACAAACATTCCACTCAGAAGAACCCCATCCCCAATTTAAACCGGAATCCTCATCGCCACAATCTTCCGTTCAATCCCAACCGCCGCAACCACGACCACCAACAGAGGAGTTTTCTTCTACTTCTGATATTTCCCATATTGTTACTTCCAACCCTTCCAAAATCCCCATTCGTCCACAGAAAATCCGAAAACTCTCGCCGTCCACCGCAACGGAAGAAATTCACCCTCAAACAACGATCGCAGAAGCCGACGCATCCAAAGCCATTGTCCTTTCGGCCACCACAACCCCTGTCGCAACAAAAAACCGTCGTCGAAACCCATCGCGATCAGCGATAGATTTACAAAAAGTGATAAAACCCTTATCTGCACAGGGCGAGATCACCGCCGCTCTCCGCCATCTCAGATCCGCTGACCCTCTCCTAGCTAATTTAATCGACAATCACCCTCCGCCGGCGTTCGACTCACATCAACCACCGTTTTTAGCCCTAACCAAAAGCATTCTCTATCAACAACTAGCGTACAAGGCAGGAACATCGATATACACTCGCTTCGTCAACCTCTGCGGCGGCGAAGACAGCGTCGTCCCGGAAACTGTCCTTTCCCTCACTCACCAGCAACTTAAGCAAATTGGGGTTTCTGGGCGTAAGGCAAGTTACCTCTACGACCTAGCTAATAAGTACAACAACGGGATTCTCTCTGACGAATCAGTTGTAAAAATGGACGATAGGTCTCTTTTTACAATGCTTTCAATGGTGAAAGGAATCGGGTCATGGTCTGTTCACATGTTCATGATATTCTCGCTACATAGACCTGATGTTTTGCCTGTTAGCGATTTGGGAGTTAGGAAAGGAGTACAACTGTTGTATATGTTGGATGAGTTGCCTAGGCCATCGCAAATGGAGCAGCTCTGTGAAAAATGGCGACCTTACAGATCAGTTGGTGCCTGGTATATGTGGCGGTTTGTTGAAGGTAAGGGCACTCCGGCTGTTGCTGCTTTAGTGAATATCGGGCAGGGGCAGCAACAATTAGGGCAGTCTGAACAGGTACAACAACAGCAACAACTCCAGTTGCAGCTTTTGGAACCCATCAATAGCATTGGAAATCTCGGGTAGTTTTCTTGTTGCTTTTCTTCTCTACTCTTCTTCTGCTATCATTATGCATAATTGCATATGAAATATCCTTATTGTGTTTGGATGTTCTTGTAAATGATATGCTTTATATATTGTTGGAATCGATACTTGTTAATCAGACATGATTATTAACACACTAGTTCTTGCTATAATGCTATCATCTATGTTAGTTTTTGCCTTCCTTTCATCAAGGCTTTGCATTAACTTTGATACTGCTTGCTAATTTGTTTTTTTTTTTAAAATATGTAATCCACTAATACAATCATATATGATATATATGGTCTATTAGATTCATCACCATTGATTTAAAGCACTGAGCTTTCAATTGTTGCCCTTGCTTTTTGCACCTAATGCCTTAGGGTTATCTGATCTTTATCTAAAAAGATTCACCTTTTGATTCATGAAACAACTTGATGTGTCTACCAAAGGGCTTTTATCTTTATCCTAGCTGTATCAGGTGTTGTCCTTTCTCCTGACCTGTCTAGTGTGTCTTATCTTAGCTGTATCAGGTGTTGTTCTTTCTCCTGACCTGTCTAGTGTGTCTAGTGTGTCTGAGTAAGTGTCTAGGGACATATGTGGAATTAGGGGGAGATTAGATTTGATGTTAAAGAAAAAAGAAGTTGATGTCTTTATGCATAATGTATTGCCAACTACTTTTTTTGAAAAAAAAAAGAAGACTCATGTCAATCATTATACTTTATGACTTTATTTTCATCATTGAAACAAAGTAAAAGCATATCTAATTGGCTATAGTTGGTAGCCTATATAGGTAGATTTGGTGTTCAATCAAGAGAGATGTGTTTTTTAACATAAACATGTGTTTCTGTTTCCCAAGAGTCTTTAGATTGAAATTTGCATCTTAATTGGGCCACAAATTTTGTTATATTAATGTATATTTCGTAACTACTTTTATCTTCTGCTTCATAATTAACATGATTTCAAAGAAACTGCTGACAGAATTCCATTGGTGCCTTCTTTTTCTAGGGCTTGCATTTGGGGGCAATGATTGAAGAAGTTATGAAGATCATTGACTCATTGTGAAATTGATTATTGCACTGTGATTCGGTATTGTAAATGGATTTTTCTCATAATAACAATATGATTTTCCACGTATTTGAGTTCTTCAGCTATTTTTTCAAAGTGTTTAATTGCTTATAACTTGGCCCTTTATGTTAGAGTGGTGGTAAATAGGTAATTTTACACACGTATTACTTGATTGAAATATTTCTTTCCTTTATGTTTGACAAATCTTGAACCTGTGTTGTCATATAGGCTAATGATATGTTGTTTTTTTGTGTTTGAGAGGACTGATATCAATGAGTGAAATTGCATCTATTGTTTGTACAAAAAGACATGAATGCCCTCTTCTTCCCAAAATACCCCTAGAATTGACACAAAAAAGTTGATCATTATTAGATGGGGATTATTATCATCATATGGTTGTAGATTTGTGAATGGGTGGAAGCATTGTTGTCAAACTTGACTAACTTAGGAAAGAAACGTAGAAAAATCATAAATTTCAAGTTTAATGTCTTTTTGTTTATTTTATCTAACATTTTAACCTTAGATAAACGTACGGTATATGTTTTTCTTTCTCTAACACTTATTTTTAAAATTTTTCAGAATGTTAAAAGATTAAAAAGCTAATTATTTAAACTACTTTAACATTTAAAGGTATAAATATGAATTGTTGTTCATCTATTTTGTTAGTGTAAATTACACCATTTGTCCCTCATGCATATGCTAAAAAACATGTTTAATCGCTATTTTTAAAAGTTAACTCGAATCGTTATTTGGTTTGTTTTTTCTTGCACCATTAGTCCCTATTGACATGAAATGATTTTTTTATCCTTGATGATTTCTTTTTTCATTTTCTTTTATTTCCTTATCAATTTTAAATTAAAAACAAAGAAAAAATACAAAATATCCCAACCCCTCATTATGTCGCTTTCCTTATCCTCTTTTCTCACACCTCCTTCACAGACTAAAACCATCGAACCAAACCACCATCACCACCTTAAACCACTTGCTACCACCTTCGTTCACCCTTTAATTACATTCGCTTATGTTTAAAGTGCCACCTTTGCACCTGACTTCTTCCTCCGATACTACCACCGGCACTGAAAACACCTTTGAAACCCCGTCAACGACTTCCGATGGTGGCGTACAGGTGAAGGAGATCGATAACTTCCAAGAATGAAGATCCACTCAACCACATTCTCCTCTCTTGTTCAAATATGCCGACGGCCACACATCTGCAGATCAGGTTTGTAAGTCTCAAGACCTAAGCGCAAAGCAATGCAAATTGGGCTCTATCTCCGGCGAAAACATGGTGATGAATAACAGGTGGTGATGAAGACGAAGGTTTTCCATTGAACACAAGTAGATCTGAGATGATGTAAATCTAAAGACAACGAATGCATAGATCCGCTTGTGGATTTGTTGATTCTGATAGTGGTGATGAAGGTTTTGAACGAAATTTCGGATTGTAGAGGCGAAGGTGGCGGATTGGAGGCCAGATGTACCGCCGGTGCCGGATTTTGACATATTAGGGAGTTAGTGGTTGTAGGTGTTTGTGTGGTGTTCTTTAGGTTTAGAGAAAAAAAGGGTGGGTGAGGTGAAGGTAGAGGACGAGAGGGTTGAAGTGGGATCCAATTTCTTTTTAAATTAAAAATAATATTAAGTATTATTAGATTAATTGAAAAATAAATATATAAGGGTATTATGGTCATTTTAAATTTGAAACAGACTAAAAGCTCAACAAATTCGTCTTTTAAGGATGAAGCGTGCAAGTATAAAACAAACGAGAGACAATCCGAATTACTTTTTAAAAATATGGATCAAACGTGCTTTTTGATACTTACAGGAGAGACGATTGGTACAATTTATCCATTTTGTTATGAACTTATACCATTGTTATAGTTTTCACATAAAATTTTCTTAAAATCAGTTGTTTTACAGTTTATCATAGCCAAAATACTCCTCATCCGTACCGAACATTCTATACTTCTTAATAGCGTTTGACGAGTTCCTAACATTGGTCGGAAGACATGATTATTATTATTATTTTTTGTCTTCTATCATATACCCTAGAGGGTTGCAAAAAGGCCCAATATATATTGTCTTGTACCTTGCATTGCCTTATGATCGAGGGTATATGTGTCGAAAGATGATTAAAAGTGGGCATAGGCTCAAAAGTAAAGAAAATGGCCTTATGCTCACTCAAATCAAATGTCAAGCTTCCAACGGTCTGATTGGAGTGACCTTCCATTCCCATGGTGTTATACAGTGTGCCCACTTGATTGGTCTGTCTACACATCCAGTGGGTCGGAAAATGTACGGATGAAGTCCTTTTTTTTAAAGTAATAAATAATAAAAATATTAAATAATATCATTTTTATTTTCTTTACTACTACTGTTAAAATAACTAAGAAGTTTTGTCTGGTACTATTAAACTTATCTTATTTTTTCCATTTAATATTTATTAATTAATTATTTAGTTTTTTTTGTTATTTATTTTTATTTTTGTATATAAATAATATTTTAATTTATTTATATTTAAATTTCATATTTTTAATGTATCTTCACTAACTAATTTTATGTTAGTAGAAATTTAATAATATTTTATAAGCCAAATATCGTTTTTGTAACGGTTATATGTTGTTGGAATTTTGTTAGTGGAAATTACCTTTATGGGAAATTGGCTGAATTTGATGACTGGATCAACAAATATTGTTATATTTATTTGTTAAATATCAATGATGAAGTATTGAATTCTTTTAAGAATTATAAGTTTGACAAAAAGATTAAAATTCTAAGGATATTGCTATATTTATTGGTTAAATACCAATGATGAAGTATTTAATTCTTTTAAGAATTATAAGTTGACAAAAAGATCAAAATTCTAAAGACTGATCTAGGAGGAGAATATGAGTCAAAAGACTTTGTTGAATTTTATTCTTTAAATGATATTATACATCAAACAATTGCTCCATATATTCCTCAACAAAATGGAATGGTTGAAATGAAGAATAGAACATTGAAAAACATGATTAATTCAATGTTAATTACCTTTGGAGCACCACATAATCTATGGGGAGAAGCATGTCTTGTAACAAATTCAATACTTAAAAAGATTCATCATAAAAAGAGTGATAAATCACTTTATCATCCGTGGAAAAGGAGATTACTCTCTTACAAAAGGAGAAAAGTATGGGGTTGCCTTGCTAAGGTACAAGTACCTCTTCACAGAAGGACTAAACTTAGACTAAAAACCATAGATTGCATCTATCTTGGCCCTACCATGAACATCGAACCTATAGGTTTCTTGTGTATAAATCACATGTTGATGATATCCATAATCATACCATCATGGAATCAGCAGAGGCTGAATTCTTTGAAAATATATTTCCTTTTAAGGATAAAGGGAAAGAGGTTTCGTGCTCTAGGAAAAGACCTTTAGATGATTGACTGAATGAAACCATTCTTGACAAAAGTTTACAATAAAATGAAAAGAGTTCATCAAAGGTTCAAGAAGAGAACTTAGAACCTAGAAGAAGCAAACAGGGGTAAAATAACTAAAGATTTTGGACTTGATTATATGCCCTTATGTAGTGAATACAGAACCCCAAACTTATAAGGATGCTATGGATTCTTCTGAAGCTCCTTACTGGAAAAAGGCAATCAAAAGTGAGATTGATTCCTTAATACATAATAACACATGGAAATTGGTAGATTTGCTACATGGGCAAAAACCAATTAGACACAAATAGATATTCAAGAAGAAGTTTAGACTTATGGTAACATTGAGAAGTGTAAAGCTAGTTTAGTAGCTAAAGGGTATCGTCAAAAGTATGGTCAAGACTTCCTTGACACCTATTTTACCAGTTACAAGAATAACACCAATTCGTACACTAATAGTAGTTGCGTCCATTCACAATTTAGAAATACACCAAATGGATGTGAAAACTGCTTTCTTGTATGGTGAACTAGATGAAGAGATATATATGAATCAACCTGAAGGGTTTGTGGTTAAAGGTTAAGAAAACAAAGTCTAAAAGTTGGTTAGATCACTTTATGGACTAAAACATGCACCAAAGCAATGATAAGAGAAGTTTGACAACACGTTACTTTTTAATGGATTTAGAATTAATGAATGTGATAAATGTGTTTATGTCAAACAATACAAGAATGCTTGTATCATCATATGCTTGTGTGTAGATGATATGCTTATAATAGGTACTAGTTTGGATGTGATCAATCAAACCAAGAAAATACTACACTTCTCCTTTTATATGAAAGACTTGGGAGTAGTAGATGTGATCCTTGTTGTATGTGACATCCCCAATTTCACGGCCAGAAAAGACCAATTTGTTTACGCTTTATTTGAAAATCAGAGTATATTTTTGAGGAAATATGTTGCTGAATTTGTTCCCAAAAATATGATAAGAAAATTATCAAAGCATTCCCGAAGGAATGGGTTTTCATTATATTAAAAACACTGGGATGTCATTGTCAATACATTACATAAGCATAAACAGAAATAGTACAGACCTTACAACATCTATTATTCTAATGGCCTATAATCCATAGATCTATCATCAGTTCAACACTCCTGTGCTCTTTTGCCACTACCTGTAATACAAGAAACTTAGTGGGTCAGGCTTGGAAGCCTGATGAGCACATAAGGTTTTCAACCCACAATAATTAAGTTTATTAATTTCATCAAGTCATTCAACCCGATTACCCATTCTCGCCATCCTCACTTTTTATACCTAAAGCATCTAATTCAAGGGACCTAGCCTAAGGATCATCATCGGGATGAAAATATTGCTTAGGGGATTCCTCAACAATTTATGTTAGTAAGGAAACCATGAGGGGGAATGGAGTACACCGATGAACACATCGTTCACACACACCTACAAGTTGCGAGCTTACTAGCGTTCCACTAGACAGTCTAGAATAGTTTGTGGTCATCATTTATACTCCGCAAGATGACAAATTCAGCTTAAACATCGAGGCCTCTCATCATTTATTTCATCATCTATATCATCTACCCATCTTTACCCACCATAGTTATATGTATAAAATACATAAACAGTTTAAATCGAATAAAACATGTATATTTTGTTCATCCATCATAGATATCAAAAACACAATTAATATGCACACATAGCACATAACTTATATTAAATACTTCATATTTATGTGTAACATGAAAGTAACTATGCACTCACTTGTTAAAGTGATGACTCCAAACTCGGGCAACGCTTCGCTACTAAAAAAATTATTTTCCTTCGACGAAACCTAGTATCATTATCACCAGATTTTAGTCTAATACTTATTGCGACTAATTATTAGTATAGATTTATCATTAACTCAACGTCTACGAGCAATATTGTTTTTCTTGTATTATATAAGTGTTAAACAATACTTTTCAACTACTATGTATAGATAGGGGCTAGACATGAAACACCGAAGGGCAAGACCATTTTGGCATTTAAGCTGTTCAGAAATCCAGCAACCCTATGCGACCCTTCAAACCAGATTCCCCGTACCTTGAGTAGTTAAAAGGTATTATAATAACACTTTGTATAATTTATAATACTTAGTACATATATTGTTTATAGGTTCATAATAACGATAATACATTTAAACATAAGTTATACTTAAAGTAGGGTAAGAATAACTCACTTACAAGTAGGTTTGGATAGGAACCGGGCTTTGTGGGGGCATAACTTCTAAGCCGAAAGCTTTGTTTCTCGGAGCCTTCTGGCGCTTCGAAACTCGCCTCTAGCACTTGGGAAGTACTAGGGAAGGGGAGGGATAGTTTTGGAGTATTGAGAGAGAAAGAAGGGTAAGGTGTGAAGAAATGCGGGTGCCCTCGCATCTATTTATAGGGGCTGGCTTCAGACTATGTTGGGCGTAATCCTCGGAGTACGCTGCACATACTCATTATGCTGCGCCTATGAGGGTTACGTGTCGTTCTTCAGATAGGGTGACATGGAGATTTATGGGACCGCATATGTGAGTGTGCGGGGCGTAATGCTAGCTACGGGGGGAGTACACATGTCCCTTTGCATCCTTACCAATAAACTTCGAAATTATTTATATCCACGCGTAGGTGGTGATGTAATCTACAACATCCGTTTAGACACCGTCCGGTAATTGTGACTTTGTTTTTAAAGTTATATTTTAACAGGCTTAGACATATAAAGTTTGTTAAAAATTCATAACTTGTCATCCGACGTCTGTTTTCGTCCGTCTTTATATCGTTGAACTCCTATTGCATCACAATATCCTTCAAGAACTGGAGGATATCTCGTATAATGCAATCCATAATTCATTGTATGCTTTAAATATCTAAGCACTCTCAATAATGCATACCAATGATCTTTCCCAGGATTGTGGGAGTAAAGGCTCAATCTACTTACACTATAAACCACGTCCAGTCTATGATAACTCATAATATTCATTAAACTACCAAGAACTTGAGTATGTTCTAACTGAGCTACACTATCACCTTTATTCTTCTTAAGATGATTAGAAGGTTCAAAAGGGTGGCAATCGACTTGTCATCATAGTGTCCAAGTTTCTTGAGCACATTTTTAATATAATGAGACTGAGCAAGAATATATCCATCTGGTCGTTTTTGAACTCTTACAATGTAACGCCTGTGTTTCTAGGCTAAGCATTATTATAACGATGTAATACTTAAGGTCAACAATTGTAATACATTTTGAAGTAATAAAGAGGAATTATTTGAATATTATGTGAATTATGTTTTTTATGTGCATTATACTTGCTATTAACAATGTAATAAAATAATAATAAAAATAAGAATCAAAAATTAAAATAATATATAGACCTAATATTTATGAAGAAAATTGAAGTAGTCATAACAAGGATTTCGGGGATATAAGGAATGTTGGAATCTGACTTATAACGAAGAAGTTATGAGTCGATGAAGTTTTACAACTAAATCGAGACGACTCTGTGTAACGTAAAAAGCGAGTTTGTGATAAAATACTTTCTAGCCTTAGCGATCTAAATGATGGTCATAGTATATATTAAACCGAAAGCGTGCATAAAAAGAACGTCCAAATCTGACTTTATATAAGGAAGTTATGATTTTTCTAAGATTTAGCATAACAGTGCACAACCCGGAATTCGAATATTAGATCAATCTATTTTTAGCCGACACAAACTAAACGAGAATCGAAGGTCTCGTTAACTGGATTTCCAATACTTTTGAGGTAAAATCCACAAGCAGGTATGTGTTCACTCTTGGCGGAGCTGCTATATCTTGGAAACCATCTAAGTGAACTGTGAATGGAATAATTTCTATTAGTTACAATGGCAAGTTGAGACACAGTAGGCACATACACATTACAATAAGAAACTTGCTGAAGAATGGAATAATTTCTATTAGTTACATAAAGTCTAAGGAAAATATAGTTGATCCTTTGATAGAAGGCCTTAGTAGAGAGCCAGTTCTCCTCACATTGAGGGGAATAGGATTAAAACCAGCACAATGAGTCACCACCTAGCGGAAACCTAACCTAGCAACATTACATATCCCATGGTCTAGGTTCAATAGGTCAAATAGTTGGGGAAGACTCAAAGTAGCACTACCACAAATGTATGCTCACTCCTATGATATTTCTTTTGTGTTTTCCATTGATGATATAGGGATCAATTTTTATTCTTAATAATGTTGATAGCTTTTATAGTGTAATAACATAGATTATTCCAGATTAGTATTAGCTATGTGAGATGGATGCGAGGTTGCATCTTTGGAAGCTGATATGGCTAAGGGCTATAAAAGTCTCATGAAGAAAGGATTGTTCAAGATTGAAATGAACACAATGGTAAGAAATGATCTATGCTTAGATATGATATGTGTGTTACTTCTTGTCTTTGATTCTACTAAAAAAGTGGTTGGTTCCAGACTCTAGTTCGCTAGCCACAAAGCAGATCCATTTATTACTTACTATGAAAGCTTCAAATTTTACAACACTTATTTAGATGCATGAAATATCTTACTTCCCTATTTGAATATCAATATTCTCTTATTTTCTATTCAAATGTGTGGTATTGTTGGAACTTTTTTAGTGGAAATTACCTTTATGGGACTTATCCTACATTGGTAGTAAGAAGAAACCTGAATTACCTTATAAAGCTTTATCCTAGTAATTTATTAACATGATTAAAGCTTGGGCTAAAGGGAATTGGGCTAGTCAAAATTAGTCAAATAGACTTGGATTAATATATATATATATATATATATATATATATATATATATATATATATATATATATATATATATATATATATATATATATATATAATGGTCAAAAGATTGTCCTTAGGTCTTAGGGATCTTGGGGTCTCCTTGACTAATTAAATTGTTATATATATATATATATATATATATATATATATATATATATATATATATATATATATATATATTCCAATTTTGACATTTTACTTAATATTAAATCTGATAAATTAAATTTAACTGTTATGAAAGTTAATTTCGGTTTAGTAGTTTTTGGAAGGAAAGGCAGTTACTAACTGCCGATTTTCAGCCTATATATATATATATATATATATATATATATATATATATATATATATATATATATATATATATATATATGATTCACTAGACACATATTTTGGGGTTAGAGAAAAAACACTTCTTTATAATTTCATACTCTACAATAATGAAGGGAACATATAATTTTTCGACAGATTCAAGATCTTTTCTTGAATTGATTGTTGTATCCTTTGGATAGATTCCTACCATGAAAATTTCTGTCTTAGGACACTACAAAAGAAGGCCTCAATTTTTACAAATTCGTGATTGTATTTTATGTGTTATCAATATTCAAGTATGTTTTCTATAAACCGATTGTTGTATATTGCATTTAATCAAATTTTGCTAGTATTGTTTCTATTATTTTGTTGATTGTATACTTCTATCATAACAATCTAAGGTAGAAATCAAAAAGTTGAAGAATGGATCAAAATTCCATCATGAAATCAGATGTAGAAAAGCTCGAGAAACTCAAAAGCTTAGATTTTCGGAGATGGAAACAGAAGATGTTGTTTTACTTTACAAATCTTCATGTTTCCAATGTTATCACTGATGATTCCCTTTCCCCTCCCACTGGTGTGACCACTGTTGAAGGGATAAATCCACCCATTACAACCCAATTGGCAGAACATCAAAGGGCTGTGGAAACTAGGAACACAAATGAATATAATTGCAAAAATTATATTTTGAATGCCTTGGATGATTCCTTCTATGTTATCTACCCTATCATGACTACTGCAAGAGAGATATGTGAATCATTGGAAAATAAATACAAAACAAAAGTGGCATGTTCCAAGAAATTCGTGATTGGAAAGTTCATGAATTTCAAGATGGTAGATACCGAACCTGTCCTCAAACAAGTGGCGGAACTTCAAGTAACCGCTCATGATCTTGAAGTTGAAGGCATGAGAATAAACTCTAACTTTATTGGTTGTTCATTCATTGAAAAACTTCCTCTTTCTTGGAAGAATTTCAAATTGTATCTTAAGCACTTAACTGATGATATGAGTTTTGAGCAACCTGTGTTGAGAATTCATGTTGAAGAAGATAACAAATTGAATGAGAAGGCATATGTAAACTCCTTGGAACCAAGTGTAGACTTTGTTGGAGAATCAAGCACTTCTAAGACAAAGCATAACAACAAGAAAGGGAAGAATGGCTCTAAAAACTCTTCCAAAGATGGAAAAAATCATGGCCCAAACAAGAAGAATTTCAAGAATTCGGGTCCATGTTATGTTTGTGGCAAAACTAGACACAAAGCCAAATATTGTAGATTTAAGAATGGTCAAGGAGGTAATGGAGGAGGAAACAATGGTGGAGGAACTTCTTGTCAAACCAACATTGTTGAATCACTAAATCAGTTTGTTGTTGTCTTTCAAACCAACCTGGTTTGCAATTGTATGGATTGGTGGATTGATAGTGGAGTCACAAGGCATATTTACAACTCTCGAACCATGTTTTCTACATACCAGAAAGTATCTGATTCCAGACCAATGTTTATGGGGAATGCTATTGCTGCAAAAATTGAAGGAAAGGGAAACATGAAGATACAATTAACTTCTGACGAATAACTTGTTCTAATTGATGTCTTGCATGTTCCTGAAATTACTAAGAATTTGATTTCTAGTCCTATTCTTAGTAACAAGGGATTCAAACTTGTATTTGAGTTTGATAAGTTTGTTCTCACCATGGGTGAGGTGTATGTTGGAAAATGTATACCTTAGTGAGGGTCTCTTCAAAGTCAGTTATTTACCTTTGTACTATGGTATTGAAACACCAAAAAATAATGATGTAACCCAATGTTAATGCTAATGAAATAATGGGAACTACTAGCCCCTCTTCTCGGTATATCAATGATCCTTTAATTTTGTGGCATTCTCGATTGGGACATGTCAATTTTTGTTCTATTCAAAGAATGGAAAAACTTGGCATGTTACCAAAATACTCATTAGATAAAATATGAAATGTGAGGTTTGTATAGAATCAAAATTCTCACAACATCCTCATAAATCAGTTGAAAAATCTAATGAAATACTTGGCTCAATCCACTATGATTTATGTGATTTTAGAGCAACACCTACAAGACAAGGAAAGAGTTATTATATATATTTTATTGATGATTGCAACAAGTATTTCTATATCTAATTGTTAAATACCAAGGATGAAGCCTTGAATTCTTTTAATAATTATAAGGCTGAAGTTGAAAATCAACCTGACAAAAAGATCAAAATTCTAAGGTCTGATCGAGGAGGAGAATACGAGTCCAAAGACTTTGCTGAATTTGATCTTTAAATGGTATTATACATTAAGAACCTTCTCCATATAGTCCTTAACAAAATGGGGTGACTGAAAGGAAGAATTGAACATTGAAAAACATGATTAATTCAATGTTAATTACTTTTGGAGCACCATATAATCTATGGGGAAAAGCTTGTCTTGCAGCAAATTAATTAATTAATAGGATTCTTCATAAAAAGAGTGATAAATCACCCTATCATCTGTGGATAGGGAGATTACCCTCTTAGAAAAGCATAGAAGTATGGGGTTGCCTTGCTAAGGTATAAGTACATCTTCCCAAGATGACTAGGATCAAAAAGCATAAATTGCATCTATCTTGACCCTGCCATAAACCATGCAACATATAGGTTTCTTGTGTATAAATCTCATGTTGATGAAATCCATAATCATACCATCATGGAATCAGCAAAGGCTGAATTATTTGAAAATATATTTCCTTATAAGGATAAACGGAAAGCGGTTTCCAGGTCTAGATAAATACCTCTAGATGATGGACTGAATGAAACCATTCTTCACAAAAGTTTACAGTAAAATGAAGAGAGTACTTTAAAGGTTCAAAAAGAGAACTTAGCACCTTGAAGAAGCAAACAAGGCAAAATAGCCAAAAAATTTGGACCTGATTATATGACCTATATAGTGAATAAAGAACCCCAAACTTATAAGGATGTTATGGATTCCTTTAAAGCCCCTTATTGGAAAGAGGTAATCAAAAGTGAGAGTGATTCCTTTATGCAGAATAACACATGGAAATTGGTAGATTTGCCACCTGGGAAAAAACCAATTAGGCACAAATGGATATTCAATAAGAAGTTTAGACTTGATGGTAGCATTGACAAGTACAAATCTCGTTTAGTAGCTAAAGGGTACTATCAAAAGGAAGGTCAAGAACTCTTTGACATATACTCACCCATTACAAGAATAACATCAATTCGTACTTTGGTAGCAATTGCAACCATTCAAAATTTGGAAATATGCCAAATGGATGTGAAAAATGCTTTCTTGTTTGGTAAACTAGATGAAGAGATATATATATGAATCGGCCTGAAGGGTTTGTGGTTAAAGGTCAAGAACACAAAGTCTGTAAGTTGGTTAGATCACTTTATGGACTAAAACAACTACCAAAGCAATGACATATGAAGTTTTACAACAAATGACTTTCTAATGGATCTAGAATTAATGAATTTAATATTTTATGTCAAACAATACAAGAATGCTTGTATCATTATATTCTTGTATGTAGATGATATGCTTATAATGGGTACTAGTTTGGACGCAATCAATTAAATTAAGAAAATGCTACACTCCTCATTTTCCATGAAGGAATTGGGAGTAGTAGATGTGATCCTTGGTGTATGAGATCACAAAAGACCCGATGGGTATACTCTTACTCAGTCCCATTATGTTGAAAGTGTACTAAAGAAATTTAGACACTATGATGACAAGCCGGTAGTCACCCCTTTTGATCCTTGTAGTCATATTAAGAAGAATAAAGGGGATATTGTAGCTCAGTTAGAATGTAATCAAGTTCTTGGTAGGTTAATGTATATTATGAACTATAATAGAACGGAATTGACTTATAGTGTAACTAGATTGAGTTGTTACTCCCAGAATCCTGGGAAAGATCATTGGTATGCATTAGTGAGATTGCTTAGATATTTAAAGCATACATTGAATTATGAATTTTATTAAATGAGATATCCTCTTGTTCGTGAAGGATATTATGATGCAAATTGGATTTCCAATACTTTTGAGCCAAAATCCACTAAGGATATGTGTTCACTCTTGATGGAGCTGGTATATCTAGGAAATCATTTAAGCAAATTGTGAATACTCGTTCTAAAATGGAAACATAGTTTGTTGCTTTAGACAAAGCTGACGAAGAAGGTGAAAGGCTTAATAGCTTCCTAGAAGGTATTCCTATATGGCCTAAACCTGCTACTACCATTGGCATACATTTTTATAGCATAAGTGCTCTCACTAGAGCACAAAGAGAGATATACAATAGCAAGTCAAGACACATTAGGTGCAAACATATTACAATAAGAGACTTGCTGAAGAATATAATAATTTCCATTAGTTACATAAAGTCTAAGGAAAATATAGTTGATATTTTGACAAAGGGCCTTAGTAGAGAGCAAGTTATCTTCACATCGAGGGGAATGAGCTTAAAGCCAACACAATAAGTCACCACTTGGTGGAAACCTAACCTTGCAACATTGGAGATCCCACAGTCTAGGTTCAGTAGGCCAAATAGTTGGGAAGACTCAAAGTAGCACTAACACAAAGGTATGTTCACTCCTATGGTATTTATTTTGTGTTTTTCGTAGATGATATAATGATGAATTTTTATTTTTAATAGTGATGATAGCTTTTATAGTGGAATAGCATAAATTATTTTAGATTAGCATTACCTACGTGAGATAGATGTGAGGTCGCATCTTTGGGAGCTGATATGAGTAAGCTCTCTAAAAGTCTCATGAAGAAAGGATTGTTCATGACCGAAATGAACACAATGGTAAAAAATGATCTATGCTTAAATATGATATGTGTGATACTTCTTATATTTGATTCTACTATAAAAATTGGTTAGTTCAACACTCTAGTTCACTACCCACATAGTACATCCAAGTAGCACTCACTATGAAATGTTCAAGTTTTACAACACCCATTCAGATGCATGTGATATCTTACTTCCCTTTTTTGAATATTAATGTTCCCTTATTTTCTATTCAAATATAGGGTATTCTTGGAGTTTGAATAGAAAATATGGGATATTTTTGGAACTTTGTTAGCGGAAATTACCTTTATGGGACTTATCCCACATTGGTAGTATGAAGAAACTTGAATTCCCTTATAAAGCTTTATCCTAGTAATGTATTAATATGATTAAAGCTTGGGTAAAGGGAATTGGGCTACATTTGGTGACTGGGCTAGTCAAAATTAGTTAAATAGACTTGGATTAATATATATATATATATATATATATATATATATATATATATATATATATATATATATATATATATATAATGGTAAAAAGATTGGCCTTGGGCCTTGAGGCTGTTAGGGTCTCCTAATTAATTAAATTGTTTATATATATATATATATATATATATATATATATATATATATATATATATATATATATATATATATATATTATGATTTTGAATTTTTACTTAATATTAAATCTGAAAAAAATTAAATTCAACTGTTATGAAAATTAATTTTGGTTTAGCAGGTTTTTGAGGGAAAGGGATTTACTAGCCGCCAATTGTCAACCTATATATGCATCACCAAACATAGATTTCATAGTTAGAGAAAAACACATACTTCTTCATATTTTCATACTCTGCAATAATGAAGGGAACATATAAATTTTCAATTGATTTAAGAGTTTTTCTTGAATTAATTATTGTATCCTTTGGATAGATCTATACCAAGGAAATTTCTGTCTTAGGACATGCAAAAGTAGGACTCAATTTCTACAAATCCATGATTGCATTTTCTGTGTTATTAACATTCAATTGTGTTTTCTATAACCCGATTCTTGTATATTGCATTGAATCAAATTTCACTTGTATTGCTTCTATTATTTTGTTGATTGTATACTTTTATAATAACAATCTAGGATAGAAATCAAAAAGTTAAATATGGATCAAAATTCCATCATCAAATCACACGTGGAAAAGCCTAAGAAATTCAAAGGCTCAGAATTTCGGAGGTGGCAACAAACGATGTTGTTTTACTTGACAACTCTACATGTTTCAAATGTTCTCACTGATGATTCTTCTTCCCTTCCCACTGGTGTTTTACTTGACAACTTCTAGTCAAACCAACATGGTTGAATCACCAAATCAATTTGTTGCTGTGATTCAAACCGACATGGTTAGCAATTATGTGGATTGGTGGATTGATACTGCAGCCAAAAGGCACATCTGCAACTCCTAAAGCGTATTTTCTACATACCAGAAAGTCTCTGATTCTGAATCAATATTTATGGGGAATGCTACTACTGCAAAAGTTGAAGTAAACGGGAAAATTGAAGCTACAATTGACTTCTGACAAAGATTTTTTTCTAAGTGATGTCTTGCATGTTCCTGAAATTAATAAGAATTTGATTTCTAGTACTGTTCTTTGAAAATATATTTCCTTTAAGGATAAAGGGAAAGAGATTTCCTACTTTTGGAAAGACCTATGGATAACCGTCTGAATGAAACCATACTTGACAAAAGTTTATAGTTAGATAAAGAGAGTTCTTCAAAGGTTCAAGAAGAGAATTTAGAACCTAGAAGAAGAAAACGGGGTAAAGTAGCCAAAGATTCTGAACCTGATTATATGACCTATGTAGTGAATAATGTCACACCCTCCATGGCTGCTAGCAGAAATGTTGAGTAGTGATGGTATATAGAATACCGAAATGATAGAGCACAAGCCATAACTATCTATGAAAAACATCTATCTTCGAGCTGATAATCCTTCCTTGCCTTGATCCTTATTCTATCCTAGGAACACATGTGGTTTTTGGAAACGTTAACTTGATGTTGGTGAGTTCACAAGTTTTGAGATGAATGTAATAAACTCTTTTGATTTTTTTTTAGAAATTCTCACAATTCTTAAATTTCTAGTTTCATTTGCTTTATTATATTACCTCTTGTTGTATTATCTTTTTAGGACATTTTGCTAATCCTATCTTATAGGATATCTGACTTACTATGTTTTTAGAATGCTTTACCAATCCTAATTTAATATTTTTGTAGGATAGCTACTGATCCTATCTTATTATCTTTTAAGATATTACCGATATTAATTTACTATCTTTGTAGGATATTTACCAATTTCATCTTAGTATCTTTTAGGTTATTACCGATCCTAGTTTACTATCTTTGTAGGATATTTAATGATCATATCTTATCATATTTTTAGGAAATTTTTATCAATCCTAACATATTTTATCTACCATTCTAAGGCGTCCCTCTTGGTAGTCGGATTTATAACGCGTTTGTAATGTATTACAATGAACCCATATAATCAACACTGTTTCAATAGTGTTTCCCCACCACGATGCTTCATCGGATGTTGAATAGTGATTAATAAGAAAGTTATCCTGTCGGGATTGTATCTAGCAATCGCATATGGAGATGTGAATCCCCATATAGATCTATACATATCCTTTTGGCTTTCGCATGATTAACAATTACAAGTTTAGGGTAGCCGAATTTAATCAAGGTTATTGGATGAATATTAACAACTCATTAATGCATTAACCTTAGGTATTATATCTTTTATCTTTCTTATTCATTGACTTCCTAAAACTATCACAATATAAACCCATTTAATTTTATATATTATAATTATATTTTTTTGTTCTCATAATTATTTTGTATATATATATATATATATATATATATATATATGTATATATTTTATTTTTGGATACATATATATATATACACACACACACACACACACATACACACACACACACACACCGTAACTATAGTTATTTTAAAACATGATATTCGGGTAGACTAACGATTAGGTACAATACATATCCTTATATTTGACTAACATTACTTCTAGGTACTATGTTATCCTAGGAAATTGGCCATTATAACACCTAGATAATATCTCTTCCTAGACTATCTGACATCATAACTCTTAGGCATAATATCATAACTTATGACTAGGTATAGTATCTATACGTACATTATCTTAAGGTTTCATGCTTTATAAAACGATTGATATTTATAGGTGTAAATATATTTTGATAAAAAAAGTCTGATAATCATGTATTCCCCCATGTCAAAACTTTTAAAATAGTAAAATGGTGGCGTGAACTGACTCTAGTAACATAATTGAGGCATCCATGCTATTGCATCCGAAGCTTTGCCCGATTGGGAGGACATCTGAAATAGCTTGAGAGATAGAGGGAAAGAGTTTTGGGTGTGAAGAGATCAAAAAGTGAGAACTTCTATTTATAGTGCTTATGTGTACAGTGCACTTGACTCGTGGCTCCATTTAGAGTTTGCCACATGTCACACTTCTAATGGTCCACGTCTCTCTATTCTTGACGAATATGGGTATCAGATGTGCTCATCGAGCATGGCATGCACTTGGCGTGCACCTCTAAATCTTTTATTAAAATTCATATATTCCTTATACGAATCCTTTTTCTAACCCTATTTATATATTTGTGTAGCTCTTTACTAGCACTACAACTTTCCATTAAGGTTGCGGTACCAACTTGTAACTTTTATTTTAACCCGTATTTTTTTGTTTTCTAAAAATTGTATCTCCTTCATGCGAACTCCTACTTTGACCTTCTCCTTTTAAAGTCCTTATCTATCAGAGTACTACAATTTTCCTTTTAATGACATTAACCAAAACTCAACCATTTTCCTTGTGCCATTTTGATGTTAATAACATTATTAACGCAGTTGATTTTTATCTTATATAGATTCATAACTCCTCCAACAGGAGTCATATTTTTACAACACTTTCATCCCTATGATCACTTTGTTGTGTACTTTCCAAATACACTAACCATTATTAAAAGTGGTGTAACATTTTGGTCACTCATTTTTGACCCTTTTATTATTACCTAACTAATTATATTTTTGTTGAAATATGAATAGTTCTATTATCATCGCTTGTCGGCGGTAATATTTAATTACGGTCAATGACAAGAATTTCCCAATTGTCACATTCTCCTCCTGTTTCAGGAATTTCTTCCTGAAATTCGGACCTTGTAGTAATCTTATTAGGGGAGACCTGTTTCTTAATCGGATATTGATCCCTTTTCCTTTTCACTTAGACAACTAAATTTCCTTTTTAGTTTCCTAGTTCTAATTCTTTAACTTTATCATTAGAATCTGACCTTTGTCTTTGAAATTCTATTTTCTTTCATCATTATTTTACACCAATAAGAAACCTAAATCTTTTATCTTAATATTTGTGTGGCTTTCTAGAACAATCTCTCTGATTATTTATCTATTACTACATGTACTCAAAAGTAGATAGTATTATTTATATAAATAATGAGTACAAATTCAAGGATTTCAATTTCCTTTGTTAAACATTACATTATCATTCATGTGAGACTTTTCCTAAACCTCTTATTCTAACATCTAGTATTCTCCTTTACTAGCCTAGTTGATTCCTGTCAACATTTGCGATGTGCTCTGGTCTTCCAAAACTGTTACATCTAAACTCCTCACATTTACCTAGCTGATGAAGTCCACAATTACTACACAAGGGGAGTCTTCCCAAATATTGTCTTGGTGGAGTGGGAGATCTCTTACAAGACTTCCTTTCCTCTCTTTCCTTCCACAAGGGTTGTCTAGGTTTGGCCTTGGTGATTCCTTCCCACATGTTGTTAAGCTCTTTGGACTTCTTCTTACTCTTTCTTGTGTTTTGGGTCAATGTTTCCTTGAGACCAAAGGCTAAATATTTAGCTTCCTCTTAGGTACTTGGCTGGTGTGATTGCACCTTGATCCTGATATGGGGAGCTAACCCTTGGAGACATGCTCTGATCTTATGGATCTCCGAGTTGACCAACTCAGGCCATATGGTGACTAGGTACTCAAAATGTACTTTATAAAAGGCCAAGCCTGATTCCTTTGTGCTAAGATGACCGAATTCCTACTCTGCTCATGCCACGTCTCTTCCAGAATGTAATTGCCTTATCTTCCTCTTCTTTAACTCTTCCTAAGGGGTTGCATAGGCTTTATCTATGCCTAAAGCCTTGACTTGGATACTCCACTAGAGGAGAGATCTTCCCATAAACATGCATGTTGCAAAGTTAACTCTACGTTCACCATCTCACTAGATCTATATGTTTTTTTATCCATTGGATCAAACTATCTACCCCTTTGTCTCCATAAAAAGATTTTGGCTTATTGTTAAGAAAATCCTGATAGGTTCTTGTCATCTGACTACCTTCCTTATTTCTTCCCTCATCCTTACTAGCTATGAGATTCCCTAATGCGTCAGAGACTTGACACTGAATCATGATCTGAATGGTGGTCGAGTCAATCAAGGTTAGAATTGCAAGGTTGTTATCCTGAAATGACAACAAGAAGGTTACTTGTTGTTCCTAATGTGGTTAACACTACTTTTTTTGGTAATGTACTATAGTTTCTTTCCTAGCAACCTGTCTCCTTATCGCTTGTTTAAATAAAGACTTTACTGGTATCTTTTATTTTATTGTTGTTTTCTCTCCTATTATGACATGCTATTGTTTGTAAGGGTCGAAGTTTTTTTGAAATATGTCGAAGTTTGTTATATTATTTTACAAGGCATTTTGTATTGAAGCTTAGTGTTTTAGTCCTTGTAATTTTTTGAACGCTTTCACGTCTCCTATAAATAGGGACTTTACTTAGAGTTAGATAAGTATCCTAGAACAACTTGTCTACTTTCTCTTTGTAAGAACTGAAAGCATAATATTAGCTGAAACTAGATTATATTTACTCTCTTTGTTCATTTACTCAATTATTTTGATATATTCTGGATTCATCACATCATCAATTGGTATCAGATTCAGAATCATAATATGCGATCTGATTTTCACTCTGATTCAAAAGATTTTTGAATCAAATTATGGTTCAAAAAGTTTCCGCACCTTTTGAAGTGAAAAGTGTTCTTGATCTTCAGTTGTGATTCGATTTTGCAACTGATTTGTTGAATAGAGTGTTATACTAGATTTTTCTGTTCAATTCGACAATTTGATTTCAAATTCTCTTTGATTTCTCAGAAAAAAATTCATAATTACATCAATGGCAAACTTCAACTTAAACTCAATGACTTCATACTCTCATCTGCTAGGATCTTAACCTAAGATTCCTATGCTTATTCCAGAATAATATGATCAATGGTCTGATCGTATGCAAGACTACTTGAATGGACTCGATGAAGAGCTTTGTTCATGTATCTCTTGGAATGTTACTCTTCCGACGAATATTCAACCGATTGGATCTTCGTCTGATACTTCGAGTGTTGGTGATCAAACTGATCGATTGAAGAAACTTGAGAAACGATGTATGAGGGAGTTACGCGGTGCATTGCATCCAATTATGTATAACTATGTCAGAAGTTGTACAACTGCAAAAGAAATCTAGAATAATCTCAAAGAAAATTTTCAAGGAAGTGAGAAGACGAAAACCAATTAAGTTAAGCACTATTTGATTGATTTGAAAGATTTTAAGCAAATGGATGGTGAGTCAATAGAATGTTACTGTGATAGGCTGAATGAGTTGATCTACAAATGTCATTATCATGGCATTACAAGGATAACAATGGAATTCAATTAGACGTTCATCATGGGTCTACGAAAAGAATGGAGGAATGTTACTTTGATGGTGAAGACTCAATAGAGTTTCGACACATTAACATTGAGTGATTTATATAATGTGCTAAAGACTCATGAAGGAGAGGTGAATGAGATGGCTGATGAATTGAAATTAAGCTTGGTTGGAACATTAGCTTTAGTTTCTAAAGTTTCAGAAAAGGAACAGGTTGAAGAAGAGGGTTTTGATGAAGAAGGGTTCATTGTTAATTCGGATGATGAGACTGTTTCTTTTTATTCAAATAATAAAGTAAAGAAGTTTTTCAAGAAACCATTCAATTCAAAGTCGAAAAATGTTGATGTGAAAGGAAGATTTCTGTCAAAAAATGTTGATGGAATTAAAGATTGCACAATGAACACGAAAAGTTGAAGAAATGTTTAATCTAACGTTTGATGATCATTATGTTAAACAAGTTGAAAATCATTTTGACAATCATCCTATTCTTAATGAGTCAAATGATGAATTTAACATTTCAAATTCGTTGGATGTTGATTATGATTTAATTTTTGGTGTTGCAGATCATGCTGCTGATGCTGAAGTTAATGCAAATGATAATCATCTTTCTAAATCTACAAAGTATATTGATGACTCGACATTCACTCAAAGTGTTTTGGATATGAATACAACATCAAATTCTCCAGATGTTTGCAAAAGTTTGCATAATTATCCAGTGGAGGGGGAGCACTTGGATTTGAATAGTCTGGTTGAGAGGGAGCATCCTTTCGAGGGGGAGAATGAGAGAATGAATGAAGATGTTGAGGGGGAGCATCCAAGTGGAGTGAATATCGAAAGGGAGAAAAATGATCCAATAGATTTGAATTCTGGTCATAATGAAAATTTTCATGATACTAATGATGAATGTTCTATTGCATGATCAGAATATGACGAATTATTTGAAGATGCACCCTTGAATTTTGATTCATCATATCCACCTTTAGAAAAATGGACAAGAGATCATCCGAAAGAACAAGTTATTAGGAATCCACAAGAGGGCGTTTTGACAAGAGCTCAAATTCATGAGAAAAAGGAGGTACTAAATTGTCACACCCCAAAACCGAGAATGACGGAAGACGTTCTGGGATGGAGGACATCATGTACAATATCATAACAATTGCATAATAGTAAAAACAAGCGACAACAACCATTGCCTTAATATAGTAATTGTAAATACAAGCGTGTTCTATATAGTTAATAGACACCAAAAGTATAAACAAAAATAAAAGATGGGTCTTGTATATGCTCCATCTTCTCAAAAGCTACACTAGTACCTGTCTATTTTTGACCTGAGAATACAAGTTATTTTGATAACGAGTATCAACATAAAGATGGTGAGTTCATAAGAATTTAGTGTCGTTGCTTGTATAAAAGTGTTTACAATCATGTAATATAAAAGCTGTGATTAATGTTTGAGAATAGTAAAATCCCTAGAAAATCCTATATTTTCCAGATTCGGGCATTTGTAAGTATAATCCTTCGAGTGTGTAAAAAGTATTTTCCATTGAAACTTTCAGTTATAAAAGTAAGGTAATAGATTTCATTCAATTAAAGTAGAAGAGAAAAGATATTGCCGACTGGCTGTAGTAGTGTTGCAAACTTCAATTAGTAATATATATTTATTTACTTCGGGAAGTTAGCTTAGACTTTAATTCTTAGTGTATTGATTTGGATATGGATGTGATCTCTCATGTAACCAAAGTGAGTGATAATAGAGAGTCCGATGACCTTCCCGATCATACGTAGTGTAGCAATGTTTTGTTACCCCTGGGCCTGTTCGGCTCGGACTGTAGTTAACAGTCGAGATGTAATAGCATCCATCCTGTATAGATCTATACATGTAGTGTTGCTTTCCTTACGGAAAGCTCTAGTTACATGGTGTTTGCGCAGTAGAGTGCCATATAGAGGGATAGTGTGTCATATTCTGGATTAGTGTATTCTCTTGTATTATAGTATAGTGAACTTTTATTATAGTATATAGAGTGCTCTTTTTAACATACGTTAACTTGTAATAGTAGTAATTATAGTGAGTATCATAGTAATAGAGGTAATGAGTAGTAGTCTTAACTATACCTATTAAAGTTAAATAGAGTGTGGAATTGCATGCCTCTGATTTACAAAGGTATTGAATAAGGTGAAGACTTTCATATCTAACATAAATATATATGATATATAACTAAGAATTCAACGACAGTCGGACGGATAACAGTATACCCTAAGACCACAATCAAACAAGAACAGGAAATAAGGCGAGCTATCGGTCCTAAGTCCTTCAAGTCTTACTCATATAAATATATTAGTGTAGATATAGTTTAAAAGAAAAGTAGTTTAAACACAGTTTGAAAATAGTTTAATAACAATTTAACCTAGAAAATGCGTTTGATAATTATTCAAAACAGTTTTGTTGACAAGTAACTAAAAGTATAGAAAATCCTTTTTGTTTGCAAGTTATAAATCACATATGATTTGATACTATAACTTGTTGTAGTTAACTTGTATTCCCCCTAAAACATTTAAAAACATTTGAAAGGTTAATTACGGGGTATGAACTCACCTGTAGCGAGTAGATCGGGTGGAAGTGCCGGATGAGCGCTTGGTGTCAAGTGAAGACTTGAACACACTTTATGACCCTAGTAACATATGAAGACATATGTTTACATGTAATTAGTGATTAAGACACTAATTAAACACATATAGACATCCTAATGTGAAGAAAAACTCTTTGGTCAAGTGTTAGAAGACTATTGGGTTGCAAGGAAGGAGTGTAAGGTCCCACTATGGAGTTTACTCCTTAATTACTCACCTTAGGTGAGTTTGCGGTTGAGGGAACCATTCCCCCATGAGTTTACGACTGCAAACTCATGGTAGGGATGTATTTGTGTGCTTTTAAGCTTCATGCCTCACCAAGGAAGGTTCTAGGGTTGATTTCAAGGGTTTAGGAAGTGGTTAGGGCATGAATTGCCCACTTTTTGGAGTTTACGGTCCTTGGACCCTTTTTAGGGAGTTTGATACCATAAACCCATGATTTTACGGCAGTAAACTCATGGTTCATCCATCCACTTCGAATTTTGGGGTTCCTAGACCATCCAAGCAAGTTCCTAGTCCATAAATCATGCTAGATAGGGAGTTGGGTCATCAAAACACCCTTTTTGGGGTGTTTACGATTCTTGAATGGTTCTTGGGATTTTACTACCGTAAAATCATGAGTTTACGGCAGTAAACTCATGGTTATTCCATCCATTTCATGATTTGGGGTCCTTAGGTCATTTATGCAAGTTTCTAGGTCAATATCCAAGCATTGGGAGGGTTTTGGGGCATCAAAAACCCCTTTGTTGGGTGTTTACGGTTCATGAATGTTCTTGGACCGTAAACTCATGTTTACCCCCTTAAAGGCATGATTTTGGGTTTCTAATTTCATGCATGCAAGATTCGAAGTCATAGACAAGCATTAGAAGGGTTTTGGTGGGATTTTGGGGCCTTAAAACCCCTTTATGGGAGTTTACGGTTTTGGGAGGTGTTCCCCAACCATAAAATCTAGTTTTTGGGGTATTTGGGTGATTAAATCCCTAATTTGCATGAATACAAAGCAAAATAACAAGCTAGGAATGATTACTTACGGATTTGGAGCTTGAATGAGGTGTTTCTTGGCCAAAACCCACTTGTAGAGAGAGAGTAGAGAGATAGAGAGAGTGACTAGAGTGTTAAAAAGTTTAATTTGTTGACCACTTAACCCTTATATAGGGTTTGAGTTTGTGGCCAGGTGGAAATCTATTCGATACCAACGTTAAACGGGGCTTATGGTCGTACCCGTCTTAGTCGTAAACGAAAATTTTTCCGTAATTAAATTCGAGGGGTGTTACACGTGTATTTTTTTTTTCGTTTCAACCCTTATGAAATAAAATAAAAACATTAATTTATTTGTCTAACCCAAATCTTAACAGAAATAATAATAAAATATTTTTATTAACGGAAATGGGTAACGACGACCGAATAAATTTCAGGTTGTCACATAAATGCTCATCAAGAATTTTGCATGTTTAATGTTTTTATTTCAAAAATAGAACCGAAGTCAGTTAAGGATGCAATGGAACACTCAGTTTGGATTGTTGCAATGCAATCTGAATTAGTTGAGTTTGATAGAAACAGAGTTTGGAGGTTAATTCCAAAGCTAAAAGATGTTTCAATTGTCAGATTAAAATTGATTTTCAAAAATAAAACTGACAAGGATGGAAATATTGTTCAAAACAAATCCAGGCTTGTCGTAAAAGGTTATTCACAACAAGAAGGAATAGAATATGAAGAAACTTTCGCCCACATCGCAAGACTCGAGGTAGTTCGAATATTTTTGGCTTATACAGCTCACAAAGATTTCTATGTCTATCAAATGGATGTGAAGTGTGCATTTTTGAATGGAGAGATGGAAGAGACTGTGTATGTGGAACAAACCCCAAGTTTTATAAATGAAGAACATCCTGATTATTGTTATATTTTAGATAAGGCAGTTTATGGGTTAAAACAAGCACCAAAAGCCTGGTAGGCAACTCTTTTTTTCTTGAAATAATTGAAATTTAAACATGGATCGATTGACCCCACATTATTTCGAATGAAAGTTGGGAATCATCTAATGCTTGTTCAAATTTATGTTGATGATATTATTTTTGGCTTTACTGACCTTGCTTTGTCTAAAGAATTCGAAAATCTGATGAAAATCAAATTTGAGATGAGTATGATGGGAAAAATCAATAATTTTATTGGTTTGAATATTCGTCAAAATAGAGAAGGAATTTTCATCAACCAAGAAAAATATACCAAGAGTTTTCTCAAAAAAATTGGATTGATAAATTGCACAAAGTTACGAGTACCAATGGCAACTGGCACTAAGATGACACTTTCGTTAGATAAATCTGCTGTTGACTTGACTCTTTACAGAATCATGATAGGTTCGTTACTTTATCTCACAACAATTAGACCAAATATTATGTTTTTTGTTTGTAATTGTGCTAGGTATTAGTCGAATCCACGAGAACCACATCTCACAACAGTCAAGAATATTTTTTGTTATCTCAAAGGGACGATTTCATTAGGATTGTGGTAGCCTTCGAAAACCGGATTCTTCATTCAAGCATTTTTGGATGCTGACTTGGGAGGTTGCAATTTGGATAGAAAAAACACTAATGGCGGATGTCAATTGCTTGATGGGAAGTTGGTAAGCTGGAAATCGAAAAAGCAAACATGTGATTCGATTTCCACAACAGAAGCACAATATGTTGCTGCTGCAGCTTGCACGTCATAAATTATTTTTATTCAAAGTCAATTACATGATTATGCAATTAATATGAAGAAAATACTATTGTATTGTGATTCCCAAAGTGGAATTTGTATTTGTCACAATCCTGTGCAACATTTGAAAACCAAACAAATAGCTCTTTGTTACCATTTCATAAAGGATCATGTGGAGGATGGTAATATAGAAGTTCATTTTGTGAAAACAACCAATCAATTGGCTGATATTTTTACAAAACCGTTAAATGAAAAATCATTGGTGAGAATCTTGGGAGGACTTGGAATGATCGATGGAAATTCTGTTCCAGGTACTAAGGGATAAAGTGCCAAAAGTGTCGATTCAGAGGTGCTAAATAGGTTTACATAGGAATTTCATTCAGTGTTCATAGGTTACTGTTCATATTCAGCGATTCGACACCCTTCGATTTCGACAACATGAGAAATTCGTTATTTGGAAAAAATTTCATTAAGTTGTCAAAATTTTGTCAAATATGATCAAAATCTTTTCGTCAGGGAGGTCAAACAAAATTTCGATAAAATGCAACAAATCTTTTTCGTGTGTTTTGTTTCTTATTTCACTTTTATCTAGTCTTTCAATTTTTGAAAAATAAAAAAATACTAAAAAGATTTTCGTTTGTTTAGTCTTTTAAATTTCAAAAACTCAAAAGCACCAAAAAGATTTTATTTTTGTTTAGTTTTTCTATTTTTGAAACATCAAAAACAACAAAAATATTTTGTTATTTGTTTAATAGTCTTTTTCTAGTGATTTGTTGCAGATATCCAAGATAGTTCTTATGGTTGATGCTTGTAGTTCTGGGGTCTGGTAATTTTTCTAAAAACTTTGTACTAGTTAGGTTGTCCCTAGAAGCATGCTGTAGCATGTCGATCTAAGTCTCCATTGACTCAATGTGTGTTTACAAAAGCCTTAATGAAATCTTTGACTATGAAAATTTCTTCCCAATCAGGCTTATATTCACATTAGTCTCCTGAGCTACCTGACTCTTCTCAAATGAGTTAAGAGTGTACTGTTTGGTCCATACATAACAGAGGTACCATACGATTCTCAAACCAATCCTTTTCATCCCAAAGTTCTTACACTTTTCACACACAATGACATATGTCCAAGAGGTCTTTGATCAAACCAATCCAGACTTAGACATATCAACACTCTGTGTTAATGATCTGACATCATGAGGTCGTGATGAAAGTGAAATCCAATTTTCTAACCTTTTTAAGGAATTGATAGGGAACTATGTTCTAGATTTTAACAAAACATTGTTTCTGTATCAAAATTTTGAAACTCCAAATCATATTTAATTCTTTTGAGTGGTCTTGAACAAACTATCAAAACCCCAACAAGATCCAACACAATTTTTTTTCTTGAATATGATTTCCGTGTGAGTTTCATTCACTTTCTAAATCACTTGAATTATTTTTTCAAAGCAAACTTTTCACTGACTACACTGGTCAAATAGGCAATTTCTGTTACAATTACTCATCTTATGTTTTGATTGATATGTAATGAAATTTTAAAGCCACCCAAACAGCCTTGAAAAAGAATCCCTTCGATACTTGTATACAAGTATTTGATTGTAATTCATTGGAAACCGCACAAGCAGTTGATCATCTCTCTTGATGATTAATGAAGCTAACTGCCTTTGTGTCGAAATTTTATTTTTCGACATCACGGACTCCAAATTTTCGTTAAGTTTTCTTCTCATCTTATTTATTTGGCACACTGCACTCACGAAATCCTTGAGGTTCTGGGTAATACCAACTCAGGCTGATGATTTCAAAAAGACTGGCAGGTGATTTCTCTTTTCATCCCAAAAGTGAATGAGCCTTGCCTCCATGCCGAAGGTTTATGATAGTTACTTTCTTTATGACATATGCTCGACGCATGGTTGACACGATGTTTTGTATTATTTCCGGGTTTCAAGGAGATGATGGTTACTTTTTTACGTGTGGCTAGTTTATCGACGATAGGGAGCGATTTTCAAGGTGCCACGTCGGATCTCATTTAATGCTGATCCTGCTTCACATTTAAATTTTAGGGTTACATATAAAAAGAGGATTCAAAGGTTCATTATACATTTACTCTTTCACAAGAAAAATCCCAAATTGTCTCAGAAATATTTACTTGTTCTTCAAAGGTTTAAAACCCTAATCTTGGCGAATCTTGCTGATGTTGTTACTCCATCCCTGACTACTGATGACGCTTCTTCTCAACCAATAATGAAGATTCAAAGCACTAACTATCAAGTCGAGGGGGATGTTTCTTTATACCATGAAGAACTCAATATGTTAATCGTGGCTTTGAAGAATTCTATCTTGTCTACTGTTTTGTTTAATTCGTTTGCTCTTCCACTATCCTAGCTTTCATTAGCAGGATCTACTGCAACTTATAGCAAAGTGATGGATGTTATCACCTTCAATTTGGTGAATGACAAGAAGATCCGTCTTACTAAGAAGCTTTTCTATCAAATTCTTGGTATTCCCAATACTCCACCCTACACTGATCTTTCTTATGCTTAAATTATTTACATGTTCAACGAGATGGGTCATCAACCCCCACTCACCAAGATTAGTGTTTTCAAGAAGTCTGGCCTTCTAAGTGTTTGGAATTTTTTGTTTGGTATTTTTCTTCGCTGCTTAACTGGTCGCAGTGTTGGCTTGGATAAAGGTCGAATGGAGGTGTATGCCGTGGTTGTTGGACTTTATTATGATATTCCGGTGGATTAATCTACTCAAATGTGGAAGGAGTTTTAGAAAAGTGCGGAGAACACAAATGTGGTTCAAGGAATCTCATGTCCAAGATACTAGAGTTTAATTCTTCGTTATGTTTATGACAGAGAAGGGATTGAGGTGCCAACTGATGAAGAAAAAGCTGTGTTCTTGAAGTATCACTTTCCAAAGGAGGTTAGAGATAATGATGAGGAGTTTCCGCACATTGCTAGGATCCCTGATGCAATATTAAAACGTGTTGATCCAGCCAAATCAGTACTAATGGAGTATTCAAAGTCCATTAATTCGAGTGTCGAAACTAGAAAGTTGTTATCAAAGGAGGATGATGGTCCTTCTAAGAAGTCAAGAAGATCAAAGAAGGATGCAAAGGCCACTTCTGAGAAACATGTGCAAGAACCTCAGTCAAAGAAGTCTTCAAAGAAATAGTCTAAGACAAAGGAGCAAGTTTTGATTGTTTTAACAAAGCCTGTTGAGCTTAATGTTGATGAGACAGAAAAAGATGTAATTCCATCGAAAACTGGAGTTTACAAACAAATCAAGCAAAAATCTCGTGGTTCACAAAAGTCCTCGGAACGGTCATCCAGTTTTTCTCCAAAAATGGTTTGCAAAACTCATGTGACAGGGCAAGGAGTGTTTATTCGTGAAGTTCCAGCTCCAGTCTCTCCGTTGTCAAAGAAACGCATTGCTGAGAATATGGCGAAGAGTATCTCAAAGAAAATTAAAAAGCGAAAGCTGGTTCTTCAAAAGGAATCTTCTGATGATGAAAAAGTTCCTTAAACTCCTAAAGTTACTCTTTTTAATCTAGTTTTGACTCTTGAGAAGACTCAATTCACACCACCGAAAGTTTTGTTAACCAAGTCAGTTCTTGTGGAGGTTCGAACTTCAGACATCACTGCACACGTATCTGATACGGATGTAAATGTCCATATGGGTGAAGGAGATTTGACTAAAGAGATTCCAGTATCCACTCAAGGTATTCCTGAACACTCGAATATTGATTCATTTGTTTCTTTACCACCCTTTATCATACCTATTTCAAACACAACTAACTTAGCTACTTTTGACCAAGTTATCAACCATCCATTTACTACTCTTTTCTCATCCCAATCTACTGATCCACCCAAAACTATTGATGAAATTGAAACTGATACTTGCAAAGGAGTTTTAGAGGAACTTAAATCTGATGATGAGGAAGAAAATTTTCTAGATCACATGTTAATGTCTATGAAGCAGTTCAAGATTCTTAACAAGAAGTTGAATTCGATTATTCAATATCAAGCTGATATGGGGGGAAGTAATTCTATGTCAAGTATGGAAATTGATGGTATGCTCAAAGCTATTAAAGCCAGGATGGTTACCAAACGCTTTTGGATTGATTCAAGCATCTGAGTCACACACATTGGAGAAGGTAGATCAGAATGATCAAAATAATGAATTACAAGTTAAGTCTCAATCGTCGAACTTTGAGGGAGAAGTGAAAGACTTGAAATGAGTGGCCAAAGAACGACATGCGTTCTTCGTTCAAGATGTAAAAAAGGTACAAGAAGATGTTAATCTCAAACTTCAAGAGATTCGAGAAGATATGGACAAAGAAATTGAAGTGGTGCAATGTGATTATGCTTCTCTAAATCAGCAAGTTGACATTATTGCTGATGTTGTCACCAAGTTCGTGAAATTATATGAAGCCTTGAGTCCTCAACTTACTCAGTTTTCCACTAAAGAATCTATCAGTTTCGCTGAGATCACTACTTAATTGAATGAGTTGAAAGCTTTACTCACGAAGTCAAGTTACTCTCCATTGATAACTCCAAAGTTTTTGTCCCAGAGGTTTATCCAGTTTGAAGCTGTTCTTCATAAACAATTGGCCCCATTATCAAGAATTTCAAGTATTTTACCTACAGATGCCCCGCCTGTTATCACAGGGGTGCAAGGGGGAGAAGGAAAGGTTGTTGATGGAGTTTCGCATGAAGAAGTCAAGATTGTTGGAAAAGTTTTCTCAACAAAAATTCCAACAACAAAGCCAATTATTTCAATAGCTTGGCCAGTAAGTTCAACTGTAGTGACTTCAAAGCCAATCTCAAAACCAAATACAAGAGGCATTGTGATTGGTTCTTCTACTGGAGAGGGAAGTAGTTCTAAACCAAAGGAAGTTGTTGATAATTCTACTAATAAAGACAAAGGTAAAACGATTATAGTGGAAAAATCGAAAGAAGAGAGGAAAGCTGAAATGGAAGCAGAAATGGAAAAACAAAAGGTGATTCAAAGCATTCTTAGAATTCAAAAGAATGATCCACCTTAAATGAATAAGGGAGATCCAAGCAAGCATTATAACTATGAAACTATTGAAGAAAAATTTGCTTATAATCATATGTATGCTTTCGAGAAAAAGCCCAAACAAAGCTATGTTGTCTCTAATACTCATATGAGCCAACTTGATTTCCCTGTGAACGAAATGATGTTCATGATGGCTCAATACAAGATTGCAGAGAAGTTTGATAATGATGATGATTACACTTACATGAAACTTAGGTTTCATGTTGTTCTTGGAAAAGTGCCAGAGGAGATATTGTCATTGGTGATAATCAAGAAGGTGCTCATCATAACGAAGGATGTACTGTTCGAAAATATGTCACAAAATTTTCGTTATCATGTAGTAAGGGCTAACAATCAAGTTTGTGATTTCTCTGTTGCTGATTTTCCACTAATGAACTTATATGATCTCATTCAAGTTGCTTTGCTTTTGAAAGATAGGAATGCATCACATCTTCAAGGAACTGATCAAGAAGTTTTTAGGCTTGGTCTTGCTCACATCAAAATATTCATAGAAAATTACTATGAGTGTTTGGCTTTGACAGATGTGGAGTTGGTAACAACTGTGGGGAAGGAAGTTAAGGTTTCTATGGAAATGCCGAAGACTCAAGCTGAATTAAAGAAGTATGCAGATGGGAAATATGCTTGAAGCTGTTTGGATTGGTCTTCACAGGAAAGGATAAGAATGGGAAGGCTAAAAGATTTTTGTTCTAGGTATGCGAAGTGTAGAGATACACTACCTCCTAGTATACGAACTTTATACAAATAATTGTTCAAAGAATAATCAAGGAGATAAAAAAGAGTTGAAGAGAATTTAGTCATGGTATACAGTGATTCGAAGGCTGATGCTTTTTGCTGCACATATTCTCACAAGTTGAGAAGTTCGACATTATTACAAAGGGGGAGATTATAGGGGTCGAAGTTTTGTTGTAATATGTCGAAGTCTATTATATTATTTTACAAGGCATTTTGTATCGAATCTTAGTGTTTTAGTCCTTGTAAATTTTTGTATGCTTTCACGTCTCCTATAAATAGGGACTTTACTTAGAGTTAGATAAGGATCCTAGAACAACTTGTCTACTTTCTCTTTGTAAGAACTGAAAGCATAATACAAGCTGAAACTGGATTATATTTACTCTCTTTGTTCATTTACTCAATTACACTGATATATTCTCGATTCATCACATCATCATTGTTGCTTTCCTGGAAACTTATATGGAAATTTGTTATTACTATTGCTTTCATAGCAATTCTTATTATGAACATGGTTTTTGTATTACTGTTGCTTTCCTAGCAACTCTTATTATCAATGGGGTTTCAATATTACTGTTGCTTTCCTAGCAACTCTTATTATCAAAGGGGTTTCCGTAATACTATTTCTTTCCTAGCAACTCTTATTATGACGGGGTTTCCGTATTATTGTTGCTTTCCTAGAAACTCTTATTATGAACAAAAATCTCTTATTATTTTATGGAAATCTCTCTTCCTTATCCTCATTCTTCTAATTAGATTAAATTCCTAAAGGCTTTTAGTGTCTTGGGTATCAAAATGTATTTGGGGATGAAAAGTGACAACTTTCAAGAATTTTGATCATGTGAGTCGGGCACACAATGTGCGCACCACACACTTGTAGTAGATTAACATTAAACTCGATTTTTGGCCTCATTCTATACTTTTCCGACATTCCTTTGGTACCCCTATTTTGTCTCGAGTGGGTCCCACACGCACGATGCACACATCGCACGCCTGCTTCCAAGCTTCAATTTCTTCATCTCTTTCGACCTCTCTACTTCTAGGTATCATCTATGCTTAATCCTAGCTTCGATTTTGGGCTAAATTTTAACTTTTATGGATTTTTAGGTTTTTATTAAATGATAGATTTTAGTTAAATTTCATGAAAAGGATGAGTAATTTGGCTATCTATACTACCGATTTACTTCCTAGATACTTAATTTTGAGTTTATTTCATCCATTGACCCTCATTTTGATATTTTAGAATTTGAAAGTTTTTCTAAACCGACTGTTCATGATGTTTAATCCTTAAATTCATGATGTTTTAGAAGACATGGACTACTTATTTGTGTTCTAAAAGCTTATTCGAACATCCCTATATGGTTATTATGTTGAAAATTAGACAAAACATCGATTTCCAAACTTGTTGTTCTTCGTATTTTTGGATCATGCCGCGTAGATGCATGTTGTCACACCCCGAAACTGATGGCGGAAACGTTCTGGGGCGGACGTCATGTAGTATCGCAACCAATGTACATAGTAAGCATAGTACACACAACCATTACATTACATAGAAATATTTACATTGTCTGAAAACAAGGTGTTACAAGTATTATACATATATATCATATGAACAAAAGTTAAGATGAGTCTTCTATACGCTTTGTATTCTCCAAAAGATCGTTGTGTACCTATCTAATGTGGACCTGAGAATACAAGCAGTTTGAAAATCAGCATAAAGCTGGTGAGTTCATAAGCGGTTTATTTTCGTAAAAGAACAAGTTTCCTTTGTTTTTTTCTGAAAAAGTCATTATCCAAGAAAATCCCATATTTTCTTATAAGCAAAGTTTAGTTATCTGTTTGTTGCACAGTCAAGTTAAGTTTGGTTATCCGCTTATTACAGAATCAAGTTAGGAACAGTTCGTAATCCAAGAAAATCCCATATTTTCTTATACGTAAGTTTGGTTATTCGTTTATTCTACAGTTTGGTTATGTACAGTTTGTTATCACAGGAAAAACCCTTATTTTCCTAAAAGTCGTGGTTAGTTCTTGGTTCGGAATACAATGTACTTGTATCTATCATACTTGTAGTATTAGATAAGTATTCTAAAAGCCTGGTTATCCTATACACGAATGTCGAATATCTACTATACTTATTCAAAATTTCGAATATTTGGAGACACTCAGAGACGTACACTAGCTGTATATTCGAAGTTATGGTGACATCCAAAGGCATGTTTTAGACGTATTTCTGAAGCTCTGTCGACATCCAGAGGCGTATGTTTTTGAAACTCTATTGATATCCAAAGGCGTACTTTCGAATTATTTCCGAAACTTTGGTGACACTCAAGGCGTACACTAGTTGTATTTTCGAATGTTTTGGTGACATCCAAAGGCGTACCCTAGCTGTACTTTCGAAGTTCTGGTACTATCCGGAGGCGTATTTTATTAGTAATAACCCTAATTTATGATTAGCATGAATCTTTCGTAAATTATAAAATGTAACATAGATTATAACATTTTATAAAGAAGTCTACAATTAGTCTGAAAGCTAACTCTGCAAGTCAAATTGTTGGTTAATACGGTTTTCTATATTAAAAGCATACAGAATATGAACATTTGAACTAAAATAATAAGGTTGAGTACAATATTTCCTTGTACTTTTGCTTGTATTCCCCCCTGAAAACATTTGAAAAACATGGAAAAAGGAGTAGGGGTATGAACTCACCGGTCGAGAAATGTGTCGGTTTGGATGCTAAACGTCAGCACGGGGGTTGAAAACGTGCGAGGTTCCTATGTAAGATGAAAAGATACATAATTTTATCTAATTGGACTTTGAACTACTAATTAATTGAGAATATGCACTCCGAGACGCGAAAACACTTCAATTCAAGTGTTAGAAGTGACCCGGGTAGCATCTAAGGGTGTGTATGGCTTGAATATGGAGTTTTCTCTTCAAGAGTGAACTCCTAACGGAGTTTTCGGCCCAATGACCAACTCCCGATGAGTTTATGGCCGTAAAGTCATGTTGGGGGTGTTCTTGGGTGCCTAATGGTCTTACAACTCTTGTGGGGTAATGCTAGGCTTGTTTTTAAGGCATTGGAAGGGATTAAACCACCAAAGGAACCATTTAATGGAGTTTACGGTTGTAAACTAAGAGTTTACAGCCGTAAGCTCCCACATACCCATTCCTTTTGTGTTTTGGTGGTTCTAGGTTAATCACATGTGATTCTAACTCAATATACAAGCCTCGGATGGAAGTTAGGGTACCATTTAACCAACTTATAGGAGTTTACAGCCCAGGAACCATTCTTGGGGGGTTTATGGTTGTGAACTCCTAAGGGGTGGTTTACTTTAAGTATAACTGCCAATGTAGCTTCAAGATCCAATTAGCAATTGTAGCTTCCAAAAGCCACTGTCGAATTGTGATCCAGTCAGTGACTGTTGTTAGATAAGTGATCATATATTCCTCTATTCTTCAAGATATCAGCAGAAAAATACATCAAACATAGTCATACTTATTATCCTGTAATTAGTTTCTCGATCTCTGATATGTTTGACATAGAACAAAATTGAACATATCAATTTAGTTCTGACCGGGCCCAACACACAAGTCAAAACAAATCATCGAGGGGCCCATATATCTTTTTTAATCCTCTTAGGATAAAAGGAACATATAAACTTCGATATTATATGCTTGTACTAACTACTCATCAAATCATGCACAACGATACGTTTTATAACAAAAAGTTACTGAAGCGTTTTGGTATCATCAATTCATAACCAATTTGTAGTCAACAACTCATATATCTTGATTTGAAGATTATATGATATTATTATCTCACAATCACTCGTGATAAATTCCATGAAGTGATTCAGGTGAGTGTCGGTTCTTCCAATACTCAAATCTTATTTCAGAAGTACTCATGAATGGTGTAGCAAACCTGTTGCTATGTCTAACTCCTTAGACAAATCTACAAGCAGCCAACTCATGACAGTCTTCTTTCATACCTTGTTACTCTTAAGTCATCACTCCCACCGAGGGTAAGGATCCAATCCTTAATCCTCCGTAGGTACTTAAGAATGTTCTTAAGTGCAGTCCAGTGCGCTCTACCTGGATTCCCTTGATATCTACTGACCATGCTTTAAGCAAAGGCCCCATGAGGGTGAGTCATAGCATACATGATTTAGCCAACCGCGAAAGCATATGGTACTCGACTCATTTATGCTATCTCAGCCTCTGTACTTGCACTCTGAGTCTTACTCAGTTTCGTATTGCTTTGGGTAGGTAAGTCACCTTTATTGGAGTTTTCCATGCTAAAACGCTTGAGCACCTTGTCCAGGTAAGTACTCTGACTAAGTATTGTTAGTCTCTTACTCCTGTCTCTCAATATCCTTATGCCTAGGATATAAGCAGTTTCTCCAAGATCCTTCATAGTAAAGCACTTCCAAAGCCAGGACTTAACCTCTGCAAGGTTGGGAAATTAGTTTTGAAATCCATCTGCCATATTTCATAGTTATGAAATGCAACTATGGCTAACATAACCCTTATAGATTTAATCTTCGCTACTGGTGAGAAGGTCTCATCATAGTCAACTGCATGAGTTTGAGTAAAGCCCTTCGCAACCAGTTGCGCCTTATATGTGTGTACTTTCCCATCCATGCCGGTCTTCTTCTTGAAGATCCATTTGCACCCGACTGTCTTTTGACCCGAAATTTTGTCAACCAAGTTCCAAACTTGATTTTCATTCATGGACTGAATCTCGATGTCCATAGACTCTTTGCATTTTGTAGACTTGGGGCCTGTCATGGCTTCCTTGTAGTTTTTAGGTTCATCTAGATTTATCAATGTACTATCACTGATAAATGTATCACCTTCAGCTGTAATACGAAAACCATATAACATAGGAGGTACAATAACTCTACTCGAACGTCTCAGAGGTACGGTCTCATCAATTGCTTCAACATGCGTTTCCTCCTCAGGTTGATTGCTAGTGTTTGAGGTTCCTTCATCGCTTGACTCTTGAAGCTCTTCAAGGTCAATTTTCTTCCCACTGTCACCTTGGTATATGAGTTTTCTCTCACAAAAGACTCCCCTTCTCGCAACGAAGACCACATTTTCACTCGGTCTATAGAAGAGATATCCAAAGGACTTCTGTGGGTAACCGATGTAAATACATCGCTCACTCCGAGGTTCGAGCTTGTCGTGAGTATGTCATCTTACAAAAGCCTCGCAAACTAAACTTTGATGTGATCCAACGAGGGAACCTTCCTTGTCGACATCTTGTGAGGTGTTTTGGCAACCTTCTTATTAAGGATATGGGCAGTAGTCTCTAAGACATACCCGCAAAATGAGATAGCTAGCGAAGCTTGACTTATCATTGAACGAACCATGTCCAACAAGGTTTGATTACGCCTTTCAGCCACACCATTCAGCTGTGGTATCCTCGGAGGCGTCAATTGTGAAACAATTCCACATTCCTTAATATAGTCGTGGAAATCGATACTAAGATACTCTCCTCCTTGATCGGATCACAACATCTTTATCTTCCTGCCCAGTTGATTCTCCACTTCCGACTTAAACTCTTTGAACTTTTCAAAGATTTCTAACTTATGCTTGATTAAGTGGATATAGCCATACCTACTATAATCATCGATAAAGTCACAAAGAAGCAGTTAGCATCCCTTGTGGCAGATCTGAAGGGTCCACACACATCAGTTTGTATAAGATCTAGAAAACCCTCACCCCTCTCACAAGTACCATTGAAGGGTGATTTGGTCATCTTTTTAAGTAAACAAGATTAGCAAGTGTCATCTGATTTCTGGTCGAGTGAATCCAAGACTCCAACCTTCTAAAGTTGGCCTATGCGCTTCTTATTAACATGTCCAAGACGACAATGCCATAAGCATGCCTATCCAAATTATTGGACGAATCAATATGTAACACATTATTTCATAAGTTATCTACAACCATCACAGTTTCATATATACCATTGCAAGGTAATGCTTCAAAATAAAAAACACTATTATAATAAGCATAAATACCACCATTCTCATCATTAAAAGAAAAGGTAAAACCTTGTTTATAGAAACTGTAAAAGGAAATAATACTTCTTGCCATATCGGAAGAGTAGCTACAATTATTCAAATCTATTTCTAACCCACTACTAAGAAATAAAGAGTAAACTCCATTCTTGGTCACAGACGACACTTTCCTATTTCCCATGATTAAGTTTATCTTCCCATGCTCCACATCCCTACTTCTTTTTAGTCCCTACAAATCAGAACAAATGCGAAATCCACAACCTGTATCAAGGACCCAAGATTTAGCATCTGATGAGTTATTAGATTGAATAGTGTAAATACCTGCAAATGAGGATTTGATCTTCCCATCCTTTATGTCGTGCAAGTACATGGGGCAGCTTCGCTTCCAATGCCCCTTTTCATGGCAATGGAAGCACTCCGCTTCCTTTGGATTGGTAGAGGGTACACTAGAACCAAATATGGTTCCACTAGAAGAAGATCCATCCTGGGACTTTCCCTTTGGAGGAGCCTTCCTTTTCTTACCCTTACCATGTCCAATTACCAGGACAGGGGCATTAGTAGTAGGAGTAGGGGTGGTAACAACAGATTTACCTTTCAAATTGCTTTTGGCAGTTTTGAGGAGTCCTTGAAGCTTGCTAAGAGTGACATCCTCCTTGTTCATATGATAAGTCATACGAAACTGATCATAACAAAAAGGCAGAGAATGAAGAATAATATCAATGACCAACTCTTCATCAAAGTTGACATTCAATTTTAGCAAGAGGTCCACATATCTCTGTAGTTTCTGCAAGTGGCCCGTGATGGACTCTCCATCCTTCATTTTAGTGGTAATCATGGAGCCGATGATCTCATACCTCTCCTGCCGATCACTTTGATGGTTTCTTTCCATCAAATCTTGGTGCATTTCATAGTGCCAGAAGTCCTCATAGGACTTTTGTAGCTCACCAGTCATGGTAGCTATCATAATACACAACACCTTTGTCGTGTCCATCACATGAATCCGGTACTCCTGAATTTCCTCGGGAGTAGCGGTTTGTTCATCAATTTCCTTTAGATCTTTATCTAGGACATATTCTTTGTCCTCATATCGAAGGGCCATACAAATGTTTTTGATCCAATCATTAAAGTTTGACCTACTGAAGATAGTTCTCCCTACCAAGTTCATTTTGGAGAAAGAGCCTGAAGGGTTACAACCCGAAGCATTGTTTTAGATAGACATCGGTAAAAGAAAAGGAAAAAAAGTTTAGATTAGATGAGAATCCTTAATATAAGACCCATAATGAAATATTAAGGCATGACCCAACACAATATCTACAACCGCGAAGAGGGATGCCGTAATCCAATTGTAAAATATTCGAAGGTAGGTAAATGATGATTTACCAATTTCCACAATGAAAAACGAAATTGCTTATTAGGTTTTAATTGGATTTGAAATTCCTAGATCCTTTGAGATTCATTGAACTTTTCAATGACATGTTTAAATCTCGATTGTGCCCGTCAAGTTTGTGACTGGGATGCCGATGATCACAAACAAGGTGTGAATAACCATGCAAATATACTTGGTACTCTTAATGTTACAAATCACCTAATGAATGTGCCGGTTTACCACACACGCTCCATTGATCTATGATTAACAATAAGCTACCCTTTTCCACTCTTATTATTCCCAAATTAGTGTGCCAGTTAACCACACACGCTCCACTAACGACTTAATAAAGTGCAAAGTGTAATTTCATGGATTAGCACTTTTTTCACATTTTTCCTAAAGTAACTAAGATTGGGAATTTAATAAAATGTTTAATTACTTTATATTTCATTATACTTTTAACTAGAATTAGTGTTCAATCCTACCCGTTCGGCTAACAACCCTGCACCAGTCAAGGAAGCGGTGGGTGAGAATGGACACCCATTAAACTGCCATTTTATAGGCAGTAACCTTATAACCCCCCTTATATACCGGCTTCGTGAATGAGGCCTACTAACGGTAAGATTGACTTTTCTTATACATATTGATGTGTGTAAAGTGCACTAGTTTAAATCCTACTTTTAAGTTATAAATTTAGCACACAAAGTGTCACACCCCCGAACCAGACGACGGAAACGTTCGGGGGCTGTCGTGACTCAATTGAATACCATCACAATGAATATACATGGAACATAACATCATACATCACCAAGCATTGGAATAGTACAACTGGTAGCGTTTACATTCATTACATTGTCTCAAAACATTACATTCTCAAAAGTAACTGTTCGATACTAAATTAAACCACAGCAAAACGTCATAGAGTACAATTCATCCTTCACTTTATCTGTTACCTGAGAATACAAGTATTTTGAAAAACGTCAACATATGAAATGTTGGTGAGTTCATAAGTAGTGTTTGAAATCCAATGCTTTGTATTGTTTGAAAACCACCAGAAAATCCGATATTTTCTAAAAATAGAATAGCGTAAAAATATGTGAAGATCCTTGAGTATGCTTGTTTGAATTCTATAGATGTAAGCGTAAGAGTTGTGAAATTCGACATGTAGTTCATAAGTGTACTTGTTGAAAACCCTAGGAAAACCGATGTTTTCCTATCACTTTATTTTACTTAGTTTGTGTACTGTTATTTCGTTACATTTTGGGGTATTTGTTGAGCTCCGGAGGCATGGAGTATACAGTGGGTGGTGAATTGTTGTAACGTCCGTCAATGAAAACGGACAGTCGACAACCGTGCCAGCGATCCCTTAGGCGTCACTCGCACTTATTCACACAACTCAATCCTCCCGGACTTGTGTAGTCCCACGACCGGAGGGAAGAAGAGAAGGTGCGAAACCCTCGGTATTTCCCTGCGTCGTTCAAGACCATTGCAATTGAGAAGGGCCCGAAGCCCAACCCGCAATCGTGAGTTGCCGACTTTACTAGCAGCACTGAAGGACCCTTGGGGACCAGCAGCATGTTTGCCATTGAAAGTCCTTTTACACGCGGTCGAGCCGTATTAGACCCAACTACATGTAAGCAAGTGTCCTTTGGGCCTAAAGATCATGTCATCGGGCTAGCTAGGCTCGACAAGCATGATTTGCAACTTTTGGGCCTAAGGAGTGTACATCGACATATTGAGTAATTCCACGAGAGTAAAGAGTTCCGAGAGTTCCATATGTGTATTGAGCGTTGTAGTGTTAGTAGTTTTGGATTTGTTATCGATTCGAGACCGAATCAATTCGTTTGATAACGATTGTTGGTGATATTGTGTATTGTAATTTATCGAGAGTCGTAGTGTCAATCTTTGTTCACAACGAGTGTATTGAATTATCATTGAAAATTTTCTGTTTACAACCCCTCTTTATTTTGTAAATTTACTTTTTCACCCCTTTAGGTAAAATAATTTCCGGTTTAGTCCTTAAACCATTTTTCTTGACATTTTAACACCAAAAATTATTGAAATTAATATTTTTCAGCATATTTTTCATTGAAAACAGTTTAAGTCCCTGAAATTGCAGTTTTCTCGGTTATAACCCCTCTTTTTCGCAATTTTTACATTTTTGGCCCAAATTGGAAAATTTTTGCAACTTTGGTCCTTTTTATATTTGAAAAGCATTTTAAACCTTTGAAAAGTACTTGTAACACTAGTAGTCCATTGTTTTACAGAAAAACACAGTTTTGGCCCTCCAAAACAGAAAATTTCGCATAATGGGCCCTATTGGGCCGAAATTGTCATTTTTAGCCCATTAATCTTGGTATTTATGTTTTTAACCCTCCAAATAGTATATTTTCAGAAAATACATTATGTAAACTGTTTTGACTCATCTCACCCATCAGATTTCGAAATATTTCATTTTAGGCCCTTCAACTTTGTATTTTTAACATTTTATGTCAAAAAAATGAGTTTTTAGCCCAAAATAAGTGTTGTCAAGCCATTTGGCTATTTTTCTTAGTATACTTTGCATGTAGTAGTATATTTTATGCTAGTATAAAATATATCTCGGTTTTTAGCATTTCATAACTAGATCTAGCATCAAAATCATACAAAACATACATATAAGTATAGAAATCAACCACAACATACACATAATGATGGATCTACACCTTTGCTTGTATTCTCCCCCACAAAAACTTATAAAACCGAAAATAAGGGGGTATGAAGCTCACCTTGTTTGAAGCTTTCGGTTTTTGAAGAAAAGATGGAAGAAAATGAAGTGATTTTTCGGCCTTAGCACCTTTCCTTGGTAGATCTCGAGTTTGGTGACTTCTAAGGTGCATGATCACAAGTTGGAATAGATTTAGAAGAGGTTTTTGATGGAGTGAAGTAGCTAGATCATGGATATAAGTAAAAACTTACCTAAGATGATGATTAACTTGCAAGATCCTCTTGAAAGCTTCTTAGATTCACGAAAATTTTGAAGAAGGAGGGAGGATTGTTATTCTAGACTTAGAGAGTTTGGAAGTGATTTTTGTGGTGTGTGTGTGTTTGCATGTGGCCGAGAGTGAGGGAGAGAGGAAGAAGAAATGATATTTGAGGTGAGGTTTGCATGGAGATATGAGTTTCTTGCATGGAAGTCCTTTAGTTAATAGTGAGGTGGCATGAGAAAGTCAAACCTTTCTCTTGGGCTTGTTTTGGGCCGAAAACATAATTTGGGCTTTTTGCTCCTAAGCCCAATATTAGAGTTAGTTTGGGTGAATTTTAACAATAAAGAATATAAAATGATTTTTTTTCCATTTTTGTTGGACTAGTTTAGGGTATTCATGGATCAAAGCTTTAATTCATTCCATTCTAGGCCCAACATGGCCCAAAATGTTGAAATAAATTAGTGTGGGTCCAATTAGAGCCCAATTAGGGTTCTAAGCCCATGATAGTCTAATTGGAAGCTTATTGGTCCATTTGGATCCAATAAGGGAGTCCTAGTCCAAAATGGAATTAAACAAGGACTTCTAGGGTCTCCAATTGTTTGATGACTATTTGTAGTACTTGTATGATGTATTTGATTGAAGTTTTTGATGTCATTAAATAAGCATCACACATGCTTTTAAGTTTTTGATTCAACCTTTACTTGAGTGTAGTGATTACAAGACACAAAATTTCTAGTTGTGACACAAAGGCAGTGAACCTGCCTTTTAGTGGTATAGATGGATAAGTAGAGTGTCGAACTCATGGAATGAAAATTAAACTAATAACTAATTTTAACTAAGCAAGTAATAAAAGTAAAGGTTTTTCTCTAGTTTTACAAGACTAGAAAGTTAAACAAAACACCTGACACAGGATTTAACTAAAAGCTAACAAGCAAAAATTCACCAAATTTTTATAAAGAGTTTCTGTTTAGGTCCAACCAATTCACTCCTATGGTTATTTTTATAGTAATTTTATATATTAGTTGTTATTGGTTACCATCTATAGTGGTTAGGTTCATATTCACTAATACTAACCCTTAGATAATTAAATAATTCACGCAGTGCCCAATTGTTTAAACTAATTAATTCCCTAGTTCAATTATTTGGATTAAATAAGATTTGTAATTGGTTAATCAAGTGGGTGATTCAATTAACCTCTTGTTTGTTGGTTTATCAAACAAGCTCACACATTAATTTACCTATTCTCTTATTAATTCTAGTTTCATGTTCATTATTCCTAGTCATATGATAAAGTAGTCACATAAACATATGAGGTTAACAACTAAGAGATGTTCATGCAGCTTAATTGTCTTCCAATTAATAGAAGATAGTTGTAATCAATGCATAAGGTTCTTTAACAAACTTAATTTAATGAAATCATCAATAAACAATCAACTAAAGTATTAATTAAACCATAGGAGTAATTTGGTTCTTCCTAAACAGAAACCATCCGAGTTTTAGCTCATGATTACAAGAAAAGCAGGCTCAAAAACGAATTTGATTAAACTAAACATAATGCAATCCTAGATTAAGTGGAAAATATAACCTAATTCGCTTCCAAACTTCAAAAGATTAAATATTAGGGTTCTTCAGGTCTTCAAGGGTTTCTCCAATCGTAGCTCTATCTCCAAGGAAGCCAAAAAATGTCTTTAATTCGGATTAAGACTCCATATTTATAGTTATCACAAAACAGGGGCTACTCGGCGAGTAGGTCGTGGACTTGCCGAGTATATGCATGGAATCCGTGTACGGCAAGGATTTTTGACTTTTCTTCGGGAACATTCTTACGAACTCGCCGAGTAGATGTGTGATTCTTCCTTTCTCTTCATCCTTTGGTTTCTAATTGCTCCTCCTCACTCCTTTTTGCTCCAAAGCTGTCTCTTGGACTGAAAACATAATTTAAGCATCATTAAGTACCTTTTGTCCATATTATGCATATAATTAGCTAAAAATGAATAAAAATATATGCAAAACATATGGCTAAATATGCAAATATCACATACACAGACACACACACACACACACACACACATATATATATATATATATATATATATATATAAGTATTAATATTTAATATTATAATAGTATAATGGTATAATTTTAATCTTTTAAAACTCCAGGGTTTTGGAATTAAATGTCTTATTAGTGTGACTTTACAAATTCCAAAACTTGAGGGCACGTTTTGAAACTTTTCAAGACTTTTCATATCCATAACTTATGGATATTTATGAGTTTTAAAGTTCATGAATGAGACATTTCATATAACTTGAGGACAAGTTACAAAAACTCATATCATAAACACTTTTAAGATCAATCTTGATTAACAACAATCATCATATAGTTTTTCTATTGATCTATTCTAACTAAGGCAAGACAATTCATATAACATACTACAAATAATTACTTTATTATCTAAACATTTGATAATTGCCTTTAAAATAGATGAAGACTATCCTTAACAATTAAGAAAATACAAATATTTTTATGATTACAAAACGGTTTGTGGTAATGATTCTATCCATGTTTGGCCAAAAACACTAATGAAAGACCCATGCTTTCATAATTGAAACATTATTATTCCAAGTTACTCCAAATTACTTCAAAACATGCTACATGCATATTTATAAACAATAATTTTACATTGATAGTTTAATTACAAAAGACTGCATACAAACCGACTAAATTTTAGTATATTACATAACTACCTATGAATCTATTATTCATATACATACATAAACCAAGTACAAAAGTAATAGTATAATGTATTCTAAATCTTCCAGCAGTTTAATACTATACTGGATGCTTATTTCCTGCAATTGTTAAACATTGAGAGGGGCAAGCGGTGACGCTTTGTGAGTTCAATAATAGATACAATATAATGTTATGCCATATATATACTTCAATATGACACAAGCAAAGAGGAACAAGGAACAACAAAGGCATATGCGAATCATGTGGCAAGATTTCCATATCAACAAATGATTTGATTCAAAGATATACAATCAATGAGACATAACAATTACAATACTTTATATACATCAATAAAGCTTCGGCCCAAATGGCACAGAAGACATACACTTTCTGATTAAACATTTTGGTAGATTTCAAGCTTTCAACCCTATCTAACCTTCTGTCAATGCCATAAGGGTAGAAGTCATTCTCTTACGAGACATGCTCTACACTACCATAGGCTACATACCAATACCATTGTAAATCTAAGTTGTTTCACTGATCACATGGCCAAAGGTATAACTTTGCTACCAATATAGCATGGAATAACAACACAAGATAATAATATTGAAAAGCACATAACACATATAATACATAACATACAAATGTTCCTATGTATTGAACTCACATTGAAATAACTGGGGGTTAAAATATTAATTTGGGTAGCACTTCGGCTCTAATTATGACTTTCTATGATGAAACCGAAGATTTTTTTATCGAAAACCAGACCTTGTGCGGGTAGAGTTCTGAATTTGAAAATATAATTTTCTCGGGAAATTAGGAGCATCGGCCTTTGCTTCGGGTGTCGGGAATGATACCGGGGCTTCGGGGGTCAAAAGTAGACTAAAAGGATGAAAGAGGGTGAAAGATATAAGAAAATGTAAAATAAATCCGGACACCCTCGATCTCTATTTATAAGGGACCGAAGCTGCTTACTACACTGAGCGTAAGTCCTCTGTACACTGGGCGTACTTGCGAGGAGTTATCTGATCGGAACTCGAGCTCGGATGTGGCGCTTCGTGCGAAGAGAGAATGACGTGGCTGATCCGAGGCCTTACATGCGAACATTGGGCGTAATTTTGTACGCGGGGTGTACCTCCTCGGACTAGCCTTTATATTTGTGCCAAAAACTTGTAAAATTCATATCTTTTGCATACGAACTCCGTTTTTGACGTTCTTTATATGCACGCGTAGGTGAAATTATGCTCTATAACTTTCGTTTAGACTCCGTCAACTAATTTTGAATTTATTTTTATTATTATACTTTTAAGGGAAATCTTCAGAAAAGTCCCCATATTTACAGAAAAGTTACACTTTAGTCCCAAGATTTTTTTTAAACGAAAAAGTCCTGAAAACCGGCAAAAAATTACAGTTTGACCCTTTTTGACCGGTTGAAACCAGTAACAAATTGATTTGGGACTATTTCTTAAACTAACCCAAAAAATTGGGACTTTTCTGTAATAAAAAAATATTAGGACTTTTCTGTAAACAAAATTATTAGGACTTTTTTACAAACAAAACCCTTATTATTATTATTATTATTATTATTATTATTATTATTATTATTATTATTATTATTATTATTATTATTAAGAATTCTATTTTTTGAACTTGTTATTATTAATATTGTTACTAATATATATAAATGCATTAAATGAAAAAATAATACTAATGACATTGTTTCAGGGTGGAGGTGGAAGAGATGGTAATGCTTTTAGCATTTAAACCGTGAATGTGTGCTCGTATATTTTTACTTTGTATATGGTCATTTCACATTTGTTATTATTGTTTTCAATTCAGAATAATAATACTTAACAATTTAAAAGAAGTTGCATATTTGTAAAATTGTTTATAAATAGTTTAAGGTAGAAGTATTTCTCACTTTGTATATAAAAATGTTTAAGGTAGAAGGATTATTTTCCAAATCCAAGAGATACACTACAAAGATTACAAACATCTACATAGGTAGCCCATATCAAAATTCAAAACTATTAATTACAATATCTTGTTTAATAAAAAGTAATAGGAAAAATTCAAAAGTATTAATGAAAATTCAAAAGTATCAATCCAAAAAACATGTCCCATTACTTTTTATTAAACAAGATATTGTAATTAATATTTTTGAATTTTGATATGGTTACCTATGTAGGTGTTTGTAGTGGAATTGTTGGATTTGGAAAAGTAATTCTTCTACATTAAACAATTTTATATACAAAGTGAGAAACCCTTCTACCTTAAAATATTTATTAACAATTTTACAAGTATGCAACTTCTTTTAAATTGTTAAGTATTAATATTCTGTATTGAAAACAATAATAACAAATGTGAAATGACCATATACAAAGTAAAAATAAACGAGTACACATTCACGATTTCAATGTTAAAATCATCATCACCTCCTTCACCTCCACCCATAAACAATGTCATTAATATTATTTTTTCATTTAAATGCATTTATATGTATTAGTAACAATATTAATAATAACAAGTTCAAAAAATAGTACTCTAATTTATATTTTTTAATAATAATAATAATAATAATAATAATAAATGTTTTGTTTGTAGAAAAGTCAAAATATTTTTATTTACAGAAAAAGTCAAAATATTTTTTGTTTACAAAAAAGTCATAATATTTTGGGTTAGTTTACGAAATAGTCCCAAATTAATTTGTTACCGGTTTCAACAGGTCAAAAAGGGTCAAACTGCAAAATTTTGCCGGTTTTCAGGACTTTTTCATTCAAAAAAAAAAATCTTGAGACTAAAGTGTAATTTTTTCATCAATATTGGTACTTTTTTGAAGATTTCCTTATTTTTAACAGGCTGGGACAAGATAAGTCTGTTAAAATTCATAAATTCTTCATCCGATGTCCGTTTTCGACTGTCTTTTTACCGTTGTACTACTATTGACGAGACCTTCAATTCTCGTTTAGGTTGCATCGGATAAAAATCACTCAATATTTGTTTTGAGTTTTTAGCTGTCTACTACTAATCCGAAATTTAGAAAAATCATAACTTCCTCATACGAAGTCAGATTTAGACGTTCTTTTTATGAAAATTCTTGGTTTAACGAATACTACGACTTTCATTTAGATTTTAAGGGCTAAAAAAGTAGTTTATCGAAAACTCACTTTTTATGTCATTCGACGTTGTGCCGGTTCAGTCGCGAAACTTCAAGGAGACATAAGTTCTTCGTTATAGCATGGATTTCGACGAGGTTTTCGCCTAAATGCTTCTAACGAGATTATTTAAAACTTTCATCAATAAAATTTGAAGTAAAATTTTATATTTTCATTAAATTTTGATATTTGACTTTTGATTGAAATCTCATTAGACTTCTAATATTTTCCGAGTGATTGTAAACATAGTTTTACTTCAATTCCAGTAAAAACCATCTGTGAGAACTCAATACTCAATATCACATAATATTTCATAATATTATTCATTACAAAACATGATTTCAAAACGTATATGTTACATTTAAATTCTGCACAAAGGAGCACCAACTCGTCGAGTGCATGAACTGGACTCGCCAAGTTGATGCTTTACTGAGTGGACTCGGCGAGTCTACTTATGGACTCATTGAGTTCACCTTTCAGAGTGCAGAAAAATTGCTTTTCCAGCTTTGAAAACAAGTGAGCATCACATATAATAGAAAACAAACCTAGGCTCTGATACCACTGTTGGGTTTAAGCACTATAACACTCCTATGGTGCACATGCAACCCTAGATGCTTTGGAACTATGTTTTCTCAAATTATACATGTATTTTTCAAATTTCCAAAGCATACAACTTAACTAGCATACCATTGAACATAACAACTATTTAGATGGCTTACCTCTTGTGTAGTTCTTGGCCTTGGAAGCTTTAGCACCGCAAATGTAATGCCTCTAATGTGTTACAAACACTAAAGGCAAAGGAGGCTTAAGAGAATAAGACTTGTAAGCTCAAAATCGTTTCTACACTCTTAGTGTATCTTGTGCTATCGATTTTTGTCACCAAGAGGTTCCTTTTATAGTGTTTCAAACTCTAGGTTTCGATCCATGTAACCCTAATGCACCATGACCTTCCATATCCCTTAGGCTCCATGGGTTAAAACTCCATGGACTATCCATAGACTATTTAGCCCATTCTAACGGAATATTGGCCCACACTATAAGAATGATTGATTTACAGAATTAACCTCGTATATTTAATTAGTCTCTTCTGACCACTAAATTAATTCCAAATTAATTCTTGAATAATACTAACTAATTAAATAATATGATTTCTCAATTAATATATTATACTTATAAGATATTAATAAATCATCAATAACCTTATTCTCAAAAGTCTATCCTATCAAATTGCACTAGTGAAGGCAAACCAAAAGGACCATGCTATAATTGGGTCAAGTACATACTAGATATAGTTATGGGCTTAGAGACCAAATCCAATATTAAAAATTAAGAATCTGTCGAATGATTAAAAGTCACAACCTCAGAAGGGCTCGATAAAGAATTGCTACTGTAGCGGCTATTAGGGTTTACAATGACACGGTTAATTAATACACGATACACGCATGAACCTTTAATAGTAAAAACATAATCATTAATCACGGGTGGACAGGCCCAACTGGATATACAAAAGACTATGTAAAAATCCTAAAAGACGCATCACTTTAAACTCTAACAATCTCCCCCTTTGCGTCAATTGAGGCGAGAGTGCTTCATTGCTAAGTTCGCTTCTGCACTTCAAATACTTTCGGACTGACGCTCAACATAACTTTTTGAACTTGGATATACCAATGAATCATATCTGAAAAGTACTTCTTGTCGCCTTTGATGCTCCTTTTGTACTTGCTGACGAAGTCCAAGATATATTAAAGGCATGAAGTGGAGAAAAAGTGCTTATTAGTAAGAAAGAAGCAAGCCTTGTAAAAATCTGCATCAGTTCTTTCTTTCATCTGAATGGCAACACACCAACCTTCTTTTTGTATCTTCCTAGGTTTCATTTTATCAAAACCTTATGGGGTTTCTTTTGGCAGTATACTTGGCTTCCTTCGCAGCACAACAACAATCTCAATATCCATCTTGCCGACTTCTTGAATATATGAAATTAACTTTTTCTTAAGGTGAGAAACAACAGGCTCATAATTTTGTTCACCCCTTAGCAAGAAGTTGTACAACACGATCGAGTCGTATGAGTTTAGGCATGACAGATTAGCGAGAGTGAATTTGTAGACCTAACTCGAAGAACCTCTAGCAACCTTAAACTTCACATTTGGGAAGCTATTGGGTTCGATTGGACCGGTGACCTACACAACTGTAATTTTGCTTGCACTCCACGTTTCATACTGCGGCTTCATGTGCTTTAGGTATAATGAGAAAAGCAAGTGATCTGCACCGTTGTCTGTTGCCAGAACATTCACAACTTTCACAAAACTACTAAACATGAAGGCTATAGGTGTGATCAGAAGATCCAACTGCAAATCTTGTGTATTTTGAAGATCAAAAGATGCAACCGGTTCCAACTAATAAAGGCTCGGCATATCCACAACCTCACTAAGAATTCGCTTCAAAGTCTATACTGGAAACAAAATCTTTCGGCTTTCCAACGTGACCTGAGCTTCACATTCGAAATTTTCTTTCTCTTCAGCCTCGTGAATGATTCTTTGGTGCTCATCCATCTGAGCTTCACAATCTTTTCTTCTTTTCAGCTCATGTTTGTCAGGCTCTTCATGTTCATTGTTATCAATTATTTGGTTCTTCATTGATTAGTTTCTCTTTGCCTTTTGGTTAATTTTCGCTTTTAGGCTTGACAGTGGTCTTGATCGAAGGTTTGGTGGTTTTCTTCTTGGATTTTTTCACTCCTTCTCCCCCTTGTTTTGGGATCAAGCGTAATTCTGTAACACCTTCCAGTCTGTGAAGCATTGCGAATACTAGCCTTAGCTTTTCGGACAAATGCTTTTTAACAATGATAGTGATCATTGATTTGTTTCTCAACATTCTTTAACTTGACCTTTAAGAATATCACCTTTTTAGTATTTACAACGAGAGCATCCATTATCTTATTCTCGGCTGCCAATTCATCTTGAAGTTTTGTGATCTTTGATAAAATAAAGGAGTTGAGCTCGACATTGTCTGTTTGGGGGCCACAACGAACCTGTTCAAGTTTCGCCTTCTCCGTTTTAAGGGTGGAGCCTAGGCTAGAAATAACTTCATTAGCCTTTATTGTATTGCACTCGAAGGAGCTCTGGAATTTTTCCATGAACAAGCGAGGATTTGTAATTAGTTTATCAACTTTTTCGGTCGTATCGTTGCACACTGAAGCAGAAGCATCTACCACTTTGTTCGTCTTTTCAAGTTTAGCAGAATGTTCTTTCGTAAGGGTCTCGAAGAAGTACTTGATCGTTGGTTGCAAATAGTCTTCACTGGATGATGCTTTAGATGATTGGAGCAACAAATCTAGTTTCTCATTGATTGCCTTGAGTTGCACTCTTGTGACAGGAGCTTCGTCATCACTTTCAGTTCGAATGTTGAATGGACTGTAGGTGAATTCTATGAACTCGTCGTCATCAGCACCATAGATCATGTCCGGATCATCCTGATGGAAAGGAGAAATGGGTGGAGTGGAATGACCGACTGAGAAAACCAAAGCTCCTGCCCCCGCATCAGATGTGTTGACAGTTATTAGAGTTTCAACATTTGAGGTAGTGGTGGTAGCTGTTGAATCTGTGAAAAGTGGGGTTTGGGCTTGCGAAAGGCTCAATAACACCGGTGGGCATGGAGCAATTATAATAGGAGTGGAGATAGTGACAGTGGGAGAAAGGACAGAAAAGTCTTGGAATAATTCTTCAGTGAATGGAATAGAAGTTGGGATTTCATATGTTACCTCAGGGTTCGTAGTTGCTGGCTCCAAAACCTTTGGTTGAGATGTAACATCCTCTTCATTGTGAACTTCCTTCTGAATCGGAATCTCTGGAACTGTTTGAGATAGCTAGCCCTCTTGATCGCTTGGTGTCGGAGATCATGGTTTACGAGCCATTTTATTGACTCTTTTCCTTTTAGGTGCTTGATCTGGTATGGAAGGTTATGCATTGTGTTTTCTTTTTCCTCCCTGTTTGGGTGATGGAGCTGGTTCAGACGGACCAACTTTCATACTCTTGTTCTTGCCTCCCTTTTTAGGTTTATCCACTTCGTCGAGGACCTTTCACATTTCATCAGACAAGGGGAAAAAGCCTGAGACAGGCTAACTGTAATAGGCTCACAGTGCATCACTTGTGATGGGTTTTGAGCATTCTAACACTCCTATGGTGTACATGTAACCCTAGAAACCTTGGACCTATGTTTTCTCTAAAATACATGAAAATAAGAATTTTCCTAGGTTCTCATCCTAACTAGCATGGCATGGGGTACTTGTAACATAAAAACTAGTAGAATGACATACCTTTTGCTTGTGGTTGATTGCTTAGAGTTAGAGAGCCAAGCATTAATAATGTGGATGCCTCAAATGTAATCACAAATCACCACATAACTTGGAAAAACTAGAGAGAGTAGTATGCACACTTAGAAATCGGCCCACTCTTCTTTTCACACACCCTAGTACCATTTCATGTGCCAAGGACCCCTTTAAATAATGTGGTAGATTAGGGTTACATCCATGTAAACCCTAATAAACATGACCTTTCAATTCCATAAGATCAAGGGATGAAAGTGTCACACCCCGAAAATCAAAGGCGGAAACATTTCCGGGGTGGACTCCACGTTGTGTATCAAATCCAATGTACATAGTAATCACAGTAAACAACCATTACATTACATATATATGAAAGTTTACATTTGTTTCAAAAGTAAATTGTACAAAAGTTATACATATATCATATGAACAAAACGAGACGAGTCTTCTGAGTACTTCGTCTTCACCAAAAGAGATCACCGGGTACCTGTCTAACTTGGACCTGAGAATACAAGCGGTTTGAAAATCAGCATAAAGCTGGTGAGTTCATAAGCGGTTTTGTTTTATGAAAATGTATCGGTTTCGTTTAGTTTTCCAAAAAGGTTTGTTATCCAAGAAAAAATCCCATATTTTCTTATGTTGAACAGTTTCGTTATCTTTCGTTACAGTTCAGTTACGCGTTATATGTTAACTCCAGGAAAATCCCATATTTTCCTAAATGCAAGATTGATTGAATAACACAGAGTATAGTTTAATACACAAAACTATATATTGAAAATCATGGGATTAATATCCCGAATTAGATATGAAATACCATAATATACACGAATTGTAGATAGAAAGTAGTTGATAACCTTGGGACTAACATCCCGAACTAGTTACTAGATAGTTTGAGATACTAGGAAATATAGATTGAAAACCATGGGACTACTATCCCGAACTAGATATAAGATTGTTTGATAAAACCATGGGAATATCATCCCGTACAAGATATAGTTTCAAAACCATGGGATTACTATCCCGTACAAGATATAGATTGAAATCATGGGACTATCATCCCGTACTTGACATAAGATATATATACATACTGAAAACCATGGGAATAACATCCCGTACCAGATACAAGTTCAATAGACTGAAAACCGTGGGACTACTATCCCAAATTAGATAAAAGTTAGTTTTGATAAAACCATGGGATCACTATCCCGAACTAGATACAGATTCTAAAACCAAGGATGTGAATAAAATTATATTAATACATATTGTGAGTCGGGTAACCATGTTGATATAACAACGAGACCTCCTTGACGTTTGTCAGACGTCGGACGATATCCAGAAATTTGTCACCCCAGGTGTGCCCGCCTAACTGTAGCTAGCAGTTAAGGTGTGGGATTGTCAGTCCCGAATAGATCTATTCATAAATTCCTCGCTCTCCCTCCAGGAGACTCTAGTTACACTTCCGGGGAGGATTTACTGATCATCCATAAAGGGTAGTGACTACTCACAAACTAGTACTAAACTATTCACAGGACTCTCATACGATATCAAACATACAAAGATTATGAAACATAATACAGTGAAAATAGATACATACAATGAAACTATCTGGCAATACATTCGAATGATACGGAGATAAACTGAATCAGAGATAGTTTATCTAATAACTTTACATAGATATCAGTATATGATATAAAGAGAACTATAGAACCCCAAATTATTCCCATAATAATTTGATTAGTTTGGTTATTTTCTTAACTAAAATTCATTTAGTTGAATTTGATAAATCATTCCTTATGCTCAGCATAATACATAAGGAGTAAAAGTGTTTATAAATTTTTGCCTGATATTATTTGAAACACATCAATGTTAAGTTTTGAAAACAATTATAGTTTGCTTGTATTCCCCCCCCCCCCCCTGAAAACATTGAAAAACACGGAAAAGGGCGTAGGGGTATGAACTCACCGGATGAGAAACGTGATGATTTGGATGCTAAGTGTTGGTTCGGGGCTTGCAAATGCACGAGGTTCCTAAGTATAATATAAAGATACACATTTGTATCTAATTAGGACTTAGATTAATTATTTGATAGGGACAATTAATTCTAGTCGCGAAAACACCCCGATACAAGTGTTTGGAGGGACCCGGGTGACATTTGGGGACACATATAGTTAGGATGTTGAATTAGGACTCCAAAAGAACACTCCATAGGGAGTTTACAACCCTAATGACCCTCTCCCCATGAGTTTACGGCCGTAAACTCATGGTGGGGTAGTTTATGGTGCAAAATGGCTTCAAACACTTAGGGAATAATTTCTAGGTTTGGTTTAAGGGCTTGGAATGGATTTTTAACATCAAAATGACTAAATTATTGGAGTTTACGGCCTAGCATGGACTCCTGGCCGTAAACTCCTAAATACCTATGGAAAATGTGTTAAATGATGCCAAAACCAATCACATGTGATTGCTAAATTTAATCCAAAGCCTTAGATGCATTTTCTTGAACTTTTGGAGGGGTTTTTGGAGTTTACGGCCCATGAGACCCACCTCATGGCCGTAAACTCTCCTAGAGAGGGATTCCTTGTGTTTTAAGGCCGAAAACTTGTTTATATGTACCTCTAAAATTTCCTTAAAGCCTTGAAATGAATTTGGGACACATTATGACACACTTTTTGGAGTTTACGGCCATGGGACACATGCTATGGCCGTAAACCCTCAAACGATAAGATTTGTTGTGTTTATGGTCCTTAAACTATTTTTGGTTGGTTCTATGATTTATTCCAAGGCTTTTGGTGGTGTTGGATGGCTTTCTAACACCTTAGAAGTGAGTTTACACCCATGTTTGGGGAGTTTATGGCCCAAGCACTTGCCTTGTCCGTAAACTAATATAAATCCCCCAAATTTTATGTTAAAAGTGTTCCAAGGCTAAAGCAATTATTCTAGAAGTCATATCCATGTCTTGTTGAGGTTTTGGAAGGGTTTAAGGTCATAAAAACCCCATATATATGAGTTTACGGCCCAAGCATGTGCCTTGGCCGTAAAATCCTTCAAATCCATCAAAATCCAAGAATAAAATGTTCTAAGTCCATTTCATGAAGTCATCTAGCCATATCTAAGGTCCAATTGTGTTTAGGAAGGGTTTTAGGGCTTAAAAACCCTCTAATTCTGTGTTTACGGCCCAAGCTCCTTCCAGGGCCGTAAACTCATCTACAAGGTCTTAATCCATGATTTAATCTCGAATTTGGAAGCCAAATATGCTATATATTAAGGTTAGGAAGGTACCTTAGGGATTTGAGGCTTTAAAATTAAGTTTTGGACCCTTAAACTTGGATTTAGGAGAGAGGTTAGAAAGAGAGTAGAGAGAGGAAGAAAAAGCTTCAAATGAATGTTTAAACACGCTTAAATGGTTCCCAAAACTTGGACATGGTGGAATTCTACCCGATACCGACATTAAACGGGGCTTTAGGTCGCACCCGATTAAGTTTCCGTCATCCGGCGGGGACGTTTCTAAGCTTTTTGAAATAAATGATTTGGGCTAATTTCTTGAGTTCCTAAGGGGTTTGGACATTCATTAGCATTAATTAAACATATAACTTAATTAACTTAACCCAAAAACGACATCGGAACGTTTCGATATACGGTAGGTTATACGGGTAGAACGGGTTTTTCGACGATGGAAAACTCCGGGTTGTTACATTATCCCCCCGTTAGAGGGAATTTCGTCCCGAAATTCAAAGATTAAGATATAGATCATGAATTTGAAATGAAACACGAATGGATTTGTTGCCTCGGATCTTTACTTTCTCAAGTGGAATCAGGTCTCTACTGGGCGTTCTAGCGAATTCTCACTATCAAGACGTGTCTTTGTTTCGTACTTTGACTCTCTCTCAGTTTACGATATCAATTTGTTCTCTCATGGAAGTTCCAACCCTGGACGACTTCGGTTTCCTCAGAGGAATCACTAGGGTTTCGATTGGGTAGATGCTTCTAAGGATTCGAGACATGATGTACTGGATAGATGTTACCAAGCTCTAAGGGCATCCGAAATCTGAAGATTGCAGAATCGATTTCTACGAAGATCTCAAAGGGTCTGATATAGGACTAAACTAGACATTCAAAAGAAATTCCCGGGAATCCTTCGGGAAAGACATTTAGAGGAAAAAGCTGCTAACTTCCCGTTTCCCAATGATCATAGAAACAAGGGATGCGTGGTAATTCATATTAGGAAAAACTTTTAAGTTTTAAGGCGTGGGATGATACAAAGGTTTGATGCCGAAGATCACAAGAACCAGGTCGGGAAAAGACCTAGACGAGCGACCCTTTCGAAACTAAAGATAACAACATGAATGAGACTCGGTCATTTCATGTCAATCATAGCATCAAAGTATTTTCGTAAAAAGTTTTCCCCCTTTTAAATCGAATGGAACAGAATAGTCCTCTGGACTGAGGATTCAATCTATAGGTACGAAGTTAGTGTTCTCTATCTCACTGGTTAGTCGTCTCGATGGTACACATTTCGATTACATACGAAGGATTGAGCTTAGGAAATGTTCGAATAGATAGATAACGGGTTTCCCTCATTGTACTAGAATCGAAAAGAGTTGCAGGTATAAAAATTATAAAAGAGAAGTATACCTACGGCGACAGAGGGATCAGTGGTTGTAGCTGCCTTGGGGCAATTCCTTTTGAAGTGCCCTGCTTCACCATAATTGTAGCAGGCTGGACTAATTCCCGCTCCGGATGATTGGTTCGTTGATTTGGCTGGTTTTCTGCAGGTCCGAGCAAGGTGTCCCTTATTGCCACAGTTGTCGCAGATCCTTTCGCGACATGGACCAGGAATGCGGTGATGGTAGTTGCACTTACCATACCAAGGAAGGGTACCGGTGTATCCACTGGTAGGAGTTTGGGTCGTGGATCCGACAGCTGAGACAACAACAGGGGCAGTAGCAGCATGGACTGCTACTGTTTGCTGTTTCTTAGAAGACCCTTGCGTACTCGGGGCCTTCTGCTTGTTCCAAGATTTCTTTTTGCTTCCGTCTCCACTAGTGACTGGCTCGGGGGTAGTAGCTTCCTCATCAGAGTTGTCTTCGTGATCGATTAAGATTTTCAAAAGACATTTAGCGTTGTCGTAGGTGTCTGGCTTCACAGCCAAGACATTCCCTTTTGTTGGTTGGGTCAATCCTCAGATGAATCTCTCAATCTTTTTACTCTCCGGGGTAACCATTCCCGGACAGAGTAATGCCAGGTCATCGAATCTTGAAGTATAAGTGGCTATGTCGGAACCCTTCATCTTTAGGTTCCAGAGTTCGTGTTCTAGCTTCTGTATTTCACCCCGAGGGAAATACTCTGCAAGCAGAAGCTCCTTCATAGCTTCCCAACCCATGGCATTTGCTACAGGTAAACTTAAGGATTTGACTCGGACGTTCCACCAAGTCAGGGCTTTGTCAAGGAAAGTGCAGGCGGCGAATTTTACTTTGTCAGACTCCGAACAGGCGCATATTTCAAAGATTGATTCGATTTTCTCGAACCATCGAGTGAGGGAAATGACACCTCCAGTGCCATCAAAGGATGTGGGCTTTGCGTTCATGAAGTCTTTATAGGAACCCCCTTTTTGGTGTCCCTGTCTATCTTCTGGGTTTTGGGGTTGAGGACCACCTCCTGAGTTACCAGGGTTCATTTGCGACATGGCTGCTACCATTGCAGCAGTCAGAACTGTCTGAAGCGATGCAAGATCAAATTGAGGAGGAGGTGGTGGCGGAGGAGGATTGCTGTTGTTCTTTGAGCTGGGTCTCTTTCTTGGAGGCATCTTGATCTAAAAAGATCAGGAAAGAGAGGATTATAAGTCCTCTGAATTGAATCAAGAGATATGGAACAGGGGATATCTCATCAAGACAGATAAAGCATTATACTAAGCGATAAAGCAGGAAGGAGTTATCAAAACAGAACATTTTATCGTTAGAGGAATTGTCACACCTCAAAACCGAGAATGGTGGAAACGTTCTGGGGCGGAGGACGTCATGTAATGTGTCACAACAATGCAAAGTAGTAAACAAGCAACAACATCATCCATTGCATTAATAGTATAATTTTAATTACATTTGAGTTCTTTCATAGTATAATTCTACAAAATGAATATTCAAAAATAAAAGACGAGTCTTGATTGCTCCGTCTTCACAGAACCTGGTAGTCGTACCTGTCTATCCGTATCATGGGAATACAAGTTATTTTGAAAGCGAGTATCAGCAAATATGCTGGTGAATTCATAAGTATTTATGTGACTTTGATTTCTAAAGCTGTAATTCAAAGACTTGTAAATGTTTTTGAAGGAAAGTTTGTACCAATGAACATGTTTGTAAATATCTGTAAACATTTGAAAACTCTAGAAAATCCTATATTTTCTACTAGTATAAAATGTAGCCTTCTACCAAGACCCAACTGTTTTGAATGTTTGCTTCAGAATTCCAATATTTGCTTGTAAGTGAGTGATAGTTTAAAAGTCCCAAAATGAACTACCATGATGTTTTTCATGTCATAAAATAGTAGATTTGTGTACAGTTATAATCGCTAAGATATATGAAAACTCCGTAAATCAGTGTGTTTTTAATACTTCATGTGAGTTTTATAACCATGCTATTGACATTGATGGCCTGTAACAACGTTCTTCAGGCGTTGGAATGTTATGACATTTGTCACCCCAAACCTGCCGGTCTAATTGTAGCTAACAGTTTAGGTGCGGGATTGTCAATCCCGTATAGATCTATACACAAGTATCACGCTCTCCCTCCAAGAGATTATGGTATATAATACAGGACTTAAAATGCATACTCGAACGTACGTGAAGCTGAAATGTCTCACAATTTTTAGTATTAAATAGATTTACGTATGAAAGTCCATTTTGTTTTTGTATATGAATATACCTTCTTGATATGGTACTTGTAATAAATAAAATGTTATTAATATCTAGTATAATATCTCATGTAATTGTATTCCTTGAAATGGTATGTCTTGAAGTTGTATGCTTCTGTAATTGTATGTCTTAAGATTGTATGCCTTTTTAATCGTATATAATTGTATCTCTTCGCGTAGTATGTAATGTATTTGTATTGACTCATGAATAGACTGAATCTTGTATAACTCCTGGTACTTGGAATGGTAAATAGTATGTCTTAACTATACCTATTATAGTTATTGATAATGTGTGTGTATAACTCGAAATATGCCTTTGCTACTCAAAGGTACTGAGCAAACTGACGGAAACTTTTATGTCTATATATGTACATATGATATATATAACTAATATTTAGACGACATTCGGACGAATAACCGATGCCCTAAGGCCACATCCCAACGAGGAAAAGGAAATAAAGCGAGCTAGCCGTCCTAAGTCCTTCAAACATTACTTATATAAGTATACATATATAGGCAAGCACAAAAATATAAAAGAAGTTTTGTAAAACCTTTTGAAAAGTTTAATAAATAAGAAATGATGACTTGATGTCAGTTTATAAAATGATTTGAAAGCAATTTGTTTGATAAGAACAATTTTAAATATAGGAAGACCTTGTTAGAAACATGATTCTAACAACGTTTGAAAGGAATCATAAAGTATGTAAGTCAGTTTGATAAAGAGTTTTTAACATGTAAAAATGTCTTTCGTAAACTAATATAGTTTTTCCAAAAGTTTGTTTCGTTTGTATAGTAAACCTTAGTGTGATGCTCACTTGTATTGTAATGTGTAATTTTTGTGATGCCATAAATGAACACATGTACTCAAGGTATAAATAGACCGTTTGATTCGTATACGTATAACCACCTATTTAATTTCAACGGATAATATGATATCGTGTTATGTTTTCCGTACGAAGGATTTCATATAATGGTTATGAATTACATATGTTTTACTTGATAAAAATGAGTATTTAGTGAATCTTTGAGTTACACACGATAATAATCGTGTGTTTACTTGTATCCCCCCCCTTAAAAGTGTATATTAAAACAATATTGATAACACATTTAAAAATGTAGATTATAGGGGTATGAACTCACCGAAGAAAGTGCGTGATTTGAAGAAAACGAGATTTTCCCGGGCGGCACCTTGACCGGAAAGTGACGAGATTCTCGGGAATCTCGGGGCTTCGGACTTTCGTCGGGGCTTGAATATGAAACCGGGGAGTCGGGATGTTGTCGGCACGAAAAACGAGGCGAAAATGAGAGAAAAATGAGGTATTTTTGTGAAAACAGCCGGCACCCTCGCAGCCTATTTATAGGAGCTGGAGGTCCTCGGTACGCAGGGCGTACTTCAGACTTACGCGGGGCGTACTCTGAAGGTACGCGGGGCGTTCATTTGCGTTTAAACTGCTTACGATTCGGGCCTAGCTATGCGTAGAGGGGGGCAGCCGATGGGACTCGACTCTGGGTCTAGTACGCGGGGCGTACTTCCATATTACGCGGGGCGTAATTCTGGCTTCCATCTTCTAAATTCCGTAACTTTCGCGTACGAGCTCCGTTTTTGACGTTCTTTATATCCACGCGAAGGTGAGAAAATACTCTACAACTTTCATTTAGACTCCGTCGGCTAATTTTGAATTTATTTTTAATTATATTTTAATTAATAGGTCGGGACACGATAACTTCGTTAAAAATCCATAACTTCTTTATCCGAAGTCCGTTTTCGTCAGAATTTTTATTGTTATACTCCTATTGTCGGGCTCTCCAACTTTCGTTTAGGTTGTGTCGGCTAAAGATTGCTCGATCTCTGTTTCGAGTTTTTAGCTGTCTACTGCTAGGTTAGAAACTTCAGAAAATCATAACTTCCTCATACGAAGTCAGAATTGGGCATTCTTTTTATGCATGATCACGGTTTAATGTAATCTATGACTTTCGTTTAGATACCTACGGCTAAAAACTATTGTATCGAAACTTTGCGTTTTACGTCTACCAGCATTGCCGGTTCTCACCGTGAATATTTGATTGGTCATAACTTCTTCGTTATAACTTGGATTTTAGTGTTCTTCATATGTATGAAAACCTTGATACGAGTCCTACCACTTTATTTAACCCAAATATGATTTTAGGAAAGTTAAGTTTTGGCTTAAATTTGACTGGCATTACATTTTATCATCTCAAAATATCGGGTTGTCACAGGAATGATCAAGGAACAACGTGTATACATGGATTTCTACAAAGGATCGGCTCAAGAAATACTCCCATTGTATTTCATGGTTCGTTGCAGCGGCAACTCGTTGTTTGAGATATTGGGTAAGTTTTAGGCATGCTGCGTACCACAGTCACTCCCAAGCACATTTTGGTTGTGTCTCGAATGAATATAGTTGGCCAGGCTATATTGATCCTAGACACAACTACATAACTGCCCAGGTTTAACCGCAGTGTACAACACCCATTTACTTATGTTTTGTTCTACTTGTAGTTGCGGATTTCGATGGTTCGGTATACTTGTATACTTTTGAAAATACTTATAGTTTGAAGATACTTTTAGTTCAGAGCACTTAGGCCCTTTAATGCTTATAGTTTTATACCATGTAAGGTTTGGTATACTCCGTTCACTATAAACAAGGGCTCTGATACCAATCTATCACACCCCGAAAATCAAAGGCGGAAACATTTCCGGGGTGGACTCCACGTTGTGTATCAAATCCAATGTAAATAGTAATCACAGTAAACAACCATTACATTACATATATATGAAAGTTTACATTTGTTTCAAAAGTAAATTGTAAAAAAGTTATACATATATCATATGAACAAAACGAGACGAGTCTTCTGAGTACTCCGTCTTCACCAAAAGAGATCACCGGGTACCTGTCTAACTTGGACCTGAGAATACAAGCGGTTTGAAAATCAGCATAAAGCTGGTGAGTTCATAAGCGGTTTTGTTTTATGAAAATGTATCGGTTTCCTTTAGTTTTCCGAAAAGGTTTGTTATCCAAGAAAATCCCATATTTTCTTATGTTGAAAAGTTTCGTTATCTTTCGTTACAGTTCAGTTACGCATTATATGTTAACTCCAGGAAAATCCCATATTTTCCTAAATGCAAGATTGATTGAATAACATAGAGTATAGTTTAATACACAAAACTATATATTGAAAATCATGGGATTACTATCCCGAATTAGATATGAAATACCATAATATACACGAATTGTAGATAGAAAGTAGTTGATAACCTTGGGACTAACATCCCGAACTAGTTACTAGATAGTTTGAGATACTAGGAAATATAGATTGAAAACCATGGGACTACTATCCCGAACTAGATATAAGACTGTTTGATAAAACCATGGGAATATCATCCTGTACTAGATATAGTTTCAAAACCATGGGATTACTATCCCGTACAAGATATAGATTGAAATCATGGGACTATCATCCCGTACTTGACATAAGATATATATACATACTGAAAACCATGGGAATAACATCCCGTACCAGATACAAGTTCAATAGACTGAAAACCATGGGACTACTATCCCGAATTAGATAAAAGTTAGTTTTGATAAAACCATGGGATCACTATCCCAAACTAGATACAGATTCTAAAACCAAGGCTGTGAATAAAATTATATTAATACATATTGTGAGTCGGGTAACCATGTTGATACAACAACGAGACCTCCTTGATGTTTGTCAGACGTCGGACGATATCCAGAAATTTGTCACCCCAGGTGTGCCCGCCTAACTGTAGCTAGCAGTTAAGGTGTGGGATTGTCAGTCCCGAATAGATCTATTCATAAATTCCTCGCTCTCCCTTCAGGAGACTCTAGTTACACTTCCGGGGAGGATTTACTGATCATCCATAAAGGGTAGTGACTACTCACAAACTAGTACTAAACTATTCACAGGACTCTCATACGATATCAAACATACAAAGATTATGAAACATAATACAGTGAAAATAGATACATACAATGAAACTATCTGGCAATACATTCGAATGATACGGAGATAAACTGAATCAGAGATAGTTTATCTAATAACTTTACATAGATATCAGTATATGATATAAAGAGAACTATAGAACCCCAAATTATTCCCATAATAATTTGATTAGTTTGGTTATTTTCTTAACTAAAATTCATTTAGTTGAATTTGATAAATCATTCCTTATGCTCAGCATAATACATAAGGAGTAAAAGTGTTTATAAATTTTTGCCTGATATTATTTGAAACACATCAATGTTAAGTTTTGAAAACAGTTATAGTTTGCTTGTATTCCCCCACCACCCCCCTGAAAACATTGAAAAACACGGAAAAGGGCGTAGGGGTATGAACTCACCGAATGAGAAACGTGATGATTTGGATGCTAAGTGTTGGTTCGGGGCTTGCAAATGCACGAGGTTCCTAAGTATAATATAAAGATACACATTTGTATCTAATTAGGACTTAGATTAATTATTTGATAGGGACAATTAATTCTAGTCGCGAAAACACCCCGATACAAGTGTTTGGAGGGACCCGTGTGACATTTGGGGACACATATAGTTAGGATATTGAATTAGGACTCCAAAAGAACACTCCATAGGGAGTTTACGGCCCTAATGACCATCTCCCCATGAGTTTACGGCCGTAAACTCATGGTGGGGTAGTTTGTGGTGCAAAATGGCTTCAAACACTTAGGGAATAATTTCTAGGTTTGGTTTAAGGGCTTGGAATGGATTTTTAACATCAAAATGAATAAATTATGGGAGTTTACAACCTAGCATGGACTCCTGGCCGTAAACTCCTAAATACCTATAGAAAATGTGTTAAATGATGCCAAAACCAATCACATGTGATTGCTAAATTTATTCCAAAGCCTTAGATGCATTTTCTTGAACTTTTGGAGGGTTTTTTGGAGTTTACGGCCCATGAAACCCCCCTCATGGTCGTAAACTCTCCTAGAGAGGGATTCCTTGTGTTTTAAGGCCAAAAACTTGTTTATATGTACTTCTAAAATTTCCTTAAAGCCTTGAAATGAATTTGGGACACATTATGACACACTTTTTGGAGTTTACGACCATGGGACACATGTTATGGCTGTAAACTCTCAAATGATGAGATTTGTTGTGTTTATAGTCCTTAAACTATTTTTGGTTGGTTCTATGATTTATTCCAAGGCTTTTGGTGGTGTTGGATGGCTTTCTAACACCTTAGAAGTGAGTTTACACCCATGTTTGGGGAGTTTACGGCCCAAGCACATGCCTTGGCCGTAAAATCATATAAATCCCCCAAAAGTTATGTTAAAAGTGTTCCAAGGCTAAAGCAATTATTCTAGAAGTCATATCCATGTCTTGTTGAGGTTTTGGAAGGGTTTAAGGTCATAAAAACCCCATATATATATGAGTTTACGGCCCAAGCATGTTCCTTGGCTGTAAACTCTTTCAAATCCATCAAAATCCAAGATTAAAATGTTCTAAGTCCATTTCATGAAGTCATCTAGCCATATCTAAGGTCCAATTGTGTTTAGGAAGGGTTTTAGGGCTTAAAAACCCTCTAATTATGTGTTTACGGCCCAAGCTCCTTCCAGGGCCATAAACTCATCTACAAGGTCTTAATCCATGATTTAATCTCGAATTTGGAAGCCAAATATGCTATACATTAAGGTTAGGAAGGTACCTTAGGGATTTGAGGCTTTAAAATTGAATTTTGGACCCTTAAACTTGGATTTAGGAGAGAGGTTAGAGAGAGAGTAGAGAGATTAAGAAAAAGATTCAAATGAATGTTTAAACATGCTTAAATAGTTCCCAAAACTTGGACATGGTGGAATTCTACCCGATACCGATATTAAACGGGGCTTTAGGTCGCACCCGATTAAGTTTTCGTCACCCGGCGGGGACGTTTCTAAGCTTTTTGAAATAAATGATTTAGGCTAATTTATTGAGTTCCTAAGGGGTTTGGACATTCATTAGCATTAATTAAACATATAACTTAATTAACTTAACCCAAAAACGACATCGGAACGTTTCGATATACGGCAGGTTATACGGGTAGAACGGGTTTTTCGACGATGGAAAACTCCGGGTTGTTACAGAAAGCTCCATGAAGTATCCATGGACTTTCCATGCAAGCCTAGCGCATTCTAAATAAGCATTGGCCCCCTCTATATAAACATAAGAGTCCATATTTAATTAGTTACCTTTTGATCACTAAATTATTTCCAAATTAATTCTAGATCAATACTAATTAAATAATATGATTTCATCTTAATATATTATAACTTATAATATATTAACAAATCATAACTATACTATTCTCAAAAGACTCTCGAAATTGTTATGGTGAAGTGCAACCCAAATGGACCATGACGGGTTGGGTCAAGTAAATCTCAAATATAGTTATGGACTTAGAGACCTTATACAATAATCTCCCACTTGGATAAGTCTAACAACTATAGTTTAAAGCATGACTTCAGGAACCAACCAACAATTGTAGCTCTTAAAACTCTGTTGAACTATGAAGCGCCATTTTAGATAAGTGATCATATAATCCTCTACTCTAGATATCAGCCAGACAAATACATGGAACAATGTTGTACTTATTGTCCAACAATTTTTTTTTCTTGATTTCCGATTCGTTTGACATAGAATTAAATTGAACAAATCAATTTGGTTCTGACTGGGCCCGACACATGGGTCAAAACAAAATCATTTTAGGGCCCATATATCAATTTTAATCCACCAAGGACTCAAAGGTACAGCTAAACTTCGACTCATATACTTGTTCTACTACTTGTTGAATCACAGACAAAAGCACGTTTTAAGACATCAAGTTACTGATGTGTTTTCGTACAATCAATGCATAACCAACCCATAGGCAACGACTCATATCTCAAGGTTTGAAGACTTATATGATATTACCGTCTCACGATCTCTCGAGCTACATTCTATGAAGTGATACAAGTGAGCGTGGGCTTACTCCAATACTCAGAACTTATGAGCACTCATGAATGTTGTAGCAACTCTTGCTATGTCCAACACCTGAGACATCTGCAAGCCAATTTCATGATAGTCTTGATTCATACCTATTTCCTACATATGACTGAATGTGGAGAATTTGAATGAAGTAATTATTATGGAAGTAAAAACATGCAAAATTGAAACAATAGCAAACAATTGACACAAGATAGAAATACCTTACTTATAAATAAACAACAAGTTTTATTTAATCATCAAATGTCAATTACATTTTACAATTTTCAAAGATATCTAATCCGTATAACTAATATTGTCCTTCAGCCCGATGCACCTCGCATACTACAGATGCCTAACCCTAGTCATTCCCTTCGTGAGGGGATCTGCTGGGTTCTCTTCTGATGATATCCTCTTTGCCACGAGGAGTCCTTCTTTTATCTTATGTATTATGAAGTGATATTTTCTGTCAATATGTCTGGATCTACCATGATCTCCCAGTTCCTTGGCTAAGGCAACCACACTATTGCTGTCACAAAAAATCTCCATAGGCTCCTTTATAGCTAGTACAACTCCAAGGTCTCCAATGAAGTTCCTCAGCCATATCGCCTCCTTCGCCGCTTCACTCATTGCTATATACTCTGATTCACATGTCAAATCAGTTACTGTCTTTTGCTTGGAGCTTTACCAAGTAATCGCTCCTCCATTCATGGTAAAGACCCAGCCCAACTGAGAGCGGAAATTATACCTATCATTCTGAAAGCTAGCATCACTATACCCCACTACCTTCAAGTCATCACTCCTACCAAGGGTAAGAATCCAATCCTTAGTCCTTCATAGGTACTTAAGAATGCTCTTTACCGCAGTCCAGTGAGCCTTGCCAGAATTCCCCTGATATCTGCTGACCATGCTCAAACCAAAAGCCACATCAGGGCAGGTACAAGTCATTGCATACATGATCAAGGCAACATCAGAAATCGACTCATCTCAACTATCTCATCGTCCATACTCGAGATCCGAGCCTCGCTCAGTTTGGCATTATGCTGGATCGGTAAGTCACCTTTCTAGGAATTCTGCACGTTGAACGTTTTCAACACTTTGTCCACATAGGTTCTTTGACAAAGTCCAATTTGTCTTTTTCTCCTTTCTCTTAATATCCTTATCCCTAGGATATAGGTAGCTTCTCCAAGGTCCTTCATAGTGAAACACTTCCCAAGCCAAGACTTAACCTCCTGAAAAGTTGGGATGTCATTTCCCATGAGTAGTATGTCATCCACATACAACACCAAAAAGCTAACTATACTCCCACTAGCACTGACATACATACAAGACTCATCTTCGCTTCTCAAGAAACCAAAATCTTTGACTTTCTCATCAAAACAAAGATTCCAATTACGAGATGCTTGTTTCAATCCATAAATGGATTTCTCAAGCTTGCACACTCTATCAGGGTACTTTGCATTGAAAAAACCCTTTGGCTGACTCATGTAAACATCCCAAGCCGACTTTCCATTAAGTTAAGCGGTTTTGACATCCATTTTCCATATTTCATAATCATGATATGCAGCAATGGCTAGCATAACCCTAATAGACTTAATCTTTGCTACTGGTGAGAAGGTTTCATCATAATCAACTCCATGAGTTTGAGTGAAACCCTTCGCAACCAGTCGTACCTTATAAGTGTGCACTTTTCCATCCATGCTGATCTTCTTCTTGAAGATCCATTTGCACCCGACTGTCTTAGAACCCGGTACATTGTTAACCAAGTTCCAAAATTAATTGTCATACATGGGCTGAATCTCGCTGTCCATAGCCTCCTTCCATTTAGCAGACTCAAGGCCTGCCATGGTTTCCCTATAGCTGTTAGGTTCATCCAAATTTTCCAATGTACTATCACTGATAGATGTATCACCTTCTGAATTAATATGGAAACCATAGTAATTCTCAGGTGGATTCCTAACTCTAGTGGAACGCCTTAGAGGTACAGAGTCTTTAGTTGGTTCAACAGGAGTTTCCTCCTCAAGTTGATTGCTAGGAATGGAGGTTCCTTCACCACTTGACTCTTGAAGCTCTTTAAGGTCAATTTGCCTCCTAATGTTTCCTTGGTTTATAAATTCTCTCTCTCAAAATACCGCTCTCTTTGCCATAAAAATCGCGTTCTCACTGGGTCTGTAGAAGAGGTAACCAGAAGACTTCTATGGGTAGCCAATGAAAATACACCGCTTAACACGAGGTTCGAGCTTGTCCTGAATCTCACGTCTCACAAAATCCTTGCAACCCTAAATTTTGATGTGGTCTAAATTGTGAACTTTCCCAGTCCACATCTCGTGAAGTGTTTTGGCAACCTTCTTGGTAGGGACTAGATTAAGGATATGGGCGGCAGTGTCTAAGGCATACCCTCAAAATAAGATTGGTAACGAAGCTCGAATCATCATGGAACGAACCATGTCTAACAAGGTTCGATTGCACCTCTCAGCCACACCATTAAGCTATGGTGTTTTGGGAGGTGTCAACTATGAAAAAATTCCACATTCTTTAAGATAGTCAAGGAACTCTGTACTAAGATACTCTCCTCCTCGATCAGGTCGGAACATCTTAATGTTCCTGCCCAACTGATTCTCCACTTTCTGTTTAAACTCTTTGAACTTTTCAAATGTTTTTGACTTATGCTTGATTAAGTAGACATAACCATATCTACTATAATCATCGGTAAAAGTCAAACAAACCTTCACCCCTAGCACAAGTACATGTGAAGGGTGACATCATTTTTCCAAGTAGACTAGACTTGCAACTATCATCCGACCTTATGTCAAATGACTCCAAGACTCCAGCCTTCTGGATTTCGCCTATGTGCTTCTTGTTAACATGTCCAAGATGACAATGCCACAAGGATTCTTTATCCAAACTAGAGGAAGAATCATTATGCAATAAATTATTTCCTAAGTTATCTACATCTGACAAAGTTTCATATACACCATCACAAGGTAATGCTTTAAAATAAAGAACATTAATATAAAAAGCATTAATACCACCACATTCATTATCAAATGAAAAAGTAAATCCTTGTTTGTACAAACCGTGAAAAGAAATAATATTTATTGGCATTTCAGATGAGTAACAACACTTATTCAAATCTAAAACTAACCCACTACTTAGCAACAGATAATAAACTCCAATCTTGGTGACAAGTGAAGCTTTCATATTCTCCATGATCAAGTTTATCTTTCCGTGCTCCACATCCTCACTTCTTCTTAAGCCCTGCAAATCAGAACATATATGAATATCATAACCTGTATAAAGAACCCAAGAAGTGGTATGTGGTGAGTTATTAGACAATATAGTGTAAATACCTGCATGGGTAGGTTTGACCTTCCCATCCTTAACATTTTGTAGGTACTTGGGGCAGTTTCTTTTCCAGTACCCCTTTTCCTGACAATAGAAGCATTGAGCTTCTTTTGGGTTGGAAGAAGGAGTGACAGAACCACCTTTGGTTCCACTTGAAAAGGAGCCATCAAAGGACATTACCTCGGTACGTTTCGAAGGGTTTTTACTCTTTTTCCCTCTACTTTGCCCGATTGCCAAGACAGGGGCGGAGTTAGGAGTAGGAGTAGTAACAACTGATTTACCTTTGAGACCACTTTCGACGGTCTTCAAAAGTCCTTGAAGTTTTCTGAGTGTGACCTCCTCCTTGTTCATGTGATTTGTCATTCGGAATTGATCATAACAAGTAGGTAAGGAGTGTAGTATTATATCAATAGCCAACTCCTCAGGGAAGTTCACATTTAATTTTAGCAAACGGTCCATATACCTTCGCATTTTCTGCAAGTGGCCCGTGATGGATTCACCATCCTTCATTGGGGTTGTTATCATGGAAGAGATGATATCATACCTTTCTCGACGTCCACTCTGATGGTAGCGGTCCATCAGATACAAATTCATCTCAAAAGGGTAGAAGTCCTCATAACACTTCTAGAGTTCAATTGTCATTGTGGCTAACATGATACATGCCACTTTGGTAGCATCTCTCTCATGTGCCCTAAAGTTAGCGATCTCCTCTGGACTAGCAGTAGACTCATGAATTTCCTTCAGCTCCTTGTCGAGGACATATTTCTTGTCCTCATAACGCATGACCATCCTGATGTTCCTGATCCAATCCATAAAGTTGGAATCATCAAAGATGACTCTCTCACAAAGGTTCATGAGAGAGAAGGAGCCGGTAGGGTTTGAGCCAGAAGCAACATTATTGGAAGACATGAATAGTAGAAAGACAAGTTTAGATTAGACATGGAATCCTTAATAAGACAACCAAAGGTAATATTAAGGCTAGGACCCAACACAATATTTTATATCTTGGAAGAGGGATGACGTAATCCAAACTATAAAATATTTGAAGGTAGGCAAATGAAGATTCACCAATTTCCACCATGAAAAACGAATTAAATTATTAGGTTTTAATTGGATTGAAACTCCTAGATCTTTTGAGATTTATTGAACTTTTCAATGGCATGTTTAAATCTTGATTGTGCCCTCTTAAGTTTGTGACTGGGATGCCGAGGATGACAAACAAGGCGCGAATAACCATGCAAATTAACTTGGTACCCTTAATCTTTATCACCTAATTGATGTGTCGGTTACCCACACGCGGTCCACCGATCTATGATAAACATTAAGTCACCCTTTTCCACTCTTACTAGTCCATGTTAGTGCATTAGTTACCCATACACGCTCCACCAACGACTTGGTAAGGAACAAAGTGTAATTTCATGGGTTAGCACCAATTTCACATTTTCCTAAAGTAACTAAGACTAGGAATTTATATAAGGTTTAGTTACTTTATGTTTATCATTATACTTTTAATGTGAATTATAGTCATTGTCTTACCTGTTTGGCTAACGATGCTCCACCAGTCAAGGAAGCGGTGGGTGAGAGTGGGCATCCATTAAGCTGCCATTTTATACGCAACGACCTTATACCCCCTTATAGACCGGCTTCATGAATGTGGCCTACTAACGGTAAAACTGACTTGGTATATATATATATATATATATATATATATATATATATATATATATATATATATATATATATATATATATCTATATATATATTAACCACTAATAATATAAAGTATAAGGGTTGAATTTTAACTTCTAAAACTCTAGGCTTTGGAATTAAAGTTTTCTAAAGTGTGTGAAACTTTAAAAATTCCAAAACTTGAGGGCAAGTTTTGAAACTATTCAAAACCTTTCAACTTCATAACTTATGAGTTTAATGGTCTATTAAAATGAAGACTCTTCATTTTATGTAACCTATGGTTCTTTAATGGATCTTTAAAAGAAATGACTTTTGGTAATCCATAAATTAAGGAAAAATTATGGACTCCATTAAAAACACTTAGATCAAGAATTAAACTAACAAAAATTTGCAAATACTTCCTATGATCTACCAAAACTCATAAGTGTATGAACATTCATATCAACAATTTCAAGAATCATATAAACTCACATAAAACTTGAAATTTTGATAATAACCTTTGAAATTGGAGTAGCATAATCATTACCACATCAAAAATAGTTTTTATACGTCCAAAACAGTTTAGTGTAATGATTATGGTCCAATTCCCGCTTAAAAAAATCAAAAGGCCTCCTACTTGTCGAGTGGACAAACCTACTTGATGAGTAGGATGAATATATAATTGGACTCGTCGAGTCCACCCATGGACTCGGCGAGTCCACTGATCAGATTGCATATTTTTCAAATTTCTTCAACAACTTACATAAAGTATCAAGAACACAAGCCTAGGATCTGATACCACTGATGAGTTTTGAGAATTCTAACACTCCTATGGTTTACGTGCAACCCTAGAAACCTTGGATCTGTGTTTTCTCTAAAATACATGCAAATAAGAATTTTCCAAGGTTCTAATCCTAACTGGCATGGCATGGGTACTTGTATCATAAAAATTAGTAGAATGACATACCTTTTACTTGTGGTTGATTGCTTGGAGTTTGAGAGCCTAGCACCAATAATGTGGATGCCTCAAATGGAATCACAAATCACCACACAACTTGGAAAAACTAGAGAGAGTAGTATGCACACTTAGAAATCAGCCCACTCTTCTTTTCACACACGCTAGTACCATTTCATGTGCCAAGGACTGTGACAACCTAAAATTTTCTTATTGTACAAGAACCAACCAAATCCAAGTTGGACTCATTTCGTTGGCTTTCAACATCATTTGGGATCTATTGGAGTGTTCTAAATGTAATGCGAATGAGGTAGAAGCTGAGAATCGGGATAACACAAAGCGTATAAAAAAAATCAGGCCAAACACTCCAAAACATGGTGTGTGCAGTCGCACACCCGTTTCCAGCCACACACTCAACTCTATATATAGGGGAGGACCCCCTTCATTCATTCATTCCTCCTTTGGCTGCAATCTACTTCTCTCTCTAAAAATCTCATCCAAAGAACACTCTAAGGGTCTCAAGAACGTGAATCACCCCATCAATCAGCTTGTTACTGGTAAAACATCTGAATCTAAGCTTAAAACTCATATGTTCTTAATGTTCTTCATGTGTTCTTCATCATTTGAAGGAGTGCGGCCGCACACCTTCATATGGTGGCCACACACTTTCATACGACCTAAGAACACCTCAAAAATCAACATTTTGGGCACAAATTAGGAGTGTACAGCCGCAAACTCCTGTGCACGGCCGCACACACACACACACACACACACACTGTACGACTGCACACTGATATGTGCAACCGCACACATGCATTTGTTGTACATTTTGACCCTACACACCCTTGTGTAGTGATATACCACTCATATACAACCTTATATGGCTGTAACACTTCATAATAAGTGTTTACCAGTCCCTAAAGAGGTCCCACTACAATAAATAGTTATTCCAAACACTAATTACACCCATATATATATATATATATATATATATATATATATATATATATATATATATATATATATATATGTCATTATATGGTTAATAGGATCCGTTGGTGCTCAAGTCCGCAATTAACACCCAACCTCCTAAATTGATTCGACCATCGCAACAATCACTATAGGTGAGTTCATACCCATTAATCAACGTTTTAAATGTTTTTATATGTTTTATATGGGGGGGGGGGGGGGTACAAGTTGAAATAGACAAGCTATAGTACTAATCATATGTGATTTACAACTTGTTATTAAAAGGATTATTTATATTTTCAAATTACCATGCGAGTAAAGTTGTTTTAAACATTTATCAAACTTATTTTCTTGTTTAGTTGTTCCAAAAACTATTTTCCAACACATTCAATAAAACTTATTTTTGTTTTCAAATCATATCTACCCTAATATATTTATATAAGTAAGGATTGAAGGACTTAGAACTGATAGCTCACCTTATTTCATGTTCTTGTTTGATTGTGGACTTAGGGTATTCTGTTATGTGTCTGACTGTCGTTGAATTCTTAGTTATATATCATGTATATTTGTGTTAGATATAAAAGACTTCGCTTCATTTCAACACCATTGAGTATCAAAGGCACTCAACTAACATCTCTAATTAACTATAATAGGTATAGTTAAAGGGTTCCACTCATTACTATTGCTACTATGATACTCACTATGGGCAGTACAGTTACGAGTCTATATGTACTATATACTATAAGAAGAGAACACTATACATTATACGAAGGGAACACTATATACTACACAAAGAGAACACTGTATACTACATGAAGAGAATACTATATAATATACGAGAGAATGTACTAAAATAGAATGTGAAGCACTACTTCTCGATACGACACTTCATTATGCGATCGTCATGTAAACAGGGCTTTCTGGAGGGAGAGCGAACACTACGTGTATAGATCTATACGGGACGGACACTCCCACATCCTGTCTGCTAGCTACACTCCGAGCCGACTAGGCTTAGGGATGACAAAACATCACTACGCTACATGTGACCTGGAGGGTCAACTATTATACTACTGTCACTCAGCATGGTTACATACGAATTCACATCCAAACCTTAATTAACATATTAAGAATTAAAGGAAAAACCGACTTCCTGGGGTGTGTACACATTTAATACTATCTGGAGTTTACATTTCTACTGCATCTAACCAGCAGTAACACTGTTGGGGTAAAACTCTATTCTTCCCATTTCTTCATATGAACGAAATTTAAAACTATACTTTCACATTGACATTTTCACTGGGAAAACCCTTACATTTTTAAAGAATCAACCTTACGAATATCTGAGTCTTGGCAAAAGATTACTATTGTTGGAAAATATAGGATTTTCTAGGGTTTACACTATTTTCAAAACTTGGTAACAATTTTTGTATTTCTTGGTTTTAAACATTTTTATACAAGCAATGACACTAAATGCTTATGAACTCACCAGCTTTATGCTGATACTCGTTTTCAAAATAACTTGTATTCTCAGGTCATCAGTAGGCAGGTACAGATGCAACTTTTGAGAAGATGGAGTATATATATATATATATATATATATATATATATATATATATATACATATATATATATATATATATATAAGACTCATCTTTTATTTTGATTATACTTTTGGTGTCTATCTGTACAGAACACGGTTGTATTCTAATTACTATACTAATGAAATGGATGTTGTTACTTGTCTTTACTATTATGCATTGTTATGATACTGTACATAACGTCCTCCACCCCAGAACGTATTCAGCCTTTCTCAGTTTTGGGGTGTGACAGATTGGTATCAGAGCATTGTTTATAGTGAATCAAGTATATCAACCCATAAAAGATATACGAACTATAAACACTTCGGGATTAAAACACTCTGACCAAGAATATATACTTTTAAGTAATAAAATATTTAACTAGGTATATATATATATATATATATATATATATATATATATATATATATATATATATATATAAACATCCACTTGATAACAGGGCCAATATCATACTAGAACATAACAAAAGTATTAAGATTGTTGAACAACACAATTAAACTTAGAGACATATAGTCAAATCTGGATGGATGTAGCCTGATCAACTACATCTTCCCAGGATTGACTAGCATATGCCTAAGGATGGTTGCGGTGTTGCAACAGGTCTAAAAACTTACCGACACTACTAGAAGAACATTAGAACAAGAATACTATAGGAGTATTCCGTGAGAAATAAAAAGTTCGTTACTAGCAGGGGAATAGTTGCTAAGTGGATACTCTATGGTTACATGTGTCTAAGACGTTATAGACTTAGAATCTGTGATCTTTGCTTTACTTCCTGTTGCTTGTTTGTTTGTGGATTTAGAGTTAGGGTCACTTATTCGAAGGTATATCTTGTTTCGGTCGCATGTAATTAGTATGCATTATGCAAGTATTGGTCTGAATAATAACGATCCTCTTATAAGTATCTTAGATTTGTACGTCTATTAACTATTCTTTCGTTTTTCTCGCATAGATATCATGGCCGGATTTCACCATGGTGACCCGTACTTCCCAAATCACGGCAATGCAGGATGGCTTGAAGAAGAGCCTAATGTGGAACATCAAATCCCTTTGGATGACCAGCAAGAAGAAGGCTTCTCGGATGGGTCTGACTCCGAACCCAAAGTCAACAACCTACCCCCTGTGGCCCCGGTCCCAAATCCTAACCCCCACCATGCCTTCCAAGGCCTGACGCCTGCATGGGTGGAATACATAGAGATGTGGAGTGTAGAGCAGAACCAACCCATGCCATTCAATGGAGACTGAAGCTTTTATGACACGAGCGAAGGAGGATCAACAGATAGAGTTTTTTCCATCCTTGTCCGAAGAATTGCCCACAATGAAATTCAGGGCAGAATGACCCTCCAGCGTATCGCAGAGGTTGATACAAATGGAGGACTGCACTCCCTCCGTACCAGTCGGCTGGATCATGCTAGGGAGAGGTCCGCAGTAGACCACGAGGCTTTGCTTCGGGCATTAGTTGAGACTCGGGTTGAAGTCATAGAGCTCCGGGTTCGCTAGAGGGTCTACGAGCGACACCTCCTCGATATGGAACGCCAACTGGATGACCTTAGAGTTCGCCCGAGAAACATCTGCTGCCGCTGATAAAATATGACTAGCACATCTTTTCTTTTGACTTACGAATAGCCTTTAGCATTTGCTCTTGAATGAAACACTTGTCTATATAATATTCTCATCTTTCAGTATGCTATGTTGTCTTCTAAACACTTGTCTATATAATATTCTCATCTTTCAGTATGCAAGTGGAGCCGGAATGGGAACCAACTCTAGGCATGGTGAAATCTACTCTCGTACACAAGGGTGTACCTATAAGGATTTCATGAGTTGCAAACCCATGTTCTTCAATGGAGCCGGAGGGATCATTGCCGTGTCTGAATGGATCGAAAGGACCAAAGCCATCTTCGAGATGTGCTCGTGCCCCGTGGAAAGCAAGATTAAGTTCGCTGCTTGCACCTTCACCGAAAGGTACTTGACATGGTGGAATGGCCATGTCAAATAACTCTCCTTGGTAACAGCCAACGCCATGGGCTGGGACACGCTAAAGGACCTTTTGACAAGGGAGTACTGCCCTAGGGGAGAAATCCAGAAACTCGAGGAGGAACTCTGGAACCTCAAGATGAAAGGGACCTACGTGGTGGCTTATACGGCCAGGTTCTGCGACCTGGTAACTATGTTCCCTAACATGATCCCCAATGAGGGCAAGAAGATTGAGCGATGCATTTGGGGTTTAGTACCTCCGTATAGAGGGAACGTTTTAGCATCACGCCCTACGACCTTTGACAGCACCAAGGAAATGGCCCAAAGGTTGATTGACCATGAAGATCCTTCCACTCCGTTGATGATAATGAAGGTTGCTACTGCACCCATCAAGACATTCGATAACAAGAGGAAACGGTGGGACCGGAAGAAGGGAAAATCAACCCAATCCTCTTCATAGAACAAACAAGTGGTAGATGTCCATGCTGCCACTACTCCTTCTGCCCCTGTGCCAACCAAAACATATCTAGGGAATCTGCCAAAGTGCACCAAGTGCCCTTTTCATCATAATGGCCCCTGCCGTGAATTGCACTGCACTAACTGCGACCGGAAGGGCCATATCATCCGGTTTTGCAAGTCTCAACCCAAACCCATTTCTTAGGTCCCCAACACGGGAGTAAGCCAGACTTGCTATGGCTGTGGCGAAGTAGGGCATTTCAAAAGAAATTGTCCGAAAACTAGGAATACTGGAGGAACAGGAAGACTACTTGCTATTGGCCACAATGAAGAAGTTGCAAACCCCCACAGTAGTCATGTGACAACCTAAAATTTATTCCGTCATTGTAACTCGTTTCCGTTAATAAAACTCATCTTTATTGAATTTTCCGTTGGTATTTTGGATAAGGTTAATTAAATTGGGACTTTTATTATGACTTCATTAGTGTCCAAATGAATTAGAAACACGTGAAACACCCTCAACATCCCTTTGAAAAGATTTCAAGTTTACGACCAAGTCGGGTTACGAAAATTTAATCGGGTACGACCATAAGCTCCGTTTAACGTCGGTATCGGGTAGATTTCCACCGGGCCGCAAACTCAACCCCTATATAAGGGATTGAGTGGTCACATTTGAAGCCTTTTCACCCTCTTAACACCCTCTCTCTCTACAAGTGATTTTGATCCAAAAACACCTCTTTCAAGCTCCAAATTCGTAAGTGATCTATCATAGCTTGTTGTTTAGCTTATTTTACATGCAAATCCATGTTTAAATAATTCAAAAGCCTCAAAGTTATGTGTTTACTACCATAGAACAACCCCAAACCGTAAACACCCATAAATGTGGTTTTGAAGCCCCAAAACCCTTCCAAATCCTTTCTAGTGCTTAGCTATGGCTTAGAGACTTGCATGTATGAGCTTAGAACACCATAATCTTTTCATTTGGGGAGTAAACATGAGTTTACGGCCCAAGAACATTCTTGGACCGTAAACCCCTCTTCATATATCGTAAACACCTTTTAAGGTGTTAAATTGCCCCTTAAACACCTCCTATGGCTTGGAATAATGTCTAGAACGAACCAGCATCAAAGTAGGGACCTTAAACATCAAAGAAACCATGAAATTAAGAGATTACGGATGTAAACCCCCCAAGGATTGGTCCCTTGGCCGTAAACTCCCTTAAGGTGGTCAAATGGTGCCCTAACTTCCCTCCATGGCTTGTATATTGGACTAGAAACATGTATGCTTAACCTAGACCCATCAAAACATGAATTGAAGGGCCAAGTAAAAGTTCACGGCCATAAACTCTATGTTTACATCCGTGAACTACCTTAAATGGTTCATTTGAATCGCTAGTCACTTCCTATCCTCTAGAATTGAACCTAGCTTAATTCCCCAAATGATATAAGACCTGTGAGCAACCAAAAACACTCCACCCATGAGTTTACGGCCATAAACTCATGGGGATATGGTATATGGGCCGAAATCTCCCCTAAAGAGTTTACTGATGAGAAGCAAACTCCATAACTAGGCCCTACACCCCCTTAGATGCAACCCGTATCATTCCTAACACTTGAGATAAAGTGTTTTCGTGCCTCAGAGTGTATTATTTTACTTAATTAGTAGTTCAATGTCTAATTAGATACAATTATGTATCTCCTCATGTTACATAGGATCCTCGCGCATGTTCAAGCCCTAAACTGACACTTAACATCCTACCCGACACATTCTCGTTTGGTGAGTTCATACCCCTACACCATTTTCCTTGTTTTTCATGTTTTCAGGGGGGAATACAAGCAAAAGTACAAGGAAACTTGTACTCAAAACTCATTATTTCGTATGTTATAGTTACATGTTCAGTATGCTTTTAACACTGAAAACTGTATTAACCAACCGTTTAACTTGCAGAGTTAGTTTTCAAACTAATCGCAAAACTCATTATAAAATATTATATTTTATATTTCACAAAGGATTTCATGTCATTCATAAAACAAGATTTTTCCATATTATTACTTGTAAATTCGTTATTCTTAAGATTGGAGACACGTCCTCAGTAACACTCCACAGAGATACGCGAGTGGAGGACCGTCCCTGTAACCAGAATCTCCTGGAAGGAGAGCGTGACTTGAGTGTATAGATCTATATGGGGATGACTACCCCACACCTTGCTGCTAGCTACAGTGGGACTGGCAGGTCTACGGGTGACAAAAGTCATAATATGATACTGGACTTCTTATTGCCATATCTAGTTTATCGTATGGTTATAGAACTCAAAAACTTAGTTAACAGAGATTTAGTTTTCAGTAATAATGAACCTAGTAAACTAACACGCTTTGGAATTAGTTTATTACCTACTTATTAGTTTTATATATGTGTTAAAACTAATGTACTTTTCAAGGATAACCAGGCTTTCAGGATAATTCACTTAACGCTACAAGTATGGTAGATACTTGTACACTTCATTTCGAATCGATAACCAACCACCAACTTTTAAGGAAAATAAGGGTTTTTCCTGGGATAACTTAACTTTTGATAATCAGGCTGTTTACAAATGGATAACTAAACTTCTTTTATAAGAAAATATGGGATTTTATTGGATAAAACTTTTCATAACACCAAAGGAAACTTATTCTTTTACCAGAAACAAACCACTTATGAACTCACCAGCTTTATGCTGATATTTTTAAAACTGCTTGCATTCTGAGGTTCTTGTTAGATAGGTATCCCACGTTCTTTTGGAGAAGATGGAGCATATAGAAGTATCGTCTTTACTTTTGTTATACTGATGAATATATAAAACATGTATCACCTTGCTTTCAAACAAATGTAAATATTTCTATGCAATGTAATGGTTCTGTTTACTATGCTTGCTATGTACATTGGTTGTGATACTTTAGATGACGTCCTCCGCCCCGGAACGTTTCCGCCATCGGTTTTGGGGTGTAACAAGTCACGGGTACCTTCCTTCTTGATAACTCTTATGCTTGTATCCTGTTCAATAGTGGGGCAGAAAGAAGCTTTGTAAATCAAAACTTTAAACACTTAAACAATTCCCGCAACCGTTAAAAGAAACCTTCATCGTAGAAATGGCTAACGGAAAGACAGAGAGTTCTAACGAGATCTACATCAGGTGCACTCTCACGCTAGATAATCACTCATTACCAATCGACCTCATACCAGTATCGATCAAAAGTTTTGATATCATCGTAGGCATGGACTGGTTGAATCTCCATCATGCCGATATTCGGTGCTTCGACAAAGCCATCCGTCTAAATCTACCAAATAACGAAACCTTGACGATCTACGAAGACAAGCCCAGTACAAGCCTTTGTATCATCTCAAGTGTTCAAGCCCAGAAATACCTCCATAAAGAATATCGTGCGTTACTTGCACACGTTGTCGATACGAACCAAGGTTTACCTCCCCTGCATCAGGTTGAGTTCATGATTGACTTGATTCTAGGAGCTATCCCCGTAGCTAAAACACCATATCGTCTAGCGCCTACTGAGATGCAAGAACTATCCGGTCAACTTAACGAGCTACTCAACAAGGGCTTTATAAGACCAAGCTTCTCCCTTTGGGGAGCACCGGTCTTGTTTGTAAAGAAGAGAGACAGATCGTTCCGTATGTGCATCGATTATAGAGAACTCAACAAGCTAACGGTCAAGAATTGTTACCCTCTTCCTCGCATAGACGATTTATTTGACCAACTGCAAGGGGCGAGTTATTTCTCGAAGATTGATCTGAGGTCCGGGTATCACCTGTTACGAGTGCTAAAACAACCTTCCTAACTCGTTACGGACACTACGAGTTCATAGTGATGCCATTCGTACTGACCAACACGCCCGCAATATTCATGGATTTGATGAATAGCGTGTGCCGTCCTTACTTAGATCGGTTCGTCATCATTTTCATTGATGACATACTCGTCTACTCTCGAAGTAAGGATGAGCATAGCGGTCATCAACGACAAGTCCTAGAAACCCTACAATCGGAGAAGCTTTAAGCGAAGTTCTCTAAGTGCGAATTTTGGATCCGAAGAGTCGAATTCTTAGGACACCTGGTTAGCGAAGAAGGAATCCACGTGGACCCATCCAAGATTAAGGCGATCAAGAACTAGTCAGCACCGAAGAGGCCTACTTAAATTTGCCAATTTCTAGGTCTCGCTGACTACTACCGCATATTTATTCAGAACTTCTCTTGAATCGCAAAACCCCTTACAACATTAACTCTGAAAGGTGTGGCCTTCGACTGGGGAGAAAAACAAGAGAAGGCATTCCAAACCTTGAAACGAGCCTTATGCACCGCACCGATACTATCCCTCCCCAAAGGGACAAGACTTCGTAGTATACTGCGATGCATCAAATCAAGGGCTCGGTTGTGTTCTGATGCAACTAGGTAAGGTCATCACCTACGCCTCAAGGCAGCGGAAGACACACGAGGTCAACTAGACCACACATAACCTTGAACTAGGGGAGGTTGTGTTCGCCCAAAAGATCTGGAGACACTACCTGTACGGTACAAAGAGCACGATATACACCGACCAAAAAAGCTTGCAACACATATTCAACCAGAAGGAGCTCAATATGAGGCAACAAAGGTGGGTCGAACTACTTAATGACTACGAATGCGAAATTCGTTATCATCCGGGTAAAGCCAATGTAGTAGCAGACACCCTAAGTTGAAAAGAATATTCTGCTCGAAGAGTCAAGTCATTAACAATGACTATCCATTCGCATCTATCCACACAGATGAAAGAGGCTCAGCTCGAAGCCTTGAAATATGAAAATGTGGCGTGAGTATCCTTACAAGGAATGGATAAGAGCTTGGAAGTCAAGGGTGACGGAGCCTTATATCTCATGGACCGAATCTTGACGCCGCGCCACGGTGGCTTTAGAGACTTAGTCATGAGGGAAGCCCACAACACTCGATACTCCGTTCACCCAGGTTCAGATAAGATGTATCTTGACCTTAAAAAGTTATACTGGTGGCCTAACATGAAAGCAGAAATCACTACCTTCGTGAGTAAATGCCTTACTTGCGCCAAGGTCAAGGTTGAATACTAGAAACCATCAGGTCTACTACAGCAACCGGAGATACATGAATGAAAGTGGGAGTGGATCACTATGGATTTCATAACCAAGCTACCCAAGACAGCGGGTGGGCATGATACCACATGGGTCATCGTCGATAGATTAACCAAGTCCGCGTACTTCCTGCCCATCAAAGAAATAGACAAAATGGAGAAGCTTACAAGAACATATATTAGAGAGATCGTACGATGCATGGTATTCCCATATCTATTATCTCCGATAGGGATAGCAGATTCACTTCGAGATTTTGGCAGTTGCTGCAAAACTCCTTGGGAACGAGGTTGGACATGAGTACAGCCTACCATCCGCAGACCAACGAACAAAGTGAGAGAACTATCCAAACCTTGGAAGATATGCTACGAGCCTATGTGATTGACTTCGATAAGGTATGGGACACCCACTTACCCCTTGTCGTGTTTTCCTACAACAACAGTTATCACACGAGCATCAAGGCTGCACCATTCGAAGCCCTCTACAGTAGAAAGTGCAGGTCCCCTCTGTGTTGGACTGAAGTGGGTGACACTCAATTAGCTAGAGGAAGAGCTCCTGAAAGCACTCTCACGAGTCCGGAGATCATTTAAGATACTACAGAGAAGATCATTTAGATTCGTGAACGATTGAAAGCCGCTAGAGACCGACAGAAAAGCTACACAGACAAACGAAGAAAACCCTTGGAGTTCCAGGTGGGAGACTGAGTCCTTTTGAAAGTCTCACCCTGGAAGGGCTTGATACGCTTTGGAAAGCATGGAAAGCTAAATCCAAGATACATAGGGCCTCTCTAGATTCTAGCTAGAATCGGCCCCGCCGCTTACAAACTCAATCTTCCCCACGAACTCAGTAATATTCATCCTACCGTCCACGTCTCGAACCTGAAAAAGTGTCTATCCGACGAGACTCTTGTAATCCCACTTGATGAGATTGAGATCAACGAGAGCCTTAACTTCGTTGAAGAACCTGTGGAGATTATGGACCGAGAGGTTAAACGAACGAAACTAAGTCGCATCCCAATTGTGAAAGTTCGCTGGAACGCCAAACAAGGACCGGAGTTCACTTGGGAGTATGAGGATCAAATGAAACTAAAATACCATCATCTTTTTTCTTAGTTATTGTGTAATAACTTAGTTATTTGAACTCTAATTTCTAGATGAAATTCCCTCTAACGGGGGGATGATGTGACAACCTAAAATTTTCTTATTGTACAAGAAACCAACCAAATCCAAGTTGGACTCATTTTGTTAGCTTTCAACACCGTTTGGGATCTATTGGAGTGTTCTAAACATAATGAAAATGAGGTAGAAATCGAGAATCGGGATAACACAAAGCGTATCAAACGAAATCGGGCCAAACACTGCAAAACATGGAGTGTGCGGCCACACACTTGAGTGTACGACCACACACAGGTGTGTGCGGCCGCACACCCGTTTCCAGCCACACACTCACCTCTATATATAGGGGAGGACCCCCTTCATTCATTCTTTCCTTCTTTGGCTGCAATCTACTTCTCTCTATCTAAAAATCTCATCCAAAGAACACTCTAAGGGACTCAAGAATGTGAATCACCCCATCAATCAGCTTGTTACTGGTAAAACATCTGAATCTAAGCTTAAAACTCATAGTGTTCTTAATGTTCTTCATGTGTTCTTCATCCTTTGAAGGAGTACAGCCGCACACCTTCATATGGTGGCCGCACACCTTCATATGGTGGCCACACACCTTCATATGACCTAAGAACACCTCAAAAATCAACATTTTGGGCACAAATTAGGAGTGTGCGGCCGCACACTCCTATGTACGGCCGCACACACACATACACACACTGTACGGCCGCACACTCATATGTGCAACCGCACACACACATTTGTTGTACATTTTGACCCTACACTCCCTTGTGTAGTCATACACTACTCATAAACAACCTTATGTGGTTGTAACACTTCATAATAAGTGTTTACTAGTCCCTAAAGAGGTCCCACTACAATAAATAGTTATTCCAAAAACTAATTACACCCATATATATATATATATATATATATATATATATATATATATATATATATATATGCCATTATATGGCTAATAGGATCCGTTGGTGCTCAAGTCCGCAATTAACACTCAACCTCCTAAACTGATCCTACCATCGCATCAATCACTATAGGTGAGTTCATACCCCTTAATCAACCTTTTAAATGTTTTTATACGTTTTATGGGGCGCGGGGGGGGGGGGGAATACAAGTTGAACCAGACACGCTTTAGTACTAATCATATGTGATTTGCAACTTGTTATTAAAAGGATTATTTATATTTTCAATTTACCATGCCAGTAAAGTTGTTTTAAACATTTATCAAACTTGTTTTCTTCTTTGGTTGTTCCAAAAACTATTTTCCAACACATTCAATAAAAATTATTTTTGTTTTCAAATCATATCTACACTAATATATTTATATAAGTAAGTATTAAAGGACTTAGAACTGATAGCTCACCCTATTTCATGTTCTTGTTTGATTGTGGACTTAGGTATTCTGTTATCTATCCGTCTGTTGTTGAATTCTTAGTTATATATCATGTATATTTGTGTTAGATATAAAAGACTTAGCTTCTTTTCAACACCTTTGAGTATCAAAGGCACTCAACTAACATCTCTAATTAACTATACTAGGTATAGTTAAAGGTTACCACTCATTACTATTGCTACTATGATACTTACTATGGGCAGTACAGTTACGAGTCTATACGTACTATACACTATAAGAAGAGAACACTAAACATTATACGAAGAGAACACTATATACTACACAAAGAGAACACTATATACTACATGAAGAGAATACTATATACGATATGAGAGAATGTACTAAAATAGAATGTGAAGCACTACTTCTTGATACGACACATCGCTATGCGATCTTCGTGTAACCAGGGCCTCCTGGAAGGAGAGCGAACACTATGTGTATAGATCTATACAGGACGTACACTCCCAAATCCAGACTGCTAGCTACAGTCCGAGCCGACTAGGCCCAGGGATGACAAAACATCACTACGCTACATGTGACCTGGAGGGTCAACTGTTATACTACTGTCACTCAGCATGGTTATATACGAATTCACGTCCAAACCTTAATTAACATATTAAGAATTAAAGGAAAAACATACTTCCCGGGGTGTGTACACATTTAATACTATCTGGAGTTTACATTTCTACTACATCTAACCAGCAGTAACACTGCTGGGGTAAAACTCTATTCTTTCTATTTCTTCATATGAACGAAATTTAAAACTATACTTTCACACTGACATTTTCACTGGGAAAACCCTTACGTTTTTAAAGAATCAATCTTATAAATATTTGAGTCTTGGTAAAAGATTACTATTGCTGGAAAATATAGGATTTTCTAGGGCTTACACTATTTTTAAAACTTGGTAACAATTGTTGTATTTCTTGGTTTTAAATATTTTTATACAAGCAATGACACTAAATACTTATGAACTCACCAGCTTTATGCTGATACTCATTTTCAAAATAACTTGTATTCTCAGGTCATCAGTAGGCAGGTACAGATGCAACTTTTGAGAAGATGGAGTACATACATACATACATACACACGCATATATATATATATATATATATATATATATATATATATATATATATATATATATATAAGACTCATCTTTTATTTTGATTATACTTTTGGTGTCTATCTGTACAGAACACGGTTGTATTACAATTACCATACTAATGAAATGGATGTTGTTACTTGTCTTTCCTATTATGCATTGTTATGATACTGTACATGACGTCCTCCACCCCAGAACGTATTCTGTCGTTCTTGGTTTTGGGGTGTGACAAGGACCCCTTGATATAGTGTGGTGGATTAGGGTTACATCCATGTAAACCCTAATACCCATGACCTTTCATTTCCATAAGATCCATGGGTTAAAGCTCCATGGACTATCCATGGACTTTCCATGAAAGCCTAGCCCATTTTAAATAAGCTTTGGCCCATTCTATATAAATATAAGAGTCCATATTTAAATAGTTACCTTTGGATCAGTAAATTAAATCCAAATTAATTCTAGATCAGTACTAATTAAATAATATGATTTCACATTAATATATTGTAACTTATAATATATTAACAAATCATAACTATACTATTCTCAAAAGACTATCCAAATTGTTATGGTGAAGTGAAACCCAAATGGACCATGTCGGGTCAGGTCAAGTACCTCCCAAATATATTTATGGACTTAGACACCTTATCCAACAAGTTGTTGCCAGAACATCAAAAATCATTGCTTCATGAATGGAGCAAGTGATACTGAACTTTGAGTTGTCTGCGAGGATGATGTTGGTTGTATGGAAGATCTGGATTGAAGGCATACTCGACCCTTCCAAGACTAGAACATTGAGTTTGCTAATCACCCTTTGAACGATGATGGTCCAGAAACGAGCATAGGAGATTTCACTATATCGTGTGGTAGAAATTGTGCTTTGGACTATCTGAGCCTAGAGAACTGACCCGTAATCCAAGTTGATGTCGGAGTAGATTCCATAAATGATGAATAATTTGCTAGCACAATCCGAGCTAGTAACCCTTTATGAAAAAATCTTGAAGAGCAGCATGCATAAGCCGTTCCACATTGACAGCAAGTGTGGCTTAGTGAACTTAGAGACTACGACCAATGATTCCTTGTAGCCCATTTGGTAGAACATCTCCAGAATTTCTAAGTTGGAGACACTCTCAGGGTTAATTAAGTCACAACCCTGTGGAAGCCCTAGAAAATTGTTGAACCTCGATTTTGTTATTTGGGTTTTGTGGTTATAGATTTTGAAGGAGATAGGTTGTTCCCCTTTTTGATAGCTGGCTGTAGAGTAAACCTTAGAAAGATGCACGAGAGGAACAATGCATGACTTGGTAAGGGCGATAAAGAGTAGAGAGTACCTCAAACATTTGACGATGGGTTGTAGAAACCCGTCGTCTTTGGATGGGTAGAGATCCATAATGAAGTTTTGATTACCCTTGAGGTTGAGGATGGAAGACTGTGCTGATTGTTCTTGGATGAAAGGGGTATCTAAAGAACCCGCCATTGATGCTTGTTGAAGAAGATGAACAGTAGAGAGAGAAATGGCTTGGGAATTTGATTTCTTTGAAAACAGTAATGTTAACTGAATTGTCGATATCCTTTTATACTATGTAGTAGGAGAGAGAAAATATGATGTTTGGCGCTTCAAAAGCCTGAAAAAGCATGAGTGGCAACTGTTACGTCAGGCGTATGTGTTAGGCGGCGGTAAAGTAGTCATCAAATTAGGAGCCGTTTCAAATTCCATGCGCCTAAAATTCAAATCTTATCTTTTAGAATCGACGTTCCGGATTTTGATTTTTGTAACCATAGAGATTCACAATTTATTGCCATTTGTAATACTCCGAACCTGAAAGAAACCAATAGGACTACGAACCAGAAATTTGAAAATCATAAAGATCTTTGTGCAAGAGTGTGCCAAAGATAAAAAAAAATAAAGCAAGTTTTCTTAACGATTCTAGTGATGTCATACAAGATATAAAACAAATGGATCCTAGGCAATGATCTCTTCCTTCACAGTCAAGAGAGACTTTGAAGTGCTTGTGTGGTGTCCCATTGAATTACAATTATTTGTTTGTGGAGAAATAGTAAAAGGTATCTTTTAATAAGGCGAATGACGTGGCTTCTTCTTCAAATAAGTACGAAAATGAACATAAGTCCGAACATTCGTATGATGTACTTGTTTGACCAGTGTAGCCACAAAAACAAGTATGTTTGGGAATAATTTTCAATGACTAGGATAAGTATAGAAATATCAAGAAAAATAAAATTGGATCTTTTGTGAAGAAACGTCTTAGGACTAGAATATTTCATTAAGATCTCACAAAATAAAAAGAGATTTATTGTATAGACCACGAAAGTAGACATTCGTTGGTGAAAAATCTAGAACATGTAATTGTTCACCATCAATTCGTAAAAATGTGTTAGATTTTGGGTTTCACTCAATCCATGGTGATAACAAATTTACGATCATAAACACAGAAGTTGTGTAACCATACATGTCACACCCCGAAACCAGAGGCGGAAACATTTCGGGGTGGACTCCACGTTGAGTATGAAATCCAATGTACATAGTAACACAGTAAACACAAAACATTACATTACATAGAATTGTTTACATCTGTTTGAGAGAAAAGTTATACAAGTGTTATATACATACATCATATGAACAAAAAACAAAGATGAGTCTTCTAACGCTCCGTCTTCTCCAAAGGTGGTGGTGTACCTGTCTAATATGGACCTGAGAATACAAGCAGTTTGAAAATCAACATAAAGCTGGTGAGTTCATAAGATGTTTGTTTTTCTGAAAATGTACGAGTTTCCTTTGGTTTTCCGAAAAGATTGATATCCAAGAAAATCCTATATTTTCTTATATGTAAAGTTTGATTAACTGATTTATTACACAATTCTGGTTATGTACAATTGTTATCCCAGGAAAATCCTATATTTTCCTAAAAGTAAGTTTAGTTATTGAATCCCAATGTAATGTTTGATTACCTTTCATACTTGTTATATTAGCTAGGTATTCTGATATCCTAATTGTGTTACACTTGAATGTACCTAGATATGTGCCTTTATATTAATATTCTTATTCTTGATCATATTCATATTCATATTTTATATTTGTATTTGTATTTATATTTATAGTCCTATTCGTATTCATATTCGCATTCGTATTCGTATTCCTACTCCTAATCCTAATCCCATTCGTATTCGTATTCGTATTCGCATTCGTATTCGCAGTCGTATTCGTATCCCTATTCCTACTCCTAATACTATTCGTATTCGTATTCGTATTCATATTCGCATTCGCATTCGCAGTCGTATTCGTATCCCTATTCCTACTCCTAATACTATTCGTATCCGTATTCGCATTCGCATTTGCAGTCGTATTCCTACTCCTAATCCTAATCCTATTCGTATTCGTATTCGTATTCGCATTATTACTTTAGTATTCCTATTCGTTCTATTCCTAGTTATACATTCATATTCGTTCTGTTCCTAGTTGTACTTTCGTATTCGTATTTGTGTTAGTTCTAATTGATGATTAGTATGAATTATTTGTAGATTATGAAATATAATTTAGATTGTAACATTTTATCAAGAAATCTATGATTAGTCTGAAAGCTAACTTCGTAATTCGAACTATTTGATAAACACAGTTATCGATATTAAAACATACAGAATATAGACATTTAAACTGAAAACAATAAGTATGAGTACAAGATTTACTTGTACTTTTGCTTGTATTCCCCCCTGAAAACATTTGAAAAACATTTGAAAAAGGGTAGGGGTATGAACTCACCGGTTGAGGAACGCGTCGGTTTGGATCCTAAACGTCAGTTCTGGGTTTGCAAACGCACAAGATTCCTATGTATTATAACAAGATACACATTTGTATCTAATTAGGACTTGAATTATTTATTTGTTAGGGGCAAACACTTTTAGATGCTAAAACACTTCATTACAAGTGTTTGGAAGGACCCGGATGACATTTGAGGACACATAAGGCTTGGATATGGAGTTTACTCTTCAAGAGTAAGCTCTTAGGAGTGTTTTTGGCCCTAATGAAACATTCCCCATGAGTTTACGGCCGTAAACTCATGGTGGGGTGCTTTTGGTTGCTAAATGGCTTCATATCTCTTGAGGGAAAATTCTAGGGTTAGATTCAAGGCATGGAAAGGTGATTTAAGAAATTAAGGGACCCTTTGAGGAGTTTACGGAAGTAAACTATATGTTTACAACCATAAATTCTTGTTCACATGCTCAAAATGTTTGTTGGTGGTCCTCCTTTGATCACATGTGATTTTAAGCTATTATACAAGCCTTGGAAGGAATTAAAGGTGTCATTTGGCCATGATTTGGGAGTTTACGGCCCAGGAACCCCTTTTGGGAGGGTTTATGGCCGTGAACTCCTAAGGGATGTGTTTTCATTGAGTTTAAGGCTTCCAATACATTAGTGGTTGATTCTAGAATTTATCCCAAGGCTATTGGTGTGTTTAAATGGCAGTTTAACACCTTAGAAGGAGTTTACTCTCCATGATAATGAGTTTACGGCCCAAGCATGTTCTTGGGCAGTAAACTCATGTTTACTCCTCTAAATTGATTTTCAAGGTGTTCTAAGTCCAATTCCATAATTCTATAAGTCATATCTAAGCCTCAATGGTTTTTTGAAGGGTTTTAAGGCATGAAAACCCCTTTTATATGTGTTCACGGCCCAAGGGTGTTCCAGGGCCGTATACACATGATTATGGTCCCATTCCATGTTTTGAACTCGAATTTGAAGGTCTAAGATGCTATACTTGGAGTTAGGGTGGTTACCTTGAAGATTTGGGGCTTGAATTTGATGTTTTTGGACCTTAATCTTGAGTTAGAGGAGAGAGGTTAGAAAGAGAGTAGTGAGAGAGAGGAAAGGCTTCAAATGAAGTCTTTTGAACTTTAAATAGGTCCTAAGTTCGGGACACGGTGGAATTCTACCCGATACCGACGTTAAACGGGGCTTTTGGTCGCACCCGATTAAGCTATCGTAATCCGGTGGGATAGAATTTTGAGATTTTCAATTTAATTATTTTGGGCCATGTTCATGAGTTTCTAAGGGATTTGAGCACTCATAAGTTTAAAATAAACTTATAAGTTTAAATAACCTATCCCAAAAACGGAATCGGAACAAACCGCTATAGACGGGTTTTACGGATGAAATGGGTTTCAGTGATGGGCAACTTTGGGTTGTTACATTATCCCCCCGTTAGAGGGAATTTTGTCCCGAAATTCAAAGATTAAGATACAGATCATGAAATGAAAATAGATGTGGATGAATATACTGCTTCGGGTCTTCACGCTTCCAAGTGGAATCGGGTCTCCGCTTGACATTCCAGCGAACCCTCACTATCGAGATGCGGTTTTGCTTCGTACATTTGATTTCTCCATCCATGATCTAAATTGGTCCTTCCATGGAGGCTCAAACTTTCATTGACTTCGGTCTCATCGAAGGGATTACTAAGGTATCGTTGGGTAGGCATTTCTAAGGATTCGAGACGTCGACGACAGAATGGATACTGCTATGCCCTTGAGATAGTTGAAGTTTGTAGTGCACGGTTCTGATCCTGGCGGGGATTTCGAAAAGTCTAGTGTATCACGGGAGAAGTACTTTGCCCTTCCCAAAACATATCATGCTCTTCTGGGATAAGGCCTTCTTTCTCATTGTTGGCTACCTTGATGGTGGACTTTTCGGTTACTAATTGAGGACTATGTTTACGAAGAGGTTCGAATGAATAGGTAACAGTTTATCTTTCAGGACTAGAATTGAAAAAAAAGGATTGCAAGTAGAAGGGTTGTCGAAGAGGAATATACCTGAGGCAACTGTGGGATCGGTGGCTGTCTCACCTTGTCCTATAGCTAGGACTCTTCTAGTGTTTCCAGTCGTTGCTACATTGGGGAAGTTTCTCTTATAATGCCTGACTTTACCGCAACCATAACAGGCCTGACTGATGCGCGCTCCAAAAGCTTGATTAGTTGGTGTTCTGCAACTCCGCGCAAGGTGACCCTCTTGGCCATAATTTTTGCAAAATTTCACACGACAGGGACCGGGGATGTAATGGTGGTAACTGCATTGGTTACACCATGGGAGAACACCGACATATCCGGTGATAGGTGCTTGGGTTGGGAAACCTATGACAAAAATAGTAGCAGGGCTAGTGGCAGCGTGGACCGCCACCATTTGTTGTTTCTTCGAGAACTCTTGTGAAGGCTGACATTTCTCCCCCGCCTCCCAATACTTTCTTTTCTATATGTTCCTCAAAACCATAGATCTATCCTTCCCAAGCATAATAATCACGTAAAGTCAAGACCTTGACACTCATATATCATCTAGATGGTGTCATTTGGAGATCTAGCCCTAAAAATGGCATCCTAAGCTCATAACTCCCAAGATATCTCATAAAGCTCCAAGGGTTAAGGTCTCTGGACCTCTTTGAGTCCAGATCCAAAGCATAAACTTGATAAGGGACCAATTTCTCCACATAAACATCCTCAAAGGATGTTAGAAAACGCTAAGTCTAGGTATCAATACCAAAATTGAAGAAGGTTCGAATAAATACTTCAAGTTGAAGTCTCTGAACTCTGCGTCAGTCTCCTCTTACTCTTGATCACCTTCTTCTTGCTAAACCAAAGATAGAAGGGTCAAATACGGCTTCTCCTTCCTCCCAAACGATCTATCTCAACTTAGGGTGCTCTCAAGGGACTGGTAGCCGCAATGGAAGGCCAAGAGTGCCCTTAAATAGGCTCCAACCCCGGAGGATTAGGGTTTCATTAAACAGCATGGACTCGCCGAGTCCAATGTGAACCCGGATGATCAACCGCGACCCTACTCGGCGAGTCTAAGCATTAACTCGCCGAGTTCCTTCACAAATTCCAAAAATAAAATATTAGAATAATATACCTGGGTTTCCGGATGTTACAAGAAATCTCCCATTGTATAAATTTGTAGGTGCAGTGGTGGTAGGAACAGTAACAGCGTGAGCCACTACCACTTGTTGTTTCTTGGGGTTCCCCTATAGGGTTTGTCCCCTTCTCTTGTTCCAAGGCCTCTCCTGGCCATGTACTTCCTTTGATGGATCAGCAGTAGCAGCAATAGTACCTTTTTTGATCCCGTGGTCGATGATTCACTTAGCTAGGCGCATAGCATTGTTGAAAGTGATAGGGTTGGAGGCCAAGACATGACCTTGAATCTAGGGTGACAACCCCTAAATGTACCTCTCAACCTTTTTTGGTTCTGGGTTGACCATGGCAGGGCACAAGGAAGCAAGGTCATTGAACCTAGCCGTGTAGGAGACTAGGTCAGACCTAGTCATCTTCAGATTCCAGAGCTCCTACTCTAGCTTTTAGATCTCGCCCCTTGGCCAGTATTCCTCCAATAGTAGGACCTTCAAGTCCTCCCAACTCATGGCGTTCGCGACTGTGAGTGTCAAGGAATTCACATGGCTTTTCCACCAGGTGAGGGCTCGATCAGTGAGGGTACAAGCGGCGAGCTTGACTTGGCTCGCTTCTTGGAAAGAGCAGATCTCAAAGACCGTTTCGGTCTGTTCGAACCATTGCATCAGTGCAATGACTCCCCCAGTGCCATTAAAAGTTTTTGGCTTTGCGTTGGAGAACTACTTATAAGTACATTCCCTTACGTGACCATTACCAGTGCCATGGTTGGAATGATTCATACTGCTTCCTGCCCCTCCATTTTTGTTGGAGTTTATTTGTGAGAGGGTGGCGGTTACTACTGCTGTGATAGCAACTTGGACCATGGCCGAATCATAAGCTGGTAGTGGAGGTGGTGTAGGTATCGTGTCCTGTTTGGGTCTTAGGTTTAGACGAGGAGGCATCGCGCTGCCAGGAAATAAAAATGAAAGATTATAAGTTTTGGTGGTTGATAGTTGAATGATAATGAGTTAACTATTTTTAATAGTTCAAGAATTTGGTTTGACCTACATAGGGCTTTGATTTTGATCCACAAATGGAGTTTGAATAGCAATAGATAAACTCATGAACTTGAATGAAATGCACAGGATTTACACATGAAAGAGATATGCCCTATATATATTAAACATACGGTTGTGTTCTACATCTGAAGTTAGAAAAAAAATGACCTTTCGAAAGGTCTCCGATTTACAGAAAGTTACAGAAAGTAAGACTTTTAGCCGATAGTCCTATTCAATATAAAAATTTAGGAGTTAGGCGAGCACTACTTGTTGCACGGATTACGCTTGTAGCTTGACTCCACATCCGAGTGCTTGGCTCCCATGAGACGCCTGTAAAAGGCAACTTATTGCTCCATCAAATTCATCATTTTGAAGAGAGTTACAGTCATTTGCTCCTGGAGGGAGTTGGTATGGAGTTCAGCATTCCCTTGTAGCTGTTGGGTTTTGAGCAATCTAACACTTCCTAAGTGTGCATGCAACCCTAATAAACCTTGGATCTATGTTTTTCTAAATACATGCAAAATAATAATTTTCCAAGGTTCATAACCTATCTAACATGGGATGGGGTACTTTTAAACATAAAAGAGTTAGAAGAGATTACATACCTTTTTGATGAGTTTGATTCTTAAGGAGTTTGAGGGCCAAGAACCAATAGTGTGAATGCCTCAAATGGAATCACAAATCACCACAAACTCTTGGAAAACTTTGAGAGTGTATACACACTACGATTTTTTGCCACACACAAACACACACACTAGTGGCTATTTCATGCAACATAAGCATGCTTATATAGTGTACATGATTAGGGTGAAACCCTAATAACCCATGACCTTTCCTTTTCCAAGGATCCATGGGTTAAAAGCTCCATGGATCATCCATGGACTTCCATACAAGCCTAGCCCATTAACAAATGGGTGTTAGCCCACACCATATAAAACCAATAGCCCACAATCTAATTAGACTTCCTTTTAATCTCTAAATTAATTCATAATTAATTTAAGACTAAGACTAATTAAATAACATGACTTCATATTAATATATTGTAACTTATAATATAGTAATAATAATATGTGTATAACTCTCATAAAATTATCCATAAATAGTTTGGATGAAATGCAACCCAAATGGACCATGCCGGGTCGGGTCAAGTATATACCAAATAAGTTATGGACATAGACACCTTATCCAACAGACTCCCACTTGGATAAGTCTAATAACTGTATTTGCCTATTACTTCAGGAACCAACCAGCAATCGTAGCTCTCGAAAACTCTGTTGAACTATGAAGCGCCATTTTAAGATAAGTGATCATACAATCCTCTGTTCTCATGATATCAGCCGGACAAACACATGGAACTGTGTCTTGCTTATTGTCTGGCATTTGTTTCTCGATTTCCGATTTGTTTGACAAAGAACTCAACTGAACACATCAATTTAGTTCTGACCGGCCCTGGTACATGGGTCAAAACGCCTCACGAAAGCTTCGCAACCCCAAATTTTGATGTGATCCAAATTGGGAACCTTCCCAGTCCACATCTCATGAGGTGTTTTGGTAACCTTCTTTGTAGGGACTAGATTAAGGATATGGGCGGCAGTCTCTAAGGCATACCCCCAAAAAGAGATTGGTAACGAAACTCGACTCATCATAGAGTGAACCATGTCCAACAAAGTTCGATTACGCCTCTCAGCTACACCATTCAGTTGTGGTGTCCTGGGAGGAGTCAATTGTGAGACAATCCCACACTCCTTAAGATAGTCAAGGAACTCGGTACTAAGATACTCACCACCTCGATCGGATCGAAGCATCTTAATGTTCCGGCCCAATTGATTTTCTACTTCCTGTTTGAATTCCTTAAACCTTTCAAAGGTTTCTGACTTATGTTTGATTAAGTAAACATATCCATATCTACTAAAATCATCAATAAAAGTCACATAATACCGATTAGCATCCCTTGTGGTGGTTTTGAGTGGTCCACATACATCAGTATGTATTAGGTCCAACAAACCCTCACCCCTTTCACAAGTTCCAGTGAAGGGTGATTTTGTCATCTTTCCAAGTAGACAAGATTCACAATTATCATCCGATTTCAAGTCGAATGATTCCAAGACTCCAATCTTTTGGAGTTGGCCTATGCGTTTCTTGTTTACATGTCCAAGACGACAATGCCACAATGATGCTTTATCTAGGCTAATAGAAGAATCAATATACAACACATTATTTCCTAAGTTGTCTACAATCGACACAGTTTCATACACACCATCACAAGGTAATGCTTTAAAATACAACACATTTTTAAAGAAAGCATTAATACCATCACATTCATTATCAAACGAAAAGGTAAAACCTTGTTTGTACAAAGCATGAAAGGAAATAATATTCCTCGCCATTTCAGACGAGTACACACATTTATTCAAATCTAATTTTAACCCATTATTCAGCAACAAAGTATAAACTCCAATATTGGAAACAGGTGAAGCCTTCCTATTCCCCATGATCAAGTTTATCTTTCCATGCTCCACATCCTCACTTCTTCTTAGGCCCTGCAAATCAGAACATATGTGAATACCACATCCTGTATCAAGCACCCAAGAGTTAGAATATGGTGAGTTATTAGACAATATTGTGTAAATACCTACGTGGGTGGGTTTCACTTTCCCATCCTTCAGATCCTGCAAGTATTTAGAACAGTTTCGCTTCCAGTGCCCCTTGTCCTGGCAATAGTAGCAATCAACATCCTTGGGAATGGCAGAAGGAGTGGCAGAACCGCTCTTGGTCCTTGATGAGGAGCCTTCAAGTGACTTTCCCTTGGTACCCTTTAAAGGGTGCTTCCTCGTTTTCCCTTTGCCTTGCCTGATAGCCAAAACAGGGTTAGATGTTGGAGTAGGAGTAGTAGAGGTAACAACCGACTTTCCCTTAAGACCGGTTTCAGCGATCTTCAAGAGTCCTTGAAGCTTGCTAAGGGTAACTTCCTCCTTGTTCATATGATATGTCATACGAAAATGGTCATAACAAGAAGGTAAGGCGTGCAAAATGATGTTAATTGCCAACTCCTCAGGGAAGTTTACATTCAGCTTCTGCAAACGGTCCACATACCTTTGCATCTTTTGCATGTGGGCCGTGATGGAATCACCGTCCTTCATGCGGGTTGTTATTATGGTGGAGATTATTTCATACCGCTCTTGAAGAGCACTCTGATGGTACCTTTCCATCAGGTCTTGGTGCATCTCAAAAGGGTAGAAGTCCTCATAGGAATTTTGGAGCTCGACTGTCATCGTGGCCATCATGATACATACCACCTTAGTAGCATCTCTCTCATTTGTCCTGAATTCAGCGATCTCCTCAGGAGTAGCAGTAGACTCATCAAGCTCTTTTAACTCCTTATCGAGGACATATTCCTTGTCCTCATAACGAGTTACCATCCTGATGTTCCTTATCCAGTCCATGAAGTTGGAGCCATCAAAGATGACTCTCCCACAAAGATTCATGAGAGAGAAAGAACCAGTTGGGTTAGAGCCCGAAGCATTAGTGTTGGAAGACATCTGAAAGACGAAAGTAAGTTTAGATTAGATATATAGAGTCCTTAATAAGACAGCCAAATGTTATTAAGGCTAGGATCCAATCACAATATATTATACTTAGAAGAGGGATGCCATAATCTAAGTAATAATACATTTGAAAGGTAGGTGAATGACGATTCACCAATTTCCACCACGAAAACGAAATGATTTATTATGTTTTAATGGGATTTGAAATTCCTAGATTCTTTTGAGATTCATTGAACTTTTCAATGGCATGTTTCAATCTCAATTGTGCCCTTCAAGTTTTGTGACTGGGATGCCGAGGATCACAAAACAAGGTGTGAATAACCATGCCAATTCACTTGGTACCCTTAATATTATCACATAATCAATGTGCTGGTTAACCACACACGCTCCATTGATCTATGAAAAACATTAAGTTACCCTTCGTGATCCTTACTAGTCCAAGTTAGTGTGTCGGTTAACCACACACGCTCCACTAACTACTTGGTAAGGTACAAAGTGTGAATTCCATGGATTAGCACCATGTTCACATTTTCCTAAAGTAACTAAGATTGGGAATTAAATAAAAGATTTAGTTACTTTATAATATTCATCATACTTAATGAGAATTTATAAGTCTTTATCTTACCCGTTCGGCTAACGACCCTCCACCAGTAAAGCAAGCGGTGGGTGAGAGTATACACCCATTAAGTTGCCATTTTATAGGCAACAACGTTATACCCACCTTATAGACCGGCTTCGTGAATGAGGCCTACTAATGGTAAAACGACTTGTTCTTATACATATATATAATTAACCATTAATGTTATAAATAGTATAAGTGTTGAATTTTAACTTTTAAAATTCTAAGTGTTGGAATTAAAGTTTATTAAAGTGTGTGAAACTTTTCCAAGTTCCAAAACTTGAGGACAAGTTTTATAACTATTCAAAACTTTTCATTTCATAACTTATGAATTAAAGGTTCATAAAATGAAGACTCTTCATTTTATGTAACTTATGTGTTTTTAATGTGTGTTAAAGAAAAGTGACTTTTGGATATCCATAAGTTGAGGACAAATTATGGACTCCATCAAAACACATAAATGATCAAGAATTAATCCTAAACAATTCAGCAAATAATTCCTATCATCTTCTAAATTCATAAGAACATGAACATGATTATCAAAGTTTCAAAAACTTATATGAACACATACAAAGCATGAAATTTTGATATATGCTATTGTAAATAGATTATAACAACCATTACACCAACTAAAATAAGTTTTAAAACATCAAAACAGTTTGGGGTAAAGTTTCTTGTCCATTTCCAGCAGCAAAAGTCGAAAATCTGCATTCTGAACCTTCTACTCGCCGAGTGCACGAACCTACTCGGCGAGTAGGATGAGTTTTTCCTTGGACTCGGTGAGTCCCCCCATGGACTCAGCGAGTCCATTATGCAGACAACAAAAATTTCGACTTTCTTCACTATTTTGCATCAAGTATCAAACAAGCAAGCCTAGGCTCTGATACCACTGTTGGGTTTTGAGCAACCTAACACTTCCTAAGTGTGCATGCCACCCTAATAAACCTTGGATCTATGTTTGTCTAAATACATGCAAAATAATAATTTTCCAAGGTTCATAACCTATCTAACATGGCATGGGGTACTTTTGAACATAAAAGAGTTAGAAGAGATTACATACCTTTTTGATGAGTTTGATTCTTAAGGAGTTTGAGGGACAAGCACCAATAGTGTGAATGCCTCAAATGGAATCACAAATCACCACAAACTCTTGGAAAACTTTAAGAGAGTGTATACACACTACAATTTTTTGCCACACACAAACACACACACTAGTGGCTATTTCATGCAACATAATCATTCTTATATAGTGTACATGATTAGGGTGAAACCCTAATAACCCATGACCTTTCCTTTTCCAAGGATCCATGGGTTAAAAGCTCCATGGATCATCCATGGACTTCCATACAAGCCTAGCCCATTAACAAATGGGTGTTAGCCCACACCATATAAAACCAATAGCCCACAATCTAATTAGTCTTCCTTTTAATCTCTAAATTAATTCATAATTAATTTAAGACTAAGACTAATTAAATAACATGACTTCATATTAATATATTATAACTTATAATATATTAATAATAATATGTGTATAACTCTCATTAAATTATCCGTAAATAGTTTGGATGAAATGCAACCCAAATGGACCATGCCGGGTCGGGTCAAGTATATACCAAATAAGTTATGGACTTAGACACCTTATCCAATAGTAGCTTGTCTAGGTGGATATCAGTTGCGTTATCTTCCATCCTTATGTCAACCTCGCAAATCTGGTTTGCTTGGACTCCAGATTGATAAGCCTGATTGGTAAGTTTTCCTACCACAACTGGGAATGCTCGATCAACTGAACTTCCTCCACTGACATCGTAGAAATACCGACACATACCGTAAGGAGGACGCAATCCTTGCTGCTGGCTCTAATGGAGGATGTGGCTTCCCTAGATGGGAGTTATCATGTTTTTTTACAGATAATGCTAGTTTCCTACCAAACTTATGTGACACAAAGGAGTAGTTTGCTCCGGAATCAAACAATATATTAGCAGGAAAAACATTTACAAGAAACATACCTGAAGCGACATCTGCTGCCACCTTTGCATCCTTGAGTGTCATCTGGAAGGCTCTTGCCTTTGGCTTTGGTGGAATGTTGGGTCTGTTGGATTAGATGTCTAAGCCTAAATCATTAGTGGTATGTATTCGACCCGACTTGTGCATGGCATCGGAATAATTTGGATAGACTTTTGTGAGAAAAGGATATTAATGATTTGTTAATATATTATAAGTTCTAATATATTACTATGAAATCATCTTATTTAATTAGTATTTATCAAGAATTAATTTGGAATTAACTTTGTGATCAAAAGGAGACTAATTAAATATATGGGGATTAATTGTATAATTCATTCATTCTTATATATGTGGGCTTATGATCCATAGTTCTTCATGTTGGGCTAAACCCATGGAGTAACCCATGGATACTCTATGGAGGTTTTAAGCCATGGAGCATGAAGAATATGGAAACACATGAGTTAGATGGCGTAACCCTCATAGCCACAATATATAATGACCCCATGGCTCAAGAAATGGTCACTAGTGTGTGTACACATGACGGCTAGCGGATTTGAGCATAGGAAGCTTTTGCTTTCAAGTTATTCCAAGATGTTGGTGATGTCATGTGAACCATTTAAGGTGTCTTATTTGAGGCACTAGGCTCTTAAGCTCCATGGAATCAAGCTACAACAAAGAGGTATGTAATTCTACTAGAATTTATATTATATATACTTCATATTATGCTAGTTAGAACAATACTTTGGAAGATTGATATTTGCATGTATAATAGAGAAAACATAGATCCAAGGTATATAGGGTTACATGTACACCTTAGGAGTGTTAGAATGCTCAAAATTCATAAGTGGTATTAGAGCCTAGGCTTATTTTCAATTATACTTGATGCTTTGGAATCTACCAGTTCACCATCATGTGGTAAAATTTACCACGAGGTGGTGACTGTTCAGTGAAAAAAATTAAATTTTTTTGCCTGTTTTGGATTAAAACTTGATTTGAATGTTATGGTAATGTTTATTCTCATCCAAATAAATGATAACTTTCAAAGTTTCAAGACTTGTTTATTTTATGTGATTAGCTAAGTTTTTGAAATTGTTGATATGAATTATCTTCACTTATGAGTTTTATCTTGTTCATAAGAAAATTACTTGATTATTGTGTTAATTGGTAATTTGATCTTAAAGGTTTTTATGAACTCCGTAACTTGTCCTCAAGCCATGGAAAATGAAGAGTTTTTTTTTTTCTTTTAAAGTGTCATTAAAAGTCATAGGTTATGAAAATGGAAGAGTCTCTAATTTTAATGTCATCATAAAATGTTTTTTTTTTATATCTTCCATAACTTGTCCTCAAGTTATAGAACTTGAAAAGTCTGCCATAAAAACCATATTAAACTTGTAAGTTATGGAAACCAAGAGTTTTTGAATTGTTCAAAACCTGATCTCAAGTTTTGGAATTTGTAAAGTTTCCCCCTATGAATATTTTAATTCCAAATTAAACCCTTAGAATTTTAAAAGTTAAAATTCAACCCTTATACTATTATAATATTATAGGTTTAATATTTATATATATACATACATATATATATATATATATATATATATATATATATATATATATATATATATATATATATATATATATAAGGACAAAGTCAGTCTTACCGTTAGTAGGCCTCATTCATGAAGCCGGATCTATAAGGGTGTATAAGGTTACTGCCTATAAAATGGCAGTTTAATGGGTGTCCACTCTCACCCACCGCTTCCTAGACTGATGGAGGTTCGTTAGCCTAACAGATAGGAAAAGGACTATAATTCTCCCTTCATTAAAAGTATAATGGTAAATACTAATTAACTAAACACTTATGAATTCCCAATCTTAGTTACTTAGGAAAATTTGAATTTGGTGCTAACCCATAAAATTACACTTTGCACTTTGCTTAAGTCGGTTAGTGAAGCACGTGTGGTTAACGGACACACTAGCTTAATTTAAAAAGGTAGGAAAAGGGTAACTTAATGTTTTTCATAGTATTGGTGGAGCGCGTGTGGTTAACCGGCACATCGATTGAGCAAAATATATTATGGGTACCAAGTATATTTGCATGATTAATCACACATTGGTTTGTGATCCTCGACATCCCAATCACAAAACTTGAGAGGGCACAATCGAGATTGAAACATGCCATTGAAAAATTCAATGAATCTCAAAAGATCTAGGAGTTTTAAATTCAATTAAAACCTAATAAATTATTTCGTTTTTCATTGTGGAAATTGGTGAATCGTCATTCACCTACCTTCAAGTATTTTATAGCTTGGATTATGGCATCACTCTCCAAAGTTATAAAATATTGTGTTGGGTCCTAGCCTTAATATTTCATATTGGGTGTCGTATTATGGACTTTAAATCAACTAACTTGAATATCTCCCATATTAGATGTCTGGTTTAGACATCTATGATCATCCCAAATCTATTAGAGTAAGCTTTCCTAATGAAGATGATGTTCCATGGTTGGATAATGGAAATCATACTTCTCTTCCTCCACCTCCTCCAATTATTCTCCCTAACCCACAAGTTCTTGAATAGTTCAAGGTCACTCAAGACTTATTGGCAAGCATTGTCTGTGTGTGCTCACATCTTGGAGATGAAGTCACATATATTGACAAATCAGGAGATTTGGGTGTCAAATTCTTGAGGAAGTTGGTTGTTGACTAGGTTCATCAATCACTTTCTAAGTCACATGGTGAGCTCCTTTGGGACTACGATGTAACAGACTATGACATGACCCTTAATGATCTTACCTATTTGCTTGATGTTGCTGAATCAGCAATGATTTGGAGCACTGGTAAAGCCAATTTGATTGGAATATCAACTTCCCAAACTTCCATGGACATTGACAATGGTAATATTGGAAATCTAGAAAAGATTTCTCTTTCCAATGGAAAGGGGTCAACAATAGTCAACTCGGTTGACCAAATGGTAAAGAGAAAGGCTATGTCTGAGATTGTCTCATGTACCATTCCCAAAGGGTCCATATGTTTCTATTACCAAAGGAAGGGGCATTGGTTGTGAAGCTGCCCTAACTACCTAAAAGATCTGAGAAATGGTCAACTCAAAAAGTTTGACTTGGCTTCATGTAAGTCCACTATCTAACTCTGTTAAGTTCCTAAGTCTTGATTCTTGGTACATGATGTGATAGGATCAAACAAAGGGAAGGAAGCTTAAAAGAAGAGTATGTTGAATCTGATCGCGAAGATGGATTTCAATCGCATGGTTCGAAGACCAAATTCTTGAACTACTACTTAGGAGTTATGATATATTGATAGAATATATGTGATAGCATAGTTTTCATTTAGAGTTGCATTGTAAGGGAAAAGTTTTTCCGCATTTTATAAATAAATAAAAATTTTATTTTATTTTTCTTTATATCTCTCTGTAATGGCTTTTATTGAAAACTTGATATTTGTATGTTTCTAGCAATAATGGAAATCTGAATTTTATTCTTTGATTTGTGGTAATGTCTAAATTTACCAAATAAGGAAAGATTCTCATCACGCAAGTTTCAATTGGACCGAAACTTGGAATCATGCAAGTTGCTAAGTATGATGAATGAGAATTTTCATCTTTGGAAAATTAAGACTAATTTCTTGTTCACATGTATATGTGAGTCAAGTGAAGGACTAAGGGATTGAGTACACATTCTTGTGCACTGGTCGCAAAGATCAATAAGACTATTCGTCATGATTTACTAAAGTTTAGTAAATATGGTTATACTTACAGAATTAAGTATAGTTCCAAAACATTGGAAAAGTTTCAATGAATGGAAGAACGAACAAGAATAATCAAATTAGCCAGAAAGACACAAGTTTCTCAAATCTGAAAAGATAGGAGAATACTTTAGTATCATGTTTTATGATCATCTTAATGATTATGAAACCATATGACGATTAATCTCCAGGTACATCTTAGTGCATCCTTATGGCTAAGAAGTTGAGTCATGAATTGTTGAAATGGTTAAATCAAGAAGATGAGTTATACTTTAGTCCAAAACAATTCTTAGACTCATACTCCAAGATTGTAACTTGAGTGACACATCTTAAAGAAGTTTTCTTAACACTAGTCAAATGTAAGAGTAAAATGTATTCTACTCTTGTACATTTAAAATTGGTAAGTTATGATGTTTTGGATAAAACAAAGACCAACTAAGGCCAATTGTGTGAAGTGTTTGTCTTGATAAAAATCCACACTATCTCTTGAATATTTGATTGTCAATACAAGATAGTCTTATATGTCAAGAGGACAGTGGGAGTCTAAAAGATCCTGAAAGAATTTCAAGATCTAATAAAGAATAAAACCTGTAGTTTATTACTAGCTCACGACGTGAGGTTTATAACCTATTGTGTTGACATATTCCTATTTATGTGCCCAATTCAGTTAAAGTTGGCTTTGCATATGAGTTCTGAAATTTCTCAGTTGTTTGCAAAAGTACTTGGAAGCAATGGCAGGCCCTTGTGCTGCCAGGTGGCAAGAAGTTAAGGTTGCACAAGTTCGGTTCATATGAGTTTGGATTAGTCAAATTCACAAAGATAAGAACATATACACCATAAAATCTAAGTCTCATAAGGTTTCTCTCTGATTCATGAAAATGATGGTGAGGAAACGCTTTCACTAAGAAGATTTTAAGTAGATAGAAATTGGGCTATTTGCATTCTCAATGTCGTTAGTGGAGCGTGTGTGGTTAACCGGCGCACTAACATGGACTTGTGAGGAATGGAAAATGTCTAAACAATTGAGACTATGATTACGACATCCCTTTTCATAGTTCTGGACACACATGTGTGCTATCTAAGGAAAGGTGTATGGTTTTAATAAAGTTTTATCAAAGCATCTCATATCAGAAGTCTGAAATTTGGTAAGAAAATCAATAAAGTATTGATTTCTAGAAGTCCAACAGATTTCTGGATACATTTCAAAGCTAGTGGGAGCATAAGTGTTGCAATTTAGCAATTTTAATTATAGAAAACAAAAGTTCAATTGGGAAAAGTTGTTTTTCTATAATTAAGGGAGAGGAAATTATACTTCATTTCAATTCTAAAGGCTTAGATTGAGATTTTAAGCATCTTTAGTCAATGATATATATATATATATATATATATATATATATATATATATATATGAATTTTATGTTGGAATGGCTCAACTTAAGGAAATTATATATATATATATATATACTAGTAGTGTACCCGCGCGATGCGGCGGCGGGTATTTGTTTCATTCCGACAATTAGTTTCCGATCAAAAGTTAATGTCATTTCGAACATCATCAAATTGTTTCTTTTCAATTTATTTCCTTTTGACGATTTGTTTCTTTCGATGATCAGCTGTCTCTAGACGGGCAACAAATATTAATTTTCGTCTATTACTCTTTAATCGGCGGCGGACGACTATTAATTTCATTTAACGAATAATGTTAAGATGATAATAAATTTACATTTTATTTGTTTCATTTCGAAATTAAAAGCTAAAATACGATATATTAAATGGATACGATGTTACCTTTTAAGCAAGACTATACATGACATCAACATGTAAAAAGTTAAATATTAAATTATATATGGTTTTTTTTTTGTTCTTTTGTGCTTTGTTTCCGGTGTATTAAAATTCAGTTATTTTATATTTGTAATAATAAGGGTTATTAATATTAAATAATAAATTGTGTCATAAGAAATCATACTATAACTGTAGATTCAAACATTTAGATATCAAAAGTGTTCGATTATCAAAAATGGTAGTTACGTACTTTTATGTATATTAACAGGTATCATTTTAAGCTTTGGTATTCTAAATTATAAGTAAACTACTTTCTACTTCGATTATAAAAAATCATTTATATGAATATGAGATTATAATGTTTTTTTATATGTTGACTTTATTATAAATCCTTATAAATCATAAGTAAACTTTGATTAGAAAAAATCATTTATATGAATATAAGATTATAATGTTTTTATTAGATGCTGATTTTAGTATTATTTTTACGTCAAATATCTAGCATGAAGATAGATATTGCCGAAAAATATATAATTGTTAAAAGTTTAAATTGTAATAAAATGGTTTTATTGAGTTGGCAATGTATAAGAAATAGATTAGACAGTCGGAAATGAAAAAAGCAATGTAAGTGATTTAGAAGTACCAAACGATATTTTTGTGCTTAACTTTTAAAATCAATGATTTTAAACCTTTTAAAAAAAATTCTTCTATATTTTATTTACAATTATCGTGTTAGCTTCTCTTTGTATTATATATTTAAGACACAATTATTTTTTAAAAAAATATACCTATATAATAAAATTGAAATTTAAACAAGTTCAATCTTTCCAACTAAAATATCGTAATTTGAAAGTTTACTTTTAATAAGGTTATTTCATTTCAATTTTTTTTAATAACAACTAATAATCAAACAAAATTTTAATTTTTTATCGTGTACTTCATCAATCCATCAAATTAAATCATTACAACAATTTTAAATAAAAGCAACAAATTTGATCTTTCTTTAAATTCTAATTCTTTTTAATCTTTTATTTGTAAATATCACAAGCAATTTAAAAATAAACAACTATTTTTAACCCTTCATCATCTGGCAATCAACAACTTTTCCATATATATCAAAACTTACTTGCATGTATCTCTCAAAATGAAACACTTACTTGCATGTATCTTTCAAAATGAAACAGTGATTATTCACTATAACAAAACCAATAACCAGTTACTCCTTCTAACATCTAATAAACAGATAACAAATCTTCCAAAATGGTGAGATTTCTGCCTTGGCAAGTTCTGTATTTCAGACCTACAAACCTAAAGCAAAGCAAACAGTGTAGAAATTAAAATATCTTACATTAACAGATCTGAAAAGCAGAAATCAAAAACGAAAAGATTTTCAATATCTAAATACGAAAAAAAGTAAAGGAACTTATATTTTCATATATATAATATGAAAATTAGAAAATAAGAACTTCATTCCTTGATCTGATATACTAAGATAAAGACGAAAAAACAAAACCAAAAATCGGAAATAAAGTATTTTACTGTCCCAAATTTGAAGATCTGTAAAAACCATGAAAGATGCACTATGTATTCGTATATTGGTTCTAACATATATCGATTCCAAGAAAACTTAGATCTGACATTAGTCATAACCAAGAAGAAAACAGGCAGAAGCAAGAAAGATTGTAAGCACCCTCTATTTCCTTAGTCAACGATCTCAACTTGTAAGCATGAAGATTGTAAAAAATGAGATTTCAATTAATCGGGTATATTAAAGATCCAATAAATACGAAATAAATGTTCATATGCATCCACCAACACCATTATCGGGGAATTAGAGATATGGAAAGCAAAAAAGTTAAGCGTAACTGCTAAAAAATAGCAACCTAATTTTATTTATTTGTGTATTATAACATCCTAATTTTATTCATTACCACGTTGTACTTACTACATGCAGTTAATACAATATCCTACTATGTGTTTACAACACACACAAATAGGAAAGAGAGAGAGAGAGAGCAACACATAAAAAAACAGACATGCATACACACATACACAATTACACAAACATCATACAGTTATAAACCAAAATTGTCAAGAATACAAACATCTCAAAAACATGAGAATTTTGTGGTTTCTGAGAAGATGACATATACAAGCAAGAGAAGTATAAATTTTCTTACCTTGTTGTCAAATGTGTTACTAAACACCCAAACTTGTTGAATCATCAGGTTTCAAACAAAACCTTTTCATTTTCTTCAATAACTTTTCTGCATCAAATTTCGATGTAACTAAAAGAATTATTAAAATAAAGAAAATACTTTCTAATTGTAATCAGCTAAAAGCTAGCAGAATTTACAAATATTTGCATTAAAAATTGTGATAGCAAGAGTCTACTCACTGGATGGTGGAGATGCTATGTTAGGTTAAAATCAAACCCAAAATCACTTGGCCTAATCAATATTTGTAAACATTAGACACGAACAGTAGGATTTACGTATTAATACCATAAAATATACTATATGAACAAAGATACAAAATCATTAGTGATTTTTAAAGTGTTTTGAGCCATTAGAGTTAAGAAACACATAATTAGAAATTTTATCATATATAAAGTTAAATAACACATATCCCATTAAAGAAGGGGTTTAGATCAGTAGATGAAGATGAGTGAAAAGAAAAAATAAACAGATACCTATTATACTTCTTTAAATTGTAGTTTAGGGCTCGATGTTAGAGAGCGGGACACAAATCCCAGAAATGCTCCTGCACAATGGATACCATTTACAACTCATTTATGAGAAATGTGAAAATATTAAGTGTACAAAAAGCCCTTGATGAACCCAAATTCCAATCCACTCCTGCAAACAATATAACATCAGTATAGAACTATATCCAAGCATTTTCTGCAGCTTCATTTCAACAATAAAAACAATGAATTTACAAAAAAACATTTGTCTGCGTATAGGAAACTAATTATGAAGAAACAAAAAACTTGAAATCCAGCTCTAAGTTGCCAAAACCATGATTATACACACATAGATCTGAAAATCAATACAATATATGTCAAATAATTAGAGTTCTTGAGCAAATTGGGAAGAAACAAAATACATAAAAGAAAATATGTTTTGAGAAAATCCGAGATAAAAAAATCACAAAATCGATTCTATGAATACATACCTGTAAAATTATTGGGGCTTGGGAGCATTATGACCAAAATACAAACTCGAGCTATTAGAATCAAACGAGAAGAGTTTAAAACTTCAAAATGTTTCGGTGGTTTAAATAGATCTAAAGCAATAAAATAAACCATAAGCAAACAAAAATTGAAAGGAAAATACTTACAAGTTCAAGTGTTAAATCAATTTTCGAGGGTAGTGTCAGGTAAAGAAGATGGTTAAGCTGTCCACAGGCCAGTAAATTGATAATGGTGGGAAGGCGGCAAGCGATGGTGCGGCGACATATGGTCACACGATATCTAGGTTTTAGTTTTTAAAGAGCAAATCATCGGCATGTGTAGGATTAAAATTCATCTCTCTTTCTGGTCTTCGTGTTGAAGGAGGTGCTTTTGGTGGTTGTGGTGATGGGTCGCCGGTTAAGAAATAGAGAATGAGAAAAGTGGTTGTGGTGATGGCGATTATAGCTAGGGTTTCTAGAGAGAAAAGGATAGCGTATTCAAATTTTGAAATGAACATGGAAGAGCGGGAGAAGAAGGTATCAGGAGATGGTCGATCCGTGTGAATGTCCTGTGAGATCATTTGGACCGTTAGAATGATAATAAAGGGTCAAGATCCCTTCTCCTTGTTTTTTAAGACAATAGTCTTAAAATGCTTAGGGCCCATAAAGATAAATGCATTATAAGATGGTATATATATATATATATATATATATATATATATATATATATATATATATATATATATATATATATATATATATATTGCGTTCTCAAAATTCGATTATGATTACAACATCTCTCTTCATAGTCGAATTATGAAAACATGGAAAATAAAAATATTGTAGCAAAAGACTGGTCTAAAATCATGTCTTTATGTGAGACATCATGAATCATGTCCCATATGCTTCGGATATAGGATCGATTTCATGTGCTATAATATTGATTTGCTCTAAAATTTCAAAATGCTTAGATCATTAAGAGGGAAAAAGTACTGGAACTAGATATGACTAATTTGATTAAGCAATTGTCAAGGAGAATCTATGGTTTACCAAAGATTGGTTGCTCAGGGACAGTTAGAAGTATAGTATTAATTTTGGAAGGACCACATTGACATATTCTGAAAGGTGGCAACTCTTGTTCCAAAGTGATAGTCAAAATGGGAATATGGAAATGTCTCCATAGGTGGAAGTTATTAAATTTGTGTAAAATTAGAAAATTTAATGCAAGAAGGATGCTCAAAGCAATGTAATTTAAATATGAGACTTCGTTTCCATGGAGTTGATCTCCTTTGGAATACTCTGTAATGACTGTTGACAAGTCTTTGTGATTTTGTGCATAATAATTACAAGAGGTTCAGTGTAGATAAGTTTAAAATCTAACAGATTTCGGTAAATGGTAGGAATTTGGAATTCTTACATTTACGATAAGGATTTGGGATTGTGAAATGAGAATCATTGGAATTATATTCAATCGATCTATTTCACAAAGTAAAGATTATAGACAAACTTAGTGTGTACTTGGTGTAAGGCATAACTAATTTTTGGACAAACATAATGTGCATACTTGGTGTATGGCATGACTATTGTTTGGATAAACATAGTGTGCATGCTTAGAGCATGGCATGACTATTGTTTTGATTCAAGTATGAAGTTTATTAGTTGAAACATTATACAATGAAGAATGTGTAATTAATATGGTGATATATAAAAGGTGTTCTATTTATATTCATAAGTTCAGAGACCATATTGGATTCGATTATTCTTGTGTTTCACTTTCCATGTTTTGACTTCCAGAATAACTAGGTCATTCTTCCCGAATAATTATGTTATTCAAACCATCCACAATTGATAATACGTTGGAAGTAGGTATTAAGACAAGACTGTCATGAAGTTGGCTTTTAAATGTCGAACGTGTTGGACATAGCAAGAGTTACTACAACATTCATGAGTGCTCATAAGTTTTGAGTATTGTATTCAACTCTCGCTCATTTGACTCATTTCATGGATTTTATCACGAGTGATCATGAGACGATAATATCTTATGTTCTTCAAACCTATAGATATAAGTTGTTGACTATGATTTGGTTATACATTGATTGTACGAAAACGCATTGGTAACTCGATGTAATAAAACATGCCTTTGTGTATGATTCAACAAGTAGTAGAATAAGCATATGATTCAAATTTTAACCTTTCCTTTTACTCTTTAAAGGAAAAAACCAAATATATGTAGGTTGCTCGATGATTTAGTGATGAGACCCTAAGTGCTTGGCTAAGCCTGGACTGATTTGATTTGTTCAATTAGTCGGTCGTCATAAATCGGGAAACAACAAATGGATAGAGAGAATGATTATAATCCATGTCTTAGTCCATATGATATCTAGAATGGAGGAATATATGATCCCTAGTCTAATGGATGCGTCATTGATTTGTTCATTGTTCGACAACATCTTTTAAGAGCTACGATTGCTAGTCGGGTTTTGGAATCATACGCAATAATAGTTTGTCACACCCCAAAACCGGAATGGCAGAAATGTTCGGGGGCGGAGGACATCATGTTTAGTATCACAACACATGTATCATAGTCATTATAGTATCAAACAACCATTGCATTAATATTAAAGTGTTTACAAAGTAGTGATTCACAAAAGATTGAATCCAAAAGTAAATAACAAAACAAGACATGAAGCTTCTATACTTCATCTTCAGAATCCCAGCGCGCATACCTATCTACTAGTTTCCTGAGAATACAAGTTATTTTGAAAGAGAGGATTAGCATTTAAGTTGGTGAGTTCATAAGTATTTTAGTGATGTAAAGTATGTTGTAAGTTCTTTTTAGAAAAGTTCGCATGTTCCTCCAGAAAAATCCTATATTTTCTGATACGATAAATGATAAGTAAAATGACTCTGCAATCTTTCTATGAGCACTAAATGGATACAAGTTATATACAATTTAGAGTAAACATACAATCGATTGTGTGAATTTTCCCTAAGCCCACAACCAAACAAGGAACAGGGAGTGAGGCAGAAGTCACACATCTCATTGTTTGTTAGATCTTTATTGTACATAACCCTTCTGGATTCATTTGGTACTTAGAGAGTTAACTGTAATAGATCCTTTATTTGATGAAAACATTCTTTAAGAAAAACCCTTATTTCCTTTAGTAAAAATGGTAACCACAATAGTTCCTTCTATAATCACTTAGTTTATACTAGCTTTATATAATCTAATAGCGAATGGATAGTTAATTGTGTGAATCTGCCCTATGCCCACAACCAAACAAGGATCAGGAAGTAAGGCGGAGAGCACACATCCAACTGTCTATCGGATATTAATTATATATAACCATGATATATAAACTAAGGCATTATAGAATTAACCATTAAAGGTCCATTAATTTATACAACTTTAATAAAATGGATTAAACCCTTTTACTGATAAGTTTCTTGTTTAGTCTAATACATGTTGTATCTGAAAGGTATGTTTTTGTACTAGAAAACGGTGTACTGATTTTGTATACTATGACTAGACCCATACCTGGTTCTCCTTATGATTACTGGGTGTATACAGAATATATATATATATATATATATATATATATATATATATATATATATATATATATATATATATATATATATATATATATATAGAAAAGATCGAATAGATAGTAGCCTGGGTGCATCTACTCTAAGCCCACAACCAAACAAGCAACAGGAAGTGAATTGGAAAGCACACATCCTACTGTCTGCCAGACTCGATTGATATATATTCCTGATGTATCTACCGAGGAATCATAAGGTTAGCACGTCGGCTTACGACAACTAAATCGGGTACGACCATAAGCCTCGTTTAATGTCAGTATCGGGTAGATTTCCACCGAGCCTCAAAATCTAACCCTATATAAAGGTGAAAGAACTTCATTTAAAGCTTTTTCACTCTCTCTACTCTCTCTCTCTCTCTCTCTCTCTCTCTACAATCCAAGTTTTGATCCAAAATCACCCATTTCAAGCTCCAAATTGGTAAGCAATCCAGCCTAGCTGATAGTGTAGCATGTTTAGCTTTCAAATCTGTGTCTAAATCATCCAAAAGGACCAAATAATTGTGTTTATAGCCCAGGAATAGCCCTAAACCGTAAACACACTTAAATGGGATTTTGGAGCCCCAAAACCCTCCCAAATCACTTCTAGTGCTTAGCAATAACTTAGGGGCTTACATGAGTGGACTTAGAACACCAAAAACATAAAATATGGGGATTAAACATAAGTTTACAGCCCAAGAGCATGCTTGGACCGTAAACACCCCTTCTATGGCCGAAAACACGATTTAAGGTGTGAAAATGCCCCTTAAACACCCCCTATGTCTTGGAATAATGTCTAGAACCAACCACCATTGTGTTAGGGACCTTAAACATGAAAGAAACCACCTCCTTAAGAGATTACGACTGTAAACCCCCCAAGGAATGGTTCCTGGGACGTAAACTCCTCTAAAGTGGTCAAATGGTGCCTTAACTTCCTTCCATGGATTGTACATTGGACTAGAACCACTTGTGCTTAACCTAGGATCACCAAAACACACAAGGAAAGTGCATGTGAGAGTTTACGGCTGTAAACTCCTACTTTACAGCCGTAAACTCCTTAAAATGGTCTCTTTGATGGTTTAATCACTTCCAATGCCTTAGAACTGAACCTAGCCTAACTCCACGAGTGTTATAAGATCATTAAGCATCCAAGAACACACCACCCATGAGTTTACGGCCGTAAACTTATGGGGATATGGTCATTGGGCCTAAAAATCCTTTAGGAGTTTACTCTTGAAGAGAAAACTCCATATCAAGGCCTTACACCTCCTTAGATGCAACCCGAATCACTCCGAACACTTGAAATGAAGTGTTTTCGCATCTCAGAGTGTACTATCTTAATTAATTAGTAGTTGAAAGTCTAATTAGATACAATTATGTATCTCTTCATATTACATAGGAACCTCGCTTGTATTCAAGCCCCGAATTGACACTTAGCATCCTAACCGGCACATTTCTCGTCTGGTGAGTTCATACCCCTACACTATTTTCCGTGTTTTTCAATGTTTTCAGGGGAGAATACAAGAAAAAGTACAAGGAAATCTTGTACTCAAACTTTTATTTCATTTGAAATGTTTCATATTCCGTATACTTTTAACACTAGAGACTGTAATTAACCAACCGTTTAACTTGCATAATTAGTTTTCAAACTATTTGTGAAACTCGTTATAAAATATTATATTTTATATTTTAGAAATGATTTTTACACATCGTTATTGTTAAAAGCATTAACTTAGAACTTTTGATATGTCCTTGGTAACACTCCACAGAGATACGCGAGTGGAGGACCGCCCCTGTAACCAGAATCTCCTAGACGGAGAGCGTGACTTGAGTGTATAGATCTATACAGGGCTGACTACCCCACACCTTGTTGTTAGCTATAGTGGGACCGACAGGTCTACGGGTGACAAAAGTCATAAAATGATACTGGACTTCTTATTGCCATATCTAGTCTATCGTATGGTTATGGAACTCGCAATTTAGATAACGGAGATTTTCTTATTGGTAAAAATGTACCTAGTAAGCTAATAACCTTAAGAATTAGTTTACTTCCCACTTAATAGTTTTATATACGTGTTAAAACTAACGTACTATTCAAGGATAACCAGGCTTTCAGGAAACTTCACTCAAACAATATAAGTATGGTAGATACTTGTACACTGCATTTCAAATTGATAACCAACCACTAACTTTTAAGGAAAAGAAGGGATTTTCCTAGGATAACATAATTTTTCTTAACCAAACTGTGTAACAAATGAATAAGAAAACTTTTCTTATAACAAAATATGGGATTTTCTTGGATAACAACTTTTTCAGAAAACAAAGAAAACTTATTCTTTTACAGAAACAAATCGCTTATGAACTCACCAGCTTTATGCTGATATTTTTTGTAACATCCCGAAATATCAAGAGTAGAGTTGAAGGGCTAAAAGAGTAAATTGGGAAAGAGTGACTCGGCGAGTCCATGTGTGGACTCGGCGAGTAGAGTCGCGACTTGGTCGCGTGTTAAGTGGCCGACTCGGCGAGTCAGTGTCATGGACTCGGCGAGTAGGTGCTGAGTGGAGAAAACCCTAATTCTCGGGGTTGAGCCTTATATAAAGATCATTATGTCTTCCTCCCAGCCTCTTTATCACCCCTTGAGCCCCAGAAAACCCTAAATCGTGGAGAAGCACCATTGTTGCATGGATTGGAGCTTGGAGAAGTAATGGTTGAAGGAATTTTCGGAAGATTGAAGGCTTGGAGCAAGGGGCTTTGCTTGGACTTGAATTGCATTGCAGTTGGGGCATCACTTAGAGGTAATATATCGTTTTTGACCTGTTGTTATGTTGTTTCTTCATTTTGGGGTTTGTGAGAAATTGTTTATGGATGAAATGGGAAGTCTAGAGGTTAGATCTGAGGTTGCTACCTCAGATCTGGAAGGGAGAAGAATCAAAGAGCATGAAAGTCCCTGTGTTGGAGTGTTTAGTGAAGCTTGCATGTCCCAAACCCTAGCCCCAATGTGAAAATGTCTTAGATCTCTTTGGATTCACGTAAAGTTTGCCACTTTACATGATGGATGAGTGGTAGGAGACTGGATCTATGTCTTGGAGCAGTTGCATGGCCTGGAATGCTTCGGAATGTATTCAGACCGGTGGCACTCGGTGAGTCACATGGGTGGACTCGACGAGTTGGATGAAGATGGCCTGGAACTCGGCGAGTTGTATGAACAACTCGGCGAGTAGGTTGAAGATCGCCGTAGACTCGGCGAGTCTGTTCTTGGACTCGACGAGTCTTGTCGAAGAGTCCCAAATATTCTCTGGTTGAGTCGAGAATCGGTGAGTCGTGTGCGAGTGGACTTAGAGTTGTTGGACTCGGCGAGTCTCGGGGTGACTCGGCGAGTTAGGTCGCAGCTTGAGTGAAGTTCTGATTATGGGAACTCGATGAGTCACAGGGATGACTCGGCAAGTAGGGTTAGTCAGGGGTTGACTTAGACTGAGGACTTTGGTTTCGACCAAGGGTTGGCCGTTGACTTTTAGGGTTTGGTCAGCGATGTGGCCTTTGGGTGAGTCTTCTAGCCTCGAGAGTTATATTCATGAGAGTTATATTCATGAGAGTATTTGCCTTACGTGTTAGGCGGTGGCGAGTTCGAGATTCAAGTGTGGGGATATCTGCTTTCTGCTTGCCAGGTGAGTCTTCTCACTATACTTTACCTTGAGTAGGTAACCAGAGTTATGTAATTAGAGTGTTTGTATGCTATTTGTATGTGATGTGTTGTACTGCATTATTTCTATGTGATTTATGATGTGCATGTTTATAGAGTTGGAACCGGAAGGTTCCCAAAGTTAGAACCTGAGGGTTCACAGAGTTTGGGTGCACGGACCCATAGAGTTATAGCCTCGAGTGGCTAATATGTGTTATGTGTGGTATTTTGGGGAACTCACTAAGCTTCGTGCTTACAGTGTTTTGTGTAATGTTTTTCAGGTCTCTTTCAGTATCACGGGACGGCACCGACTTGATTGTACACACCAGAGAAAGAGTCATATTTTGGAGGATCCTGGTTTTCTATGCAAGTGAAAATGGAATCATGTTTTGTAAATCGACTATGAATGAGATTTTAAACAAGTGTTTCTAAGAATAAAATGATTATTTTAAATGAAAATTTTGTCTTGAAATTTACGGTGTTACAAGTTGGTATCAGAGCCTTGGTTTGAGGGATTTGGATGCACCTTCGGGTAAATCTGGACTCAAACTGAGGAAGTAAGAAAAGTTTTTAAAGAAATAATTTTCTAAAAGTGAATAAGAGTTCAAAGAGAAAGCAAGAAGGAGCAGTGTGTACAATCAGCCAGAGCCCGAACGGTGATTTCCCAAAATACCCTTACTTTTGTATTATGAGATATTTATGATGCACTTTATGAGATATTATTACATGCTAGAGACAGGCTAGGTATTTCATATGTTAGGACTAGAGTGGCCTGATTTGTGATGCTTTAGCCTAGGACTCATTGTTATATGTGTTATGCTTTTGAGTATGTGATTAGTGAGAGTATCCAGTTAGAACCCATGAGGGGTAGAGTTACAGAGTTCGGTGGTACTTTCGAGGATGAGCCGAGAAGGTGGAGTTATCACAGAGAGGGAGTCCTATGTGTTCTTCAATGCTCGAATGCTGCTTGCTTTGTGCTTTGTGGAACTCTCGATGATGGGAGTCAGCTACCAAGTGAATATGATGATATTTAGGAGGTAGATGGCTGGCATCATTAGGAGCTCTTCAGCAGCTGATAGCAAAGAAGTGGGAGGACGACGAAAGAGCCTAGGGAATAACCCTATCCAGATGAGTGCGCTTGTAGAATAGAGAATTTTGCTGGGGAGCGAGCACGCGCGATGGGATTGGTGAAAGAGCAGGTCGAGCAGCTATTTAGAAGCTCTGGGATGGTCCGTGTGGAAAGTATGGGTAGATGTGGCAGGTAGTATGGGCCCGTACTACTGAAAGTAGAGGACCCATACTTGATACAGGGAGTATTCTGAAGGTTCTAAGGAGCGGATTGAGGAGTGATGTTATGGTTCGAGTACCATACATCAGAGCAGATTGAGGAGTGATGTTATGGTTTGAGTACCATACATCGGAGCGGATCAAGGGGTGATGTTATGGTTCGGGTACCATACATCAGGGCAGATTGAGGGGTGATGTTATGGTTCGGGTACCATACATCAGGGCAGATTGAGGAGCGATGTTATGGTTCGGGTACCATACATAGGGCAGATTGAGGAGTGATGTTATGGTTCGGGTACCATACATCAGGGCAGATTGAGGAGTGATGATATGGTTCGGGTACCATACATCAGAGCAGATTGAGGAGTGATGTTATGGTTTGAGTACCATACATCGGAGCGGATTGAGGAGTGATGTTATGGTTCGGGTACCATACATCAGGGCAGATTGAGGAGTGATGTTATGGTTCGGGTACCATACATCAGGGGAGATTGAGGAGTGATGTTATGGTTTGAGTACCATACATCGGAGCGGATCGAGGAGTGATGTTATGGTTCGGGTACCATACACCGGGGCATATTGAGAAGAGATGTCATGGAATGAGTACCATGGTTCGTAGTGAATGATGTTTGTGGTTCTCCGGTTATTCGGTCATGAGTAAGTTCGAAGAGGCATCCCTTGAGAGGGAGATCGAGAGTCCCTCAGAGTATTTTAGTAAGGAGTCAGTGAGAAGGGAGAATTTCGATCTGAGTTGAGCGATCAGTCGATAAAGGAGATGTCACCTCCTATGATCTGGGAGGTACTGATTATGTACGTGTGAAAATATGAGAAGCATGATGTTTTAGTTTTGGGTTTAGGGGTAAACCCTGCAGGTCGTCATTGATGATGGTTTCCCACCAAAGTATCAGGTAGCATGTGTGCCGCGAGGCAGTGATTTATCATGAGCAGATAGTCAGTTGGGACTAAGATATTTGAGGACCACACTACACCTATTTGAGTATAGTAGGAGGTATTGTAGTGATACCAGTGGGGAGTTCAGTCAAGTTCAGCGGTGCAGAGAGTTTTCTATCCATGGGGTGTTGAATTTGGGAGTGAGTACCTGTTCTTGGGATGATCCCGGTGTTGGAGCGTTGGTTGATGAGTTGAGGTGAGGGGTACGGTGATTTTATGGTTCAGTCTATGAGCTAGGGATGTTATTGAGCAGTTGAGTTGTTTGGTACTAGATTGGTACAAGATTTGGAACGACTAGAGGCAGACGTGACGAGGAGTTCTTGAGGAGTTCATCAGAGGTTCAGAGTATATGAGGTCGATTCATTTCCTTAAGGGGGATTATCGGGCGTTGTGTAGCAATTTCCGGGGGCAGGTGCGATTTTGCTGGAGAATATAGTTATGGAATAGTTGTGTGCTACTTGGTGACGGTTCGAACCCTAAGTGGGGGAGAACCGGGTGCTGTATGTAAGAAAGCAGAGATTTTTCAAGAGCAGTTATAAGTGGAGTATAGAGATATGCGGTAAGAAATCATGAGACCAGAGATGTCGGTGATCGAGGAAAGGGGTCAGAGTGAGTTAATGCGGGAAGTACTTGTTTGAGAAGGATGAATGTCTCCACGATAGGTGTTTATTAGTCAGGAATCTGGTATTGGTCAGTGTTGGGGCAAGTAGATAAAGAATGATTGGGCAGCCAACTCCCGGGTCGGTATGCGTATCCTTGTTTGGATTTTGAGCGGCGGGAAAAAGGGTTTCGGAGAATTATCAGCGTATTTCGTAGCGTTAGCATTTCTTCGTACTGCAGTTGAGAAATTGAATACACCGAAGTTGCAACTTGGGAAAAATGAAGATCTAGTTATGGGGTTCAGAGGGAATGTATTATTGCATCTATATGGTGCTTGGGGCATGAAATCTGTGGTAGTGGCAGGATCTTGTGATGTTCGGTGGGGGTGTGTCACACCCCGAAAACCGAAGGCGTAAACATTTCCGGGGTTGACTCCACGTAGAGTATCAATTCCAATGTACATAGTAAGTAAAGTAAATCAACCATTACATTACATATATGAAAGATTTACATTTGTTTCAAAAGCATAAGTTATACAAGTGATACATAGTATATATGAACAATACAAAATGAGTCTTCTGAGAACTCCGTCTTCACATGTAACACCCCCCTCTGGCACGTATCACAATATTGTCCGCTTTGGGCCACTCGTCACGAGGACTTCCCAGGGGGTCACCCATCCCGGTACTACTCCCGCCCGAGCACGCTTAACTGCAGAGTTCTTATGGGATCTGCTGCCCTCACGGCTTTAAAACGCGTTGTGACAAGGAAGGTATCCACACCCCTTATAAGGAGATGTTTTGTTCTCCTTCCAAGCCGATGTAGGATCAGGTGCAACCCACCTTCACCCCCCATTATAAGGTTCGACGTCCCTGTCGAACACATCGACCCGTGCCCTAGCTCTGATACCATTTGTAACACCCCCCTCTGGCACGTATCACAATATTGTCCGCTTTGGGCCACTCGGCACGAGGACTTCCCAGGGGGTCACCCATCCCGGTACTACTCCCGCCCGAGCACGCTTAGCTGCAGAGTTCTTATGGGATCTGCTGCCCTCACGGCTTTAAAACGCGTTGTGTCAAGGAAGGTATCCACCTTAAGTGGGTTAGATCTAATCCCACATCGGCTGGAAAGGAGAACTAAGCATTCCTTATAAGGGGTGTGGATACCTTCCCTATCACAACGCGTTTTAAAGCCGTGAGGGCAGCAGATCCCATAAGAACTCTGCAGTTAAGCGTGCTCGGGCGGGAGTAGTACCGGGATGGGTGACCCCCTGGGAAGTCCTCGTGCCGAGTGGCCCAAAGCGGACAATATTGTGATACGTGCCAGAGGGGGGTGTTACAAATGGTATCAGAGCTAGGGCACGGGTCGATGTGTTCGACGGGGACGTCGAACCCTATAATGGGGGGTGAAAGTGGGTTAGATCTGATCCCACATCGGCTTGGAAGGAGAACGAAACATCTACTTATAAGGGGTGTGGATACCTTCCTTGTCACAACGCGTTTTAAAGCCGTGAGGGCAGCAGATCCCATAAGAACTCTGCAGTTAAGCGTGCTCGGGCAGGAGTAGTACCGGGATGGGTGACCCCCTGGGAAGTCCTCGTGCCGAGTGGCCCAAAGCGGACAATATTGTGATACGTGCCAAAGGGGGTGTTACATCACACAAAAGGATCTTCGGGTACCTGTCTAACTCGGACCTGAGAATACAAGCGGTTTGAAAATCAGCATAAAGCTGGTGAGTTCATAAGCGGTTAGTTTTTCTGAAAGTGTACGAGTTCCTTTGTTTTCCTGAAAAGTGGTTATCCAAGAAAATCCCATATTTTCTTATGTAAAGTTAGTTTCCAAATCCGAAAGTAAAGTAAACGATGTTTAATTAAAACATGATTGTTCTTGTGAAATGTAATTCAACTGTTTAACTTATTACACTTCTCTAATTTCATACCACTATTACTCAGGAAGAACCCCATGTTCTCCTGACTGTGTGTGTGTGAACTATTACTAGTTTCTGACTATGTCCGGTGTCCTTCCCGGGAAAACCCCATGTTTTCCCTGACTGTATGTATATCTTTACCGATTTTGTTTATGTTCAGTGTTCTCCCCAGGAAAACCCCATGTTTCCCTGACTGTGTGTGTGTGTGTCTTTACTGGTTATGGTTATGTTCAGTGTTCTTCCCAGGAAAACCCCATGTTTCCCTGACTCTGTGTGTGTGTGTCTTTACTAGTTATGGTTATGTTCAGTGTTCTTCCCAGGAAAACCCCATGTTTCCCTGACTGTGTGTGTGTGTCTTTACTGGTTATGGTTATGTTCAGTGTTCTTCCCAGGAAAACCCCATGTTTTCCTGACTGTGTGTGTATCTACAATCCCTAAATGTACATTAGCTTCACTACGTACATAAAGCTAGTAAATGAATCTGAAATGTTAATAATCTAGATTGCGAGTCCTTAACCATACTCAGACTAGATATGACTCGAACCGTGGTCAATATCCTTTTTATGACTCTCGTCACCCTTGAACCTTTCGGTTCGGCTGTAGCTAGCAGCCAGGTGTGGGATTGTCAGTCCCGTATAGATCTATACACTCAAGCCACGCTCTCCTACGAACGGAGATTCTGGTTACAGGGTTAGTCCTCCACTATCTCGTGCCATGGAAGTGTTACAAGGACGTGTCTCCAATCACTAAGATTACTCTTTACTTTTCGACTAGGAAAGTAGTATTTACAACTGACTATATTCTACATACCTGTCATTTACACTCGAGCCTAGGTGTTTTATTAAGGACATTACACTCGAGCCTAGGTTTTATTTAATGATGGTTTCCTTTTTCACTCGACCCTAGGTGTATTATTAAGGACATTACACTCGAACCTAGGTGTTATTTAATGATTATGGTCCTTTACACTCGATCCTAGGTGTATTATTAAGGACATTACAGTGATTTGTGTGTTATGATGGTATTTATCTATCACACTCGAGCCTAGGTGTATTGTTAAGGACATATAGATGTTTCATGTTTTCTAATGGAGCCTGTCTTTTACACTTGAACCTTAGTGTTTTATTACAGACATTATAATGTTTTATGTATTCTATCAGTTTAAATGTGAATAATCAATTACCAAGTACACAATATAACAGTGTATAATAAGAATTGAAAATCGGGTTAAAACAAATAACTCTGCAAGGTAAAACGGTTTGTTTAAAAGGTTTTCAATTCTTAAAGTGTACAATTATGAAACCATTTAATTGAAATCATGTGATTGAGTACAAGATATACTTGTACTTTTGCTTGTATTCCCACCTAAAACATTGAAAAACCATTGAAAAAGAGTAGGGGTATGAACTCACCGGACGAGATACGAGACGGTTTGGATGCTAAGAGTTGATCCGGGACTTGTAAACACACGAGGTTCCTAATTATAAGGTAAAGATACACATTTGTATCTAATTAGGACTTAGATTGATTGTTGGATAGGGACAAATGCTTCAAGTCGCGATAACACTCCGATACAAGTGTTTGGAGGGACCCGGGTGGCGTTTAGGGACATGCACGATGCGAGGGACTTAGGAAATGAGTTGGGAATTCAAAGGAACACCCCCTTTAGGGAGTTTACGGCCACAAGACCCATTCCCCATGAGTTTACGGCCGTAAACTCATGGTGGGGTCAAATATGGGCAAAATTGAGTCATAAATGGATATGGACACTTGGAAATGCTTGGATTAATTTTTCTTAAGGCTTGGACACAATTAAAAACATCATTTACAATACAAAAGGGAGTTTACAGCCTAGGCATGGGGTCTTTGGCCGTAAACTCTCAAATCTCCAAGATTTAGTGCTTTTAAAGTGTTAAAATCAATCACATGTGATTCTAAAAATTCCCACAAGCCTAGAAATGAGTTTAAGGCACCATTTGACACCTTTTTATGAGTTTACGGCCATGAGACATGTTCTATGGCCGTAAACTCTCAAATGTGGGGTTTTTGATGTTTGTAAAGCCTTAAAACTATTTTTGGTTGGTCCTTTGATTTATTTCAAGGCTTTTGGTGGTGTTGGATGGGTTTCTAACACCTTATAATTGAATTTATACCCATTTATAAGGAGTTTACGGCCCAAGCATATGCCTTGGCCATAAACTCACATAAATCCCCCAAAAATTATGTTTAAGGTGTCCAAATACTAAAACTAATATTCTATAATTGATATCTAAGCCTTGTTTGTGATTTGGAAGGGTTTAAGGGCATGAAAACCCCATTTATATGAGTTTACGGCCCAAGCACATGCCTTGGCCGTAAACTCCTTCAAACCTCACAAAATCCATGTTTTAAATGTTTAGAGTCCAAATCTTGAAGCCATTTAGCCATATCTAAGTCCCAAACTTGTCAAGGAGGGGTTTAAGGGCTCAAAACCCTTCATTTTTGGTGTTTACGGCCTAGGCACCTTCCTGGGCCGTAAACTCACATGTCATGTCCCATTTCATGATTTAATCTCGAATTTGGAAGTCAAATAAGCTATACAATGAGGTTAGACAGTTACCTTAAGGATTTGAGGCCTTAAAATTGAGTTTTGGACTCTAAATCTTGGATTTTAGGAGAGAGGTTAGAGAGAGAGTAGAGAGAGAAGCAAAAAGCTTCAAATGAAAGGTTTAACACGTTTATATAGTTCCCAAAACTTGGATGCGGTGGAATTCTACCCGATACCGGCATTAGACGGGGCTTTTGGTCGCACCCGGCCAATTTGCCGTAACCCGATATGGTTGGTTCTAAAAATGTTCCGATCATTAATATGAGACGTTAGAATGAGTTCTAAAGGTATTAAGACACTTATTAAGTCATAAAATAAAATTCACATTAACGACTAAATAAAAGGTCGGAAATGGAAACGAAATCGGAAACGGCGATTGGATGATCGGAACGAGTCGCAAAATGGGTTACAATTAAGGATATGAATTTCGGGTTGTTACATTATCCCCCCGTTAGAGGGAATTTCATCCCGAAATTCAAAGATTTGAACACAGATCATGAAGTGGAAAGATATATGAGGATGAATTTACTGCATTCGGGTCTCCGCTTAACATTCTAGCGAACCCTCACTATCAGAATGTGGCTTTATTACGTATGATTAACCTTTCAATCTACGGTCTCAATTGATTCATACATGAAAATTTGGATTTTTATATCCTCAAAGGAATTTACTAGGGTTTCATCAGGTCGGTAAGCCTTACGAATAAAGATGCGGAATACCAGATGGTTTCTACTGAGTCTTTAAGATAGATCGGAGAGGGCTATGGAATCGATTCCTAACGAAGATCTTGAAGGGTTTAAGGTTCCACAAGTTAAGTTTTCCGCACTTCCCAAGACGTACTATGTCTTTCCAGGGTAAAACCTTCAACAAGTGGGTACACTTCCACATGTCAAAGTAGCTAAAGGTCCAATGGTTCTAAGGGGAACTTCTATGTGAGTCTACGATCGTAGCTGACGAGACCCAAAGATCGACAGGTTCCATGGGTGCTCCCGATGTCGACTAATTCTTTATTGTCTTAGCTTTTGAAAGGATCTACGAGTATGACTGCTTTGCTTATCTATGTGAACAAGAGAATGGTTCGACCGAAGGGCGTCACTACCTCCTCGTAGTGATCGTATCATGCCCTGATTGCTGACTTGCACACATTGTGCTTACTGAGGTTCGGTTACGAGGAAATTCCCGGGATTAGATCGATGCGAGACTAGACTACACGTTCGGAAAGAATTCTCAAGAATTCTTTAGAAATAGCATCGGGAAAGGATCGTAGACTTCTCGTTTCTCGATGATCACTTGGACGAGAGATACACGGGTAAACTTTTTAAGCTTTGATGTACGAAGATCATGAGAGTCGAATTGGAGGAAGATTAGAACAAATGGCTTTCTCGAATCTAGGAAAGACAGCATGAATGAGGCTCGGTCATTACATGCTAAGGGTGACATCAAAGCATTTCATAAAAAGTTTACCAATAGATCGAATGGAAAAGAATAATCACACGGATTGAGAAAACAATCTACGAATACGACACAAGTGTTCTCGTTTTTATGTGATAACTATCTCGAAGACATACATTTCCAGTTACTCGTAAACGACGGGGTTTAGAAAATGTTCAAATGGACGGTTAACGAATTTCTTTCGGTTCTAGAATCAAAAAGAATTACAGGCATATAAATTTAACGAAGGGAAATATACCTGTGGGAACAGTGGGATCGGTGGCTGTCTCTTCTTGTCCTATCGCTAGGACTCTTCCAATCTTACCAGGTTTTACAGTCTTAGGACAGTTTCGCTTGAGATGTCCCACTTCTCCACAACCATAGCAGGCCCGAGCAATGCCCGCTCCGGAAGTTTGACTTGTTGATTGAGTTGGTGTCTTACAGTTTTTCGCCATGTGACCCTTTATGCCACATTTGTTGCAAATTATCTCGACACATGGACCGGAAGGAAGATGGTGATAGTTGCACTTGCCACAACTAGGAAGAGTTCCAGTATACCTACTGGTAGGTTTCCGAGTTGATGATCCAACAACGGAAACAGTCGCAGGGGAAGTGGCAGCATGAACTGCCATTGTTTGCTGTCTCTTTGAAGACTAGTGTGATGTTTGGATTTTCTCTTTCTTCCCAAGTTTTCTTTTCTCGCCACTCCTCACCGTCGGTTCAGTAGTGGTAGCTGCCTCTTCAAGGTCATCACTGTGATCGATTAAGATTTGTGCTAAACATTTGGCGCTGTCGTACGTATCCGGCCTCGCAGCTATGACATTTCCTTTCATTGGCTGAGTTAGTCCCCAGATAAATCTCTCTATCTTCTTACTTTCCGGGGTAACCATTCCCGGACAAAGTAGTGCCAAGTCGTCGAATCTGGAAGTATAAGCAGCAATGTCGGAACCTTTCATCTTCAAGTTCCACAGTTCATGTTCTAACTTCTGCATTTCTCCCCGATGGCAGTACTCAGCCAGCAGAAGTTCTTTCATGGCTTCCCAACCCATGGCGTTGGCTACAGGTAAGGTTAGGGATTTGACTCGGCCATTCCACCAAGTCAGAGCTTTGTCGAGAAGGGTGAAGGCGGCAAACTTCACCTTGTCTGAATCTGAACAAGCGCAGATTTCAAAGATAGATTCGATCTTCTCGAACCATCGGGTAAGGGAAATGACACCTCCAGTGCCATCAAAAGACGTGGGTTTGGCGTTCATGAAATCCTTATAGGAACCCTCTTTCCGGCGTCCCTAGCTATCTTCTGGGTTTTGGGATTGAGGACCACTTCCTGAACCGCTAGGGTTCATTTGTGACATGGCTGCCACCATTGCAGCTGTCATGACTGTCTGGAGTGATGCTAGGTCAAACTGAGGAGGAGGTGATGGCGGAGGAGGATTGTCGTTGTTCTTCGAGCTGGGTCTCTTTCTCGGAGGCATCTTGATCTAAAAAGATCAGGAAAGAGAGGATCATAAGTCCTCTGAATTGGATCAAGGAATATGGAACAGGGAATATCTCATCAAGACAGATATAGTATCATACTAAGCGATAAAGTAGGAAAGAGTTATCAAGACAAGACATTTTATCGCTAGAAGAATGTTCAAGTAACATCGCATATACGAGGATTTTCTACGAAGGATTGGCTCGAGAAATACTCCCATAGTATTTCATGGTTCACTGCAGTGACGATTCGTTGTTTGAGATATTAGGTAAGTTTTAGGCATGCTGCGTACTACAGTCACTCCCAAGCACATGTTGGCAGTGTCTCGAATGAATATAGTTGGCCAGGACATATTGATCCTAGACACGACTACATAACTGCCCAGGTTTAACCGCAGTGTACAACATCCATTTACTTATGTTTTGTTCTACTTGTAGTTACGGATTTCGACGGGTCGGTATACTTGTATACTTTTGAAAATACTTATAGTTTTGAAGATACTTTTAATTCAGAGCACTTAGGCCCTTTAATGATTATAGTTTTATACCATGTAAGGTTTGGTATACTTCATTCACTATAAACAAGGGCTCTGATACCAATCTGTCACACCCCGAAAACCGAAGGCGGAAACATTTCCGGGGTTGACTCCACGTAGAGTATCAATTCCAATGTACATAGTAAGTAAAGTAAATCAACCATTACATTACATATATGAAAGATTTACATTTGTTTCAAAAGCATAAGTTATACAAGTGATACATAGTATATATGAACAATACAAAATGAGTCTTCTGAGAACTCCGTCTTCACACAAAAGGATCTTCGGGTACCTGTCTAACTCGGACCTGAGAATACAAGCGGTTTGAAAATCAGCATAAAGCTGGTGAGTTCATAAGCGGTTAGTTTTTCTGAAAGTGTACGAGTTCCTTTGTTTTCCTGAAAAGTGGTTATCCAAGAAAATCCCATACTTTCTTATGTAAAGTTAGTTTCCAAATCCGAAAGTAAAGTAAACGATGTTTAATTAAAACATGATTCTTCTTGTGAAATGTAATTCAATTGTTTAACTTATTACACTTCTCTAATTTCATACCACTATTACTGAGGAAGAACTCCATGTTCTCCTGACTGTGTGTGTGAACTATTACTAGTTTCTGACTATGTCCGGTGTCCTTCCCGAGAAAACCCCATGTTTTCCCTGACTGTATGTATATATTTACCGATTTTGTTTATGTTCAGTGTTCTCCCCAGGAAAACCCCATGTTTCCCTGACTGTGTGTGTGTGTGTCTTTACTGGTTATGGTTATGTTCAGTGTTCTTCCCAGGAAAACCCCATGTTTCCCTGACTGTGTGTGTGTGTGTGTCTTTACTGGTTATGGTTATGTTCAGTGTTCTTCCCAAGAAAACCCCATGTTTCCCTGACTGTGTGTGTGTGTCTTTACTGGTTATGGTTATGTTCAGTGTTCTTCCCAGGAAAACCCCATGTTTTCCTGACTGTGTGTGTATCTGCAATCCCTAAATGTACATTAGCTTCACTACGTACATAAAGCTAGTAAATGAATCTGAAATGTTAATAATCTAGATTGCGAGTCCTTAACCATACTCAGACTAGATATGACTCGAACCGTGGGCAATATCCTTTTTATGACTCTCGTCACCCTTGAACCTTTCGGTTCGGCTGTAGCTTGCAGCCAAGTGTGGGATTGTCAGTCCCGTATAGATCTATACACTCAAGCCACGCTCTCCTACGAACGGAGATTCTGGTTACAGGGTTAGTCCTCTACTATCTCGTGCCATGGAAGTGTTACAAGGACGTGTCTCCAATCACTAAGATTACTCTTTACTTTTCGACTAGGAAAGTAGTATTTACAACTGACTATATTCTACGTACCTGTCCTTTACACTCGAGCCTAGGTGTTTTATTAAGGACATTACACTCGAGCCTAGGTGTTATTTAATGATTGTTGTCCTTTTTCACTCGACCCTAGGTGTATTATTAAGGACATTACACTCGAACCTAGGTGTTATTTAATGATTATGGTCCTTTACACTCGATCCTAGGTGTATTATTAAGGACATTACATTGATTTGTGTGTTATGATGGTATTTATCTATCACACTCGAGCCTATGTGTATTGTTAAGGACATATAGATGTTTCATGTTTTCTAATGGAGTCTGTCTTTTACACTCGAACCTTAGTGTTTTATTATAGACATTATAATGGTTTATGTATTCTATCAGTTTAAATGTGAACAATCAATTACCAAGTACACAATATAACAGTGTATAATAAGAATTGAAAATTGGGTTAAAACAAACAACTCTACAAGTTAAAACGGTTTGTTTAAAAGGTTTTCAATTCTTAAAGTGTACAATTATGAAACCATTTAATTGAAATCATGTGATTGAGTACAAGATATACTTGTACTTTTGCTTGTATTCCCCCCTGAAAACATTGAAAAACCATTGAAAAAGAGTAGGGGTATGAACTCACCGGACGAGATACGAGACGGTTTGGATGCTAAGAGTTGATCTGGGACTTGTAAACACACGAGGTTCCTAATTATAAGGTAAAGATACACATTTGTATCTAATTAGGACTTAGATTGATTGTTGGATAGGGACAAATGCTTCAAGTCCCGATAACACTCTGATACAAGTGTTTGGAGGGACCCGGGTGGCGTTTAGGGACATGCACGATCCGAGGGACTTAGGAAATGAGTTGGGACTTCAAAGGAACACCCCCTTTAGGGAGTTTATGGCCACAAGACCCATTCCCCATGAGTTTACGGCCGTAAACTCATGGTGGGGTCAAATATGGGCAAAATTGAGTCATAAATGGATATAGACACTTGGAAATGCTTGGATTAATTTTTCTTAAGGCTTGGACACAATTTAAAACATCATTTACAATACAAAAGGGAGTTTACGGCCTAGGCATGGGGTCTTTGGCCGTAAACTCTCAAATCTCCAGGATTTAGTGCTTTTAAAGTGTTAAAATCAATCACATGTGATTCTAAAAATTCCCACAAGCCTAGAAATGAGTTTAAGGCACCATTTGACACCTTTTTATGAGTTTACGGCCATGAGACATGTTCTATGGCCGTAAACTCTCAAATGTGGGGTTTTTGATGTTTGTAAAGCCTTAAAACTATTTTTGTTTGGTCCTTTGATTTATTTCAAGGCTTTTGGTGGTGTTGGATGGCTTTCTAACACCTTATAATTGAATTTATACCCATTTATAAGGAGTTTACGGCCCAAGCATATGCCTTGGCCGTAAACTCACATAAATCCCCCAAAAATTATGTTTAAGGTGTCCAAATACTAAAACTAATATTCTATAATTCATATCTAAGCCTTGTTTGTGATTTGGAAGGGTTTAAGGGCATGAAAACCCCATTTATATGAGTTTACGGCCCAAGCACATGCCTTGGCCGTAAGATCCTTCAAACCTCACAAAATCCATGTTTTAAATGTTTAGAGTCCAAATCTTGAAGCCATTTAGCCATATCTAAGTCCAAAACTTGTCAAGGAGGGGTTTAAGGGCTCAAAACCCTTCATTTTTGGTGTTTACGGCCTAGGCACCTTCCTGGGCCGTAAACTCACATGTCATGTCCCATTTCATGATTTAATCTCGAATTTGGAAGTCAAATAAGCTATACAATGAGGTTAGACAGTTACCTTAAGGATTTGAGGCCTTAAAATTGAGTTTTGGACTCTAAATCTTGGATTTTAGGAGAGAGGTTAGAGAGAGAGTAGAGAGAGAAGCAAAAAGCTTCAAATGAAAGGTTTAACACGTTTATATAGTTCCCAAAACTTGGATGCGGTGGAATTCTACCCGATACCGGCATTAGACGGGGCTTTTGGTCGCACCCGGCCAATTTGCCGTAACCCGATATGGTTGGTTCTAAAAATGTTCCGATCATTAATATGAGACGTTAGAATGAGTTCTAAAGGTATTAAGACACTTATTAAGTCATAAAATAAAATTCACATTAACGACTAAATAAAAGGTCGGAAATGGAAACGAAATCGGAAACGGCGATTGGATGATCGGAACGAGTCGCAAAATGGGTTACAATTAAGGATATGAATTTCGGGTTGTTACAGGGTGTTCCGAGGTATCCGGGTATTGATATCTTTATTTCGAAGTTATTCGTGAATCTTGAGTTGAGACGATTTGTGTTATATCAAGTATCTATGGATCTATTGAGAGCCCTTCGAGTATGGGCATTCAGGGAGATTACTTGGGAGAGTGGATCTTCGCAAGGGGGGGCATCTGTTATGACAATTGCCTCCAGAGTCTGTGATGAATATTCGAGACGAGTATGGGTAGCCGCCTATGATATTCTGTGGAGCACGAGCTAGTGGAGTCAGAGGGTGTTGTGATACTACGGGGAGTCGTAGTACTCACTAGTAAGAGGGTGTTGTGATACTACAGGGAGCTGTAGTACTCACTAGTCAGAGGGTGTTGTGATACTGCGGGGAGCCGTAGTACTCACTAGTTAGAGGGTGTTGTGATACTGCGTGGAGCCGTAGTACTCACTAGTCAGAGGGTGTTGTGATACCGCGGGGAGCCGTAGTGCTCACTAGATGGCAAGAGAGTGTGATGATGGAATGTTCTCCGATCAGTGCATGATGTGGAAGAGTTTTGGGCTTGAGTAGCCCTAGTATTGAGTCTTTGGAGCCTGGATGTTGGACGAGGGGCGAGACTGGGGTCCCCGTCTCTGTCGGGGAATGTGGTGAGATGCGCAAGGGATATGCGCAGTAGAAACCAGAGATCAGAGTGGAAACGATCCTCGGTTGGATTGTACTTTCTTGAATAAGGAAAAGAGAATTTTGTGACTTGCATGTCACGGGGCCGGGATAGTGGTCACGGGGAGGAAGTTAGTGGGATGTTTGGATCATGATTTGGGTGACCTTTGGAGGCTCAGCTGTGGAGTCAAAAGCTGACCTGGTGCCCAGTCTCGAAGAGGGATATGAGATGGGCTAGAGCTTATCATGATGATGTCTGAGGACACCTCAGAGGGAGTGAACGATTCAGACGCTCAAAGACATGCTTCGGGCATATGTATTAGATTTCGGAGGGTGTTGCGGCACGTATTTATCCTTGGTTGAGTTATCCCATTTCAACAGCCCTCATTAGTGCATTGGTATGCCACCCTTTGTGCTGTTGTATGGGAGGAAGTGTCGGACCCTCATTTGCTGAGGAAAGTGTCGATTCGCAGAAGTGGAAGTTGTAGTGAGAATGGATGATTTGGAGTATGGTGGTCGAACATTGTGTCTGTGACAGTGGTATGGAATGACATCATGATGGGATGTTTGCTGAGGATGCGGGAGGGATTCCGCGGGTGTAGAGCCAAGAGTCTCAGGTTGGATGTAGGGATGGAGTCTAGGACTCCCAGCTTGATCCTGATCAAGGGCCGTGTGCGTAGTGGTGGTTTCTCCTGGGGATGTTAGAGATTTCATCAGTGCGAAGGTTGGTGCGGCTTGGGTGCTTGATTGCAAGAAGAGGACTCATGGGAGTTGCTCTGGGATTGAAGAGTGGGCTTTCTGTCGTCGTGGATTGGATAGAATGGGATTCGGATCGGGGATCCAATGGTTCATGGCTTCTAACCCTTATGGTTCGAGTGATTGTTAAGATTTGGGACAGCGATGCTTCATGGGTAATTCTCGGATCGTTGAGTGTGGTTATCAGAGGGTACATCCGGTGCCCGGTTCGAGACAGTGGTCAGGACACCGTAAGGAAAGGGAAAGTGTGTTCGAGTTTTGATGGGTATGCCTTGTGATACCGGGTCCGATTAAGGCCAGGTGGCACGTTGTGGGAGTATTTCTGGGGTTGAGTTGCTGTAGGCTTCGAGGGCGAAGCCTAATTTAAGTGGGGGAGAATTGTAACATCCCGAAATATCAAGAGTAGAGTTGAAGGGCTAAAAGAGTAAATTGGGAAAGAGTGACTCGGCGAGTCCATGTGTGGACTCGGCGAGTAGAGTCGCAACTTGGTCGCGTGTTAAGTGGCCAACTCGGCGAGTCAGTGTCATGGACTCGGCGAGTAGGCGCTGAGTGGAGAAAACCCTAATTCTCGGGGTTGAGCCTTATATTGTAACAACGCAAATTTTCAAATAAAATTTTCATTTAAAGTAAAGTGATTTCATTCAACCAATAGTATCTATTTCATGTTTCATATCAAATACATATATAAAATCCCCAAGATCTCAAATAGCAGCAGTGTGTATGCATCATGCCGGCGCCTTCCCACGGTCCTCGCTAGTACCTGAAACACATACATAACAACTTGTAAGCATAAATGCTTAGTGAGTTCCCCAGTATACGGCTTACACATATACGCCTTTCCAGGCCCTGACCTTCCGGTCCACAACACATTGCCTTCTGGCCCGTAAACATAATCGCCTTCCGGCCCATAACATATTGCCTTCCGGCCCGTAACATATCGCCTTCCGGCCTATAACGTATTGCCTTCCGGCCCATAACATATACAACACATAATACATATACTCTAACAGAAATAACACATATATCATATATCCTACCTGACCTTTTCTGTCACATAACATATTGCCTTCCGGCCCATAAACATACATAGCATGCATAGCAACTACCTTTCTATTTATAGCATAAATAACACTTATCATCCGACCTTCCGGTCAAACAGTCAAACCCTTCCGGGTGAAGTATAGTGAGAAGACTCACCTCGTAGTAATGTAAACTATCAACTCTTGAAACCACTCGCACTCGATTCGCCGATCTGCAGACTCCCTATAATACCATATACCCTTATTAATACTCTTATCGTTCAAGACAACTGACCCTAAGAAATTACATGCAGGTCAACTCTGGTCAACGGTCAACGGTCAACGGTCAACTTGACCGGACTCGTCGAGTGCAAAGGCGACTCGGCGAGTCTAGACGTCCTCCCCAACTTTCCCTATTGTTCCCCTTTCTACTCGTCGAGTATCCCTCTTGACTCGACGAGATCCTCGTGGAAGAATCGCGGGGCCACCCCGACTCCACTCGCCGAGTCTGAAGAACAACTCGGCGAGTCCCAGTGAATCTTCAAGCTACTCGCCGGGTCTGAAGAACAACTCGGCGAGTCCCAGTGAATCTTCAAGTTACTCGCCGAGTCTGATCATTGGACTCGGCGAGTCCATGCCATGCAGTCGATCAACTGCTTCCTGAAATACGCATGGTCCCGAAATACGCAATCATGGGACTTTCTGGACCTCTAGACATCCTATTACTGGGGTATAAACGTCTGGGTAACAACATAATAACCCATCTAATCACTAAATGGGTTTCATAAACCCTAGATTCGTGTACACATCAAAATAACAGAAATGGTCCGAGTATTACCTGAAAACGCACTCTCTGTGTCCCCAAACCCCAGGACTCGATCCTCCTTGATATTCCTTTGGCCAAAACTCTTCTTCTTATTTCCTAACAAGTTCCTCAAAGTTCCAATAGCTTTCTCTCCTGCTCTAGACGTCCACAACGATTAGGGTTCTTCTCAATCGGCTAAAAGACGGACAATGACGGCATATGGGGCGTTATATACGATCCAAAACCAAACAGCTAGGGTTTCTGTTGAACAGCGTAGACTCGCCGAGTCCATAATGGACTCGTCGAGTCCAGTCGCGAACCCGCGACCTAGTCTGTGGTCCTACTCGGCGAGTCTGGCTCCAACTCACCGAGTCCCTTCCAAAAATGCCCCAAAATAGTTTTAAAGCAATACCTGAAATTCCGGGCTGTTACATATATAAAGATCATTATGTCTTCATCCCAGCCTCCTTATCACCCCTTGAGCCCCAGAAAACCCTAAATTGCGGAGAAGCACCATTGTTGCATGGATTGGAGCTTGGAGAAGTAATGGTTGAAGGAATTTTGGGAAGATTGAAGGCTTGGAGCAAGGGGCTTTGCTTGGACTTGAATTGCATTGCAGTTGGGGCATCACTTAGAGGTAATATCTCGTTTTTGACCTGTTGTTATGTTGTTTCTTCATTTTGGGGTTTGTGAGAAATTGTCTATGGATGAAATGGGAAGTCTAGAGGTTAGATATGAGGTTGCTACCTCAGATCTGGAAGGGAGAAGAATCAAAGAGCATGAAAGTCCCTGTGTTGGAGTGTTTAGTGAAGCTTGCATGTCCCAAACCGTCGCCCCAATGTGAAAATGGCTTAGATCTCTTTGGATTCATGTAAAGTTTGCCACTTTACGTGATGGATGAGTGGTAGGAGACTGGATCTATGTTTTGGAACAGTTGCATGGCCTGGAATGCTTCGGAATGTATTCAGACCGGTGGTACTCGGCGAGTCACATGGGTGGACTCAACGAGTGGGATGAAGATGGCCTGGAACTCGGCGAGTTGTATGAACAACTCGGCGAGTAGGTTGAAGATAGCCGTAGACTCGGCGAGTCTGTTCTTGGACTCGATGAGTCTTGTCGAAGAGTCCCAAATATTCTCTGGTTGAGTCGAGAATCGGTGACTCGAGGGATGACTCGGTGAGTCGTGTGCGAGTGGACTTAGAGTTTTTGGACTCGGCGAGTCTCGGGGTGACTCGGCGAGTTAGGTCGCAGCTTGAGTGAGGTTCTGATTATGGGAACTCAACGAGTCACAGGGATGACTCGGCAAGTAGGGTTAGTCAGGGGTTGACTTAGACTGAGGACTTTGGTTTCGACCAAGGGTTGGCCGTTGACTTTTAGGGTTTGGTCAGCGATGTGGCCTTTGGGCCAAGAGAGAGGTAAAATAGTCTTTTACCCATAAGAGGGTGTTATGAGAGGATTTATTCTAGCCTCGAGAGTTATATTCATGAGAGTATTTGCCTTACGTGTTAGGCAGTGGCGAGTTCGAGATTCAAGTGTGGGGATATCTGCTTTCTGCTTGTCAGGTGAGTCTTCTCACTATACTTTACCTTGAGTAGGCAACCAGAGTTATGTGATTTGAGTGTTTGTATGCTATTTGTATGTGATGTGTTGTACTGCATTATTTCTATGTGATTTATGCTGTGCATGTTTATAGAGTTGGAACCGGAAGGTTCCCAGAGTTAGAACCTGAGGGTTCACAGAGTTTGGGTGCACGGACCCATAGAGTTATAGCCTCGAGTGGCTAATATGTGTTATGTGTGGTATTTTGGGGAACTCACTAAGCTTCGTGCTTACAGTGTTTTGTGTAATGTTTTTCACAAATGATTTTTCCACATCATTATTGTCAAAATCATTAACTTAGAACTTTTGATACGTCCTCGGTAACACTCCACAGAGATAGGAGAGTGAAGGACCGCCTTTGTGACCAGAATCTAAAACAGGAATTTCCGCATTATTACTTGTAAATTCGTTAATCATAAAAATTAGAGACACGTCGTCTAAAACACTCCACAGAGATACGCGAGTGGAGGACCGCCCTATAACCAGAATCTCATGGACGGAGAGCGTGACTTGAGTGTATAGATCTATACGGGGCTGACTACCCCGCACCTTGCTGCTAGCTATAGTGGGACCGGCAGGTCTACGGGTGACAGAAGTCATAAAATGATATTGGGCTTCTTATTGCCATATCTAGTCTATCGTATGGTTATGGAACTCGGAATTTAGATAACGGAGATATACTTACTGGTAATAATGAACCTAGTAAGCTAATAACCTTAAGAATTAGTTTACTTCCCACTTAATAGTTTTATATACGTGTTAAAACTAACGTACTATTCAAGGATAACCAGGCTTTCAGGAAACTTCACTCAAACGCTATAAGTATGGTAGATACTTGTACACTGCATTCCAAATCGATAACCAACCACCAACTTTTAAGGAAAATAAGGGTTTTTCCTAGGATAACATAACTGTTCTTAACCAAACTGTGTAACAAATGGATAACTAAACTTTTCTTATAAGAAAATATGGGATTTTCTTGGATAACAACTTTTTCAGAAAACCAAAGAAAACTTATTCTTTTACAGAAACAAACCGCTTATGAACTCACCAGCTTTATGCTGATATTTTTAAAAACTTCTTGTATTGTCAGGTCCTCGTTAGACAGGCATCCCACAATATTTTGGAGAAGACGAAGTATTTTAGCAGTCTCGTCTTTACTTTTGTTCATTTTGGATGTATATATATTATCATGTGCAACTTTACTTTTCTTTCAAACAAATGTAAATATTCCTATGTAATGTAATGTTTGTGTTTACTATGCTTGCTATGTACATTGGTTGTGATACTTTACATGACGTCCTCCACCCCGGAACGTTTCCGCCTTCAGTTTCGGGGTGTGAGAATAGGCCCCTTTCTAATGAAGGTACTAAGACTCAACTGTATTGTTTGTCTTTTGTAAGTTTTCCCAAGTTTAAGACTAGCTTTAATAGAAAATAATTTGCATTACCATTTATGTGAGGAGATCATAATATGAATGTAATGAGAAAATGAAAGTATTCAGTAATATTGTAAAAATTAACTACTGATTACTTACTACCTTAAAACCAGTTTGTTAATTTAAGGTTAAAATGTGAGAAGGTTGTATCCATACTGATATGACTAGTGATTTACACGATGAACTAATGTCGCCGAAAATTGATGTAACATTTGTCACCCGTAGACTTGCATGTCCCATTGTAGCTAGCAGCAAGGTTTAGGGTGTCAATCCTGTATAGATCTATGCACAGACACATGCTCTCCCTCCAGGAGACTCTGGTTACAAAACGCAACATAACAAGTATATTGCTTAGTCGTGAAGGAATGGTTTCACATTATTGTTATCTTGTTCTTATTATAGCATGTTCTTTATGTTTCTTGTTATAGTATGCTCTAAACTCCTAAACTATACCCATTATAGTTTACTAGTATATTTGTTTTGAACTGTTACTGACTTGAATAAAAGACTCATTTATATACTTAGTTATGATTATAATTTTAAAACGGTGTTTTATAAACAACTAAAGTAACATAACTTAAAAAGGTTTTTTGAAATGGTTTTGATCACTTACAAAGTATAACTAATCCTTTGAATATGATGTTTATCACAAATAACATTTACACAATTATCATTGTGTTCAAGTTGTATTCCCCCATTAAAAGAATTTTAAAAAAAATTAAAAGATTGATTATAGGATATGAACTCTCCTTATGTGGGTGATTCAATTGCAGATTTGTGTAAGGATGAGAAGTTCCACGAATGAATTCGTGGGACTCAAACGAGTCCTAAATGACATATATATATATATATATATATATATATATATATATATATATATATATATATATATATATATATAGGCATGTAATTAGTGTTTTAAACAACTAACATGTAAGGAAACACCCTTAGGGACTAGGATACACTTGCTAGAAAGTGTTACAATCACATGTCACAGACTAAAGGGGGGGGGGGGTTTACGGCCATACAAGGGAGTGTAAGGCCAAGGAGTGTACGGTCAATGAGTGTACGGTTGTACACTCATGGAAAATCATGCAAAAAAGCGGTGTTTGATCCACGGGGAAACTAGTGTGTCAAATGTACAATAAGATGATGAACAAAGCTCTCATGTTGGAGGGTCTTGAGGTGTGCTCGACCAACGAACCTATGAAGGGTTCACGGCCGTACTCCCTTCAAGATCATGAAGGGATGTTGAAACATGAAGAATCATGGCTTGGATCTAGTGGTCTTTCAAGTATAACAAGGTACATGAAGAAACACTTACCACTTCTGAAGATTAGGAGTGTTCTTGATGGTAGTTGAGAAGAACCGATTTTCTAGCCTTGGATGTGTGAGAAAGTGTGAAAATTGAAGGAATAGATAATATATGGGCATGGATTCATGGCCACCTTGAGTGTACGGCTGTACACTCATGTGTGCAGTGGTACATCCTCTTGATGGAGTGCTTGGCTGAAGAACCTAAGTTAACTCATCCCTAAACGCAAAACTTAAATGTACCAGGCTTAGAACACACAAATAGGACCTTAACAATGCTGAAAGATAGTAGAAACGAGTCTGACTCTCGATTGATTGGATGGAATTACAAGACAAAATCTTGGAGTTGTCACGTCATCCCCCCGTTAGATGGAATTTTGGCCCGAAATTAGTTGTCTTAGCCGTACTACTGGGATTGTGCTCCTCTGACTGGTAGAATACCCACTCGTAGACTTGGGCAATTTTTCCCTAATGTCCATCATAGGATTCATACCTGGTGCATCTATCATTAACTCGTGTATACATGTCGTATACAATTAAGATTAGTAAGACGGTCAGATGTACGACTCTACCCCAGGTCCACCACCAAACAAGGAATGGGAGATAGGGCAGAAACACACATACTAAATCTGCATAATCATTATTATATACAACCCTCGTGTATACACTTATTAGTGATAGGTGGGCTGTATTCGTCCTTAGCCTCCATGCTTAAACTTGATCTACTGGACGAATGGTGGTTCAAGAATGTCTGCTGGATATACGGCGGCAAGGCTTCAGAGGGTAAGGTACTCCTTGAATGAGTGCTTCGGGGTTTATGTGACAACCTGAAATTTTCTATCCTATTCAATCAAACACTTCATTGAAAGTCGAACTCATTCCTGCTATCAATTAGCACAATTTGGAGTATGTTTGATCGTTCTGAGCCTTGTACACTTAAGGGATAAGTATCGGGGTTTATCTGCTGAAAGTATAGTACAAAGAAGAAGCCTGAAACACCTTGACAATGAGCTCACGACCACCACAATGGATTCTACGGCCGTAAACTCCACCATATATGATGAAGTATTTGCCATTTGTTCATTTCTTTCTTTTCCTTGGCTGATCTTCTCCCAAATCCTCTCAAGTATCATCCCGATCTTCATTCCCAATCTTCAAAACTAGTAAGTTTCTTGCCCTAAATATTTGATATCTTACTTGATCTAGTGATCTTACATGACATTCCATTTTTGTAGATCTTCAAGTTTCACCAAGAACACAAAGAACACACACTAGTGTTCTTGGCCAAAACCGACCATTCAAGCTCCTAGATCGTAAGTACTCTTGTCTTAACTTGTCGTATACTAGGTAAAACATGTTTAGGGCTTAGAAACATCAAGAATAAAAGGTTGAATGAGAGTTTACGGCCAAGGATCTCCCAAGGCCATAAACTCCCGTTAAGGGTGCAATGATGCCCTCTTATCCTTCCTAATGACTAGAACTCAGCCTAGAACCAACCACCATTGAACTAGGGACCTTAAAATATCAAAAATACCAAGAAACATTAGAGTTTACGGCCTTAATCACATGGAGAAATGGTCCATGGGCCGTAAACTCCTCAAAGGGGTGAAATGATGCCACAATCACTTCCAAAGGATTAGACATGAAGTAGGAATGCTTCTCTATGACTTAAGGCTTCAAGAAACAAAATGGTTGAAGTACCATGAGTTTACGGCTGTAAACGCATGGGTTCACAACCGTAAACTCCAAGGGAGTTGGTCCCAAAACCGTAAACTCATCAATAGTTTACCATTGGACCCTAAACCCAAAATCCAAGTCCTACAACCCTTAGATGCAATCCTTGGGACTTATAGCACTTAAATCAAGTGTTTTACATGTCTTAGGATGTCTAAACTTGTTTAATTAGTGTTATAATCACTAATTGTATACATACGTATGCCTTTATATGTTATTAAGATCATTGTGTGTGTTCAAGACTTCACTTGACACCTAGCTTTTGTCCGACACTTCCATACGATCCACTAACTTCAGGTGAGTTCATACACCTTAATTAACCTTTTAAATATTTTTAAATGTTTATAAATGCTTTTATGGGGGGGGGGGAATACAAGTTGAATCAAGCTAGTTAATATATCAATCACATGTGATTAATAACTACCATACAAATGGAGTTACTACACTTTTAGATGTTTTACCAAACATATTACTTTAAATGAGTTTCTCAAACATTTTTACATGTTAAAACTTTTTATCAAACTGTCTTACATACTGTATGTTTCCTTTCAAACTCTGTTAAAATTGTGTTTCAAACAAAGGTTTTCTTATACTTAAAATTGTTATATTCAAACAAATTGCTTTTAAATCATTTTATAAACTGACATCAAGTCATCACTTCTTATTTACCAAACTTTTTAAAGGTTTTACAAAACTTCTTTTATACTTTTATATTGTCAAATGCATGCCTATATATGTATAGGTATATAAGTAATGTTTAAGGGACTTAGGACTGCTAGCTCGCTTTAATTCCTTTTCCTTGTTTGGATGTGGCCTTAGGGTATCGGTAATTTGTCCGAATGTCGTCTAAATATTAGTTATATGTTATGTATACACATATAGTCATAAAAGTTCTATCAGTCAATTCAGTACCTTTGGGTAGCAAAGGCATACTTTCGAATATACACGTACATTACTAGTAGCTATAATAGGTATACTTAGGAGATACTATTTACTATTCATAGTACAAGGAATCACACAAGAGTCAGTTCATTCATGAGTCAATACATATTATAAAAAGAGACACTAATACATATTATACAAAGAGACACTAATACATACTATACAAAGAGAGACTAATAGATACTATACAAAGAGACACTAGTACATACTATATGAAGAGACACTAATACATACAATACGAGGAGACACTAGTACATACTATTACAAAGATACTATTATATAGATACTATTACATAGATACATCTACATACTCATTGACTGACCATCCTACACTTGGCTACTCACAACAGAAGCTGTGTTCATCTACGAATGTTTCTCGGTTGTACTTTTCGACGAGTTACCACGTCGTGTTTATCCTAGTGCAAAAGGATACGATTTAAATAATTAAAGTATTTTACTTATTACCTTTACTTTGTGACACATTCATATAAACGATGAGGTTGGATATAATTCGATATAAATATATTATTTTCCTTATTACCTTTATTTTGTGGCACATTCACATAAACGAAGAGGTAGACTATATTTTTATAATAATAGTCTTACAAGGGAAAACCGTCATTTTTACAATGATGCACACTTACAAACAGTCGGGTCTGGGTAGAAGACTACTTTTTATACTAATAGGAAATATGGGATCTTCTAGGGTTTTCATACTTATACAAACTTTTCCTCAAAACAGTTACAAGCCTTTTATTACAGTTTTTACAAATCAATGACACTAAAATACTTATGAATTCACCAGCTTTATGCTGATCCTCGCTTTCAAAATAACTTGTATTCTCAGGTCACCAATAGAGAGGTACGATGACCAGATTTTGTGAAGACGGAGCAGTTAAGATTCATCTTTTATTTTGATTATTCATTATGTTGTTTTATACTATGAAAGAATACACTTGTAACTAAAATTATACTATTAATGCAATGGATGATGTAGTTGCTTGTTTACTACTTTGCATTGTTGTGATACTTTACATGACATCCTCCGCTCCTAACATTTCCGCAATTCTCGATTATGGGGTGTTATAGTTTAGAATACGAGGTAGATGATTTCGAGGTCAGCATTGGGCTGTTGTTACGGATGACGAGGGTTTCATGAATTTGACGGTCAGGGCGATGGAAACATATGAACTTATTATGGTAAGGACCACGCCAGTTCATGACGAATGATGACAACAGACTCTTTACAGAAACAAATGTTAGGCCAATTTGAAAGAAAAGTTAGTTATATAACGGTGTATCCCGAGTGTGTTCGGCAATGTACTCTATGTAAATGTTCTAGTGCTTTGTGTTTTTCCACTTGATATACCATTGCCACACATCATACCGTCATGAGCGAGTACTAATGGTGCAATGTTTTGATAACTAATGTCGATACTCTATATTATGATCCTCCTCGTTACCTCTATGATCGCCTAGCATATACAAGTTATGTATAGTTAAGATGAATAAGACGGTCGACTGAGTGGCTCAGCCCTAAATCGACAACCAAACAAGGAATAGGAATTAAGGTGGAATCATTCAGTCTAAGTCTGCAAAATCTTAGCTCTGCACAACCCTGATGTACACACTAAGTCATCATAGCTTCCCTGAACAGATCCTTAGTTCTCTCTTGAATATTGTGATTTGTTCAGATGAGTGAGTTATTATACTTACTTTTAAATGTTTTCCCTAAGTTTTAATATTATATAAATATGAATTAATTTTTAAAGAAATTCTTAATTTGAAGATGTACCGTTGGTCGCTGGGGACTCCTGGTTAGTTTCTCATGCGGTGATCATCACAATTTGTCCAACTGTGCTTGAGTTCTTCATTATCGGGCAGTCTCTCTTGTAATGCGATGTCTCACCACAGCCATAGCAAGCCTCGTTTATTTCTACTCTAGGGACTTGGGAGATCGGTTGTGCTGGTGCCGTGCAGAACCGGGCAGTGTGCCCTTCCTGTGGCCATTCAGGCAATGTATTTCCCGACATAATTCGGTGTGGTGGTAGTTAGACTTTCCACAATTTAGGAGTGTTCAAGCATATCGATTAGCAGGTGTTGTGGTGGCGTATATAGTACCCATTTGTTGCACCTGCGAGGTTTCCTAGGTTGTTCGCTCCTTCCTATTTTTCCTCGACATTCATTTATAGTCTCCTCCCTTTGATGTCTCGGGAACAGGAACCACTACGCCATGGCGGACTCCATGGTCAATGAGTCGCTGGGCCAGGAATTTGGCGCTATCGAATGTAGTTAGTTTAGAAGTCAGTACATCTCCCTGAATCCGGGTAGCTAAACACTAGATGTATCTTTCTATCTTCTTACTATCCGGTGTAACGATCTCAGGGCATAGTGCTGCCAGATCGCTAAACCTGTCATTGTAGGTCACTATGTCTAAGCCAACCATGGTATGCTACCATAGTTCTTGTTCTAGCTTTTGTACTTCATCCCTTGGGAAATATTCTTCTAACATCATCTCCTTTAGGTTCTCCCAACCTATTGAGTTAGCCACTGATAGGTTCAATGACTTAAGATGGCTATTCCACCATGTCAGGGCTCTATCGGAGAAGGTGCAGGTATCAAACTTAACTTTGCTCCCTTCTGGGAACGAACAGATTATGAAGACTAAATCTTTTTCTAGAACCATCTCATCAGATTAATGACTCCCCCATTTCCACTAAAGGATTTGGGTTTGCAGCTCATGAAGTCCTTATACGAACACTCTTGTACATGTCCGCGGGTAACTCCGGGGTTTGTTAAGGGGTTATCGCTACTGGTTCCGTTGGTACCACTTTCGCTAATGTGACTTAGAGCAGTTGGTACTGCAGCGGCTATCGCTGCTTGGAGAGTAGCAATATCGAATTATGGAGAAGGTAGTGGAGTTTGAACTGGAGTTATCGGAGTAGTGCGTATTGCTGATCGACGTGGAGGTATCTTTCTAAAAAGAATACACATATAAGATGGAAATAAGTCTATAGCGGTGGATATAATCCGAAAGTTGAAAGACTATGCTATTCTAGTTCTGAACGTATCTAGTTTGGACTTTCATAAGGTTCTTGAAACTACTCATAAAAGGAGTCTATACAACATAAAATTTATGAATCAGAAGTGGCTATCCTCAAATGAATTTCTTTGAATTGAACAACTGATACTGGCTACAAGAAAAGAAATAATTCTGACACATAGTGTGAGTAGTGTAATCACTAGCTCACACACTCAATTAAGGTAGTTATTTATTAGTGTGATGCATAAGACGTTTCAGTTTCTCCGACTGATCACTTCTTGGAAATCTCTTTTTGTATCTCCTTAACTCCTCTGCTGACTGGTATGATGGAGTGGTTACATCTATCAGGGGTTGTCATACGAGAACGAAAGTGTCTAAAGAATCTATGAGATTAAGGGTAACATTATGGGGTGATCCTTACTGGGTCCTCCTATAATTGCGCAATGTATACAAGTTGCATATAATTTAAGATAAATAGACCTTCGAATAAGTGATCCTACTCCAAAACCACAAGAAAACAAGGAACAGGAAGTGAAGCATAGATCACAAATTCTAAGTCTATAAAATCTCAATTATATAGAATTTAGATCTTTATTTAGGATAGGCATTTAATTCATCCTTATATCTCCGAAACATTTATATGCTAATTCTAATATCGTAGTCGTACGTTTAGAATCCTAAACACATAAGGTTTCCAGATCCGGTCAGCAACAGACCATAGATCCGAACAAATAATAGCATATAGAACATAAAAGCATTTTAAGCATCTTTCCAAATATTAACTAGTGCTTGTGTCTAAAATATACTAGACACTCCTTTCACAATCATCGCTTAGCATTCTAAGTTTAAGTCTAGAAATCCTACAAATTCCTAATTCGCTTAAACTAATGCTCTGATACCAACTGTGACATCCCCATTTTCACAGCCAGAAAAGACCGATTTTGTTTTTGCTTTGTTTAAAAATAAGAGTACCATTTTTAATAAAAGTGTTGCAGAATTTGTTCCCATAATAAAATATGATAGAGATTTATCAAAGCATTTTTGTAGAAATGTATTTCATTAAAAACCTTGGGATGTCATGTTCGATACAGATCAAAAGCATAAACAGTAAAATATAAGCCTTCCTAAATTTATTCATATCTACAGGCCTATATCCGTAATCTCTCATCCCAAGCATCATATCATGTAACGCCCCGGGTTTTCTCGGTACGTTTGGTTATTTTAATTTAATTATCCTTGTAACCTTGGGTTAATTTATTTAACCAATGTCTGATTTCTTATGTTATTGGACTCTTTTGATCATCTTGTAAACTCCTTTTATTGAAGTCCATGGGCTATGGGCCTATTTGCAAAGTCCATCTAGTTAATAGTACTTAATGTGTAAATTGAATCATTTGGAACACACACAAGGAAAACACTCTAAACCCTCCCTCTCTCTCAAAAATCTTCCCTCTCTCTCTCTTTGGAATCAAGAGCAGCCAAGGGGCTGTTTGGAGCTTAATATTTGATCATTTCCAGCCTTGATTCGTATTGGTATGAACCTCCTTATCCTTTCTTACAACTTGATTCATAACCTTGTTCTAGTCTTATGATTTCATCTTCACCTCTTCTCCTTCTTATTTTATTTGTAATTTTATGTTATACATCATCTCAAGATCCTATCTTCACCCCATATATGGTGGATGATGGATCTAGGGGATTACATGTGGCAAAAGATCATGGAAACCCTAAAAGGGAGAATGATGATTTTATGTGCTTATGTTTATTTTCATGTTGATTATTATTACATCCTTGTGGCTAAATGAAATCCTAATGATCCCTAACCCTTTTTAGTACCACCATTATCATGGGGACTGAATTGGGATGATGAACACATCTTAAAATGTGTTTCAAAAGGAGAAGGATGGATAAGCCAAAAAGGAATCACGGGTGGCTACGATTCTGTTTTCCATCAGATCTGTAGTCATTTTGTAAACATCATATCTGGAGCTCTAGAACTCAAACGGACCCCAAACCAGTTCCAAAAGTTCACAAATTGAGTTGGCTAACTTTCTTAAGAAGGACAACATCTGATAAGGGATTTATCTATGTGAAAGAATGGCATCTTTGCTGTTAGGTCTGATCCGGGTGTATTCTGATATCTCATTTTGTTTTCATCATTTCTAAGGCTTGGAAAAGGATCCAGAGTGATTCCAAGTTTCTATATGTTCCTTATATTGTGAATTTAAGATCTGGAGAATATGGGGTGTTATTTCCAATTATAAATTGGTTAGAATGGATCCACACTCCAAGTCAGTGGGTAGTCACCAGCTTTTGCTAGTTCTGTGATTGTCCATAATGTGAATTTTATATCTGGAGTTTGAGAGATTATTTTCATTCAATTCCATCTCTGAGACTTTAAATTGTATGTCCTTTACTTCTCTTAATTTTCTTTTGGACGAATTCTACTCACAAGTTGGGTAGAATTGGCCACCATCACTTGACTGTATTGTTGGAGACAGAAGTGATACACCATTTTGTAAAATTCATATTTAATTCATCTTTTGGAGTTAGAATGAGTTCTTTATAGTTGTGGAATCCGCAGAAATCATAGTTTCCTATAAAATTTAGTTAAAGCTATGTTTCTGTTTTAGATTTTGGAGTAAATCCGTTTTGAACAGCAGGTCTGTTTCAGAGACCTTGCTGTGATTACTCTTTTCTCAACTCATAGCTTCATTACTTCTCCTTTCTAACCTTTAGTCCTTCTTAGGTGAGGTTTTGAAGTTTGCTCAAGCTTGGTAGCATTATTTAATTGTTATTCATCCTTAATACTCACTCAAGGTGAGTTCTCTCACACCGTTGTATTGATGATTGTGTTTGCTAGTTAGCTCGTGTGTGATTATTTGAATTTATTATAAAAGCATGCTATATAAGTATTGTTTTAATTCGTACATGTGCACTGTATGTAACTAATTATGGATATGGGGACACCACCAAAGGATACGGATTTACCGGTGCGGTGGGTAGGTAAGATCACCAACGTAATACTCTTTGTGAGGTGCGGTGATTAGGGCCAAATGATACGGGATCTTCCCGGTGCGGTTCAAACCTACAAGTCCTTCTCGTAATATAGACATTGATTCGTTCTTTGCCTTTATCATTATAATTGGAAAATGATTAGGGCTAGTAAACATGAATGTTAGTACAATGTCTGTGTTTGAATTCACTAAGCTTCGTGCTTACGTTTTTCCCTTATAACTTTTCAGGTGTTAACATTAAAGAGGGTAAGGCTTGACATGGAGCATCGGGACATCGCTACTAGTTATTTTGTTGGGACCTTATTATTATTATTACTTCTGCACTTATTTTATATGATTATTAAGTTGATGGATTATGTTATGACTATTTCAGTTGTTTTAATTTAATTTAAGATGCGTTTTAAAAGTTTAAAATTTTTGCAAAAAAAATTGGGTGTCACAAGTTGGTATCAGAGCCACAGTTTGAGGGAACTAGGCATTCTTGTGGATGTTCTAGACTCAAATTTGAGGCTCTATAATAGTATATTCTCTTTTTAAAAGATTTTTCAAACTTTCTGAAGACTAGTAGTGAAAGATGTCGCGGTGTGCCAGTCAGCTAGCCAAGTAAGCCTTATTTCTTATGTTAAATGTTTATGTTAAATTGTTGACTATGAATTGGATTCTACTAGTCTTAAAATGCTAGATTACACACTTATTTAATGTTAACATGTGAGAGAGATGTAAAATTAACGGCTAGAGAGAGCTGGAAATTTTGAAACTAGACGCAATTGCGAAATTGGAACTTGTGTGGAAGATAGTAGAAGGGCCCCTACTATTTGAAACATCGGTGCCGGTTTCGGGTCGGGGAAACATTGAGAAATTTTCGGCAAGCTGAGTGTTTCGTCTTCCTAGAAATATCTAGGCTGAATTATTTCTAAATATTTTCCTCCTTCTACGGATACAGATGGCTCCACCTGCTCGCCTTAATCAGCTCCAAATGGAGCAAGTTAGGAATATTTTTGCTGAGGAATTCAATAACACTTTCAATGAACTAATCCCGGGCGTGACCAATGACATAATCAACCAGGTCAAGGCTCTTCTGGATGAGTGCCTCGTAGCTATTCCCGAGGGAGCGTTATCGGCTCCGCCCGTTCGGGATTTGGCATACTGCTTCGAGAAGTTCAGCAAGTGTAGCCCTCCTGTTTGGAACGGTGAATCCGACCCAGTTGCTGCTAAGCATTGGGTGTCAGATGTTGAGGGCACCTTCATGACTGTTGGGTGTCCGGACCAGTACAAAGTTGTGATCGCCATGAATCAGCTGCGAAAAAGGGGAAAGACATGGTGGAACACCATCACCGCTCTATTAAACGAGGAAGAAGTGAGGGCCATGTCTTGGGCCCAATTTATGGAGAGGTTCGAGGCACAATATGTGCCCAAGGTGGAGCAGAAGCGGATGCAGCAAGAGTTCATGGCCTTACAGCAAACTACCGAGTCAGTTAGCGACCTGAACGCCAAGTTCTTGGAGATGCTATCTTTTTGTCCCTCATTTTCTGGGAACGAGGCCTGGTTGGTCAGCCAATACACTACCATTCTACGTACCGAGATTCGGGAATTCGTTAGCATGCAGGAGTTCATGACTTTATCCGCGATCATGGATGCAGCAAGGAGGAGGGAAATCGAGTTGCAGACCCAGACCAAGAGGAAGGCCAATGACACCTCCTCCAAGACATCCGGAGATGCCTAGAAAAAGCAAAAGCAGGGTGGTAAGTCAAGGTATGAGTACAGGCCGTCTTCAGGTCAGGGCAAGAAAAATCCGTTGATATGCTACAACTGTAAAAAGCGAGGGCATAATTGGAAGAATTGTAGGGCTCCCCCTGAGAGTGCAGTTCCTCAGATTACTTCTACTGCTCCCGTCTGCTATCACTGCAACGAGATGGGACACAAGAAGCCCGAATTCCCGAAGTTGAAGGCTGGTAAAGGAAGCGGGGGTACAAATCCTGCAATTGCATCGTCTTCTAAGGGACCCACTATGGTGACACAAGGTCGTGCTCACCAGATGACTGCGGATGAGCCGGCGATTACCGCGACAGTGGCAGGTAAATTTCTTTTTTTCTTTTCTCTCCTGCCATTATTTAATAAATGGTAGTTAGAATTGTTTACATGATCGTATGTGGTAAATCAGGCACTTATTTTCTAGATTCTGAGCCTGCTGTTTTTATGTTTGATAGTGGTGCTACCCATTCTTTTGTATCTCGCACGTTTATTAATCGTCTAAGGTGTAGTATCGGAAAATTGGCTCGCCCAATGGTTGTCGAAGTTGCCGACAACCGCACTATTTATGTCACCGATGTCTATCGGGATTGCACTCTCGAGTTTTCTGGAGTTGAATTCCCTATTGCGATGCGAGAGCTCTGCGTTATCGTAGGCATGGATTGGCTTGATGCATTTGATGCGGAAATCCACTGTCGTAAGAAGCAAGTTCGTGTTCGAAACCCTAGAGGTGGAGAACTTATTATTCAGGGGGACATTCCCCGCTTGGCTATGGCTTCTTTCTCTTCTGCTATAGCACTAGACGATGTTCCTATCGTTTCCGACTTCAGCGATGTCTTTCCGGAGGAACTCCCTAGCTTGCCACCTGTTCGGCAAGTGGAGTTTCACATTGATTTGGTGTCAGGTGCGACTCCGGTAGCGAAATCTCCTTACCGCTTGGCACCACCTTAAATGAAAGAGCTCCAAGATCAACTTCAAGAACTAAGTGATAAAGGGTTTATACGGACAAGCTGCTCGCCTTAGGGTGCTCCTATTCTCTTTGTGAAGAAGAAATATGGATCCCAGCGAATGTGTATTGATTATAGGGAGCTAAACAAGCGCACGATAAAGAATAGGTACCCGTTGCCACGTATTGACGATCTTTTCGATCAGCTTCAGGGAGTATCTTGGTTTTCCAAGATTGATTTACGTTCCGGTTACCATCAGATGCGTGTTCGTGAAGAAGACATTGAGAAAACAGCATTCCGTACTCGATATGGGTACTTTGAATTCGTGGTGATGCCTTTTGGGCTCACCAATGCACCCGCAGCGTTCATGGATCTCATGAACCGGGTGTGTAGCCTGATGCTTGACCGTTCAGTCATAGTGTTCATAGATGATATCTTAGTCTATTCTAAGAGCAAAGAGGAGCATCAGCAACACCTTCGGGAGATTCTGGAAACTATGGCAAGAGAAAGGCTTTATGCTAAATTCTCAAAATGTGAATTTTGGTTGGAAGAAGTTCAGTTCTTGGGGCATGTGGTAAACAAACACGGTATCAAGGTCGATCAAGCCAAGGCTGATGCGGTTAAACAATGGAAGATTCCGAAAACACCTTCAGAAATTCGCAGTTTCTTGGGTTTAGCTGGTTATTACCGGAGGTTCATTGAAAATTTCTCTAAAATCGCCTTACCACTCACCCGATTGACCAAGAAATTAATGAATTTCGTTTGGGTCCCGGAGCAGCAACTGGAATTTGATGAGTTAAGGAAACGATTGTGTGAAGCTCCGATTTTGGCCTTACCTGATGGGGTTGAGGATATGGTGGTTTACTGTGATGCATTGCTTCAAGGTCTTGGTACCGTGTTAATGCAACGAGATAGGGTGATAGCCTATGCCTCCCAACAGCTGAAACCCCACGAACGAAACTACCCTACTCATGATTTGGAGCTTGGGGATGTTGTTTTCGCTCTTAAGATTTGGAGACACTATCTCTATGGAGTGAAGTTTATCATATACACTGACCATAAGAGTCTAAAATATTTGTTCGAGCAGCGGGATTTGAATATGAGGCAGATCCGATGGTTGGATGTGGTAAAAGATTATGATTGTGAAATTCACTACCACCCCGGTAAAGCTAATGTGGTAGCTGATGCTCTCAGTCGTAAGCAATCTGCCGAACCGATTAGAGCTAAGTGTCTCCGGATCACGATGGTGTCGTCTTTGTTAGATCTAATCTGGGACGCCCAAAAGACGGCAATACTGGAGGAAAACATCAGGCGTGAGAAGATTGGGAAAGAGTTTCCTAAGATGGAACGAGACAGGCGGGGTTTGCTGACTCGCTACGGTAGGGTTTGGGTTCCATATACCGGGGGGAAATCGGAAAACCCTAATGGATGAGTCTCATAAGTCAAAATTTTCTATCCATCCTGGTGCTACTAAAATGTATCGGGACCTTCATGAGGCTTACTGGTGTAATGGAATGAAGAATGATGTGGCTTGATTTGTGGAAGAATGTATGACCTGTCGGAAGGTCAAGGCGGAACACCAGAAACCGCATGGGAAGTTGCAACCATTGGAGATTCCTGAATGGAAATGGGTGCATCTAACCATGGACTTCATTACAAAACTTCCTAGAACTGCCCGAGGATCAGATACGATATGGGTGATTGTTGATCGTTTGACTAAGAGTGCTCACTTTCTGGCTATAATGGAGAGCTCATTGGCGGAGAAATTAGCCGAGATCTTTGTTCGGGAGATTGTCTCATTACATGGGGTGCCCGTTTCTATCGTCTCCGATCGAGACACCCGATTTACCTCTCGGTTCTGGAGGAAGTTTCAAGAGGAATTGGGCACACGATTACATTTTAGTACCGCCTTTCATCCGCATACAGACGGGCAGAGTGAGCGGACGATTCAGACCTTGGAGGACATGCTTAGGGCGTGTGCGATTGATTTTGGGGGTAGTTGGGATGACCATCTACATCTAGCTGAGTTTTCTTATAACAACAGCTATCACTCGAGCATTAAAATGCCTCCGTATGAAGCCTTGTACGGGAGGAAGTACAGGACGCCCGTTTGTTGGGGCGAGGTTGGGCAGAGGGTACTTGGGAGTATCGATATCGTGCTACAGACTACGGAGAAAATCCAAGTGATTCGGGATCATTTGGTCACAGCGAGCAGTCGTCAGAAAAGTTATGCTGACAAAAGACGCTCCAATCTTGAGTTCCAGGTGGGAGATTATGTGTTGCTTAAATTCTCCCCCTGGAAAGGTGTGATTCGATTTCGGAAGCGGGGAAAGCTCGGACCCCGATTCATTGGACCCTACAAGGTCATAGCTCGTATGGGGAAGGTGGCTTACCGTTTAGAGCTTCCTGACGAGCTTAGTCTAATTCATAATACGTTCCACGTGTCTCAGTTACGAAAATGCGTTGTTGATGAGAACGTTGTGATACCACTGGAGGACATACAAATTGACGAGCGTCTCAATTATGTTGAGAAACCAAACGCTATTTTAGAACGAAAGACGAAAGCTCTCCGCAACAAGACTATAAACCTGGTTAAGCTGCAGTGGCAACATAGGAAGGGTTCGGAATGGACTTGGGAACCGGAATGCGAGATGCGGGCTCATTATCCGGATCTGTTTCTAGGTGTTGACTTCGAGGACGAAGTCTGTTCTTAGTGAGGGAGAGTTGTAACGCCCCGGGTTTTCTCGGTACGTTTGGTTATTTTAATTTACTTAGCCTTGTAACCTTGGGTTAATTTATTTAACCAATGTCTGATTTCTTATGTTATTGGACTCTTTTGATCATCTTGTAAACTCCTTTTATTGAAGTCCATGGGCTATGGGCCTATTTGCAAAGTCCATCTAGTTAATAGTACTTAATGTGTAAATTGAATCATTTGGAACACACACAAGGAAAACACTCTAAACCCTCCATCTCTCTAAAAAATCGTCCCTCTGTCTCTCTTTGGGATCAAGAGCAGCCAAGGGGCTGTTTGGAGCTTAATATTTGTTCATTTCCAGCCTTGATTCGTATTGGTATGAACCTCCTTATCCTTTCTTACAACTTGATTCATAACCTTGTTCTAGTTTTATGATTTCATCTTCACCTCTTCTCCTTATTTTATTTGTAATTGTATGTTATACATCATCTCAAGATCCTATCTTCACCCCCATATATGGTGGATGATGGATCTAGGGGATTACATGTGGCAAAAGATCATGGAAACCCTAAAAGGGAGAATGATGATTTTATGTGCTTACGTTTATTTTCATGTTGATTATTATTACATCCTTGTGGCTAAATGAAATCCTAATGATCCCTAACCCTTTTTAGTACCACCATTATCATGGAGACTGAATTGGGATGATGAACACATCTTAAAATGTGTTTCAAAAGGAGAAGGATGGATAAGCCAAAAAGGAATCACGGGTGGCTACGATTCTGTTTTCCATCAGATCTGTAGTCATTTTGTAAACATCATATCTGGAGCTCTAGAACTCAAACGGACCCCAAACCAGTTCCAAAAGTTCACAAATTGAGTTGGCTAACTTTCTTAAGAAGGACAACATCTGATAAGGGATTTATCTATGTGAAAGAATGGCATCTTTGCTGTTAGGTCTGATCCGGGTCTATTCTGATATGTCATTTTGTTTTCATCATTTCTAAGGCTTGGAAAAGGATCCAGAGTGATTCCAAGTTTCTATATGTTCCTTATATTATGAATTTAATATATGGAGAATATGGGGTGTTATTTCCAATTATAAATTGGTTAGAATGGATCCACACTCCAGGTCAGTGGGCAGTCACCAGCTTTTGCTAGTGCTGTGATTGTCCATAATGTGAATTTTATATCTAGAGTTTGAGAGATTCTTTTCATTCAATTCCAACTCTGAGACTTTAAATTGTATGTCCTTTACTTCTCTTAACTTTCTTTTGGACGAAGTGATACACCATTTTGTAAAATTCATATTTAATTCATCTTTTGGAGTTAGAATGAGACATGGATTATAATCATTCTCTCTGTCTTTTGGTATTATAAAAGCATGCTATATAAGTATTGTTTTAATTCGTACATGTGCACTGTATGTAACTAATTATGGATATGGGGACACCACCAAAGGATACGGATTTACCGGTGCGGTGGGTAGGTAAGATCACCAACGTAATACTCTTCGTGAGGTGCGGTGATTAGGGCCAAATGATACGGGATCTTCCCGGTGCGGTTCAAACCTACAAATCCTTCTCGTAATATAGACATTGATTCGTTCTTTGCCTTTATCATTAAAATTGGAAAATGGATTAGGGCTAGTAAATATGAATGTTAGTACAATGTCTGTGTTTGAATTCACTAAGCTTCGTGCTTACATTTTTCCCTTATAACTTTTCAGGTGTTAACATTAAAGAGGCTAAGGCTTGACATGGAGCATCGGGACATCGCTACTAGTTATTTTGTTGGGACCTTATTATTATTATTACTTCTGCACTTATTTTATATTATTATTAAGTTGATGGATTATGTTATGACTATTTCAGTTGTTTTAATTTAATTTAAGATGCGTTTTAAAAGTTTAAAATTTTTGCAAAAAAAATTGGGTGTCACAAGTTGGTATCAGAGCCACAGTTTGAGGGAACTAGGCATTCTTGTGGATGTTCTAGACTCAAATTTGAGGCTCTATAATAGTATATTCTCTTTTTAAAAGATTTTTCAAACTTTCTGAAGACTAGTAGTGAAAGATGTCGCGGTGTGCCAGTCAGCCAGCCAAGTAAGCCTTATTTCTTATGTTAAATGTTTATGTTAAATTGTTGACTATGAATTGGATTCTACTAGTCTTAAAATGCTAGATTACACACTTATTTAATGTTAACATGTGAGAGAGATGTAAAATTAACGGCTAGAGCGAGCTGGAAATTTTGAAACTAGACGCGATTGCGAAATTGGAACTTTTGTGGAAGATAGTAGAAGGGCCCCTACTATTTGAAACATCGGTGCCGGTTTCGGGTCGGGGCAAGGTTGAGAAATTAGGTGTCACATATCAATGCTCGTGCGCCACTACCTGTATTACAAGAAACTGAGTGGGCCAGGCTTGGTAGCCTGGTGAGCACATAGGGTTTTCAATCCACAATAAATAAGTTTATTAATTTCATCGACCAACAATAACCCGATAATCCATTCCCATTATCCTAACATTACGTCCCTAAAACACCTATCATAAGGGACCTAGAATACGGATCAACATCGGGATGGTCACTAATGCTAAGGGCATCCCTCAACAATAAATGTCTTTAAGGAATCCATGAGGGGGATGGAGTACACCATTGAACACATTGTTCACAAAAACCTACAGGTTACGAGCCTGCTAGTGTTCTACTGGATTGTCTAGAAGATTCCGTGGACGTCATCCATACTCTGCTAGATGACAGAATCAACAACAACAACATCGAGGCCTCTCATCATTTTATCACACATCGTCTATTACATCTACCCATGTTTTCCCCCAATATTTTTGTAGATATAAAATACATATATAGTTTAAATCATTTAAAACATGTATAAAAATCTTTCATCAGCATAGACAACAAGTATTCAAACAATATGCATACATAGCACGTAGTTTACATTAAATACTTCATATCTATGTGTAAGATGAAAGTAACTATGCACTCACCTGAGAAGGTGGTTACTCGACATTCGGACAACACTTCATTACTCTTAACACAATTTTCCTTTGACAAAACCTAGTATCATTACCACTAGAGTTTAGTCTAATATTCACTGAGACTAATTAATAGTATTGCTATTATTACTATTATATAAGCACGAAACAATATTTCTCAATCACTATATACGGACAGGGCCCAGACATAAAATACTAGAGGGCAGGACCATTTTGGCTAAGCCTGGCAATCGTGTCGTGTTCGGGTTGGCGTGTCGCGGGTTGGCGGTTCAAAATATGCCAACCCAAACACGACCCATTTAATATACAGGTCATGGGTTGACGAGTCACGGGTTGGCAGGTTTGGAACATAAACCCATATATGACCCGCCAACCCATTTATTTATACGGGTTCACAGGTTGGCGGGTTCGTGGGTCAGATTTGGGTTTGTGGGTCCAAATTTTAGACATTTAAGTCTTAAACATCCAAATGACAATTAAAAACATTTATAGAAACATGTTACAAACTTAGCCTTAGAGGTTACGACTTACGACCTTAGACCATCCACCACAAGTAAAAATGTCAAAATAGTCAAATGGTCTATGAATCAATGGTATATATTATATAATACTTATTAAATATTAATACTTGATATATAAATAGATTTAAAAATAAAATAATTTTTTTTATTGAGTATATAAATGGGTTGGCTGGTCAACCCATTTATTTTTTGAGAAACCCATATATGACCCATTTAATAAACTGGTTGGCGGGTTGGCGGGTTAGCGGGTTGAAAAACTCAACCCAAACCCATTTATTTCGTGTCGTGTCGCGGTTCGTGTCGAGAATTTCCATCCCTAATTTTGGCATATAGCACTTTTGAAATCCAACAACCCTATGCGGCCCTTTAAACCAGATTCCCCGTACCGTAAGTGGTTAAAATATATTATAATGACACTTATGTAACTCATAATAATAGCCCAAATACTTATTATCAGGTCCTAATAAAATTATTATATTAAAACATAAGATATAGCAATGATAGGGTAGGCGTACCTCACTTACAGCGGGTTTTTCAAAAAACCGGGCTTCGTTTGAGAAGCGTTCCTAAGTCGAAAGGATATTTTCTCGAGGTTTCAAGAGCATCGTGGCTTCCTTCGAGTGCTAGGGAGTTTTCCTAGACTTTAGGGGGGGGGGGCTTAGAGAGAGAAACTAGAGAGAGAAAGTGAACTTGGATGGTATGGAGAATAAAGGGAACCCATCACCTCTATTTATAGGTTGTCTGGAAGCTTGACTCATTGAGTCCACCTCCAACTCGTTGAGTCCATGGCCAGGTGTCAGCATTCTGGTGGCGAAATGTGTGTGGCCTATATTGTGCCATGTCACCCCTTTTGCAGCCGCACCCTGCCGACTTCTAAACCTCGTAACTTTCGCATAAGAGCTCCGCTTTTGATGTTTTTTATATCCATGTGTAGGTAAAAATAAGATCTAAAACTTTCAATTTGACTTCGTCGGCTAATTCTCGACCGATCTTAAATTTAACAGTAGGAGGAGATTATACTGTTAAATGTTCGCGTAAAATTTATATAACTTGTACATACGGACTCCGTTTTTATATGTCTTTTTATCGTTGAGTTCCTATTAATTAGATCTTCAACTTTCATTTAGGTCGCATAAACCAAAAACCACTCAAACTAAAATTCATGTTTCGGGCCATGCACTATTATGCCAAATCTTAGAAAATTCATAACTTCCTCATACGAAGTCAGATTTGGGCGTTCTTTTTTTGTATGTTCTTGGTTTAACGTGTACTACAACTTTTGTTTAGATCACGAAGGCTAAAAATTCCTCTATCGTAAATTCACTATTTACGTCTTCCTGGTGCCGTGTCGGTTCCGTCGCGAATGTTCAACGGGTTATAACATCTTCGTTATAACTCAAATTTCAGCGATCATTATATCCTCGGAATCCTTGTTTCGACCACTAAAACTTTATGTAAAGATATTGGGCTTATAACAATTTAATTGTGATGCTTATTTTTATTCATTATTTTTTTTTACCTTTTTAATTAAGTATAAAGCACATAAATTCACATAATACTCAAATATTAAATCTTTATTACTTCAAAAAAGAGTTACAATAGTTGACCTAGACTATTACATCATCTACCATTGCTTAGTCCCGAAACATGGGCCTTACACACCAATAGTAGGGTTTCAGATCCCTATACATTTTTGTGCTGCCGGGATGAATTGAGTACATGGTCTTGTGAGTTTCCTCCATCAAAAGCTTCCTCTTGAGCTTTCCCAAGTTTAACCCTTGGTTGTTTGTACCGAACATTAATGTTTTGCCCAAATGTTCTTCCTTTTGGTCATTTTTTGTCTGAAGCTTCCTCCTGAGTTTTCTTTATACTTTCCATAATTGTTGAGACAACTTCAATTCTCAACGCTCTTGGCCTTTTATTTTCAAGGTTTACCTTCCAACTGAGAGCATCAACAACAACATTTTCTTGACCAGGGTGGTAATGTATCTCATAGTCGTAGTCCTTGAGTATCTCTAGCCAGTGTTGTTGCCTCATATTCATTTCCTTCTGATTAAAGGGGTCCTGAAGGCTCTTATGATTAGTGAAAAGTTTTCACTTTGTGCCATAAAGATAATGCCTCCATATCTTTAGGGAAAATACTATCGCTACCAACTCCAGATCATGAGTGGGGTAGTTCTTTTCATGTTCTTTCAATCATCGAGATGCATATGTATCACCTTTTCTCTTTGAGTTAGAACACATCCTAACCCAACTCCAGATGCATCGTTATAAACTACAAAGTATTCAACTCCTTTAGGTAAAGAAAGAATTGGTGCTTCACATAATTTCTTCATTAATTTATCAAAGGCTTCCTTATGCTTTTCATTCCAAGTATAAGTAGCTCCCTTGTCAGTCAAAGTTGTCAATGGAGCAGCTATTGAAGAAAAGACTTGGATAAATCTTCGATAATATCCAACTAATCCTAGAAAGCTTCGGATCTCCGTGGGACTCTTTGGTTGTTCCCACTTTGTTATAACGTCAACCTTAGTTGGGTCAAACATAATGTGACATTCCCATTTTCACGGCCAGAAAAGACCGATTATGTTTATGATTTATAAAAATCAGAGTACCCTTTTTATAAAAATGTTGCGGAATTTGTTTCCAGAAAAACACGATAAATACGTTATCAAAGCTTTTCTGAAGAAATGTATTTTTTTTGTTTATTTTAAAACACTGGGATGTCATCGTCAATACAGGAACATAAGCAAAAACAGAACTTACATTCATTTACACTAGTGGTCTTCATCTTTTTTAAATCTCTCTGTGTAAAGTAGCTTCGTATCGACACATGTGATACAAATAAGCTGGAGTGGGTCAGGTTGGGAAACATGGTGAGTACATAGGGTTTTCAACCCACAATAATATAATTATCATATTGAAACATCAAACAATTAACCCAATTACCCATTACTATTATCTTCTTAAGGATTTACCCTAAGGATCAGCTATTTCTCATTCATTCATTCCTAAGGACTATGTACGAAGTCCATTGTTTTCAATGACATAGCTGTCAAGCAAAACTGCTAGTTCTATCACTTAGGCACCACTGCCAGAATTGGGACATTTTCTATGAGGCGCTTCTGCCGCTATTGACCTTTAAACGCTATTGTCATGGTCATAAGGCTCCATATTAGGCGCAGCTGCTGATACTGTCCTTACAGCGCAGCTGCTAAGACGTTTACCGTATATCTAAATTATCTACGGGTTGTGGCGCAGCTGCCAGTGCTCATTTATAGGGTACTAGGACCACTCCTGCCAATGTATACCTATAGGGCACTAGGTCTGTACTACTAATGTTCCTCTATTTCAGCTTTTATCCCTCATCATTCATCTACCCATGTTTTACCCAACATATTTTGTAGATATAAAATACTTTATACAATTTACATCATTTAAAACATGTATAAAAATCTTTCACCAGCATAGACAGCAAGTATTCAGACAATATACACACATAACACGTAATTTATATTAAAATACTTCATATCTATATGTAAAATGAAAGCGACCATGCACTCACTTGAGAAGATGGTGACTCGGTTCTTGGACAACACTTCGTTACTCTTAACACAATTTTCCTCGACAAAACCTAGTATCAATATGACTAGGGTTTAGTCTGACATTAACCATGACTAATTAATAGTCTAGCTATTATTATTATTATATAAGCGTTAAATAACACTCAATACAACTCATAATAACAGCCCAAATAATTATTTTAAGGTCCTAATAATGTTACGATAATTAATTAGAAGCTATATTAAAAATAGCCTAGACGTAGCTCACTTACAGGTTTTATAGAAAAAATCGGGCTTCACTGGAGCAACGTTTCCGAGCTGAAAGCTTTTCTTCTCAGAGCCGTCGGGCACTTCGGGGCTTTCTTCTCATGCTAGGGAGGTTCCCTAGACTTGGGGAGGGGTTTAGAAAGGATAGAGAGAAGTTAGAGAGAGAAAGAGAGGTTTATGGTGTGAAGAAATTATGAAGAGTTCATCTCTTATTTATAGGAATTTTATAGTAAAGTAGTCTCCAAGCATCGTCCGTATCGTTCGCGTACGAGCTCCGTTTTCTATGTTCTGTATATACATGCATTGGTATTTACGAGTACTACAACTTTCATTTAGACCCCGTCACCTAATTCTCCTTTTATCTCATATTTACAAAAACTGTATCGAATTTGTCGCGCTTGAAAAGTAGAGACTAAGCTTCGTCCGTAACTTTCTCATACGATCTCCGTTTTTTTCAATATTTATATCCACGCGTTGGTATTTACGAGTACTACAACTTTCAACCTCGTTGGCTAATGCTCAATCTATCTCGGATTTACAAAACTGTATCGAATTTGCCACGCACGAAAAGTAGAGACTAAGCTTCGTCCATAACTTTCGCATACGAGCTTCGTTTTTGACGTTATTTATATCCACACATAGGTAAAAAATCCAAAACTTTCCTTTTTACTCCGTCAGCTAATTCTCGACCGATCTTAAATTTAACAGTAGGAAGAGATTAGACTGCTAAATGACTGCGAAGAATTCGTAACTCCTTCATACGGACTCCGTTTTCGTCCGCCTTTTTACCGTTGAGTTCCTATTAATGAGATATTCAACTCTAATTTAGGTCGCGTAAGCCGAAAAAACCTCTCGAACTAAAATTCGAGTTTCGGGCCATGCACCGCTATGCCAAATCTTATAAAAATCATAACTTCCTCATATAAATTCAGATTTGGGCGTTCTTTTTATTGACACTCTTGGTTTAATATTTTCTATGACTTTTTTTTAGATTGATAAGGCTAAAAGTCGCTCTATCGTAAATTCACTATTTACGCTTCCCGGTGCCGTGCCGGTTTTGTCGTAAAATATCGACGGGCCATAACTTCCTCGTTATAACTCGGATTTCGGCATTCTTTATATGTATGGAAAACTTGAGACGTATTCTACAACTTGGTTAAGACTATTTATTATAAATAATATTTTGCCAAAAAGTCATTTTCGACACTTATTGCCTCTAAATTGACTAGTCCGGATCTATGGGCGTTACAATTATCTCACCCTTAGGATGATTACGTCCCGGAATCATCAACAAAACAGGATTGTATAATGACACCATACGCTATCTCTTCATCCTATTTAATAACTGTAACTTCTATGTTGCTTCGAACGAGTATCTAACTCTTGGACTCCTTGAATGCAGGCGGTGCTCGGTCTTGCACCTGCTCTTTAGACTTTCAATCATGACCTTCGTGTCATAGCCTCATTCTTTATTAGAGACTCATTCTTCTTCTTAACAAACTTAGGATAAGTTAATTTGATTACTACAATTGACTGATGTGTTATATTCTAATGACCTATCATCGTATGTAGCAAACCTTAGACTTAGGTCTCTTAGAGTCAAATTCCGGAATGGAATATGCCTTCCTTCGTGGTCTAATGTGATATAATCACATTCTAACGTGTAGCATTTCTAGCTACCAACTTCTTTAACAACGAGCACGATACTTCTATTGATCGCTTTGATTTCAATCGTTTTGTTTAAGTCGGACGCTACATCAAACTTGGTTCTCTGAACTACGTAACCTACTCATCGTAGTCGGACTAAATGTGATATGACCACTAGGGTCGGGATAACAACAATCTTCTTAGTCATTACCGAAACAATGGTAACGACATACTTGAATAAAACGAAATCAATTACTAGCTTCTTGGTAACCTTGTGACTTTCCTTGATCCAAGTGTGAGTCCTGTGCTTCCGGTAGTATAGGTTTCTACTACCATTCACACCTACTCATACTCATCCCAAGTATTGTCCCGCAGTTTCCCAAGTCACCATGCAGCAAATCACACAATCATTCAACACATCAGATAACAAAACGAAGGTTTTATATTATTTCTCGAAACTATTACATAGGTGTTCATGTTCAACCTATACTATGTCTCTAATAGGCTACACCAAGTGGTACTATTTACACGACTACTTCATAGATCCTCATTCCTGATTCCTTGCATAGTCAATTCCTTCGTCTAGGATCATATGGAATGCTCTTACCTTTGGTTTTGGCAGCACATTTGGCTTTGTTTCCCCTTCTCTCTTTGGGCAATCTTGCTTGAAGTTCCCTTCCTTATTACATTCGTAACACACCCTTTTGTTGAATTTACACTCATTAGCATAATACCCATGCTTCCTACACTTGAAACAAGTCACCTCCTCACCGCATTTTCCATAGTGTTTCTTTTTTCGCTTCTCACACCATCTTTCTTCACTCCCTCCTCCTCTAAACTTCCTTGTACTGGACTTGCTTCTCTCATCGGGCTTCGCAGACCCCTCAAACTTCCTCTTTTCGCTAACCTCGGTCTTGTTGCTCTTCCCTTGATCATCTCCTCAACCGACTTGGCAGCCCAGATTGTTGCCTCCAAAGTAGGTGCCTGACGCACTGGCACCGCGTACTCCCATGGAAGTCCTTTTGCATACTTGTCAGTTTTCGTCAGCTCATCCGGAACAAGACATAATGTGAACTCCATATTCTCTGTGAAGTTGTTGGTGTATTCATCAATAGACATGCTTCCTTTCTTCAAGGTAAGGAATTGGTTTTCTAGCTCGAGCAGATTTTGGGCTGAGCAATACCTACGTTTGAACTGGACCAAAACTATGCCCACATCAGTTGCAGGGGCTCATTGGGGCTTAGAGTCTTCCCCAGAGTGTTCCACCAACGAACCGCACCTCCGCTGAATTGGCGTACCGCAAACGTGGTTTGTAGTTTGCCTCTGCAACCACTCATCATGAAATCTTAGCCCATCTCGAAGATCCAATCCATGAACCCGATCGGATCTTCCTTTCCAGTGAAATTCGATGGCTTGCAAGTCAGAAAATCCTTGTACTTGCATCCATTCCTCTCGACTCCATCATCTTGGTTGTTTTGTCGAACTATTGGTGGGTTGACTTGACCAACGGTTCCACTGTAGTTCCCCTCCTCAGTCTGCCCTCGTTCAACTCGGGTTGTTCGATCTATATGGTTGCTTCCTCTCGATTTTGTTGGAGCAGACGTCTAGTTTGCTCCATTTGACGATCCAACATCGCCTGGATCATCTCTTGCACTCCGACCATCATTATTGGCTCAGCAACGGCCACCACAACCGGTATTTTCTCAATCAATGGGGGTTGATCTCGGTTCCCATTTGCATTCACGTTTCCGCTCTGGGTCCTTGTCATCTTTATCTATACACCGAATAAGGTGAATCTAGATCTTTATTTAGGATTGATGTTTAAATCATCCTTATCAACCCGAAACATTTATATGCTAGTTCTAATATCGTACTTAAATGCTTAGAATTCTAAACATATAATGTTTCCAGATCCGGTCGACAATAAACCATAGATCCGAACAAATAATAGCATATCAGGCACAAGCATTTAACACATAGGCACAATTCCTAAAATAAGCTAGTGCTCACACCTCACAGTCATCGCTTACCACTCTAAGTTTAAGTCTAGAAATAAATCCATATTCCTAGTTCGCTTATACTAATGCTCTGATACCAACTGTGACATCCCCATTTTCACAGCCAGAAAAGACCGATTATGTTTATGATTTATAAAAATCAGAGTACGCTTTTTATAAAAATGTTGCGGAATTTGTTCCCAGAAAGACATGATAAATACGTTGTCAAACCATTTCCGAAGAAATGTATTTTTTTTATTTTAAAACATTGGGATGTAATCTTCAATACAGGAACATAAGCATAAACAGAACTTACATTCATTTACACTAGTGATCTACATCTCTTTTAAATCTCTCAGTGTAAAGTAGCTTAGTATCGACACATGTGATACAAATAAGCTGGAGTGGGTCAGGTTGGGAAACCTGCTGAGTACATAGGGTTTTCAACACACAATAATATAATTATTATATTTAAACATCAAACAATTAACCCAATTACCCATTACTATTATCTTCTTAAGGATTTACCCTAAGGATCAGCTATATCACATTCATTCATTCCTAAGGATTATCCTAAGGAGCATGTACGAAGTCCATTGTTTTCAATGACACAGTTGTCAAGCACAGCTGCTAGTTCTATCATTAGGCATCGCTGCCAGAAGTGGTACATTTTCTATGAGGCGCTTCTGCCGATATTGACCTTTAAACGCTACTGTCATGGTCATAAGGCTCCCTATTAGGCGCAACTGCCGATACTGTCCTTAGAGTGCAGCTGCTAGGACGTTTACTGTAGATCTAAATCATCTACGGGTTGTGGCACAGGTGCCAGTGCTCATTTATAGGGTACTAGGTCCACTGCTACCAATGTATACCTATAGGGCACTAGGTGCGTACTACTAATGTTCCTCTATTTCAGCTTTTATCCCTTATCATTCATCTACCCATGTTTTACCCAACATATTTTGTATATATAAAATACTTTATACAGTTTACATCATTTAAAACATGTATAAATAGCTTTCATTAGAATAGACAGCAAGTATTCAGACAATATGCACACATAGCACGTAATTTATATTAAAATACTTCATATCTATGTGTAAGATGAAAGCGACCATGCACTCACTTGAGAAGAGGGTGACTTGGTGCTTGGACAACACTTCGTTACTCTTAAGTCTTAACACAATTTTCCTCGACAAAACCTAGTATCAATATGACTAGGGTTTAGTCTGACGTTAATCGCGACTAATTAATAGTCTAGCTATTATTATTATTATTATTATTATTATTATTATTATTATTATTATTATTATTATATAAGTGTTAAATAACACTCAATTCAACTCATAATAATAGCCCAAATTATTATTTTAAGGTCCTCATAATGTGACGATAATTAATTAGAAGCTATATTAAAAATAGCGTAGTTGTAGCTCACTTACAACAGGTTTTATAGAAAAAATCGGGCTTTGCTAGAGCAGCGTTTCCGAGCCGAAAGCTTTTCTTCTCGGAGCCGTCAGGCGCTCCGGGGCTTTCTCCTCGTGCTAGGGAGACTCCCTAGACTTGGGAGCAGTTTAGGGAGGCTAGAGAGAAGTTAGAGAGAGAAAGAGAGGTTTATGGTGTGAAGAAATTATGAAGAGTTCATCTCTTATTTATAGGAATTTTATAGTAAAGTAGTCTCCAAGCATCGTCCATATCTTTCGCGTACGAGCTCCGTTTTCTATGTTCTTTATATACACGCTCTGGTATTTACGAGTACTACAACTTTCATTTAAACCACGTCGCCCAATTCTCCTTCTATCTCATATTTACAAAAACTGTATCGAATTTGCCACGCTCGAAAAGTATTGAGTAAGCTTTGTCTATAACTTTCGCATACGATCTCCGTTTTTTTTTTATATTTATATCCACGCGTTGGTATTTACGAGTACTACAACTTTCATTTAGGCCTCATTGTCTAATTCTCAATTTATCTCTAATTTACAAAACTGTATCGAATTTGCCACGCACGAAAAGTAGAGACTAAGCTTCATCCATAACTTTTGCATACGAGCTTCGTTTTTGACGTTATTTATATCCACACGTAGGTAAAAAAATCTACAACTTTCCTTTTTACTCCATCGGCTAATTCTCGACTGATCTTAAATTTAACAGTAGGAAGAGATTAGACTGTTAAATGACCGCGAAGAATTTGTAACTCCTTCATACGGACTCCATTTTCGTCTGCCTTTTTACCGTTGAGTTCCTATTAATGAGATCTTCAACTCTAATTTAGGTCGTGTAAGCCAAAAAAACTGTTCGAACTAAAATTCGAGTTTCGGGCCATGCACCACTATGCCAAATCTTAGAAAAATCATAACATCCTCATACGAAGTCAGATTTGGGCGTTCTTCTTATGGACACTCTCGGTTTAACATTTTCTATGACTTTTGTTTAGATCGCAAAGGCTAAAAGTCGCTCTATCGTAAATTCACTATTTACGCTTCCAAGTGTCGTGTCGGTTTTGCCATAAAACTTCGACGAGCCATAACTTACTCGTTATAACTCGTATTTTGACATTCTTTATATGTACGGAAACCTTGAGACATATGATACAACTTGGTTATGGCTATTTATTATAAATAATATTTTGTTGAAAAGTCGTTTTCGACACTTATTGCCTCTAAATTGACTAGCCCGGATCTACGGGCGTTACACATAATCCCTTCTTGGTTAACCACATGACCCAAAAACTGGACTTCATGAGTATAAAAATCATATTTCGAGAACTTTGCATACAACTTCTCCTTCTTTAATACTTCTAACACTGCTCGCAAGTGTTTTCCATGCTCCTCCTGGATTTTCGAGTAAATCAAATTGTCATCTATGAACACTATCACGGATTTATCGAGGATTGGTTTAAAAACCCTGTTCATCAAATCCATGAATGTTGTTGGAGCATTGGTTAGTCCAAACGACATAACCAAAAACTCGTAGTTCCTATATCTTTTACTGAACGTAGTCTTCTGATTATCCTGCTCTCTTACCTTTAGTTGATAATATTCTGAGCTAAGATCGATCTTCGAGAAATAGCTCGAACCCTGCACCTGATCGAACAGGTGATCAATTCTTGGCAACAAGTAATTGTTCTTTATTGTTGCCTTATTCAACTCTCTATAATCTATACACATTCTCATGCACCCATCTTTCTTCTTCACGAATAACATCGGAGCTCCCTAGGGTGATGAACTAGGTCTAATGAAATTGTTGTCCAATAATTCCTGAAGTTGTGTCATAAGCTCCTTCATTTCTGTCGGTGTTAATCGATATAGGGGCTATCACTATTGGTGTTGTTCCTGGTAACAAGTATTTTCTAAACTCCTCTTGTCTATTAGGGGCAATCCAGGAAGATTTTCGGTAAAAACTTCCGGATATTCACACACCACTGGTATGTTGTGCATTTCATTCTTCTCCTTCTTGGCATCGATCACGAACTCCAAGTATGATGTACATCCTTTAGACAAACATTTTTTGGCTTTCATCAGGGAAAGGATTCTAGAATTCACTCTACGCTTGTCTCCGTACACCATAAATTAATCTTTTCCAGGCGGGTTTACCCTTACTATATTTTTCTTGCATAGTATTTTGGCATCATCGGCGCTAAGCCAATCCATTCCTAGAACGATGTCGAAACCATTTAACTCAATAGGTAACAGCTTCTCTTGGAATTCATTTCCATTTATATCGATGACAATGTTCTTAATATAATCGCTAACAGGTATGAATTTGCCACTAGCAACTTCTACAACTAGGGCATCATGAGGCTTTTCTATAGGCAATGCTAGTCTTTTACCAAATGTATGTAATATAAAGGTAATTCGCTCCAAAATCAAACGACAAATTGGCAGGCAATCCATTTACTAGAAAGGTACTTGATGCGACAAATGTTGCATCCTTATTCGGCTTCCGAAGTCATTTGGAAAGCTCTAACTTTTGGCTTTGGCGGAAGATTAGGCTTTGCTACATCCTTCTTCTTTGGGCAATCTTTCAAAATATGTCGTTCTTCGTGGCATCCATAGCACACCCTTTTATTGGTTGTGCAGTTGTTGGCGTAGTGCTATGGCTTTTCACACTTAAAACAAGTGACTTATCCATCACATTTTCCATGGTGCTTTTTCTTGCATTTGTCGCACCATTTGGCTTCACCTCCTCCAGACTTCTTTGTACTAGATTTTGAGAACTTGCTCTTCTTGCTGGAATTTGACGATGCATCAAATTTCCTTTCATAGTTTGTATAAACAAGGTTTTACTTTTTCTTTTAGTGATGAAGTTGGTAGTATTAATGCTTATTATAATGGTATATTTTATTTTGAAGCATTACCTTGTAATGGTATATATGAAATTGTGATGGTTTTAGATAACCTAGGAAATAATGTGTTGAATATTGATTCGTCCAATGTTTTGGACAAGGCATGATTATGGCATTTTCTACTTGGACATGTCAACAAGAAGCGTATAGCCCAAATACAAAAGGATGGAGTATTGGAATCATTTGACTTGAAGTCGGGTGATACTTTCAAATCTTGTTTTCTTGGAAAGATGACCAAGTCACCCTTCATTGGTACCTGTGAAAGGGGTGAAGGTCTGTTGGACCTCATACACACCGATGTGTGTGGACCCTTCAGGACCGCCACAAGGGATCCAAATTGCTTCTATATGACTTTTACTAATGATTACAATAGATATGGTTATATTTACTTAATCAAGCAAAAGTCAGAAACCTTTGAAAAGTTCAAAGAGTTTAAGCAGGAAGTGGAGAATCAATTGTGTAGGAAGATAAAGTTGTTGCGATTCAATCGTGGAGGAGAGTATCTTATTATCGAGTTCCTAGACTATCTTAAGGAATGTGGAATGGTTTCACAGTTGACGCCACCTAGAACACCACAGTTAAATGTTGTGGATGAGAGGTGCAATCGAACTTTTTTAGACATGGTTCGTTCCATGATGAGTCGAGCTTCGTTACCCATCTCATCTTGGGGGTATGCCTTAGGGACTGACGCCCATATCCTTAATCTAGTCCATACTAAGAGGGTTGCCAAAACACCTCACGAGATGTAGATAGGGAAGGTTCCCTCGTTGGATTACATCAAAGTTTGGGGTTGCAAGGATTTCGAGAGACGCAAGACTTACGACAAGCTCGAACCTCGTAATGAGCAATGTATTTTCACAAGCTACCCATACAACTCCTTTGGATATCTCTTCTGTAGACTGAGTAACAATGTTATCTATGTTGCAAGGAGAGGAGTTTCCAAAAGAGCGAACGAATATGACAAGAGGATAGTGTGAGGCAAATTTACCTTGAAGAGCTTCAAGAGTTAAGTGATGAAGGAACCTCAAACACTAGCGCTCAACCTGAGGAGGAAATTCCTATTGAACCGATTGACAAGGCCATACCAACGGGACGTTCCAGTAAAGTTAGTGTTCCACCTATTTTATATGGTTTTCATATAACAGGTGGAGGTGATACATTTATAAGTGATAGTACATTGATAAATCTGGATGAACCTAACAACTTCAAGGAAGCCATGGCAGGCCTCGATTCTGCTAAATGGAAAGAGGCAATGGACATCGAGATCCAGTCCATGTATGACAATCAAGTTTGGAACTAGGTTGACAATGTATCGGGTCGTAAGACAGTCTGGTGCAAATGGATCTTTAAGAAGAAGACCGAAATTGATGGGAAAGTACACATATATAAGGCGCGACTGGTAGCGAAGGGATTTACTTAAACTCAGGGAGTTGACTATGATGAGACCTTCTCACCAGTAGCTAATATTAAATCTATAAGGGTTATTCTAACCATAATTGCATTTCATGACTATGAAATATTGAAAATGGATGTGAAAACCGCTTTCCTTAATGGAAAGTTGGCTGATGATGTTCACATGTGTCAGCCACAAGGTTTTGTCAATGCAAAGTACCCTAATAGAGCGTGTAAGCTTGCGACATCATTTATGGATTGAAAAAAACATCTCGCAGATGTAATCTTTGTCTCGATGAGAAAGTCAAACAATATGGATTTTCGAGAAGCGAGGATGAGTCATGTGTGTATCTCAAAGCTAGTAGGAGTATAGTTAGCTTTATGATGTTGTATGTAGATGACATACAACTCATAGGAAACAACATCCCAACCTTGCAGGAGGTTAAGTCCTGGCTTAGGAAGTATTTCGCTATGAAGGACCTTGGAGAAGCTGCCTATATCCTAGGGATAACGATATTGAGAAACAAGAGTAAAAGACTAATAGGACTTAGTCAAAGTACCTACTTGGATAAGGTGTTGAAGTGTTTCAACATGGATAACTCCAAGAAGGGTGATTTTCCTATCCAAAGAAATACTAAACTGCGTAAGACTCAGAGTCCGATTACAGAGGCCGAGATAGCAGAGATGAGTCGACTACCATATGCTTCTGTGGTTGGCTCAATCATGTATGCTATGACTTGTACTCGTCCTGATGTGGCCTTTGCTTAGAGCATGGTCAGTTGATATCAAGGGAATCTCGGTAAAGCTTATTGGACTGTAGTAAAAAACATTCATAAGTACATGTGGAGGACTAAGGATTGGGTTCTTACCCTTGGTGGGAATGATGACTTAAGAGTGATTGGGTATCGTGACGCCGCTTTTTAGACCGACAGAGATAATTTGCACTCTTAGTCGGGCTAAGTGTTTACCCTAAATGGAGGAGCAATGAAATGGAAGAGTTCCAAACAAGAAACTGTAGTTGATTCAACGTGTGAATCAAAGTACATAGCGGAGAGAGAAGAATCAAAAGAGGTGTATGGTTGAAAAACTTCATCAGAGACCTTGGATTTGTACCATCCATAAAGGAGCCTGTGCAAGTTTTCTGCGATAATGAAGGGGCAGTTGCCTTAACTAAGGAACCTAGAGATCATGTTACATCCGGGCATATTGACAGAAAGTACCAGTTCATAAGACATCAAGTAGAAGAAGGATACCTCTTGGTGAAGACTATATCGTCATAGGACAACCCAGCAGATCCCTTATGAAGGAACCGAGTAGGGTTAGGCACTTGCAACATGCAATGGTCATTAGGCTAACAGACGATATTAGTTTAAGTGATTAAAAAATGTTTACAAACTTGTAATAGCTAAATTGTAATTGACATTAGATGATTAAATAAAATGAGTTTTATTTATAAGTAAAGTTACTATCGTGTGTCAATTATTTACTACTGTTTCACTCTTGCATGTTTTGACTTCCATAATAATAAGATTATTCAAACTATACACAATCGATAATACTTTGCAACTAGTTTATGAGGCTAGATTGTCATGAGTTAGCTTGTAGATTGTCTAAGGTGTTAGACATAGAAAAAGTTTGCTACACCATACATGAGTGCTCTTGAAATAAGATTTGAGTATTGGATTAAACCGATGCTCACATGAATCACTTAATGGAATTTATCATGTGTGATTGTGAGATGATAATATCATATAGTCTTCAAACCAAGATATATGAGTTGTTGACTATGAGTTGGTTGTGCATTGATGATACGAAAACACATTAGTAACTTCATGTTATAAAGTTATCGTTTTGATTTATTTAATGAGTAGTTAGTAAAAGCATATAATGTCGAAGTTTATTTGTCCTTTTATCCTAAGAGGATTAAAGCAATAGCTTGGCCCCCTCGATGATTTGTTTTGACTTATGTGTCGGGCTCGGTCAGAACTAAATTGATGTGTTCAGTTATGTTCTATGTCAGACAAATCAGAAATCACGAAACAAACTGCAGGACAATAAGTATGACTATGTTCCATGTATTTGTTCGCATGATATCTCGAAGGACAGAGGAATATATTGTTGGATTAGATGTCTAAGCCCATAACTAGTATTGGTATGTATTCGACCCGACTTGGCATGGTCCATTTGGGTTGCATGGCATCGGAACAATTGGATAGACAAAATGAGAAAAAGGATATTAGTTATTTATATTAATATATTATAAGTTGTAATATATTAATATGAAATCATATTATATAATTAGTATTGATCAAGAATAAATCTAGAATTAATTTAGTGATAAAAAAGGAACTAATTAAATATGGAGTCTTATATATATATATATATATATATATATATATATATATATATATATATATATATATATATGTGTGTGTGTATGTGTGTGTGTGTGTGTTGTGGTCCAAGTTCATTTAGGTTGGGCTAAGCTTTCATGGATAGGACATGGAGTGTTTAACCCATGGAACATATGTAAATGAAAGGTCATGGGTATTAGGGTTTACATGAATGTAACCCTAATCTCTACACTATATAAAGAGGTCATTGGTTCATGAATCGTGCACTAGTGATTATACATAAGAGGGCAAAACTGATTTGGTGTAAGTATCGTTATTCTCTAGTTATTCCAAGGGTTCTTGGTGTTATGTGAACCATTTGAGGTGCAACACTTGAGGCACTCGGCTCCTAAAGGTTCAAGACTTCAAGCTCCATCAAAAGGTCTGTCATTCTACTAGATTCTTGTAGTATAGTTGCTTCATAATATGCTAGTTTGGATGAAACCTTGGAATATTGAATATTTGCATGTATAATAGAGAAAACATGTATCCAAGGTTTATAGGGTTGCATCTACACCATAGGAGTGTTAGAATGCTAAAATCCCATCATATATGATCCCTTATCTAAAGGATGCATCACTGACTAGCTTAGAGTTTGACAGCCACTTTTGAAAGCTACGATTGCTAGGTCAGATTTTGAAGTTGCATTGGCAGTTATAGTTATTAGACTTGTCCAAGTGGGAAACTATTGGATTAGCTGGCTAAGCCCATAAATATAACTGGGATGTACTTGACCTGATAGTAGCATGGTCTTTTTGGGTTGCATTCACTGGTGCAATTTGATAGGATAGACTTTTGAGAATAAGGCTATTTGTGATTTATTAACATATTATAAGTATAATATATTAATTGAGAAATCATATTATCTAATTAGTATTGGTCAAAAATTAATTTGGAATTAATTTAGTAATCAAAAGAGACTAATTAAATATATAGGGGGTGATTAAGTAAATCAATGATTCTTATAGTGTGGGCCAATAATCCATGGTTAATTATGATGGGCTAAACCAATATGATAGTCCATGGATAGTCTATGGAGGTTTCACCCATGGATCCTATGTAATATGAAGGTTCATGGTGCATTAGGGTTTGCATGGATGTAACCCTAGCCATTGTAACACTATAAAAAGCACACCCCTAGAGCCAAAATTGGTGGCTCTATTCATTCTAAGTGAGTGATAATTTATTTTTAGCTAACTAGCCTATTCTCTGAAGTCTCCTCTTACATTTGGTATTTGTGACACATTAGAGGCATCATACTTGAGGTGCTAAAGCTTTGTAAGGCCAAGAAATTCAAACTTCATAAGAGGTATTCATTTAACTATGAGTTTTATGTTGTCTATCCTCTATTGGATGCTAGTTAGGATGTATGTTTTAGAAAATTGAAATTGAATGTATAGTTAGAGAAAACACAGATCCAAACCATCTAGGGTTGCATGTGCTCCATAGGGGTATTGTAGTGCTTAAAACCCAAGAAATACCACATACCATACATATCATATGAGCCATACATATCAAACATACAATAGGAGGTGTTATGTGCCAACCATAGTCTTGTCATTATGCCATAAGCCGTATCATGGTCTTTCTTGCGAAGCCAAGATCCAAAACCATGGGTCTTACAGACAAGAACCAGGAGCCACCTCTTGGTCTTCCATGTAAGCATCACAAAGACAACTAGCATATAATCTACAACTACTTAACCAACTAACTGCCAGAGTTCAGACTCTGGTCTTGCATACAAATTGCCAGCAGCCACCTCCTGGTCTTTCATACAATTGCTAAGGGCCACCCCTATGTCTTCCGATAATACATAAACCAAATAGGCCGACATTGGTGCCTTCAACCCATAGTACAGTGAGGAGACTCACCTCAACAGCTAAACCTACAAAAATATCTCTGACTGCAGATCCGCTAGAATCCTTGTGCTATCAAACAAATAATACCCAATTATCAATTAGGTTCCAAGCCAAATCCAATAATCCATAAATGGGGTAAAATACCATCTTACCCTTCACCTAGTTTGGTCCAAGACTAAGGCCCAAACTTTCCATCATAAAGGCCCATAAACCAAAAGTCATCAAAAGCCCACTTATGGCCCAATTTTCCAAATTAAGCCCAACCCTTACATAGGCCTTACCCTAAAGCCCAATAACTTTATCTAATCCAAAACACATGTTCAGAGCTGGTCGAACAAAACCCCAAGCAATCCAAGCCCAAGCGACAGCCAAATCCGAAAAGAAATTACAAGGCCCAAATATCCGAATTGGGCCCAAATCCATCATGGACCTATCTCGAGAAGGCCCAACATCCTAAAACGCCCGAAATATCCAATGGTCCACCCTAGTCCACTCTGGTCAATGGTCAAATGCCCAAAAAGTCAACAATTCACAAAAACCCAATCTGGTCAAATACGCCCTACATACACAGCTGGTACGCCCAGTGTACAACCTTTGGGGCCAGTACGCGTAATATGCCAAATGGGTACACCCGTCGTACTCCTCTGAACCCCAACCAACTCCAAAAAGCACTTAATCACTTAAGCCCTTGTTCTAAACTCTCATATCTGATTCCCATAGATGACTTATTACGTAAATTTGGCAACTCTACTTGCATACATATCTTATATGGGACTCTAAAGCTTAAAAGAGCTTAATGAAAGGTCTTAACACATGCATGAGTCCAAACGAACCATAAAGATCACATTTTTATGCCTTTGGGACACCTAAAACGTCCAGATCCACAATATCAAACCTCTGAAACAACCATAGCTCACAAGAGCCACCAAAAGAGGGTAAAAGGACTATGAACAACCCCAAAAAGAAGATCTAACCAAAGAGTGAGCAAGATAGAGACTTTATACCTTCAAGATCAGGAAATGATAATGCAACTTCCGGATCTCTAAGATCATTTCAAAATAGTGAGTCATGAACCTTCTCCTTCTCTTACACAAGCCACCACAAACACTTCCCTAAGCTCCAAGACTTACTTAAGGCACTCTTGGGTTTTAAGATAGATGAAAGGATATGGAGGCTAACTAAAAAGACCCAAAGAAAGGTTATAATGATATAAGGGTAAGAACCCCAAAATTAGGGTTTGGCTCGAAGGGAGTACACCCAGCATAACCATTATTACGCTCGACATACTCACGAATGACCACTTTACCCACTACGCCCTGTATACTCATCTAGTACGCCCCGAATACTAGATGACCTTCCAACACTTAGAACTTTACTCGACCCTAGATCCTTCGTCCTAAGTCTGTATCCAACGAACTCTATATCCACTGAAAGGTGACGAGAAACCCTAAACTTCTATCAACCTACCCTCTCCTTAAAACATCTAGAACAAAAACCCAAAATTCATACAGGACCGAGTTAACAAATTAAGATTATACTCATGGGCTCCGAAAACACCATCGAACACTTATATCACTTAAATCATAACTCCCACATCCAAAAAGGGCCAAACCATTTCTTCCCCAAGTCCTTAAGCCTCATGATAACTGATGATTGGGCTATAGCCCCGAATAATAAAGCAATCCAAAACCGAGTGTTACATTATGCAAAAAAGTTGAATTACTAATTTCAATATAATGTTAAATAGTTAATATCATAGCTAACATATGGATGTATACTAAAGCGCAGTGAGACAAACTTATCAAATGGTCATGAGTTGTTTTTCTTTTTATATGTGTTTCTTTTGTGTATTGTAAGACATTGAATGTGATTTTTTTTTTTTTGGTAATAGTTAGTCTTCATATATATATATATATATATATATATATATATATATATATATATATATATAGGTCATGAACCGTGATTTAGTTGAATATTTGTACATTTAGAAAAATATATATTTATATATATATATATATATATATATATATATATATATATATATATATATATATATTAAAGTTGTGAAGGAAAAGAACAGTAAAATTGGCATAGTTTGTCCACCTTTGGTCCCTTAATTTACATATCTGGTCCCTCTACTTCTTTAATTAATTTATATCATATCCTTTTGTTTGTCTTCTATTCCGTTATTTTAATTTATTACTTTCTTTTCTTTGTTTTGATTAATTTAAGGGTTTCCGCTCCACCGCTTTCACCAGATTCTCGATTGTTCTTCACCCTCTCATATTATCTTCATTCTTCCTTTTGGGATAGTCATGTTTAGTCCACCGCCTTACTATCCAACGAGTTGATCTACTTCTTCTTCATCCTTCAGCACCTCCTTCGCATCAACTTATTTTAGCTCTGCGATGGTTACAGATCGCTTCCATCTCTCATGCGTCGTCTCTACTTGATTCTTCCTTTTGGGATAGTCACGTTTAGTCCACCGCCTTACTATCCAACCAGTCGATCTAATTCTTCTTGATCCTTCAGCACCGCCTTCACATCAAGTTAGCCTTTCCTTGCATATTTGTTTCTATTTGTTAGCTATGCACCTCCGCCACCCTTTTCATTTTTGGTCCAGGCGACTGAAGAGGACTTTGGAGCAGGTAAGCTTCCTCCCAACAGATACATGGCGAGAAAGTCTCCTTTTTTCCTCTCTCGCATCATCTACACTTTCTTATCTTCCCACAACTTCTTTTTTATTAAATTAACTGAGTTGGGTTTCTTCCACACAGTAAGTCTGCCATGAACGATCGACCGTTTCGAGGATTTGTCGTCGTGTGTCCCACAATCTGGATTTTCAGGCTTCTGTTGAAGCCCTTACCAGTAAGATTTTCCATCTGAAGGGTCGATTCATAGAAGGTTGTCGCATCTTCCCTATTTTTCTTGAGTTTTCATCTATGATCCTTGATTTTCAGTTGTTGATTCCTTCAATCAGGTGAATCTTCTCTATGAAAACTTAGTTGAGTTCTGTACACCACAAATTTGGCCAATTGTTTTTTTTAATATTTTCATTATATCTCCACATATGATGCTTTATGATGTTTGAGAATCAATTTTTTTTCCCAAGGTAATATCACATTTTTCTTGAATTTCTTGTGTTTCTTGCACACAAGTTGTTTGATACATTGTCTGTATGTGTATTCTAATGCAACTGTCACATGAGCGCCATGAATGAAACTCCCAAGTAGAAATTGCACAGACTCACTCTTCTTAACGGTCTCTGTGTTTCCACTGAGTCTAATCTAGCCTCCCAGACGGCTGCCGTTGGGGTATGGATTAATGCAAGGTCATAATTTCAGACAGAAGGGAACAATGGGGTTGATCAGATATATTGCATTGCAGAACTTGAGTTTTGATAAAACATTGATCAATCGTGAGCGTGGTATTATTCTACATAAGACGGAAGAGGTTTGTGTGTTTGCATTTTTATTTGCCTTGATTCAGTTTGGTTTGTAGGCTAAGATTAGATTCAACACTCAGTTCCAACTACAACTATAGGATAATCATGTATCAGCTGTTTTACTGATTGTATATGTTATTTCAGATGAGAGCACAAACAGAAGAAGTAATCTTTGATCATTTGCATTCTACTGCTTTCCAATACACGCCCCCTTAGAAGGACCATTCTTGGACCTGCTGAAAACATCCAGAAAATAACTTAAGATTACATTTCAACCCACTATGAAGCTCACAGAATGGTATCCAACTCAAACTTTAACCCATTTTAGTATGATGTAAAAATATAAGTATCTACTCTTTTTGTCTGTCACACGTAATTTTAGCTTCTGGGACTGTTAAACATGTGAAGCGATTGAGGAACGAAACATGATTTGGGAGTATATGCTTACACTGTCCGGTGGTAATGGAAAGATAGACAAAGATCAAACTTTCTTAGATGGAGAAGAAGTAAGTATTTGGTTTACAAGTTTCTAATGATTAGGTCACAATTATTGCAAATTTTGTGTTTTTGTGTCCAAGAATGTTTGATGTATATATATATATTTTTTAATTTTTTAGTCTAATTTATGTTAATTATGATTTGTAATGTAATCACTAGGTTGAAGAGGTTATTCGCACGATGGAGGTAGAGGTTGGTCGTTCATGGATATTGCAAAGTATGCAACATCCCCATGTTTGGTGAGTAATTTTTAAATTTTTTTTCTATGTCAAGATTACTAACGAGGGTATTATTGTAATATGTGATGAAGTCGGCAGATGTGGGTGGTGTCTTTTAAGTTGCACAATAAAACATTTTTCAACTATTTTTACGCTATTTCTCCAATATTTTTTTTTACAAATACGCCACCAAATTACTTTTTTCTCACATCCAAATTCAATGAAGGTGTGTGTCTTTGTTTTACTATGATATTTATTTCCAATATCTATCACTCACAATAGTAAATTAACGACTGTTGTCTTATTCGTTGCAGCTTGGATATGGTTCAGCTTCCATAGAATTGCTATTAGGGTACTTTAACATGTTTATATTGGTATTTCCATATATACCCTTTTAGTTTTATCAAGTTGTAAATTCTTGTAAGTACTTTGAAGCACAATTCACTTCCATCTCTGAAGAAGATGTTCAAAAGGAATCAGACTCTCCACATCTCAAAATCACTAAAGCTGTTGAGAAAGTAAGATCGATAACCTTATTATTAGTAAAACTAATTTTAATTGGATATATAAAAGTTTCTGAAATTTATAACTGTATTGTATTTGCGAGGTGTCATTAAGCTAAATAATTATTAAATAAACCGGTTATTGTAATTAAATTTCATAATTTTTACAGATTCGCCATCTGTCAATGCCCCACTTTGGATAAATTGGCTAACATATTGGAGTCTTGCTTTAGATTTGGTCATAATCTCTTAAAACAGTATCGACATGTGACTTGTAACGACCAAAAATTTCAACAAAATTTTAAACTTTTCAAAAACAACCCATTTTAATAATGTTATTACAAAAAGGTTTTCAATACATTTATTATCAGAGTATTCCCAGAACCATGTCATACACATAAACACGAGGAGCGGTACGATCACACCTTCGCCTTGCCACGGTCTCCTGAAGAATCTAAAAAACATTAAACCACAACTGTAAGCCCGAAAGCTTAGTGAGATACCCCCAAAATACCAACCACATATACCATACACATATAACATGTCGTATCATAACCGAATCACAGAACAGCCATGCATATCGGGTCTACTGTGTGACTGGTTCGCCGTATCGGGACTTCAGTCCACTGGGTCCACCCTTTGAGTCTAGTCATGTCCCTCGAGTCTGCAGTGTGGTTGGTCCGCCCGCACCGGGCCTTCAACCCACCTGGTCCACTCTCTGAGTCTACAGTATGAATGGTCAGCTCGCATTGGGCCTTCAGTCGGCCTGGTCCACTCTTCGAGCCTCGGCACGTCTGGTCCGCCCTCATGGGGCCTACAGCCTATCCGGACCGCTCGTTGGGCCTTCGGAACAACCGGTTCGCCCTGGGTATCTTGGTCTACAGCACAAAGCAGGATCCGCCTCAACCCAACTCCAGTCCAAACAACCATGTGCACATAAACATACAATCATATAACAGTTCACAGTCAACAAGTCGATCAAACAGATCACATAACATATCATCATCCTAACCAGGATACCGACCTAACCGGTCACTAGCATATACCATCCTAACTACCAGGATGCAAACATATCAAAGCAATAGCATAACAACAAATACCCGGATCTCAATCCGATAAAGGGTCGGCCTTGGTGCCTTAGACCCTATTGATATAGTGACGATAACTCACCTTGCGATTGCTAATACTCTGAACTGAAGAAGCAGATTTTCGAATCACCAACTCACCGCAAATCCCGAAGTAGCCCACATAGCACAAATACCCATTAGGCCAAGCATATATATTCACTTATCAGGCCAAGGCCAAAGTCCAAATCCTATACAAAGTCCAATATTGGCCCAATTTACCAAATTGGTCCCAACTCACCAAATTGGCCTAGATCCAAGGTCCATAATAATAATTGGGCCCAAAATACTCTATCCAAAATTTCCAGTCATGGCCCATAAACCAACAACACACAAATAGCCCAAACTCTAAGGCCCAACATTAAAATCCAATCAGGGGAAGTACGTTGGGCGTACCCTCCTTGGTACGAGGGGCGTACACGATGAATCACAACTAGGGATCAGGGCACTAGCCAGCTACGCGGGTCGTACTCAAGTGCTACGCGGGTCGTAACCCTGCCACTCATTAAGTCCTTATAACTTCTTATTGGCTTAAGCTCTTAAGCCCAAACTTCAGATCCCTAGGCCAAATATGCCTAAGATTCATAAAGTCTCAAACTTTATTACTTGGGACGTCCATAAAGCTCTTAATCCAAGGTCTTAATCCATTAATCCGTACATATCTCACACATTGAACAACCACAGCCCTTGGGACCTCATTTTTTCTCCCTCAAGACCTCTCCAAAGGTCTGAAAGGACAGATAATCTCGGCCAACACAAAGCATGAATCTAGATGAGGACTTTTGGGACAAGAAACATGCTAAAACTTCACAACACTTAGATCTATGCAAAATAATTGACAAGCAAGAAGCTTTATACCTCAAATAAGCTCCAAAGGATGATATCTCTCTAGATCGACAAGCTCCAATCGCTCCTTTCCTTCTTTGACCACTTCTCCTTTCTTCTACTAGCTTTTCTTTTGCCAAAAAGGAGCTTTCCAAGGCCAAACACACCCAACAATGGAGGGAATACGGGTTTCTAGGGTTCCTGAGGTTAAGGGTGAGCTTATGGAGGCTAGGGTATGAACCAACATGTTCCTTATATAGTGGCTGACCCTAATTTTAGGGTTTGGGGTTTCTGAGAGTATATTGGGCGTACCTCTAGTACACTGGGCGTACTCACCTTGCCACCCTGCACATCTCCCTTCACTACACTGGGCGTACGTCCAGCTTACGCTAGCGTACCCAGCCAAACTCTAAAACACATGCATGGCTTGCATGGATCCCCTTTTTCCACTTTTTCGTTAAGATCTATAATCAATTATCATCTTTAAAACTCCACAACTCCTCTACTCTAAACCCGCTCCCAAATAACTTTACATTCAGACGAGGGTGGCGAGAAGCCCTATGCTTCTAACAACATACACCAGTCCGAAACCTTCTCAGATAAAACCCATTTCCCATAAAAGGACCAAAATTACTCTTCCTCTTAAATCTTAGGGACTCATAATTAAACACTTTAAGAACGGGGTGTTACAATTCTTCCCCACTTAAATTAGGCTTCGTCCTCGAAGCCTGCGAAAACTCTACTCCAGAACTACCCCCGCAATGCACCGCCTGGCATTCACCGGACCAGGTTCCTTAAGACACAACCAACGAATCCTGAAACCCAACTATCCCTTTCTTGATGACAGGATGACACATGCCTCACCCTCAAAGCAACTCCCACAAGTCCTCCACCGCAATCTCATAACCACATTGAACTGGCTCTAGTGTCCCCGGGTTAGGAAAAACTCGATACACTGATGACACTGCCAAACATCCTTCAGGGTGAATCCCCACCACAAAACAAAGTCTAACTGGAAATCCGAGATTCCATCCATGCATCCCCGCCGAGCCTCTGCAACCATCCCACCCGGATGTGATCCCATACCACGGTCGCAATTACGCTGCTCAATCACTATAACTGGACCACTCCAATCCTAACTCTGCGCTGCTGCTTTCACTTCCGTGAATTTACACTCCCTCTCGGAGCTACATTCCGCTCTCTTTCCTTACCAAGGAATCCACTTGGCCGCTTTGTCACTACGACAAGTGCCACGGTGCTCGCCCAACGCTACACCACTCCCTTTATAGCATAACCGTTATCCATACAACACACATGCTCTGAATCTGCTCACAAGGACTCTCGAGTCCATGCACCATCTCCACCAATCGAGAACAATACCCGGGGTCAGACCTTCTAATGCTAACACATCACTACATACTCAACCCCTTTCCTCGAACCGGTCTAACAATACCTGCAGAGTCTTCAACATGACTGGTCCGCCTTACTAGACCTTCAGCCAATCTGGACCACTCTCAAAACCTTCAGCCAATCTGGACCACCCTCCAGGGCCTTCAGTCTGGCTGGACCGTCCTCCGAGCCTTCGGTCTGAATAGTACACCTACCGGTCTTCAGTCTATCCGAACCGCTCAACTAGCATTCATCACTCCGAGTTATCTCTCCGGGAAATCCTCCCATGCATACTGTTCTAGCCCTCTAGGGGTTCCGAACTCTATCTCCATCATACATACTCGATCCCGGCCTGATCCCAGACCCTCCACAATCAATACCATAGGTCTATATCCCGCCCCGCACGCCTACCACTCACTCATACCAGCCTGCTCTCGGCTGACAGAAACACTGCTGAATCCCAAGCAGCTAAACAATCTCTCATGCCTATCGACCATCCGGAGAATTTCCAATTCTCCCCCACTTAGAGCACCGACTATCAACCATCGGTCGATATCACCGACCTCCCAAAACAACCTTGCACAAAACCCAACACTTACACGCGGACTGATTCCCACTAGCACTAGCAACCTTCACAAAATCACATTTCCACACTGATCATCCCGCTCGAAAGAAACTCAATCTTCAACTAACCACTCCTCAGACTGCAGATGCTACCCATCATTTAGACCAATGCCATATTTCCACTAATAACCTTCATGAATGATAACCAACGAAAACCTAAACACTAACCCATAACCATACCAAACCCTCAAGGAACAACGGATACCAAAACGAAAACCACATAACGAGACTAGCAGATAATAATACTCCACATTAATCACAAGATAACAAGATATCAAGAAAGGAACATACCCGCAGCTACATCCGGCACTACTCTGACCTCCTCTACTGTAAGCTGAAAAGCACGACCCTGAGCCCTTGGGGGCTCCGCTCCACCCTGACCTCCACCCGTGATCCTCAAAGTGGCCGGTGCTGGAGCCTGCACCGGTCCCGCAGCAAGCTGTGGACAATTGACCCTCAAGTGCCCAACCTAATGACAATGATAATAGATCCTCAAATCCCCACCCGGGGCTGCCTGCCGACAATCCCGCGCATAGTGCCCCTCCTTTCCGCACTTGCGGCATGCACCACTGGACCTACAAACTCCAGTGTGACCCCTCCCACACTTCCTGCAACCGTGGCTGCTCTGATCTCCCACCCTGGAATCAACGGTCTTGGACCGTTTCGATGCCGGCTGTGACTGCATCGGAGCTTGCCTCAACTCACGCAACTGCAACTCAATCTCCAACTCTCGCCGCCTGGCGGCCTCCTGCAACTCTAAAAAGGTCTCGCACCTCTGCGTGGACACAAACTGTCTGATATCTCTCTTTAGCATACTCAGATATCGGGACATCTGAGCCTGCTCCAAAGCGAACTCAGGGCAAAACATCGCCCTCTTAGTAAACATCCTGGTGATCTCCGTCACCGACTCCGAATCCTGCTTCAGCTCAAGGAACTCCTGAGCCAATCTCTCCCTCTGAACCTGCGGAACATAACAAGTGCTAATCATCTCTCTGAACTGATCCCATGAAACTGCGGCCCTCTGCGCATCCGAATATGACCCCGTGATCAATCTCCACCAATCCTTTGCCCCGAGCCTTAATAGGTTCAGAGCACACCTCACACTCTGATCAGCAGGGCATGAACACGTGAAGAAACACCCCTCCATGTCCGATAACCATCTCATAGCAACGATCGGGTACTGAACTCCATCAAAGGTGGGAGGCTTCGTATTATCGAAGTCCCGATACTGGAAACCTTTACCATCTCCTCCCCCTGCCGCTGCTACAGCCGCTATAGCCGCCACGGCAACCGTCTCAGTGAGAGCTGCATAGCTCTCATCAAAATACTCCACCATGGTGGTCTTGATCGACCCAAACAGTTCCGGCAGCTCGGCCCGGAACAACGCAGCAACCTCATCATGCAAGATCTCACGAATCCTCGTATCCAAATTGCACGTGCTCATCTGACCGATAACCTCGGGCGGTACTGACCCGCCCGGAACTCCCTATCCTGCTCCTGATCCTGACCCGGATCCACTCCCAGCATGCCTCGAAATCTCCATACTAAAAATAAACCACAAAATCTCAGACATTTCCCACTATCCCAGGAACCAACTCTCAACCCAACCCTAGAGGTCATGGTTTCCATGATACGCGTATGGGTCCTGTGCTTTCAGTAGTACGGGCCCATACTACCTTCCACACCTACCCATATTTGTATGAAGTACTACCACAACACCCTAGTGACAAATATGCATAGCAAGCGCTCAATCGTCGCTCCTAGAGGAACACTGAAAACCTCATACAGAAGGAGACCCTAGGCTAGCCGGAATCATAAAACAGGCAACATTATCATGAAATCCTGAAGATCCCTAGCCTAGTACTAGCATGATGTTCTATCAAAGCTCGAAAACAAATATCATGTATGGTATTTTGGGGTTACTTACTGGCTCCGGCTGATCGTACCTCCGCGTCCTTCTTTTTCATAATTTGAAAACCATTTTAAATTCTCTTTTAAAAACTCTCCTTGATTTGAGACTGGATTCAAACGAATGTTCCCCCAATTCACTCAAACCAAGGCTCTAATACCAACTTGTAACGACCAAAAATTTCAACAAAATTTAAACTTTTAAAAAACAACCGATTTTAATAATGTTATTACAAAAAGGTTTTCAATACATTTATTATCAGAGTATTCCCAGAACCATGTCATAAACATAAACACGAGTAGCGGTACGATCATGCCTTCGCCTTGCCACGGTCTCCTGAAGAACCTGAAAAACATTAAAACCACAATTGTAAGCCCGAAAGCTTAGTCATACCCCCAAAATACCAACCACATATACCATACACATATAACATGTCATATCATAGCCGAATCACAGAACAACCATGCATATCGGGTCTACTGTGTGACTGGTCCGCCGTATCGGGCCTTCAGTGCACTGGGTCCACCCTCTGAGTCTAGTCATGTCCCTCGAGTCCGCAGTGTGGTTGGTCCGCCCGCACCGGGCCTTCAACCCACCTGGTCCACTCTCCGAGTCTACAATATGACTGGTTGTGACAACCCTAAATCTATTCCCGTTACAAATCCCATTTTCACTAACGGAATACGTTAACGTACGTTATTTTATGTAATATTTGGAATCGTTAATATCCGAATATCTAATTATATGCATGTCCTAATATCATTATAAGTAATATAACTCATACGTGTTAATCTAGTTTAACATAATAGAGTTGTATTACTGTTTCAACCACTTCACCCGGGTAAAAAAAGTTTTAACCCCGTTAAACTTTAGCATCGAGTAGCCGTGTATCGGGTACAATACCCGAGACATATAAAAACACTTGAACACTTCAACTGGACTCTTTTACCACAATTACACCTCTCTCTCACTACTTTCTCTCTCTAGACCCGAAATCGACTCCAAATTCGCGAATTTCCGACTTCCAAACGTAAGGATTCATCCCCTAACTTAATCTAATCATACTTTACTGCTTTTAGAGTCCAAAATCATGAGAATCAAGGACCATAAAGGAGTTTACGGCCTAAGAAGCTCCTTAGGCCGTAAACCCCCAAAATCATGCCAAAGATCAAGTTTTTCCTCATGTTAAGCTAGTATACTAATTAAGGCATGTATCTAGAAGGGTTTGGACACTAAAACACATGGATTAGACATGTAAAAAGGAGTTTACGGCCCAAGCATGTGCTTAGGCCGTAAACACCTCAAACACCCCAAAAACACTTGTTTAAAGTCCCAAAAACTCTTCTAAGATGTTTGGTAAATTGGACTTGACGCTAAGGAACACTTAAATGCATCAAACAACTCCATTTGAGGACAAAATGAGGAGTTTATGGCCTAGCTTAAGCTTGGGCCGTAAACACCCAAAAATTTGTGTCAAACAAGTCCCTAAACTACCCTAGTGCTTGTAAGGAATTTAGTTAAGGCCTTTGGAAGTGTGTTGTACCATTTAACTTCACATTTGGACACAAAATGAAGAGTTTACGGCCAAGGGTGTTCTTGGGCCGTAAACTCCCCAAAAATATATGCCAAATTGTCCCAAACTCACTATATGGCCTTCTAGGATTTATCTAAGGTGTATGAGACTTTGTTGTACCAATAAAACATACATCTTGAAGGGTTTACAAGAGTTTACGGCCCAAGAACAAGTCTTGGCCGTAAACTCCCCAAAAATGTCACAAATTATGATGTTTAATCCCTTAAAATAGTCCAAGACACATACCACTAAATCAAGGAAGTGAAATAAGACCTTAAACATACACTTTGGAGTGCCACAAGAGTTTACGGCCAAACCTAGGGGGTTTACGGCCGTAAACTCCCAAAGGATGGCTTTTGGGCCATAAACTCCAAAAGAGTGAGCTCGTGAACCCTCCCGTAAATCATTCATGACTTTGTACCACTCTCGGGAACCCCTTCTAGGCCTTAAAACCCCGAAAACGATGCTAGAATGTCCAAATACTATAATGAAAAGCATAAGATGATTAACTTCTTGTAAAATACATATTTCGTATGACATTAGGGTCCTAGGAGGTGCTCAAGAGGTTATTGGGTACCAAACGCTCAATCGACACTTTTACCCGATTTACCCGATTTCCGCGATTTCAGGTGAGTTCATACCCCTTAAAAGAACCTTTCAAATGTTTTATATGTTTTAGGGGGAAGATACAAGTTGAATATACATGTTTATGAAAAGTTATACAAGACTATTTTTCAGATTTCAGAATTAATCACATGTGATTCACAACCTGTAGTTCAAATCACATGTGATTAATCACTATGCTTTATAACTAAATCAATTGTCTTCAAAACTACTTTGGATTAAATAACAAGTTTTTTAATGTTCCTTTCGTGCAATACTTTTGTTAAATAAAACTCTTTATAAGAATGTAATCAAACTAATATATTTATATAAGTAAGACTTGAAAGACTTAGGACCGATAGCTCGCCTTATTTCCTGTTTCTTGTTTGATTGTGGACTTAGGGTAGTAGTTATCCATCCGACTGTCATTGATTTCTTAATTATATATCTCATACATTAGTACAGATTATGAGTACTTCTTAATTCATTAATTACCTGAATCACTACTTGATTAGAACCACATACACTAAATTAACTATAATGCGTATAGTTAAGGACTCTATCCCTTGTTTCCACTATTACTCTAAACTACTATAATTCTCTATATTATGAAGCAATACACTAATAAGAAAATACAATACAAGTTATACGAAAGATTACTACACTATAATACAAGAGAATGCACTAATCATGAGACAACTCACTAATCCACTACGGGATACTCTATACGCTATACACTATGCCCGAAGTTTTCCGATAGGAAGACGACACTATATGTATAGATCTATACGGGGCAGATGCTATTACATCCCGACTGATAACTTCAGTCCGAGCTGCTCAGGCCCAGGGATGCTTTTACTCTACTACACTATGCATGATTGGGAATGTCATGGGGGTTCGCTATTACTCACACTATTGGGAATATACTAGAAAGACACTATAACCGCACTAAAATACTAAAAGAAAGATGAAGTAATATCCCGAAGTAAATAAGTATCTAATACTAAAGGATGCTGCACCACTATTATATACTCTAAGAATAACTCACTATATTACATTACTTAATGCTGAGTCACTATTACACTTCTATGATAAATGACATTCAAAGATAGAAACAACAGATTTCTTAAGGATTTTCATTTACTATGCAGTTCTGGAGAATATGGGATTTTCTAGGTTTCACCACTATTTATGATTTCAAACTTCAGTTTTCATAATAATGACTCTAATGCTTTTTATACAAGTACTCACACTGAAACTCTTATGAACTCACCAGCTTTATGCTGATATTCTTTTCAAAATAACTTGTATCTTCAGGTCAAAGATAGACAGGTACAACAGCAGCATTTTTGGAGAAGGTGGAGGATACAAGACCCATCTCTTATTTTTGTTTACTTTTGGTGTTTGTCAAACATTACAAAACACACTTGTAAATACACTTACTATATAAATGAAATGGTTGTATGTTTCTGCTTTTACTATTATACAATTGTGATGATACTGTACACTACGTCATCCACCCCGAAACGTATTCCGCCGTTATCGGTTTTGGGGTGTGACAGATTGGTATCAGAGCATTGTTTATAGTGAATCAAGTATATCAACCTATAAAAGATATACGAACTATAAACACTTCGGGACTAAAACACTCTGACCAAGAATATATACTGTTAAGTATCTAAAAGATTTAACTAAGTATATATACACATATCACTATAAAACACAGAAGTCAGTATCGTCCTAGAACCAAACAAAAGTATTAAGATTGTTGGATAGCACAATTGAGCTTAGAGACATATAGTCACATTTAGGGGGATGTAGCCTGATCAACTACGTCTTCCTGGGAGTGACTAGCATGTGCCTAAGTTTGGTTGTGGTATTGCAACAAGTCTAAAACTTACCAACACTACCACAATAACGTTAACATTAGAATACTATAGGAGTATTCTGTACCTCTAAAAACATACATCTGTGAGAACTAAAAAGGGTCGTTACTGATGGAGCAATAGTTGCTAAATGGATACTTTCCGGTTACATGTGACTAGGGCGTTATAGACTTAGAATTTGTGATCTTTGCTTTACTTCCTGTTCCTTGTTTGGTTGTGGATTTAGAGTTAGGGTCACTTATTCGACGGACTATCCTGCCCCAATCACATGTAATTAGTATGCATTATGCAAGTATTGGTCCAACTCGTGACGACCGTCTTATAAGTAATTTAGGTTAGTACGCCTATTAACCTTCTTTTCCCCTTTTCTCGCATAGATACCATGGCTGGCTTCCACCCTCCAGGCGACCCGTACTACCCAAACCAGGGTAATGGGGGATGGCTCAGTGAAGAGTCGGACGATGATCACCCAATCCCCTTGGATGACCACCAAGCAGAAGGCTTTCCGGATAACTCTGACTCCGAGCCAGAAGTTAATAACCTACCCCCTGGAGTCCCAAACCCCAACCCTCGTCCGACATTTCAGGGCCCCACTCCTATGTGGGCCATATCCTTGCACAGATGGAGCGAAGAGCAGGGTCAGCCCACGCCATACAATGGAGACCGAAGTTTCTACAACATAAACGAAGGTGGATCAGCAGATCAGGTTCTGCCCATCATGATCCGAAGGATTGCCAGGAATGTCGAGCAAGGTCAAGCTGCAATAGGTCGAGTTGTGGAAGTGGATGCCAACTCAAATCTCAACACAGTTCGCATCCGCCAACTCGAAGAAGCCATGGACATGACAAGGAGGACTAACAAGGCTCTGCAGCACCAGCTGGCTGCATCCCGAGCTGAAGTTAGAGAACTCCGTGCACGCCAAAGGACTCATGATCGACACCTTCAAGAAGTTATGCGTCAGCTAGCAGAACTGAGGATTCACCCGACAAGTAACCGTCGCCAGTAGAAGACGTCTAGTTACCTCTATCTTTTGTTTAATGGATTAACCTATCCACTCTATGTTCCGTAGATCTATTATCTGTAAACATTCCTAGCTTGAAAGTACTCTAGTCAAACCTCTAAACTGCCAAACCTTTTCTCTATGGTATGATGTAAGACCTATTGCTAGGTCAAATTTTCATGAACTTGTGTTGCATCATGGATACCAATATATTGGCAGTTGATTTCTCTATTGCTATAACTCTCATCTTGATCTTGGATTATGTTGATTTAGTCCACGAAACACTCTATTTATATTCGCAATAGGCCCTTACTATTGCTATCATTTCTATACTTCTTCCAGTAAAGGATGCCTCCACGAAAGCGTCCCGCCAGAGGAAGACCTGCAACTCAAACCCCTACTCCACCACCCCCTCCTCCACAGATCGATCCGGTGTTATTTCAAACAGTGGTAACTGCGGCCGTGACAGCAGCCATGGCCCAAATGAATTCTGGGGATGCGAGCGGTGGTAACTCCAGGTTCGGTGAAGTCCATCATCGAGTGCAGGGATGTACTTATAAGGATTTCATGAACTGTAAACCCACCTTCTTCGATGGTACTGGAGGAATTCTGACATTATCTCGATGGTTCGAAAGAACCGAAGCTGTGTTCGAGATGTGCTCTTGCCCCGAGGAGAGCAAAATCAAGTTCGCTACCGCTACCCTTACCAACAGGGCCTTGACATGGTGGAACGGCCATGTTAGTTCACTTTCCTTGGTCACAGCCAATGCTATGGGCTGGGACACTCTGAAGGACCTCATGAGAGGAGAGTACTGCCCTAGGGGCGAAATTCAGAAACTTGAGGAAGAACTCTGGAACCTCAAGATGAAGGGGACCGATATAACAGCTTATACGGCCAGGTTTTGCGACTTGGCAGCTATGTGCCCCAATATGATCCCTACAGAGAACAAGAAGATTGAACGGTACATCTGGGGTTTAGTGCCCCCGTATCAAGGAAATGTTCTAGCTTCACGCCCTACAACTTTTGATAGCGCCAAGGAATTGGCCCAGAGTCTGATCAACCACGAAATCCCCGCCACTCCGGCGACAGCAACCACAACAACCACTGCACCGCTCGCTTCATCTGACAGAAAGAGGAAGCGATGGGATAAGATGAAAGGCAAGAAAACTCAAACCTCCTCAAAGGACCAACAAATTGTGGCGGTCCATGCTGCCACCACCCCGACTACTCCAGCTGCTCCAGCCCCGCCAAAAGCTTACAGTGGAAACTTGCCCAAGTGTCCCAAGTGCCCTTTCCACCACAACGGCCCCTGCCGTGAACTGCAGTGTTCCAACTGCGGTCGAAAAGGCCATACTGTCCGATTTTGTAAGGCCCCTCCCAAACCTATCACGCAGGTTCCTGGTACGGGAGTGACCCCAACTTGTTATGGCTGTGGAGAGGCGGGTCATTTTAAGAGAAACTGTCCAAAGACCACAAATGCTGGAAGAACTGGAAGGCTACTCGCTATCGGTCACAATGAAGCGGTAGCAGATCCCACAGTAGTCACGGGTACGTTTCTTCTCAACAACTCCTATGCCTGTGTCTTATTTGATAGTGGTGCAGAAAGAAGCTTCGTAAATCATAACTTTAAACACTTACTCAAACAAACCCCTCAACCACTAAAAGAAACATTCGTCGTAGAAATGGCTAATGGGAAAACAGAAAGCTCTAGCGAAATCTACATATGGTGCACTCTTATGTTTGACGATCACTCATTCCCAATCGATCTTATGCCAGTCTCAATCAAAAATTTCGATGTCATTGTTGGTATGGATTGGTTGAGTCTCCATTACGCCGATATCCTATGTTCCGACAAAGCCATTCGCCTGAACCTTCCAAATCACGAAACCCTCTTGATATATGGAGATAAGCCGAGTACGAGCCTTCGTATCATCTCCAGTGTTCAGGCTCAGAAATACTTACGCAAGGAGTATCGCGCCTTTCTTACCCATGTCGTTGACACTAACCAGAAATCGAAAGATCCAAAAGACATTCCTGTAGTATGCGATTTCCCTGACGTCTTTCCGGAGGATCTTCCCGGCCTACCTCCCAAACTTCAGATTGAGTTCAGAATCGACCTAATTCCAGGAGCTACCCCCGTAGCTAAGTCGCCCTACCGTCTAGCGCCCGCCGAAATGCAAGAACTATCTGGCCAACTCAACGAACTGCTCAGCAAGGGCTTTATAAGACCGAGTTTCTCACCTTGGGGAGCTCCGGTCTTGTTCGTGAAAAAGAAAGATGGATCGTTTCGGATGTGCATCGATTATAGAGAACTCAATAAACTCACGGTTAAAAATCGCTACCCCCTCCCTCGTATCGACGATCTGTTTGATCAACTACAAGGAGCAAGTTACTTCTCCAAGATTGACCTTAGATCTGGGTATCATCAGTTACGGGTACTCGAGGAAGATGTTCCGAAGACAGCTTTCCGAACCCGCTACGGACACTTTGAGTTCGTAGTGATGCCCTTTGGACTGACCAACGCCCCCGCAGTATTCATGGACTTGATGAATAGAGTGTGTCGTCCATACCTGGACAGTTCGTCATCGTCTTCATTGACGATATCCTCGTTTACTCTCGGAACAAGGAAGAACACAAGGATCACCTACGACAAGTCTTGGAAACATTGCGATCCGAAAAGTTATATGCGAAGTTCTCTAAGTGCGAGTTCTGGATCCGAAGAGTCGAATTCTTAGGTCACGTGGTTAGTGAAGAAGGAATTCATGTGGATCCCTCCAAGATTAAAGCTATTGAGAACTGGTCAGCACCGAAGACGCCTACGGAAATTCGTCAATTTCTAGGCCTCGCTGGCTACTACCGTAGATTCATTCAAAACTTTTCTCGGATTGCGAAACCTCTCACTATGTTGACACAGAAAGGAGTACCGTTCGACTGGGAGGAAAGACAGGAGAAGGCATTCCAAACCCTGAAGTGAGCCCTATGCACCGCACCAGTATTATCCCTTCCCGAAGGAACATAAGATTTTGTCGTATACTGTGATGCATCCAACCAGGGGCTCGGTTGTGTCTTGATGCAACGGGGTAAGGTTATCGCATATGCCTCGAGACAGCTAAAGACCCATGAGGCGAACTACACTACGCACGACCTCGAGTTAGGAGCGGTTGTTTTTGCACTAAAAATCTGGAGACACTACTTATATGGGACGAAGAGTGTGGTATACACTGATCATAAAAGCCTCCAACATATAATGAACCAAAAAGAACTCAACATGAGGCAGTGTCGATGGGTCGAGCTACTTAACGATTACGACTGTGAAATTAGATATCACCTGGGAAAAGCCAATGTAGTAGCAGATGCACTGAGCAGGAAGGAGTATACTGGTCGAAAGACCAAGTCGTTGACGATGACTATTCATTCGCATCTCTCCACGCAGATCAAAGAGGCTCAGCGGGAAGCCTTAAAGCCCGAGAACGTGTTGGGAGAATCTCTACGTGGAATGGATAAAAATTTGGAGGTAAAGGGTGACGGAGCCTACTACTTCATGGACCGAATCTGGACTCCACACCATGGAGGTTTTAGAGATTTGGTTATGAGGGAAGCGCATAACACTCGCTACTCCATCCACCCGGGTTCAGATAAGATGTATCTGGATCTCAAAAAGCTATACTGGTGGCCAAACATGAAAGCGGAGATCGCCACATTTGTGAGTAAGTGCCTCACTTGCGCGAAAGTCAAGGTTGAATATCAAAAGCCATCAGGACTTCTCCAACAACCTGAGATACCAGAATAGAAGTGGGAGCGGATCACAATGGACTTTATAACCAAACTTCCCAAGACAACGGGTGGATTAGATACTATTTGGGTCATTGTCGATAGGTTGACTAAGTCCGCACATTTCCTACCCATCAAGGAAACGGACAAGATGGAGAAACTCACTAGAACATACATTAAAGAAATAGTACGACTACATGGCGTCCCTATCTCTATTATCTCAGACAGAGATAGTAGATTCACCTCTAGGTTCTGGCAATCGTTGCAAGAAGCACTAGGGACGAGGCTGGACATGAGTACAGCCTACCATCCGCAGACCGACGGACAGAGTGAGAGGACGATTCAAACCTTAGAGGATATGATGCGAGCTTGTGTAATTGACTTTGGTAAGTTATGGGACACACACTTACCTCTTGTGGAATTTTCTTATAATAATAGTTATCATACGAGCATCAAGGCAGCCCCATTCGAAGCCCTCTACGGCCGCAAGTGTAGATCCCCTCTGTGCTGGGCTGAGGTGGGTGACACTCAACTAGCTAAAGGAAGAGTTCCTGACAGCTCTCTCACTGGTCCGGAGATCATTCGAGAAACGACCGAGAAGATTGTACAGATACGCGAACGACTTAAAGTCGCTAGGGATCGACAGAAAAGCTACGCCGATAAACGAAGAAAACCCTTGGAATTCCAGGTGGGAGATCGAGTCATGTTGAAGGTCTCACCCTGGAAGGTCTCACCCTGGAAGGGCACGATACACTTTGGAAAGCGTGGAAAGTTGAACCCAAGGTACATAGGGCCTTTTGAGATTCTCGCTAGAATCGGCCCCGTAGCTTATAAACTCAACCTACCTCACGAACTAAGCAACATACACCCTACCTTTCACGTCTCTAACTTGAAGAAATGCCTGTCAGACGAGACACTCGTAATTCCCCTTGAAGAGATTGAGGTCAATGAGAGCCTCAACTTCGTGGAAGAACCTGTTGAGATTATGGATCGAGAAGTAAAACGAACGAAGCAAAGCCGTATCCCAATTGTGAAAGTTCGGTGGAACGCCAAACGAGGACCGGAATTCACTTGGGAACGCGAAGACCAAATGAAACTCAAATACCCCAATCTCTTCACGTAGTCGTACTGTAACTCTTATATGTATGAATTCTAAAATTTCGGGACGAAATTCCCCTAACGGGGGGATGATGTGACAACCCTAAATCTATTCCCGTTACAAATCCCATTTTCACTAACGGAATACGTTAACGTACGTTATTTTATGTAATATTTGGAATCGTTAATATCCGAATATCTAATTATATGCATGTCCTAATATCATTATAAGTAATATAACTCATACGTGTTAATCTAGTTTAACCTAATAGAGTTGTATTACTGTTTCAACCACTTCACCCAGGTAAAAAGTTTTAACCCCATTAAACTTTAGCATCGAGTAGCCGTGTATCGGGTACAATACCCGAGACATATAAAAACACTTGAACACTTCAATTGGACTCTTTTACCACAATTACACCTCTCTCTCACTACTTTCTCTCTCTAGACCCGAAATCGACTCCCAATCCGCGAATTTCCGACTTCCAAACGTAAGGATTCATCCCCTAACTTAATCTAATCATACTTTACTGCTTTTAGAGTCCAAAATCATGAGAATCAAGGACCATAAAGGAGTTTACGGCCTAAGAAGCTCCTTAGGCCGTAAACCCCCAAAATCATGCCAAAGATCAAGTTTTTCCTCATGTTAAGCTAGTATACTAATTAAGGCATGTATCTAGAAGGGTTTGGACACTAAAACACATGGATTAGACATGTAAAAAGGAGTTTACGGCCCAAGCATGTGCTTAGGCCGTAAACACCTCAAACACCCCAAAAACACTTGTTTAAAGTCCCAAAAACTCTTCTAAGATGTTTGGTAAATTGGACTTGACGCTAAGGAACACTTAAATGCATCAAACAACTCCATTTGAGGACAAAATGAGGAGTTTACGGCCTAGCTTAAGCTTGGGCCGTAAACACCCAAAAATTTGTGTCAAACAAGTCCCTAAACTACCCTAGTGCTTGTAAGGAATTTAGTTAAGGCCTTTGGAAGTGTGTTGTACCATTTAACTTCACATTTGGACACAAAATGAAGAGTTTACGGCCAAGGGTGTTCTTGGGCCGTAAACTCCCCAAAAATATATGCCAAATTGTCCCAAACTCACTATATGGCCTTCTAGGATTTATCTAAGGTGTATGAGACTTTGTTGTACCAATAAAACATACATCTTGAAGGGTTTACAAGAGTTTACGGCCCAAGAACAAGTCTTGGCCGTAAACTCCCCAAAAATGTCACAAATTATGATGTTTAATCCCTTAAAATAGTCCAAGACACATACCACTAAATCAAGGAAGTGAAATAAGACCTTAAACATACACTTTGGAGTGCCACAAGAGTTTACGGCCAAACCTAGGGGGTTTACGGCCGTAAACTCCCAAAGGATGGCTTTTGGGCCATAAACTCCAAAAGAGTGAGCTCGTGAACCCTCCCGTAAATCATTCATGACTTTGTACCACTCTCGGGAACCCCTTCTAGGCCTTAAAACCCCGAAAACGATGCTAGAATGTCCAAATACTATAATGAAAAGCATAAGATGATTAACTTCTTGTAAAATACATATTTCATATGACATTAGGGTCCTAGGAGGTGCTCAAGAGGTTATTGGGTACCAAACGCTCAATCGACACTTTTACCCGATTTACCCGATTTCCGCGATTTCAGGTGAGTTCATACCCCTTAAATGAACCTTTCAAATGTTTTATATGTTTTAGGGGGAAGATAAAGTTGAATATACATGTTTATGAAAAGTTATACAAGACTATTTTTCAGATTTCAGAATTAATCACATGTGATTCACAACCTGTAGTTCAAATCACATGTGATTAATCACTATGCTTTATAAATAAATTAATTGTCTTCAAAACTACTTTGGATTAAATAACAAGTTTTTTAATGTTCCTTTCGTGCAATACTTTTGTTAAATAAAACTCTTTATAAGAATGTAATCATACTAATATATTTATATAAGTAAGACTTGAAAGACTTAGGACCGATAGCTCGCCTTATTTCCTGTTTCTTGTTTGATTATGGACTTAGGGTAGTAGTTATCCATCCGACTGTCATTGTTTTCTTAATTATATATCTCATACATTAGTACAGATTATGAGTACTTCTTAATTCATTAATTACCTGAATCACTACTTGATTAGAACCACATACACTAAATTAACTATAATGGGTATAGTTAAGGACTCTATCCCTTGTTTCCACTATTACTCTACACTACTATAATTCTCTATATTATGAAGCAATACACTAATAAGAAAATACAATACAAGTTATACGAAAGATTACTACACTATAATACAAGAGAATGCACTAATCATGAGACAACTCACTAATCCACTACGGGATACTCTATACGCTATACACTATGCCCGAAGTTTTCCGATAGGAAGACGACACTATATGTATAGATCTATACGGGGCAGACGCTATTACATCCCGACTGATAACTTCAGTCCGAGCCGCTCAGGCCCAGGGATGCTTTTACTCTACTACACTATGCATGACTGGGAAGGTCATGGGGGTTCGCTATTACTCACACTATTGGGAATATACTAGAAAGACACTATAACCACACTAAAATACTAAAAGAAAGATGAAGTAATATCCCGAAGTAAATAAGTATCTAATACTAAAGGATGCTGCACCACTATTATATACTCTAAGAATAACTCACTATATTACATTACTTAATGGTGAGTCACTATTACACTTCTATGATAAATGACATTCCAAGATAGAAACAACAGATTTCTTAAGGATTTTCATTTACTATGCAGTTCTGGAGAATATGGGATTTTCTAGGTTTCACCACTATTTATGATTTCAAACTTCAGTTTTCATAATAATGACTCTAATGCTTTTTATACAAGTACTCACACTGAAACTCTTATGAACTCACCAGCTTTATGCTGATATTCTTTTCAAAATAACTTGTATCTTCAGGTCAAAGATAGACAGGTACAGCAGCAGCATTTTTGGAGAAGGTGGAGGATACAAGACCCATCTCTTATTTTTGTTTACTTTTGGTGTTTGTCAAACATTACAAAACACACTTGTAAATACACTTACTATATAAATGAAATGGTTGTATGTTTCTGCTTTTACTATTATACAATTGTGATGATACTGTACACTACGTCATCCACCCCGAAATGTATTCCGCCGTTATCGGTTTTGGGGTGTGACGCTGGCCCGCCCGCATCGGGCCTTCAGTCGGCCTGGTCCACTCTCTGAGCCTCGGCACGTCTGGTCCGCCCTCATGGGGCCTGTAGCCTATCCAGACCGCTCGTTGGGCCTTCGGAACAACCGGTCCGCCTTGGGTATCTTGGCCTACAGCACAAAGCAGGACTCGCCTCAACCCAACTCCAGTCCAAACAACCATGTGCACATAAACATACAATCATATAACAGTTCACAGTCAACAAGTCGATCAAACAGATCACATGACATATCATCATCCTAACCAGGATACCGACCTAACCGGTCACTAGCATATACCATCCTAACTACCAGGATGCAAACATATCAAAGCAATAGCATAACAACAAATACCCGGATCTCAATCCGATAAAGGGCCGGCCTTGGTGCCTTAGACCCTGTTGATATAGTGAGGATAACTCACCTCGCGATTGCCGATACTCTGAACTGGAGAAGCAGATTTTCGAATCACCATCTCACCGCAAATCCCGAACTAGCCCACATAGCACAAATACCCATTAGGCCAAGCATATATATTCACTTATCTGGCCAAGGCCAAAGTCCAAATCTTATACAAAGTCCAATATTGGCCCAATTTACCAAATTAGGCCCACCTCACCAAATGGGCCTAGATCCAAGGTCCATAACAATAATTGGGCCCAAAATACTCTATCCAAAATTTCCAGTCATGGCCCATAAACCAACAACCCACAAATGGCCCAAACTCTAAGGGCCAACATTAAAATCCAATCAGGGGAAGTACGTTGGGCGTACCCTCCTTGGTACGTGGGGCGTACACGATGAATCACAGCTGGGGATCAGGGCACTGGCCCGCTACGCGGGGCGTACTCAAGTGCTACACGGGGCGTAACCCTACTACTCATTAAGTCCTTATAACTTCTTATTGGCTTAAGCACTTAAGCCCAAACTTCAGATCCCTAGGCCAAATATGCCTAAGATTCATAAAGTCTCCAACTTTATTACTTGGGACGTCCATAAAGCTCTTAATCCAAGGTCTTAATCCATTAAGACCTACATATCTCACACATGGAACAACCACAGCCCTTGGGACCTCATTTTTTCTCCCTCAAGACCTCTCCAAAGGTTTGAAAGGACAGATAATCTCGGCCAACACAAAGCATGAATCAAGATGAGGACTTTTGGGACAAGAAAGATGCTAAAACGTCACAACACTTAGATCTATGCAAAATAATTGACAAGCAAGAAGCTTTATACCTCAAATAAGCTCCAAAGGATGATATCTCTCCAGATCTACAAGCTCCAATCGTTCCTTTCCTTCTTTGACAACTTCTCCTTTCTTCTTCTAGCTTTTCTTTTGCCAAAAATGAGCTTTTCAAGGCCAAACACACCCAACAATGGAGGGAATACGGGTTTCTAGGGTTCCTGAGGTTAAGGGTGAGCTTATGGAGGCTAGGGGTATGAACCAACATGTTCCTTATATAGTGGCTGACCCTAATTTTAGGGTTTGGGGTTTCTGAGAGTACGCTGGGCGTACCTCTAGTACGTTGGGCGTACTCACCTTGCCACCACGCACATCTCCCTTCACTACGTTGGGCGTACGTCCAGCTTACGCTGGGCATACCCAGCCAAACTCTAAAACACATGCATGGCTTGCATGGAACCCCTTTTTCCACTTTTCCGTTAAGAGTTATAATCAATTATCATCTTCAAAATGCCGCAACTCCTCTACTCTAAACCCGCTCCCAAATAACTTTACATTCACACGAGGGTGGCGAGAAGCCCTATGCTTCTAACAACATACACCAGCCCGAAACCTTCTCGGATAAAACCTATTTCCCATAAAAGACCAAAATTACTCTTCCTCTTAAATCTGAGGGACTCATAATTAAACACTTTAAGAATGGGGTGTTACATGACTAATTAGGAGTATATGTGATATACTACTGTATACAATATACTTCTAATCGAGATTTAAAGGTTCTGTGTGGAAGAGTTCTTTAGCATATCTGATTCAAATTTTCTCATCTCCACTCAAGACGTCTTTTTCACCAGCAGTTCATCGTTTCTCACAGCCCAAAAGTCAACGAATATCGACCAATTTTTTTTTTTTTTTCCATTTTTCCAATTTCGTTGTCCTATTTCTTCAACAAATTCATTTATGTGTTTACGGATTCCAATTGTGTAATTGTTTTCTATTTGAGCGTTTGATTTTGGATGTTATTTGATTTTTAATCTTTCCCTAATTTTCCAATTTCAGGTTTCGATTTTTAATTTCAATTTGACCTTGATGACTTTTAGAACTCATGCGCAAGTCCTACGAGTAAGTAATATCATGCCATCTTAATATATAAATATAATTTAATGTATCGTGTTTTTCAGGCCTTAATGCTTGGGTGAATATGGCTACTGAAGCCTTATGGGGATGGTGGTGAAGGTAAGAATAAGCTTCCAAACTTCATTTTAATGTTACATTTAATATTCAGTTGTTTTTTAATTAATTTGAATCCAACAGTTGATATATTATACACTTACGAATTTGAGTTTCCTTCTTATATTCCTTTATGAGTATCAATTTCGCCTTCTCATCTGTACCATGCATTGATTGATTGAAATTGAATTCTGTTTGTGGAGTTTACATAGGTAGATTATGGAGCTCCATATTAATCAAATGTTGATAATTAATATAAAGATTGTATTTCTAACAAGCCTAAGTTCTGTCATCTTCCTTTAATAATGGGCAAATGGTCATAAATTAACTAATCTTTTATACAGGTTATTCATTAACATGGTCATCAAATATCAAAAACACCATGCCATTGATGGAAAAAGAAAATAGTGACCGAGAATATTGTACATTTGACCAAGTTGCCCCTGTCTTAGAAAAAATATAGAAAAATCATCAACAGTCGAAATTAGGAACCGGAAACTCTCAAAGCTTAGAAATTGTGTCTATTTTGTCCCTAATTTTTGTGCTGATTGAATACCCCCAGCATGAGACATTCATCACAGTTTTCAAGAAATGGTCTTCTTATTGTTATGCTCATGTGATTTCTTAGTTTTATTTTGGTTATTTCTGGTAATTTCTTTACGGTCAATTGGGATCTGCTTTCTTGGGCGAGAGGAATGGAATCAGTCTTTCCAATGTTCCTGTTACTCACTTTTCATACCCAAGAGAAATCGTAGTTGATAGGCAGGAATCTATTCTTAAGATTAGTAAAGTAATGGAAACAAGAAGTATGTTTGTAACATACTGTAACTGTATGTTTTACAACCGAACACTTTCTAACCCCCGCAAAGCGGGGGTCCTTCCCTAGTTTTTATAAAAATGTAAAATATATTGTTGGAAATTGTCTGTCATGAAAGTATTGAAAAAAAAGTTCTTGTGGTGTAGTGGTTATCACGTTATCTTTGCACGCTAAAGGTCTCCGGTTCGATCCCGGGCAGGAACAATAAATATGTTTATGGTCGTCATTTACCATAGGGCCAATGGCCTAGTGGTATGGAGTGATCATTTCATTTAAGAGGTCAATGGTTCAAGTCTTAGTTGAGAAATCGGTGTTTATTTAGGAGTAGATTAGTTATTTTGCCTTTTCAAAAAAAATATATTTAAAAAATATCAAAAACTATGGCGTAAAAAACCTCTGTCGTAATTATATGTCGCAAATTACAGCAAACTAATGTATGCCATCTTGTATTTATTATGAGCCTTTCAGTTACATATATTTGTTGTATTTTATAATCATTCAAAAGAGACGATAATTGTTTTTCTTCTAGTAATGGTAATGAACTTTAGAGTGTCTCATTGCCAAAAACTAAAATGTATCACGTTTTATTTTTGTTACTAGTTATGAGATCCATATATTATATGGATTTATTTAAATAAAAAACTAAATATAAAATTTTAAATATTAACATTTAAGGAGTTTGAATTTATAAGAAAAATATTGATTTCTAAAAATTAAAGTGTTTTTTTTTTCTAAATTTAAACAAATAATTAAGTAAATAAATAAAAGAAATTAATAAAGCTTTAATATAATAATTTTGAAATTAAAACAAAAGTTAATTAAGAAAATTAATATATATATATATATATATATATATATATATATATATATATATATATATATATATATATATATTATTTTATTTGAATACCATGTTAAATTATTAAAATAAAAAAATCATAAAATGATATGGGGAATAAAAACTAATTCAAAAAAACTATAGAATTACATTGACAAATTGAATAAGAGTGTAATTTTTCTATACCAAACGTTTGGACCATTTATTTATTTATTTATTTATTGTTTTTAACTATACAAAGTTACGAAGTCGCTGTGCTAATTTCACAAAATATATTCTAGATATTTTGTAAATTATAAATGACTCTTTTTATAACAAGTTTTCATGAGAACTTATCCACAACCTAATTAATGAAAAATCATGTTTTTAAAGATAAATGAGTAACATCAACAACTTTGACCAAATTTAAAACACCAAAAATGTGAAAATCTATATATATATATATATATATATATATATATATATATATATATATATATATATATATATATATATATATATATATATATATATATATATATATATATATATATATATATTTTCCAACAAAAAATAAACATAAACATATTGCATACTGTTTTCAAAATGGTATGATGTAACTTGATGATAACGTTTTCATTAAAATAAAGAGCTCTCATGATAAACAATTTAGGGGTGAGCAAAAAACCGAACCGCAAACAAAAAAAAAAAACTGAAAAAACCGTATAAACCGAAACCGAAATGAAAACCGATAGTGCGGTTTTTAGTCTAGTAAAAACCGCAAAAAACCGAACCGCACCGTGTATATATATATATATATATATATATATATATATATATATATATATATATATATATATAAAGTGTTGATATTTGTAAGAACCAAGAACTTATAACAATTAAAATTTTTGTAAATATAAATATATATTTTATCTATGGGATGATGGTTGTATGTTTTTAAGCATACATTCGTTGGTAGTTACAATAACAAATAATGTTTATGACATTTTTTAACATTTAAATATGAAGAATACTAATGATGATAGTATCATTTTTATAAATACATTAATTGATATCATTGCATGTATCCGTGAAACAAATTTTATATTAAATTTGTATTATGTCAAGCATTAGAAACGTGTTAGATGAGTGGTTATATAATTTGATTTCAAACCAAGAGGTGGTAGTATCGATTTATCTCCAAAAAATGATTAGCACTCCTCATCTGAGTCAAAGTAACTCGCCGAGTTACTTGAGTTTTAGTAAAAAGGAAAAACGAAAACAAAAAAAAAACTAACAAAAATCCGCAAAAAAAACAGAACCGCATAAAACCGCAATAGAAAACCGCAAAAACCAAACTGCATAAAAACCGAATGGTGCGGTTTCTAAATTTCAAAAAAACGAAGTTGTGGTTTTTAGTTCGGCTTTGGCCAAAAATCGCACCGAATCACACGATGCTCACCCCTAATAAACATAATTTCCTAAACGAATGAAGACAAATGAAGGAGATCGAAATTGTTTAGACAAATAGCAACAAATTATTATGTCATCTCAAATGAAAAAGTTCAAATTCGATGACATAAATGTGAGACGCATTTACCATGCTTTAACGAAATAAAGCTTTAAAAGTTAGGATGATTTCACTTTCAAAATTTTGCAAAATTGCACTGTTGAATGTATCCAATTGCTAGGGGTGAGCAAAACCGGACCCGAAAACCAAAAAACCGACAAAGCCGAAACCGAAAAACCGAAACCGAAGCTTAAACCGACAGTTTGGGTTTAGAAATTTCAAAAACCGAAATTTTCGGTTTGGGTTTGGTAAAACTGAAAGAAACCCACCGAACCGAATTTCATATATTATATGTATTTTGTGAGTTATATATGTATATATATGTAGTTCTTAGGTTATAAACACAAACTGAAGCATTGCCCCACTGGTTAACGCGTTAGGCGGTTGTTTGAAATGGCGCAGGTTCTAATCTTTCCGGCGTCGTTTTTCTCGATTTATTTTGGCAATAAGTTAACTTCATCCCACATCGACCCCATTACTAAACTCAGCCATTATTCTCTTCTATATAAGCTCGCCACCCTCTTTCTTTCTATTCTCTCTAACTTTGATTGAGTCTCACATCACTTGGGATATCTAAATATCTCTTGACCTCTCCATTATATAGTTGATGGTTGAGGTGGGATTAAGAAATAAGTTTGATATTTGGTTTGAATTATAAAATCAAAACCGAACCGTGAAACCGAAGTTTAAAACCGATAAACCGAACCCATTGGTTTGGGTTTGAATTTTCAGAAACTGATCATTTTCGGTTGGGTTTGATTTCAGTTCAAAACCGACCCATGCACAACCCTATCAATTGCATTCTATATATAAAGCATTTTCGAAACTGTTAATCTCCAAATATGTACCTTACTTTATCCAAACCCTAATTCTACAAATATCAAGATCAAATACCAAATCCATTTTCATTACGACAGCTTATATTGTGAATCAATTAAGGAATAAGGCCGTATTAGCAGGGCGACTCAAGCTTATTTAAGGCTTTAGACAAAATAAACATATAAGATTATTTTTTTACATCTACTTGCAACTCCTTAATACCAAAATCCTTAATACCAAAAGCTTTTTAATTTTTAAATTAATATAAGTATATACATAAAAATACGCCCTAAAAATTTGAAGGTTGTATGTCATCGATCATGAACCCTACCATCTCATTCGACTCTGTGTATGAATATCGAGCTTACGATATGAATAGTAACATATGAATAGGTCTGTATGAATATAGACATAATGATATTGAGCATGGAAATAACAATAAAGTACCTCTTTGATATTAATCAATTATTTTATTTTTTATATTTAAAGAAAAATGGTAATTACATATTAATGATACATTTTTTTAAGTAAACCTATCGGGATGTTAATTTTCTTCTTGAAAAGATCTTAAATATTTTATGCTTCATTTAAAAAGATGATGGTCAGTAAGCAACCCGAATGTCTAGTAATAATTCGCAATTAATTAATATGGTGTAGGCACCAAAACATCTTATCCAAACTGAAAATTATGGGTGTGGATATTATATATCATTTCTTATATATTGATAAGATTAAAGTACACTATCACTTACCCATAAAATTACAATGCCATAAATAAATTTTACAATAACATATCCTTAAGTGACGAACTTCAACCACTTGTAATATAGTTGAATTTGACAGAGAAAATCAACATGCTTTGAATATGAATCATGAAAGTATGAAAAACATATGAAGATCATTGTCTCATATATGCAATTCAACAATAGAAAATTGCACCATCAAATTCTTTATAGGATATAGAGGCTGTCGATGTTGTGGAGAATAGCGAAGTGCTTATATTGTATTTGAAATGTAATTATCTAAAGAATAGAAGTGTAAAGGAATGACGGAGTAGCTATATTGAAGTGTCAACTCTTCAATATATCTTTTTTTATCATCATGACATTATTCGTATACGAAAACGTTTAGTCCGTATTATTGGATCAGGTGTTTAAACCAATAACTAAATTGATATATACTTGAATTAAAAGTAGAGTCATTTTTGATTGCCCTCAAAACCAGTAATTGATAGAGTGATTTTAGGAGAAAGCAGTTGATTTATTGATTTATTATAAGGATAATAAAAAGTAATAAATATTTTATTAATAGATTATAAGATTAATATATTAATTAGAAATAATATTATTTAAACAATAATTAATCCAAAATTAATTAGAATTAAATTTGAGATTAATTTGATTAATTAAAAGTAAAAGGATTAAAGATGACAATGTTCAAAAGTTGAGCAATAAAAGATTCCAGAACCTTCCCATGTGACTGGGATAGTTTTGGAGGTTCTTAGAGTTTCTTGGAAGACTCTGGGAGCAAGAAAATGGATAAGGGTTATCTAAGGGAACCTGTCTCATGGTTGTCAAAATCGCGATCCTGATCATAAAATCGTACGATCCTAGGTATGAAAAACGATTCGGATCATAAAAGGATCGTATTTTGGGTAAGATCGCAGGTAGGATCATAAGTAGGATCGTAGGATCGAGATCCGATCCGATCCTACCTTCGTTTGATGTTTTTTTTGTTTTTTTTCTTGCAAATGAATATTTTTTACCACTTTATGTCTTGTACCCTTTATCAATTTACCATTTATCATTTTGTATTGTACCTTATGACAAATATTTTGAAGTTTTTATAACTTATGAACGAAAAATTGAATGTTTGAAATATTTTTCATGATTAAATATTATAAATTAAAATTATATTTTATTTTGTGGGATCTTAGGATTCCAATCCCGATCTTACAATCCCGATCTTGCAAACCCAAAAACAATCATAGGTAGGATCCCGATCTTGACAACCTTGACCTGTCTTATCCAATACTCCGTACTCACCTATATAAACCCTTTATGAGGTTCATAATTTGGGACATCATTCTAAGAACCCTAAGAGCCAAAAATTCCTTCTTCCCTCCTCTCTCCTCTCAAGTCTTCTATTGCAAGGGTTTGGGTACAAACCATTAGAGGCACGACATTTCTAGTGCTTGCTTTCTGAAGCTTGTTCAAGAAGGAATTGTTGATTATTTACTAAAATAATAAAAAATGTATGTATACCCTAAACTAAACCCAAGCCATATTTTATTAATTGATTAATATTAAACAATTATTTAATCCACAAATGATTTAATTAATTCAAAAGAATATTTTAAATAATTAATATTTGAACCTCATATTTAAAAAGTTTTAATATATATACATACATATATATATATATATATATATATATATATACATATATATATATATATATATATATATATATATATATATATATTAAAAGTTATCTACTATATGGATAAGAAAAGTAAAAAGAAAAAACGTTACTATGCCTCATTCACGAAACCAATCTATAAAGTGGGTATCAGGAAGCGGCCTATAAAATGACTGTTGAATAGGTGTTCACTCTCACCCACCGCTCTCTTGTGTGGGGGAGAGTTGTTAGCAGCACGGATTTTATAGACATAATATCATTAAAATTTTTAATGACATAAAAGTACTAGAACCTTATTTTAAATAAAAAGCTACTCTAGTTAATTTAGGGAAAATGTAAAATAGTATGCTAATCTATGAAAACGCACGTCATACTTTAACATCTCGTCAGTAGAGCGTGTGTGGTTAACCAACACACTAGTAGACTTTAAAGAGAAATGTTGGGCATCTCGAAAATTGTTATTGTTAATGGAGCATGTGTGGTTAACCGGCATATCAATTGGAGATGGTTAATGACATCGAGGGTGCAAGTGCATTTGCATGGTTATTCACATATTATTTGTGATCTACAAAATCCCAGTCACACATAAAAGAGCATAATCTAAGATAAAAAAATGTAATTTATAAGATTCAATGAGGTTGTTAAAGCCTTAATGGCCTACAAGTTAAATGAGGGAGAATCTGTCTATAGTCATGTGTAGATAATGTAGAGATACATTGATCATCTTGGAAGGATCAATGTGAACTTTGACGATGATTTGGCTATTGACATATTCCATAACTTTTTTATTTTATTTTATGTTTAGTTCATCTTGACTTATCATTTGAATAACACAGAGACCACATTGTAAAACTCAACAACTTGTTGCAGACAACTGAATCAGAGATGAAAAAGAATTAGACTTCGTCCTCGAAGTACGCTACTACAACTAACCTAGGGTAGTGATCCTACATCTCCACCTTAGGCCACTAAGACGGTCCTCCCTAAAGCCTGATCCAAAACAAAAGTCAGTTAATTCAAGCGACTTCCTTCACATACTATCCTCAACCCAATCTTAACGAAAGGCACACACCCCAACCAATTACGGATCCTTAGCCCACTAACTATTACCATTGAAGCAAACCATCACAATTCTCCAAAATTTCGGAAATCCACTACCTCGACTAGCTCTTCAAGGAGCCAAACTATCTCGAAACACGGTTGTTATGACTTCTCCTTACAATCTGAGCCAACCGGAACCCTTCCGACCCTGACTTACCTTGCCGAATCAGGACTCCTGACCATTCACTATTGTTGCACCGTTCATCTGAAAACAAGGCGACTACGAACACAAGCCTCAATTAGATAACCATTGAAAACAAATGAAGACAATGTCAACATATTCTACAACTTCCCAAATATATAAACAAACTTCTAGTGAAAACCACATAGCTGTGGACTTTCAAAACTACAACCACTGAAACAACTCCATCAGTCTGGTTCCAGAGACCAGGAACCCATCAATCCTAACTTTTGAACCCAAACTCCAAGACTAATATTCATCCATTCTCAGGACCTACCCCTTATCTTTGACTAAGAACACGACCAAACACAAGAATAAAGTACTAAAAACATGTTGATCACGAATTTCACCAAATCCCAAAACCGGAAGTTGTACCAAAAGCCTTAAATACACAATTGATTCTCGAACATGTCATTCCAACCCACTACTACTACGAACAAGGATTTTCAGTCCAAAAATTTTCATTTTGCATCCAACCCTTATCAGCTTAGGTCTACGTCCACCTGACAATCACTCGAGATTTTTGGACCAATTCCTCATGCTGGAAACCAGACTCCTAACAGACAGCCAACAAAAAGATGGGGTCCACCATATCTTCCATTCATAAGCGACTTCCATCACAACATAATCTACTATTCTAAATAACTTTTCCTGACCACATGATCCAATCCAACTAGTCACCGAGTCTCCCGATGTCACACCCCAAAACCGAGAACGGCGGAAACGTTCTCGGGCGGAGGATGTCATGTAATGTATCACAATAATGCAAAGTAGTAAAAAAGCAACAACATAATCCATTGCATTAATAGTATAATTTTAAATACAAGTGTGTTCTTTCATAGTATAAAACAACATAGTGAATAATCAAAATAAAAGACGAGTCTTGACTGCTCTGTCTTCACAAAACCTGGTCGTCGTACCTGTCTATTTATGACCTGAGAATACAAGTTATTTTGAAAGCGACTATCAGCAATAAAGCTGCTGAATTAATAAGTATTTATGTGTCTTTGATTTGTAAAACTTTAAAGAAAAGACTTGTAAATGTTTGAAGAAGAGTTTGTATAAGTATGAAAAACCCTAGAAAATTCCATATTTCCTACTAGTATAAAAAGTAGTCTTCTACCAAGACCCAATTGTTTTGAAAGTATGCATCACTGTAAACGTGATGGTTTTTCCAATTATAACTATTATTATAAAACTGTATCCTACCTCATCGTTTATGAGAATATGTCATAAAATAAAGGTAATAAGGAAAATAGTATATTTATATCTAATATAATCTACCTCATTGTTTATGTGAATGTGTCACAAAGTAAAGGTAATAAGGAAAATAATATAATAACTAAAATTGAATCCTTTTACACTAGGATATTCACGACGTGGTAACTCGCCGAACAGTACAACCGTAGACACCCGTCGATGTGCATCTTCCCTACTGTAGCTAACAGCCTTGGGTGTGGAATGGTAAGTCCCGTAACGTATGTAATAGTATCTATGTAATAGTATCCATGTAATCGTATCTCTGTAATTGTCTCTCTTGTAATTGTATGTCTTGTAATTGTATGTAATCGTATCTCTTCATATAGTATGTAATGTATTAGTATTTTTATAATTGTACCTCTTCATATAGTATGTAATGTATTAGTATTTCTATAATTGTAACTCTTCATATAGTATGTAATGTATTAGTATAGACTCGTGAATGAACTGACTCTTGTGTGATTCCTTGTACTTGGAATAGTAAGTAGTATCTCCTAACTATACCTATTATAGTTACTAGTAATGTACGTGTATAATCGAAGGTATACCTTTGCTACCCAAAGGTACTGAACTAACTGATATATAACATTTATGACTATATATGTATACATAATGTATAACTAATATTTGGACGACATTCGAAGGTATACCTTTGCTACCCAAAGTCCTTTAAACATTACTTATATAACTATACATGTTGGGTCAAAATATGATTTATACTTTGTTTTTCTGGGCAATTGTATTTTTTCTGTAATATTTTTGGAGTTTATGGTCTATTTACGGCTGAGTTTACGGCCGTAAACACCTTACGGCCGTAAACTCATTTACGGCCCATGTGTTTCCGGCCCATATTCAAGTATAAATAGAGGTGTTAGGGTGAGGAGTAGAGATTGATGAACCCTACAGAGTTTACGGCCAGAGAGAAAGGAACGTTTGTGTGGGTATATCTTGTGTAAGGAACTTAATTCATATTATTAATACATTCAAGATTCATAATATTCTTCTTCTCCTTCTCTTCTATTTGATCTGACATCATCCGTTTGATCGGGATTCCGCACCATCAAACGGATCTGATTGATACACGGGCAAATTAGGGACTTACAATTGGTATCAGAGCGAAGTTGTATCAGTCAATTTTTTCAGATTTGGGGCATTATTTGATCTTATTTTAGAAATATTTTTGCGTTTTTGGATAGATCTCGCAAAAATAAGGGGGTTTGTTCTTCGTGTTTTTCATAAAAAATGGTTTTTGATCGAGTTTTTGAGCTTCAAAGTCGAAAAATCAGTGTTTTTGGTCGGAGTTTGAGGCCGGCGGCTAGGGTTTCGGAGGTTCACGGCCCGAGGTTTGCGGTCCGAGCTTGCGGCTCGGAGTTTACAGCGTCGGCTTGCGGTCCTCGGCGGTTTACGGCTCGCACAAGTTCAGACCTCCTCTTCGCAGGCACATCTAATCCTCGCCTCGCCTCGTCCTCGCATCAGCGCCTTGCAGTAGCACATCAAAAATCGAAACGGAATTAGGGGGCGCTGGGATTTGAACCCGGGTCTCCTACATAGAGGACCAGCACCTTACCAGGTGATCTACATTGCCAGATGCGTTTTCCATCTCATTTTTTTTTCATAAACACTCCCTGTCGCGCCACTTTTCCTATTTTGACACTTTTAACCCAAAACTCAAATCCTTTTAATTCTAAATTTTTTTTTCATCCAAAATAAAAAAAAAAATAATAATAATAATAAATAAATAAATAAATAAAATTAAAATTAATAAATAAAATTATATTTTAATTTTTTTTACTTTTATTTTTCTACTTTTGACCTTAAATTTTGACTTTGACTTCCAAGTTTGACCTTTGACTTTAAACTTTGACTTTCTTGTTTGACTTTTAAATATTCAAATTTAGCTTTTTGGTTTGACTTTTAAATTTGACTTTTTCAAGTTTGACTTTTGAGTTTAATTTTTTTAAATTTGACTTTTAAGGTTGACTTTTGAGGTTTATAATCAAAGGGTTTGACTTTTAAGTTTTATTTTTGCTTCTAGTTGTGCTTTTAATTGATTTTAAGGTCTACGAGGGAGTTGAAAACATGAAAGAGAGGCGTCAGGATATGTTAAGACAAAATTTCAACATTTTCGATTATATCCCTGGAGAAACCCTTGAAACTCAGTTGCAGTGATTCACTACACTCATTACTGAAATGAATATAGCCGGGATCTTTTTGAAAAAGTCCGAGCTAAACAAAAAGCTGCTAAATTCACTTCCGAAATCGTGGGATATGAATGTGGCCATCATCAAGAAGACAAAAGATCTCAATCATCTTAGTCTTGTTGATATAATTCAAGAACTTGATGCTTTGAAGTGTAGAGAAACAATGAGTTCTGAAAACATTCCGGTCACTGAAGTTACATGTACTCCAGCTTGTGAAGCCACGATTAAATTTCTTCGGGAACAAATTGATATATTTAAAAGAGAAGTTAAAGACCTGAGATATGAAGGATATCAACTCAGGAAAGGACAGAAACCCCTGAAGGCTGAGTTAGAAGCAAAAACCAAGGACTTTAGGAAACTTCAGGAAGAGTATAGCAACAAGTGTGAAAATTATGATTATGTTAAGAGTCAACTTACTGCTGTAACTGAAGAACTTGACGCTTTAAAAATTAAGTGTGGAAAAACTGATGTCAGTTTCAAAAATTATACTGCGTCAAGTCAGACAGTCGAGTCCTTATATGAAACCCAGTTAAAATTTAAAGAAAATCAAAACAAGGGTCTAGGGTATGATAGTGTACCTCCTCCTTATAATCATAACTACACATCCATCCCTATGACACATGACGAAACTGACAGGGAGCCACATTTTCAATATGGAAAACGAGTTGGATTTGTGTCAGGAGGAGTTATTAATATTAAAGATTCTAATGTTGCTACTTCTTGTGCAGGCAAAGTAACAGAGGATGAGAACAAGGAGAGTTCTTCTGAACAAACAAACGACCCCTTGAACTCTGAATCTGTTGCTTCTAATCAACCTCCCGTTGGTAAATATAGGCCACCATTTCAAGCTAAACAGAGTGCCTGTTGCAACTATGCGTGTGGAAAAAGCAAGAGACAAGGCAAGGATATGCCACCAGGGGAAGGAAGAGACAACTCCCTAGTGAAGAAAAGGACATGTTTTCACTGTGGAACACCTGGACACATTGCCAGAAATTGTACTAATCGTGCGTATGTTCCCTATTATGCACAAGGATGGAAAAACGCGCTAAGTGGGAGATACTTCAAAAGAAACCCTTCCAGGTCACGTTCAGAAAATGATGACTGGAACGCGCAAAAGGCCAAAAATTCAACTCCCAAGGCCAAGCATCCGAATCCCAAGGGAAAGAAGGAAATGTTAGCCAACAAGCCCAATCCAAGAGATGATCCAGTAAAACAAAGACCAGTTAGGTCAAAGTCATCTCAACGGCCGGCATCAAGATCAAAAGCAAGCACTGAGCCACCCATCAGATCGAAAAAGAAATGGGTTAAACCCAACTACAAATGGGTTCCGAAGGCTCAATCTCCCAAATCAACTAATGATTCTTATATTTCTATGTCTTCTATTTGTGATAAACAGGACATGTCATGGGAGAGAGTAACGTGCAAGGATGATAAAGGTCGACCCAGTTTTAAAATGGACTGGGTTCCAAAGACCAACTAATCCCGCTCTGTGTCGGAGCAGCTATGGAGACATAACATCAGACTTTGGTGTGTTGGTAGTAGCTGTTCTAGGCACATGATAGGAGATATCTCTCAACTGTACAACACTCAGAACATAGTTTGGGAGTATGTGTCCTTTACGGGAAGGGAAGAAAAGAAGTGATCACTCACGGGGTTAGTGCTTAATGACGTAAAGAATTTTCGGATTTGTTCTGAGATTACGCGTGCTGTTCTTAGACCTTCTGAATGCAGATTCAATCGGTGAATTACGGTTTGCGTTTTCCTTTCTATACTCCTGTGTTTTTCTTAAACTGATTCGCTTTAAAGACTAATTTTTGTTTTAGGATAGTTTAAATTTGCGCATTTACTTTCATTTCTCTTCTATGCACAATTTTAGGGGGAGAAATAAAAACAAAACAAAAATTAAAAAATTAAAAAAATCCAAAAACATTACAAAATTAGAAAATTTAAAAAAAAATGGTGTAAATGAAATGTGCTTGAGGGAGATGTTTTGGTAAGTGATATTATCAAGTGATAACAGGAAACCTGAGTCTGCGTAACGTACCCAAAGTTGAAGGGTCTATGCTCTGACTTGATGCGTCGGTAGGCACGAAAAATTCTAAATGGACTTGACTAGGCAGAGTTGAACTTAGAAAATTTATAGACTTGACAAATTTTGACCTAGTTAGATCCGTTCAGCCTGAAAATACGATGCTCGGATAGGTTGAGCAGGGAGATATATATGGGAATCTACCTGTCACATTAATTGAACCCGTACTTGGAACCGTGGCTTAACTTTTCCTCGATGTGCGGATTCTGTCCTTAATTCTGGTTGGATGGGGCAACTGGTATATTCCGATATATTAGGTTTGTAGAATATCATTTTCTTTCTTTCTATCTGTTAGTCATATGTTGTCTCCTTTGCGTGACTTCCAATCCGACCTGGTACACGACATATGCAACTATTTCTCTACAGGTTATATATGTGAAATACTTCTTATCTGTTAACCATATGTTGTCTCCTCTGCGTGACTTCTAATCCGACCTGGTACACAACATATGCAACCTTCTTCTTCTCAACCCCTCTGAAGTAATAAGTAATAGAATTCTGAATCTATCTTCTCTCTAAATGGTTGTATGCTCACCCGGTGTAAGGAGTACTCTGGAAGTTCTTGATGGCTGGGGCATATCAGGAAGCGGGAAACACGTTCCAGTACACTTAAAATTGAACTCATACAGATTGTCTATAGATCTCGTTGCTCAATTTAGGTGGACAACAATATCCCTGGTCGTCGTCAGATGAATGGTCCTTAAGATGTAGTATTTAAGGAATTAGGATCAGATATAATTACTAGGAACTTAAGTTCACCTTGTCTTGTAACAAATAGTATCTCCTAAATTTGTCACAATTTTTCATGTTTAAGTGGACAACAATACCGACGTTCGACCAGACAAAGATGTGAATATGAAAGGTACCGACAAGTGGATAAACGCTGTCTAAAAACTTTGATCCCAAATCACTCTTAAAGTTAGATATTATTTTTGTTTTTGTTAAATTTGTCATAGTTGCTTCTAATTTAAATATTAGGAGAGAATTAAAAAAAATTAAAAATTAAAAATAATGAAAATAAAAAAAATCAGAAAAATTCAAAAATCAAAGAAATATTAGAAAAATTAAAAATCCAAAAATAGTGTTATTTCTGTTTTATTTCTTGTTCAGAAAAATCAAAAATCCAAAAATATTTTTGTTTATGTTTTAATTTGTGTGCTAAGTTTTCTTTTAGTTTTGTTTTGTCTTGAAAAGTGATTTCAGGTATAGATAAGACTCATGGAGTTTGTGTTGAAGATTTTTGAGCCAAAGCCTCATCCATGAGCATCGAAGAATTCACATTCGAAGGAGCAAGAAATGAAGATTATTCTTTCGATATTAAATCCTTCAACCCCAGAAGCAAGGTGAAGCTGAAATTGAAGATTATGTGACGGATTGCATTGAAGCGTCTTCAATCAGTCTGCTGTTATTGTTGTACCTGATGAAGTGATCCAGAAGATTTGTTCTCTCTGATGTTCTCTCTGATGTTCTGTAATATTTTTGGAGTTTATGGTCTGTTTGCAGTTGAGTTTATGGCCGTAAACACCTTACGGCCGTAAACTCATTTACGACCCATGTGTGCCCGGCCCATATTCAAGTATAAATAGAGGTGTTAGGGTGAGGAGTAGAGATTGATGAACCCTACAGAGTTTATGGCCAGAGAGAAAGGAACGTTTGTGTGGGTGAATCTTGTGTAAGGAACTTAATTCATATTATCAATACATTCAAGATTCATAATATTCTTCTTCTCCTTCTCTTCTATTTGATCTGACATCATCCGTTTGATTGGGATTCCGCACCATCAAACGGATCTGATTGATACACAGGCAAATTAGGGACTTACAATACATATATAGGCAAGCATTTGACAATATAAAAGTATAAAAGAGGTTTCGTAAAAACCTTTGAAAAGTTTGGTAAATAAGAAGTGATGACTTGATGTCAGTTTATATAACGATTTAAAAGCAGTTTGTTTGATAAGAACAATTTTAAGTATAAGAAAACCTTTGTTTGAAACACAATTGTAACAGAGTTTGAAAGGAAACATACAGTATGTAAGACAGTTTGATAAAGATTTTTAACATGTAAAAACGTTTGAGAAAGTCATTTGAAGTAATATGTTTGGTAAAACAGCTAAAAGTGTAGTAAATCCATTTGTATGCTAGTTATTAATCACATGCGATTGATATAATAACTAGTGTGAGTCAACTAGTATTCCCCCTCCCCATTAAAGCATTTATAAACATTTAAAAGGTTAATTAAGGGGTATGAACTCACCTGTTGTGAGTGGATCGTATAGAAGTGTCGGACAAGTGCTTGGTGTCAAGTGAAGACTTGAACACACACAATGATCCCAATAACATATAAAGACATATGTATATATAAAATTAGTGATTATAAAACTAATTAGATAGGTATAAACACCCTAATATGTGGAAAACACTTTGGTCAAAGTGTTAGGAGGCCATTGGGTTGCAACAAAGGAGTATAAGGCATTGTAATTGAGTTTATGGCTAATGGACCATACTTAATGGAGTTTACGACCCAGGGGAGTTTACTCCTGGATGTAAACTCACTAAATGGTCTCAATTTGAGGCTTAAAGGTAAGATGTATTAAGTGGTTAGGTGTTCCACGGCTAAACAAGAGGCTAGTTGAGTTTGAAGTCCAAGAATTGACCTCAACTTGAGTTTACGGCCTGGGGACAACTTCCCCACGCGTTTACAGCTGTAAACTCACGTTATGAAGTAACATTTCGATGTTTGAGGTCCCTAGTTCAATGGTGGTTTGTTCTAGGGTAAGTTCTGGGCATAAGGAAGGAGAAGAGGGCATCATTGCACCCTTAAATGGAGTTTACAGTCTTGGGAGATCCTTGGCCGTAAACTCTCATTCATCCTTTGAATCTTGATGTTTCTAAGGCCTAAACATGTTAAACCTAATACATAACAAGTAGGGGTGTGCAAAAAAACCGCAAAACCGGCCGATCCAAAACCGAAAAAAACCGAAACCGAAAAAAACCGAAACATAAAAAAACCGAAACCGAAAAAACCGGATATCAATAGGTTGGTTTTGGTTTGGATACTTAGGTATCCGCGGATAACCGAACCGAACCGCTTGATATATATATATATATATATATATATATATATATATATATATATATATTATTCATTTTCATTGAACTTTTAGCCATATCCCAAACAAAAATCATGATCGGCTATTCTAATTTTACACTACTACATTATGTTTTCTTCTATTTTTATTTTTAGATTTATTATACCAATTATAATGTATGTTATTTGACCTTCATTATGTATTTATAATTCTTTGGACTTAGTAATTTTTGAAAGAAATCGTTGGAATGAAGTTTGTAATTTTAATTGTATTTGAATTCTTATATTTAGCGGGTACCCGTGAACCAAACCGTGGTTACCCGCCTTTATACGGTTCGGTTCGGTTCGGGTTTTTTGCTAATTCGGTTCGGTTTTGGTTAGTGCACATGAAGTACCCGCCCCGTGATGACGGTTCACAATTTTATTACTATCCGAACCGAACCGCCCCATTAACACCCCTAATAACAACTTAGAACAAGAGTGCTTACAATCTAGGAGCTTGAATGGTCGGTTTTGGCCAAGAACACTAGTGTGTGTTCTAACTTGAAGATCTACACAAATGGAATGATTTCATGGATGAAATCATGTAAGATCACTAGATCAAGTAAGATATCAGCTAGTTAAGACAAGAAACTTACTAGCTTTGAAGATCGGAAATGAAGGTCGGGATGATAGTTGAGAGGATTTGGAAGGAAATCAGCCAAGGGAAAAAAAAGGAATGAACAAATGGCCAACCTTTCATCATATAAGGTGGAGTTTACATCCCACATGGAGTTTACGGTCGTAAAATCCGTTGTGGTGGCCGTGAACTCCTTGTCAAGGTGTTGCAAGCTTGTTCTTTGTACTATAGTTTCAGCAGATAAACCCCGACACTTATCGCTTAAGTGTACAAGGCTCAGAACACTCAAACAGACTCCAAATTGTGCTAAATGATAGCAAGAATGATTTTGACTTTCAATGAAGTGTTTGACTGTACGTGATAGAAAATTTTGGGTTGTTACATCTTCCCCCCGTTAGAGGGAATTTTGTCCCGAAATTAGAATTTAGGTAAAGGAGTAGGTATGAATAATCTAGCAAAGAGGTAGGGATACTTCCTATTCGATTGATTTTCTCACTCCCAAGTGAATTAAGGTCCTTAGTTGGCATTCCAGTGAACCTTCACTAATGGGAAGCGGCTTTGCTTCATTCGCTTGACCTCTCGGTCCATGATCACTATGGTTCTTTCACGAAGGTGAGGTTCTGGTTGATCTCGATCTCATCGAGTGGGATTAAGAGTCTTGGCAGAAAGGTACTATTTCAAGTTCGAGACGTGGAGGGTAAATTGTACGTTACCGAGTTTGCGGGGTAGGTTAGATTTGTGAGTTACATGGCCGATTCTGGCAAGAATCTTGGAGGTCCTAACTATCTTGGATTTCGCTTTCCACGCTTTCTGAAGCGTATCAAGACTTCCCAGGGTGAGAATTCCAAAAAAATTTGGCCTCTCACTTGGAATTCCAAAGGTTTCTTCCTCTTGCTTCTCTTTCCAGTCAAGGGTCACTCCGTTATGGGTCAAATTCTTAAGAGGTTCCGTAATTCTCGAGGAGTTCTGAATGAACTTACAACACTAGTCAATGAGATCTAGAATTCGACGAATTCCAGTAGGCGTCTTCAGTGCTGACCAATTCTCAACGGTTTTGATTTTTGCAAGGGTCCTCAAGAATTCTCACATCACTAATAGTGTTCCTTAGGAATTTGACTCTTCAATTCCAAAACTCGTATTTAGAGAACTTCGCATAGAGCTTCTCTAATCGTAATGTTTCCATGGTTTGTTGTAGATGCTCTTTATGATTTCCTTCTTACTACGAGAGTAGATAAGTAAGTCATTTACAAGGACGATGACCAATTGATCCAAGTAAGAATGGCGTACCCTATTCAATAAGTTCATGAACACTACGGGCGTATTGGTCTTATCCGAGGGGTATCACTACTAACTCGTAGCGTCCGCATCGAGTTTGGAAGATCATCCTCTGGACATCCTTCTCTAGCACTTGTAACTAAAGATATTCAGATCTCACGTCCAATTCTAAAAGGTAAATGATTCCTTGCGGTTGGTCAACCATTTCATGTATCCGAGGCAGAGGGTAATGATTTCTAATGGAAATCTTGTCGAGGTCTCCGTTAGTCGATGCTCTTACAAAACAATTCGTCTATCTTCTTGAAGGATAAGACCGGAGCTCTCCAGGGTGAGGATCAAGGTCTTTCAATTCCATTGCTCAGTAGTCGTTAAATTGTCCGGACGATTCTTGCATCTCCGTAGGTGTTAGACTGTAGGGCAATCTGGTTACAGGAGTAGTATTATGTTCTAAGTTTGTTCGCATGACAATGCGATTACTCGTAATCTTGGGTAGTATCCGTCCTGAAGTTCATATTAGAAGTCATACAAGGTTCATCAATCACAGTCTCGTGTATACTAGTCGTATATAATTAAGGTTGAAAATGTAATCGAATAAATGATTCTTCTTTAAGCTCACATCTACACAAGGAAAAGAAGTTAAAGTGCAATCGTCAATTCTAAACCTGTAGAAACTTGATTATATACCACCCTTGTGTATACATTCTTCAGCGATAGATCAACCGTAAGGGTCCTTGGTTTGAACTTGACGTACTGTACAAGTGGTACTCCGGGGAGGTTTTCTGAGGTTTCTTCGGAAGGAATACGAAACATAAGGTACTCTATGCATGAGTACTTTGGAGTTCTGGAATGACGGCTTTGCTAGAAAGATGATTTCGGAGAAAGATATTTACGCACGAAACTGGTATTGTGAGGATCGAATTAACTCAAATTGAATGATAATATCATACTTACTTAGAAATAAAGGCATTAGATTTGATCATAAGGGTGTTACAGACAAAACGCAACAGCGCAACTTTTAACAGAGTTACATTACTTTAGATTTACTACAAGATTATTACTGCAAATAAGGTATACTACAAAAGGCAAGTATACACAGCACGAGGGTCCTTTAACTGATGGGATCTCGCAACATATAAGACTCAAGTTGCACTAGTTTTAAACATGTTTAAAAGCATACTTAATTACTGACGATTGGAAGTGAACTTATATTATAGTAGGGTCCTTCGTTGCCTTTTTCCATTCTGAGGTCAAACTCCTCCTGTTCCACTGTCATTATTCTCTGTTGGGCAGTCCCTCTTGAGGTGTCCCATCATCCCACATACATGGCATATCCGGGAAATTTCGAAATTGGTGGTTGAAGTAATGTGTTGAATCTGAGTCCTGCATAAGCGGGTAGTATGTCCGTTCTTGTTGTAGTTATAGTAGTGTAACAGACGACAACTACCTAGATGATGGAAGCTGCACTTATTGCACTTCGGTAGGTTTCCGACATACTGTTTGGCTGGGTTAGGGGTAATTGGGATACCAGAAGGGATGGTAGTAGGAGTTACAGATGTCGTGGTCGTGAAGGCTGCCACAGGTTTTTGCCTTTTGCATGCCCCTTGGGGTGTTTTGCCTTTAAATTTATCCCAAAACTTTTGTTTGTTATTATTGGGCTTGGGATTCGGGGTGTCATGGTAGTTTGTTACTCTTTGAGGTACTTGATTGTTGCTTGTATTGGAATTATTGCTAACAATCCCGCTAACATTTGCGTTGTTAGCGCTAAGGTGAGTCAGAACATCTGTCACAGCAGCTGAGACTGCAGCTTGAAAGGTATCTGCATCGATCTGAAGAGTTGGTGTTTGGTTGATGGGTTGATTGCTTTTCTTTGGCGACATGATTCTGTCACCTAGAAAGAAAAGGAATTTGTGAGCGATTATGGTTGAACCTAGATGTATTTTGATCGTTCACGTAAAGAATAGAAGTATGTTCTTGAAGGTGTGACCTACATCCTTATGATGCAGTCCTAGTACAGATTAGAAGTAAGTTCATCGAGTGGTCTCAAAATGTTGGTAATTCAAACCAGGGTATTATTGGCTAGTGGATAACATGATCCAACCTTTGGAAGATAAATGGGAATGACTCCTGAGTTAAATTACCCTACTCCAATAACTTGACTAGACTGGGTTTCAGATAGACTCCAACGATAGTATGATGAAAGTATTTGAACACAGAATGACACATAATTTAGCTGACTATTAATATCATTGATGTTTAAGATGTAATAAGCTTAGGAAAATTGACCTTGTAGTAGGTCTTACATCCTTTCTGGAGTAGAAAAGTCTCTGACAACATAAAGGCCTAACTAAAAGTACTTACAGTACAAGGTAGTTATATAGGAAAGTGCTACACAGAACATAGATAGGAACACGGTTCTTTAAAACAAAGAAGGAAAGTAAAGCATCTCCTACTGGCTACGGTCACCCCTATGGTGAACCCTTAGTTCAGCTAGTTGACGTTCCATATCAAGCAGGTATCTTTCGTACACCCTCTGGCGTACTTGGAGCTCTGTGACTTCGGCTCCAGTTTCAGCTAGTGCTTGCAGCAGGGTCTTATGGTCTCACTCAGATCTCTCACGAGTGTTTTCAAGGCGATTGGTGCAGATGGTATGCATTCTTGCATTGGAATTAACCACTTCGATATGATGGAGAGCCGTCCTGCCCTGAATTTCATTTCAGGCAACTCTACGGATCAGGATTGGTAGAACTCTATCTACTGAGCCCCCTTCGCTTAAGTTATAGAAGCTTCGGTCTCCATTAAACGACATAGGTTGATCTTGCTCTTCGCTCCATGTTTCCAAGCATTATACCCATGGAGGCGTCGTGCCATGAAAAACCGGACGAGGGTTAGTATTTGGAACGGGGGCTACCGGGGCTAAGTTCTCAGCCTCGTGTTCAGAGTTATCATCATCCGAAAGGTCTTCAGCATGGTGATCATTCAAAGGGATTCGATGATCATCCTCTGGTTCCTCTCCAAACCATCCATCATTGCCTTCGTTCGGAAGGTAAGGGTTGTCGTGGGGAAGGAGTCCAGCCATTTTATCTATACGAGAATTGGGGTAACGAAATAATTACTAGATAATTATTAGATAATCTTCATTAGTTACATCACTATGTGTAAAGTGCATACCGGTTATATGTAATCAAAACAGGATAGGCCTTCGAATAAGCGACCTTAACTCCAAATTCACAAGGAACAAGGGTAAAGCAAAATTTCACAGATTCTATGTCTATGACATCCTAGTTACATTTAACCTTAGTGTATCCACTTAGCAAATATTGACCTAGTAATGAAGATCTTTTTAGTTCTCAAGTAAGTAATTATAGTAACAAAAAATACTCCTATAGTATTTTAGACTTATGTTCTGTTCTAGTGTTCTCATTGTGGTAGTGTTGGTAAGTTTTTAGAACTGTTGCAACATCACAACCATTATTGGGCATGTGCTAATCACTCCTCTGAACAGCATAGTTGATCAGGCTATGCCACTCCCAAGACTGACCATACATCCCCGAGCTTACTTCTGATATTCAACAATCGTAATACTTTTGTTCTTGTCATTGTGACATGGATTTTAGTATGAATGCAAGTATGTATACTTAGTTAAATATTTTATTATTTAAAATTATAAACTCTTTGTCAGAGTATTTTTAATCCCATTGTGTTTATAGTTAGTATATCTTTTATGGGTTGATATACTCAATTCACTCTAAACAATGCTCGGATACCAATCTGTCACACCCCAAAACCGAGAACAGCAGAAACGTTCTCGGGCGGAGGACGTCATGTAATGTATCACAACAATGCAAAGTAGTAAACAATCAACATCATCATCCATTGCATTAATAGTATAATTTAAAATAAAATTGTGTTCTTTCATAGTATAAAATAACATAAAGAATAATCAAAATAAAAGACGAGTCTTGACTGCTCCGTCTTCACAAAACCTGGTCGTCGTACCTATCTATTTGTGACCTGAGAATTCATAAGTATTTATGTGTCTTTTATTTGTAAAATGGTAAAGAAAAGACTTGTAAATGTTTGAATAAGAGTTTGTATAAGTATGAAAAACCCTAGAAAATCCCATATTTCCTACTAGTATAAAAAATAGTCTTCTACCAAGACTCAACTATTTTGAAAGTATGCATCACTGTAAATATGACGGTTTTTCCCCTGTATAACTATTATAATAAAACTATCATCTACCTCATCGTTTATGAGAATATGACAAAAAATAAAGGTAATAAGGAAAATAGTATATTTATATATAATATAATCTACCTCATCGTTTATGTGAATGTATCACAAAGTAAAGGTAATAAGGAAAATAATATAATAACTGAAATTGTATCGTTTTGCACTAGGATATTCACGGCGTGGTAACTCGCCTAACAGTACAACCTTAGACACCCGTCGATGTGCATCTTCCCTACTGTAACCAATAACCTTGGGTGTGGAATGGTAAGTCCCGTAACGTATGTAATAGTATTTATGTAATAGTATCTATGTAATTGTATCTCTGTAATTGTCTCTCTTGTAATTGTATGTCTTGTAATTGTATGTAGTCGTATCTCTTCGTATACTATGTAATGTATTAGTATTTCTGTAATTTTATCTCTTCATATAGTATATAATGTATTAGTATTTCTGTAATTGTATCTCTTCATATAGTATGTAATGTATTAGTATTTCTGTAACTGTATCTCTTCATATAATATGTAATGCATTAGTATAGACTCATGAATGAACTGACTCTTGTGTGATTCCTTGTACTTGGAATAGTAAGTAGTATCTCCTAACTATACTTATTATAGTTACTAGTAATGTACGTGTATAATCGAAGGTATTCCTTTGCTACCCAAAGGTACTGAACTGACTGATAGAACTTTTATGAGTATATATGTATACATAATATATAACTAGTATTTAGTCGACATTCGGACAAATAACCGATACCCTAAGGCCACATCCAAACAAGGAAAAGGAATTAAAGCAAGCTAGCAATCCTAAGTCCTTTAAACATTACTTATATAAATATACATATATAAGCAAGCATTTAACAATATAAAAGTATATAAGAAGTTTTGTAAAAACCTTTGAAAGGTTTGGTAAATATGAAGTGATGACTTGATGTTAGTTTATAAAACGATTTAAAAGTAGTTTGTTTGATAAGAACAATTTTAAGTATAAGAAAACCTTGGTTTGAAACACAATTGTAACAGAGTTTGAAAGGAAACATACAGTATGTAAGACAGTATGATATAGAATTTTAACATGTAAAACTGTTTGAGAAAGTCATTTGAAGTAATATGTTTGGGAAAACAGCTAAAAGTGTAGTAAATCCATTTGTATGCTAGTTATTAATCACATGTGATTGATATAGTAACTAGCATGATTCAACTTGTATTCCCCCCTCCCCCATTAAAGCATTTATAAACATTTAAAAACATTTAAAAGGTTAATTAAGGGGTATGAACTCACCTGTTGTGAGTGGATCGTATGGAAGTGTTGGACAAGTGCTTGGTGTCAAGTGAAGACTTGAACACACACAATGATCCTAATAACATATAAATACATATGTATTTATACAATTAGTGATTATAACACTAATTAGATAAGTATAAACACCCTAATGTGTGGAAAACACTTTGGTCAAAGTGTTAGGAGGCCATTGGGTTGCAACAAAGGAGTATAAGGCATTGTAATTGAGTTTATGGCCAATAGACCATACTTAATGTAGTTTACGGCCCAGGGGAGTTTAATCCTGGCTGTAAACTCTCTAAAGGGTCTCAATTTGAGGCTTAAAGGTAAGATGTGTTAAGTGGTTAGGTGTTCCACAACTAAACAAGAGGCTAGGTGAGTTTGAAGTCCAAGAATTGACCTCAACTTGAGTTTATGGCCTAGGGACCACTTCCCCACGAGTTTACGGCTGTAAACTCATGTTATGAAGTAACATTTCGATGTTTGAGGTCCCTAATTCAATGGTGGTTGGTTCTAGGTTAAGTTCTGGGCATAAGGAAGGAGAAGAGGGCATCATTGCACCCTTAAACGGAGTTTACGGCCTTGGGAGATCATTGGCCATAAACTCTCATTCATCCTTTGGATCTTGATGTTTCTAAGGCCTAAACATGTTAAACCTAATACATAACAAGTTAGAACAAGAGTGCTTACAATCTAGGAGCTTGAATGGTCGGTTTTGGCCAAGAACACTAGTGTGTGTTCTAACTTGAAGATCTACACAAATGGAATGATTTGATGGATGAAATCATGTAAGATCACTAGATCAAGTAAGATATCAGCTAGTTAAGACAAGAAACTTACTAGCTTTGAAGATCAGGATGATAGTTGAGAGGACTTGGAAGGAAGTCATCCAAGGGAAAGAAAGGAATGAACAAATGGCCAACCT